>NW_027507790.1:147095268-147695268 GCF_037356315.1 Lithobates pipiens | reverse complement strand
AACCATAAGCAGGAGCTTGATGGAGCTGGCCAATCTGTTGTTAGCCTGGGCAGAACAGAACACAGCCTCACTATCGGCAGTGCATCTGAAGGGCTCTCAGAATTTGTTTGCGGACCTCCTAAGCAGGCGCAAATTGCTAGAGGCAGAATGGAGTCTGAATCAGGAAGTGTTCCTGATGATCTCCGAGGCCTGGGGGGTTCCACAGGTAGACCTTTTTGCCAGCCAGCAGAACTCAAAGGTGGACAGATTCTTTTCTCTTCACCGAGGAGATGCAGCAATAGGGTTGGATGCATTCGCTCACCCCTGGCATTACCAGCTGTGCTATGCCTTTCCCCCCTTTCCTCTAATTCCACTAGTACTGAGGAAATTCAGGGAAGAAAGGACAGACTTAATACTAGTCACTCCTTTTTGGCCAAAAAGACCCTGGTTCGCGGGTCTTCGAAACCTAGCCTCGAAGCCCCCATGGAGGTTACCACTCAGAAAAGATCTGTTATCCCAGGGGACAGTAAGTCATCCAGAAGTGGAACTCCTGCAGCTAACCGCCTGGTTTCTGAGGAGGACCTGTTAAAGGCTAAAGGTCTCTCAGATAAAGTAGTAAAGACCCTGCTGTCCAGTAGGAAGGCAGTTACACAGGCAATTTACATGAAGGTCTGGAAAAAGTTCAACTCCTGGTGCAGTTCTAGAGAACTCAAGGTCAAGAGCACGGTGTCAGTCTTGGAGTTTCTCCATGAAGGAATGGAGAAGGGTCTCGCAGCCAGTACCCTGAAGACTCAGGTGGCTGCCTTATCAGTTTTCTTTGAAAAGACTTTATCTAAAGAAACTTTAATTTCTAGATTTTTTAGGGCTCTTGCTCGAAATAGACCAGTAGCCCTTAAAGACTTTCCCAGTTGGGATTTGTCTACAGTTTTACAGGGTCTCTCGGGAGCACCGTTTGAACCCTTACAGGAAGCTTCTTTGCAGAAGGTGGTTTTAAAAACAATCTTTTTGGTGGCCATCACCTCGGCCAGGAGAGTCAGCGAGCTCCAAGCTCTAGCTATTACAGAACCCTTCCTTAGAATTTATCAGGACAGGGTGGTACTGAGGACGGATCCAGCATTCCTACCGAAAGTATCCTCAACTTTCCATCGATCACAGGAAATAGTGTTACCTACATTCTCTGCAAGCCCAGCAAATGCAGGAGAGGAAGTTTTTCACACATTGGATGTGAGAAGATGTCTTTTACAGTTTCTGAAAGTTACTAAAGAATTTAGAAAATCAAACGCCCTCTTTGTGATATTTTCTGGATCACGCAAGGGGGAGAAAGCTTCTAAAAGTACGCTGGGTAGGTGGCTTAAGTTGGCTATAACAGAAGCCTATAAAGCAAAAGGAGAAATACCTCCCTCAGGTATTGCTGCCCACTCTACTAGATCCACGGCAGTTTCCTGGGCTGAAAGGGCCGGTGCCACGCCTGAACAAATCTGCAAGGCTGCCACTTGGTCCAGTTATTCGACATTTCTCCGGCATTACCGGTTAGATCTACTGTCTGCAGCAGATCAGGCCTTCGGCAGGAAGGTACTGCAGGCAGTAGTCCCGCCCTAGGGTAAGTTTCTCGGTTATCCTCTCCGGGGTTGTCCTGAAAGGCGATTTGAGAAAGACTCAGTTAGACTTACCGGTGACGGTATTTCTAAGAGCCTTTCAGGACAACCGTTACTTCCCTCCCTAGGTTATGCTTAGTAAATGTATTAAGTTCTACCATGGTGTTGTGCTTTCTGTGCTTTGTTTTCCAGCGTCGGAAGGCCACAATAACTGAAGCCATGGAGGAGGAGGAGGTGTTTTTAAAGTGGGCATGTGTTTCCTGATTGCAAGGTGGAGCTACTCTCTCCGGGGTTGTCCTGAAAGGCTCTTAGAAATACCGTCACCGGTAAGTCTAACTGAGTCTTTTGTGTACTATGTGTTCTGTTTTTTTACTAAGGAAAGAGATGGGTTTTCTTTCTCTGCTTTACAGGGAAAGAAAACCAATAAAATCCCTGCTGACAGAACAGAGCTCTGCCTTGTTCACATAGGCAGAGCTCTGTTCTGTGTCTCTCCTCACTGATCAGCGGGTACCGGCAGACATCCATTGGCCGGCACCCGCTCATAGGATTGTGCTGTGTCAAATCACAGCCCAGCCACAGGGCCAGTGGCATAGCGTGCCCCCCATCCAGAAGTTTACAGATGTAAGTTACCATAGTGTTACCATAGAAAAAAAAACTGCAAAAAAAAAAAAAGAATCTGAAATGCATCTGGAAACGCGCCAGTAAGGCCGCGTACACACGGGCGGACTGTTCGCCCAACTTTGTTTGTCAAACAGTTTCGGCAAACAGTCCGCTCAAAATTAGCATGGACGGACATGGCCACACACGGCACTTTTTGAGCGGACTGTTTCAGCGAACTGTTTGACAAACAGTTCGCTCAACTTTTGAAATGAACGGACTCGCCCACGTAAGGCGGAGGCAAATCCGCCCATTTCGAGCGCGTGTACAGGTAGGCGGGGCCCGCGAAGGAGACGTCGCGGGCTCCGCCGCCTGGAATGGACTTAAAGGGGAACCCCAACGCCGAAAAAAATCGGCGTGGGGTCCCCCCAAAAGTCCACAACAGACCCTTGTCCGAGCACGCTACCCGGCCGGCCAGGAAAGGGGGGCGAGCGAGCGCGCCCCCCCTCCTGAGCCGTACCAGGCCGCGTGCCCTCAACATGGGGGGGTGCCTTGGGGAAGGGGGGGCGGCGCGGCCCCCCCACCCCAAAGCACCTTGTCCCCATGTTGATGAGGACAAGGGCCTCTTCCCGACAACCCTGGCCGTTGGTTGTCGGGGTCTGCGGGCGGGGGGCTTATCGGAATCCGGGAGCCCCCTTTAAGAAGGGGGCCCCCGGATACCGGCCCCCCACCCTATGTGAATGAGTATGGGGTACAATGTACCCCTACCCATTCACCTGTGAAATAAAGTACAAAAAAAAACACAACACAGAGAAAAAATATTTTATTGCACAGCTCCGGGGGTCTTCCGTCTTCGGGGGTCTTCTCGCCGGACTCCTCCGCTATCTTCGTGTAGCTCTTTTACTAGCGGAGGAGCCCGGCTTTCTTCCTCCCCGCCGCCAGCCTCTTCTCCCGACTTCGGGGGTCTTGTCCCCCTCTTCGGTTCTTCTGCCGGGCCACCGCGCCTTCTTATAGCTCTTTTACATGCGGTGGCCCGGTCTTCTGTCGCCGCTGCCTTCCGTTCTTCTGTCGCCGCCTTTGGTTCTTCTGCCGGGCCACCGCGCCTTCTTGTAGCTCTTTTACAGGCGGTGGCCCGGTCTTCTGTCGCCGCTGTCGCTGTCGCCGCCGCCGCCTTCCGTTCTTCTTCTTCTTCTTGTTCTTCTTCTTCTTCCCCAGGAGATGTTGACACGTCGCTCTCTCCGGCCGGAATGCCAGAGCCGCGCTGTGCGGTCACTTATATAGTGACAATGGGGCGGTGTCACATGGTATATGTCACATGGGTTGGTCACATGGGTTGATGTCACATGGGGACTATGACATCGTAAGGGGGCGGGGTCACCATGTGACCAACCCATGTGACATATACCATGTGACACCGCCCCATTGTCACTATATAAGTGACCGCACAGCGCGGCTCTGGCATTCCGGCCGGAGAGAGCGACGTGTCAACATCTCCTGGGGAAGAAGAAGAAGAACAAGAAGAAGAAGAAGAACGGAAGGCGGCGACAGCGACAGCGGCGACAGAAGACCGGGCCACCGCCTGTAAAAGAGCTACAAGAAGGCGCGGTGGCCCGGCAGAAGAACCGAAGGCGGCGACAGAAGAACGGAAGGCAGCGGCGACAGAAGACCGGGCCACCGCCTGTAAAAGAGCTATAAGAAGGCGCGGTGGCCCGGCAGAAGAACCGAAGAGGGGGACAAGACCCCCGAAGTCGGGAGAAGAGGCCGGCGGCGGGGAGGAAGAAAGCCGGGCTCCTCCGCTAGTAAAAGAGCTACACGAAGATAGCGGAGGAGTCCGGCGAGAAGACCCCCGAAGACGGAAGACCCCCGGAGCTGTGCAATAAAATATTTTTTCTCTGTGTTGTGTTTTTTTTTGTACTTTATTTCACAGGTGAATGGGTAGGGGTACATTGTACCCCATACTCATTCACATAGGGTGGGGGGCCGTTATCCGGGGGCCCCCTTCTTAAAGGGGGCTCCCGGATTCCGATAAGCCCCCCGCCCGCAGACCCCGACAACCAACGGCCAGGGTTGTCGGGAAGAGGCCCTTGTCCTCATCAACATGGGGACAAGGTGCTTTGGGGTGGGGGGGCCGCGCGGCCCCCCCTTCCCCAAGGCACCCCCCCATGTTGAGGGCACGCGGCCTGGTACGGCTCAGGAGGGGGGGGCGCGCTCGCTCGCCCCCCTTTCCTGGCCGGCCGGGTAGCGTGCTCGGACAAGGGTCTGTTGTGGACTTTGGGGGAACCCCCACGCCGATTTTTTTCAGCGTTGGGGTTCCCCTTTAAGCCCATTCCAGGCGGCGGAGCCCGCGACGTCTCCGTCGCGGGCCCCGCCTACCTTCACACGCGCTCGAAATGAGCAGACTTTCCTCCGAGCGGGAACAGTTTGCTCATTTCGAAAGTAGCCTACACACGGGCGGACTGTTCGCTCAAACACAGTTTCAGCGGACAGTTTTTCGGAATTTCCGAAAGACTTTGTCCGTCAAACTGTCCGCTGAAACTGTCCGCTGAAAGCCCACACACGAGCGGACTGTCCGCCCAAACACTGTTCAGCGGACAAGGTTGGGCGAACAGTCCCGCCCGTGTGTACGCGGCCTAAGTGTCAAAAATGCGTTAAAAACGTGCATGCAGACATGCATCAGGAACGGGTCTGGAGTGTGTTTTTGTGGCGTGAACCAGCCCTCAAAGTATAACCAGAAGCAAAAAAATGTTTTTAGTTTTGATAGTATGGAGAGGGATTAAAACACCTTTAAGGTTTTAATTGCTGCCTATGCCCCCATTAAAGAGAGTCCCCTCTCTATTTGTCCTGTTACCCATTATCATTGAAAGTGAAAATTAAAGAAAATCACAAATTTTGGGTTGTCCCCAAAAAAGAAATGGAGGGGAAACCTTCCAATGGGGACACTAGTTCTAGTGACCTGGGGGGCAGTCAAGGAATTCCCTTAATTTTCAGGGATTTCCCCTCACTTCCTGTTTGGCTATGGGACAGGAAGTGAAGGGAAATCTCTGCAATGGGGCACAGATTGCGAAAGAAAAATGTGACAGGGATTATAACCCTCCTTTCAGGGGCGTAACTAGAAATCACAGGGCCCCATAGCAAAATGTTGTATGGGCCCCCCTCCCCACAAAAAAATGATGATAGTCTCCCACTCCTTTCCTACCTCCTGTTCAGACTCCAGAGCCTCCTCATGTGCTGAAAACGATGTCCCTTCACAGGCGCTCTCAAGCGTTCTGCCTGGCCCACTCTGCTCTCTGCTCCTGCTGTATGCGGCTGCGTGTCAGGACATGACCGGACTCGCAGGGCCTGGGAGGCTTAACAGTAAACTTACATTCCTCATCCTCACCGGGCCCCGGGGGGGGGGGTACCTAGAGCATTTGGCACCCAGGGCAGATCCTATAACTGGCACCCCCCACTTTAAAATGTAAAAACAACCGCCTGTGCCCCCCGCATACCTCTGCATCCCCCAATATCTCTTTGTCACTACTTTGTACCCCCTCACCAAAACTGGACCCCTTTACATTACACAGCCCTCCTGCACCTCTGGACCCCTTTACATCAAATAACCCCCTGCACCACTGAACCACTTTACATTACACAACCTGCTGCACCACTGGGCCCCTTTACATTACCCAACCCCCTGCACCACTGGACCCCTTTACATTACACAGCCCCCTGCACTTCTGGACCTGTTACATTACACAACCCCCTGCACCCTTTTACATTACAGAACCCCTGCACCTCTAGACCCCTTTACATTACACAACTCCCTGAACATCTGGACCCCTTTACATTACACAGCACCCTGCACCTCTGGACCCCTTTACATTACACAGCATCTCTGGACCCCTTTATATTACTCAGCACCCTGCAGCCTTTGAGTTCACATTGCTGTCCTGGAGTTTTTCGCAGTTCTGGGGTATAAGCAGTTTTTTCTGCATTTTATCCCCATTTTTAGCTGCAGTCCCACAGACTTCTATTAGTTTGTATAATGTTACTGTGTTTTCTGAAAGCACACCAAAGTTGCAGTATAGCGGACATTTGGTGCGCTTTCAGAAAATGTTGTCAAAATGTGTAACCTAATAGAAGTCTGTGGGACTGTAGTGGAAATGGAGTTAAATGCGGGATAAATCTGTATACACCATCACTGCAACTGAACCACAGTGCATCAGTGTGAATCAACTTGAGTCCTGGTTCACATATATGCAATGCAGGAATCAGCGCGATTCTAGTGCGGACTCCTGCATTGCATGTCGCTTTCTGGAGGTTCACACTGCCCTTTGCAAGCTGCTACGGGGGAAAATACAAGAAAATGCCAACTATTACCTTTATTACCCATGAAAAGCCTTTCTTGCGTGCCTCCATGATCCCATTTCTATTATTTTTTTATTTATTTTTTTACCAAGTGCTTGTGTTCTATTCCTTTTGAAAAACATTTTGTGGTACATTTTTATTTCTGTAATAATTTGGGGTTTTCTAAAGCAAGACTTTTAGTGTCACATCAATGTATTTAACAGCATCTAGAGGGTTCAAATAGTTTTGCTCCCTGGTAGAACACAGTGTTCATTTGCTGGGTCAAGTGTCACCTAACTCTTTGATCATCTACAGGAAATGACAGATCAGTTATTATTGTACTTACACTGCAAGGATATACTGTGTATTGCTCTCATTATATTCAATTTTCAGTACTTATTCCTCTGATGCACTCGATTATGTAGGTTTCATTGTAAGGACCACAAAAGCTCATTACGAAGGCAACATATTTGATATCCATTATCAGTGTCACTCCATGGAAGGTTTCATAAAAAGAGACCGAGGATAGGTTGGTTCTTATTTGCTATGTTTATACATATATGTTTCACAGGGAATACCATGACCACATAGAAGAACAAAGAAGCCATCAGATACGTGACCTGATCTAGAAGATACATTATCCTGATTCATGATCCAAAGGCTGCATTACTAGCCTGTTCATGTCAGCTTTTCATTGCCCTTGTGTTTTATAGCCTCTAGAAAGTACAGCTTCAGAGGGAGAAAGAATGTGATTGGCCCTGGGTGCAAGTTTCTTTCCTCCAAATAAGTGTAACTAAACCCACCATAGTAAAATTAGTCTGTATATGCAGTAAAGCATGCTTGTTATACTCACTGAATGAATGAATGAATGAAATACTTATATAGCGCGCAATGCGAACTGAATCGCCTCTAGGCGCTGTGGCGAGCTTTGATCATCTGCTAAAAGAGGAAGGTCTTGAGTTTTTTCCTAAAAGCCAGGTGATTTTCTTCCAGGCGGATGTTGATTGGTAGAGCATTCCATAGCAGAGGCCCTTGGACAGCGAATCTCCGATCACCCTTGGATTTATACCGGGCTTTGGGCACGAGGAGGAGGTTTTTGTTGGCTGATCGAAGACTGCGGTTTGGTGTGTAATGATTTATTTTCTCCATTAGGTATTGCGGAGCTTCTCTATGCACGCATTTGTGGGTGAGGCAAAGGGTCTTGAACGTGATCCGATTTTTTACGGTTAGCCAATGTAAGCTTCCTCAGTGAAGGAGAGATGGATTCCCAGGGTTTTTTTCCTGTTATCAGCCTTGCCGCCGTGTTTTGGATCAGTTGTAATCGCGCAAGTTGATATTGTGGTAATCCTATGTAAAGCGAGTTTGCGTAGTCCAGTCCTGAATTAATGATTGTTCCAACTACCACTGCTTTGTCATTCCTTGGGATAAAAGGGATGAGTCTGCGAAGCATGCGCAGTAGATGGTGAGATCGACTGACTACAGATCCTATTTGCGCATCCATTGACATTTGTGCGTCTAAAATAACCCCGAGACTCTTCGCTTTGGTCTTTGGGGAGATAGTCTGCCCAAAGACGGTTGGTGGAGACCAGGAGGTTTTGGTTGCGGGCTTATGATTTGGGTGTAAGATAAGAAGCTCTGTCTTTGATTGGTTCAGCTGGAGGGAGTTGGTGGTCATCCAGTCCTCTATTGATTTGAGGCAGTTTTCAAGTTGTTGTTGGTGATCTTTTTTTCCATTGATCCGGAAATAAAGTTGTGTGTCGTCAGCGTAAGAGTGGAAGCAGAGATCTGAGCATCTGATGATTTGAAGGAGTGGGCGAATGTAAATGTTGAAGAGAACGGGTGACAACGGAGAGCCTTGAGGGACTCCGCAGGTGACTGCCCGAGTTTTGGAGAGGAAGTTTCCTAGTTTCACTGTCTGTGACCGATTTCCTAGGAAGGATGCGAACCAATGGAGATCTATGTCTTGGACTCCGGCTACTTCTGTGAGGCGGACGAGTAGAGTATTGTGATCTACTGTATCAAACGCTGCACTTAGGTCTAGCAGTACGAGGAGACACGGCTCTCCGTCATCTGCTGCTTCGAGGGCGTCATCCCAAATCTTGAGGAGAGCTGTTTCTGTTCCATGACCCGGGCGGAAGCCTGATTGCAGCGGGTCCAGGAGTTTGTGAGTATCCAGGTGAAGTTGTAGCTGATGTACTACAGCTTTCTCCATGATCTTAGAAATGGTGTTGAGGCTTGTAATCGGCCTACGGTTGTTTGGATCCTGAGGGTCCAGGTTTGGTTTCTTGAGTAGAGGTTTGACAATGCCTTGTTTGAGGATGCTGGGAACAATCCCTTCGTGGAATGATCGGTTTATGAGGTGGGTTATGGTTGGAGCCACGATGTCGGAGCATTCTTTCAGTAGTTTTGTGGGGATGATGTCAATAGGTGAGGTACTGTCACGCAGTTTATTAATGATGTTTTTTGCGGTGTCTACGGTAATTGGGGATAGTGAAAATTTTGGCGGTTGCGGTATGTTGGTGCGGACATCCTCTTTATGTTTTTGCTGGCTGAGGTTGGATGTTTTCTTCTGACAAATTGTTTCCCTGATGGTTTTGACTTTATCGATGAAAAAATCCGACAGTTTGTCACAGTAATCCTGGGATTCGCTTTCTGGGGGTTCTAGGCACACCGGATTCATTGATTGATTAACCAGTTTAAACAGTTCCCGTGGTTGGTTTGCGGCCGTTGAGATTGTATATGAGAAGTGGTCCTTTTTGGCTTTGAAGATTGCTTTCCGATAATTCTCTGTCAGACCTTTGTAGTTAAAGTGGTTTTCCTCGGTGGGATTTCTTCTCCATGTTCTTTCCGCTCTTCTGCGTTCTTGCTTTAGTACGGAGAGGGAGCTATTAAACCATCCAGCATTTTTCTTCCTGATGAGAGCCCTGCGTTTTGGTGCTACCGAGTCTGCTGATTGCAGTAATGCCTTGTTCAGGGAGTTGAGTGTTTCCTCCGTAGAGTGGTTTAAGGTTATTGTAGATATTTTTTTGGACAGAGTGGTTTTGAAGGCTTCGGAGTACAGTTTTTTATGCGATCTGGTCCAGTGCGTTGTTACAGGTTTCCGTTTTGCGTTGGTGATGTTGGTAGCGATTTTGAATTTGATGGCGTGGTGATCCGTCCATGGCAGAGTTATGTTGTCGAGTATGTTGACGTCGATGTTCTGTTTGAAAATGAGGTCCAGGGTGTGTCCTGACCCATGCGTGGGAGTCTTTATCAGTTGCTGTAGACCCAGTTCTTCTAGTTGATTGATGCAGGCAGTCGCGATGGGGTCTTTAGGCTCGTTTGCCCAAAGGTTGAAATCTCCGAGTGCCAGGAAATTTTTGAATTTTAGGGTGTGCATTGCAAAGGATTCCGTGAGGGGTGAAAGAAGATTGGACTTTGGTCCCGGTGGTCTGTAGCACAGTAGAATATGAGTGGTGTCATGGGGTGTTGGTTGAAAATGTAGCGTCAGGGTTTCCATAAAAGACACTGGGTTCTGAGCTGATGGTTTAGTGAGATCAAGGTGACCTTTGAATATCACTGCTAGGCCTCCTCCTTTTTTCCCTATCCGGTGTTTGGTTAGGATCCTGTAGTTTTCCGGCACCAATTCGGTGAGGATGGTGTTGCAGTCAGAGGTTAACCAGCTTTCGGTGATGAAGAGGCAGTCTACATTGTTCTCGATGATGAAGTCGTGTACTTCCAGTCTATGTTTGACTGCAGACCTGGCGTTAATCAAGGCGCAATCTAATTGTAGTGGTCGAGTAGATGTCTTCCTGTGGTTGGGAGCTGGTTGTCGTCCGGTTTTTAATAGTTGTTCTCTTTGAAGTATTTTTTGTATGGAAGATGGCAATGTGGTGTTGATGTTCCTTAGTCTGTGCAGAACTTCAGCTGAGTATTTGAAGTAGCACATGGTTTGTGGATGCTGTTGATGGTACTATGGGCCTAAGATGATGATCCTGATCAGGGTATTGATCCTGAGGTGGGGCTAGGTATCAGACTTGCCGCCGTGCTTGAGGCTATTAGCGCGCAAGTTGATCAGGGGATGCCTATATGGATGCGGAAGGAGTTGTATTCGGTTGCTGGCTGTATTCGGTTGCTGGCTGTTCCAGCTGCCTTTACTTAAGGTTGAGGTCTCCGCTTAGAAAAGAAGTCTGGCTGTGATCTGGAATAGTTGTCCTAGGATAGCGTAAAAAATGGAAAGGAGGCCGGAGGTAGGGGTATGCTAACCTATGGTTGTTCCAGAGGAAGGCGAAAAACCCCCTGACAGTAGCAGCCAAATGCACCAGTGGGGCAAAAATTCCTTCCTGACCCCCGTAGGCGGTCGGACGGAGTCCCTGGAACAATCACTGGGGGGGGGGGGGGGGGGGGGAGTGGAGGTGCGAGCTTACCTGGCTGCGGTTGTCCCCTTTAAACACTCTGGTTCCGGTGAATCTGGCTTGCTGTCAGCCTGATGTTTCTGGAAAGCTGTCTGGTTGCCCCTTGCAGTGGGATCTTTAAAATGGAGGGGAGGATGGAGGTTAGAGACTCCTGTTTTAACTCCTGTTTTCAACTCCTGGTTATTAACTCTCCACTTAGTTCAAAAAATCCACTTGTGTTCAGAAAATCCACATGCAAGCCACAATCAGGGAGCATCACTGTAGAACCTAAGGGGTTAATCCTCTGCATTGTGTAAAAAAGCTATTTGATCCTGCCTTCCCTGATCCTCCACTTCTTCCACTATCCCCAATCCATCTTCTGATGGAACAGAGCCTTGGGGGCACTCTGCACATGCTCGGTTTGGTGTTTATTGCTAAAGAGGGTTTTTTTTTCCTACTGCATGGTCCTGCAGTCTCATAGGACAGTCAGAGTAGAATGAAAACCAGTGGTGGCTCATCAGTTAGGGGTGCACGGGCCCCACCCGCCCCTCTATCAATGTGCTGGGCCCCTAATCTAATGAATATTCGCTATTCTCACACTGATCTTCCTCCCAGCCAATTAGGAAGCGGGTCGTGAGAACTGTCATCTGATTGGTTGAAAGGACAGACGATCGTATTGAGCAGGAGGGAGAAGCCGCCATGATGCAGAGGAGGAAGAGACTCCTGCCCGTCGCAGCACTGCCCGCTTCATCTCATGCAATAAGCTACGCACACCTATGTCTTCTAGGCAAAGTGAACAGATAACCCTTGTAGTGGGGAATGGGACCCATTGCAAGGGTACATTTTTTCCCCAGTGTTCAGCTTTAAAGTGTTACTAAACCCAGGACCCTGCACTATATCTGGTCTCCCTTAATATTGAAATTATTTTAGTAAATATAAATGCTAAATACCTTTCATCATCAGCAGTTTATAGTGACAAATATATGACACTATGATTGTGTCTGATTAAAGCTTGTAGGAGGAGTTTTCATTCTACTCTGACTGTCCTAAGAGGCTGCAGGATCCCTGAAACTCTGTCTGGACAGTGCTGATTGGCCCCCGTGCTGATGACATGCACCCTCCCAAGAAAGAAAAAACTCTCTAGCAATACACACCAAGCTGAGCATGTGCAGAGTGCCTTCAAGGCTCTATTCTATCAGAAGCTGAATTGGGGACAGTGGAACAAGGGGAGGATCAGAGAAGACAGGATCAAACATGTGGAGGATAAACCCCTTAGGTTCCACAGTGAGTATAACAAGCATGCTTTACTGCACGTATAGACTGATTTTACTATTGTGGCTTTAGTAACACTTTAAAGTGGTTGTAAACCCTTACAAACCACTTTGACCTACAGGTAAGCCTAGATTAAGGCTTACCTGTAGGTCCAAGAAATATCTCCTAAACCTACATGGCTTAGGAGATATTTGCCGAAAGACATGCACCGCTGTCTACGGCGCATGCGCCGTAGACAGCGGCGCACAGGCGCACTGAGTGCGCCGCGGTCAACGGTGATATGCCGTGAGTGGCAGCCCCCATGCGCATGCGCGGGAGTGACGGCTTCGCCGAATGACAGCGGCGGAGCAGTGAGACCCACCGAGAAGATAGATGCAGCGGACTACAGGGGACAGCGGTGACTTCGCTGGCTCCTGTGTCAGGTAAGTGACACATAATGGACTACTATGCGATGTAGTCCATTATGCTTTACCTTTGCAGGGAATGAAAGAGGAAGTAAACTCATCAGGGTTTACTTCCTCTTTAAGGGTACTTTTAAGATACCTTTTTAAAGCATGCACTATGCTCCACTGGATAGCCTATTGTTGGACACATTACAAATGTGTGAATACTTAACCATGTGCTCTATATACCTTGGATGATAGGACCTCTCTGGTGAGGCATAAACTCTTTGATTTCTGGCTACTAAATACTTTATACTTACTTGAACCTAAATTAAGTTGTTAAAAACATATATTTTTAAAGGCAGACACAGGCTTAAAAATATAGTATAAAAAAAAATTGCCATATTTCAAACTCTCTCAATGTGTCTTTATCCATAGTGCTGGTATTAACTAGCTTGATAAGGTTAAGTAGCAGACGTAAACTTTCATGGTCCAGATCCAGAGAAACCTATTTTTATCACAGTTTGATATTAACCCATGTATGCAGATAAATATACTGTTTGTTCCAGGCTTATGGGTATATTTATGAAGTAGTGAATCAATCATGGTCATTTCAACACAGGCACCAACAGGGAAAGTTATATACTGTGTATGTGTGCGTGTATATATATATATATATACACACTATATAATTACTTGGTTGCCCCCTCCCCACCAAATCTGCAGTATAATATTTTCCTCTTTAGGCTGGGTTCACACTATTGCGACGTCCGACATTGCATGTGATTCGCACTGCTGTGCAGATCACATGCGTTGTCTGTGCAATGCAAATTCAGGCATACAGATTGCATGGCTGAATTCTCTGTGCATTTGGACCAAAATTCCAGTGGGTCCTCATTGGAATCGGATCGCATCGGTGTTCAAACACCTGTAATCCGTTTTCTGCCCCATTTAATTTCACAGTTCGTACTGCGATCTGCGAACCGATCTGGGGGTGTCATTAACTTTGTATTGACACCCTCAGCAGTTCGCAGAGGGCAGTGTAAACTGACTGCGAAAGACATGCGATGCGGGAACCCGCACAGGAATCGTGCTGGTTCCCGCATTGCGTATGGGTGAACCCAGTCTTAAAGTATTAACGTATGAGAGCTCATTCATTCAGATGCAGAGGTGTTTACACTGCAAAAAAATTAGTACATTCATGTGCCTAGGAGCATCTGCATCTGTGGAGGCACAACCACAATGTACTGTGACACGTGTACAGACACAGCCAGTCACTGATCGGGAGCCATCGGCCGCTGGTGTTTCAGCATGCACATCCGACTGTCATACACACAGCTGCAGATTCCGTTCCGGTCATCAAGGGATCTGTGAACAGAGTTGGAGCAGAACAGAATGGATGTCACTTTTGTGATATCTATGTTTGTTCTGGTATTTCCTCCTAAAACCAGACCCATGTTAGGTCTATGGGAAAGCAGATGTAAACTGATGTGTGTCTGTTTACATACAGTACATTACCTCTGATCTGTCACC
The DNA here is from genome assembly GCF_037356315.1 of Lithobates pipiens. NCBI lineage: Eukaryota > Metazoa > Chordata > Amphibia > Anura > Ranidae > Lithobates > Lithobates pipiens. Next base: position 147,681,210 of record NW_027507790.1, on the reverse strand, counting down.
TTTTAAAGTTGTAAACCCTTACATATATCCATTGAAGGTACTATCCTCAGGTGATACACAGAGATAAAACAAATCCTCCTACATTAGTTGTATCTGTTTATCTGCAATTATTATTATTATTATTTTTATTATACAGGTTTTATATAGCGCCAACAGTTTGCTCAGCGCTTTACAACATGAGGGCAGACATTACAGTTACATTACAATTTGGTACCAGAGGAATCAGAGGGCCCTGCTCGTTAGAGCTTACAATCTAAAATCTTCTCTTCTCTACATCAGTTCAAAGTGCTGAATTTATAAGCTTGTCTGAGAGTTCAGAAAAAAGGGGATGAAGAGATGAAGTTATACTCTGCAGAGCTCAGTCGGGAGAGGTCTGAAAGCTGATTGGAAGGAAGGGACACACCCGCCCCTTTCACACAGGAACAGAGCTGAGGCTGTCAGTTTGCTGGAGGTCCCTCCCCTGTCACCACTTCTTGGTGTCAGGAAAACTTGTCGGAAGTGATTCATGCTGATAGCAGAGGAACAAAAGCATAAGACAGAAATTACACTTAGTGCTCCTAATGCCGCGTACACACGTAGCGGACTATCCGACGGACTTAGTCTGGCAGACTTCCCACCAGACTGTCCGTCCGACTTGCCGAACGGGCTACTTGCCCACACACGGCACTTTTTCATCGGACTAATACGGCGTACTAAGTCCGCCGTACTATCTGCCCTACTTTTGAAATGAACGGACTCGCCCACACACGCGGAGGAAAGTCCGCTCATTTTGAGCGGGTCTGCAGGTAGGCGGAGCCCGCGAAGGAGACGTCGCTGGCCCCGCCACCTGGTATGGACTTAAAGGGGAACCCCAACGCCGGAAAAATTGGCGTGGGGGTTCCCCCCAGGTCCACATCAGACCCTTGTCCGAGCACGCTACCCGGCCAGCCAGGAAAGGGGGGGGCGAGCGAGCGCCCCCCCCTCCTGAGCCATACCAGGCCGCGTGCCCTCAACATGGGGGGTGCCTTGGGGAAGGGGGGCCGCGCGCCCCCCCCACCCCAAAGCACCTTGTCCCCATGTTGATGAGGACAAGGGCCTCTTCCCGACAATCCTGGCCATTGGTTGTCGGGGTCTGCGGGCGGGGGGCTTATCGGATACCGGCCCCCCACCCTATGTGAATGAGTATGGGGTACAATGTACCCCTACCCATTCACCTGTGAAAAAAAGTTAAAAAAAAAACACAACACATGGTAAAAATTGTTTATTGCACAGCTCCGGGGGTCTTCCGTCTTCGGGGGTCTTCTCGCCGGACTCCTCTGCTATCTTCTGCTAGCTCTTTTGCTAGCGGAGGAGCCCGGCTTTCTTCCTCGCCGCTGCCCTTCTTCCGACTTCGGAGGTCTTGTCCCCCTCTTCTGGGGTCTTGTCCCCCTCTTCGGTTCTTCTGCCGGGCCATCGCGCCTTCTTATAGCTCTTTTACAGGCGGTGGCCCGGTCTTCTGTCGCCGCTGTCATCGCCGCCGCCTTCTGGCCTTCTGTTCTTCTCTTCAGATGTTGACTCGTCGTATGCTTCGCTCACAATGGCTCCGACGCGACTTATATAGGGACATCACCGGATGATGTCCCCGCCCATTATGGTGTCACAGTCATAGAGGATGCTGGGACTGTGACATCATAATAGGCGGGGACATCATCCGGTGATGTCCCTATATAAGTCGCCGCGCGCCCGGTCCCCGTCATTGTGAGCGGAGCGAGTGACGAGTCAACATCTGAAGAGAAGAACAGAAGAACAGAAGGCGGCAGTGGCGGCGACAGAAGACCGGGCCACCGCCTGTAAAAGAGCTATAAGAAGGCGCGGTGGCCCGGCAGAAGAACCGAAGAGGGGGACAAGACCCCAGAAGAGGGGGACAAGACCCCCGAATTCGGAAGAAGAGGTCGAAGGCGTGGAAGAAAGCCGGGCTCCTCCGCTAGCAAAAGAGCTAGCAGAAGATAGCGGAGGAGTCCGGCGAGAAGACCCCCGAAGACGGAAGACCCCCGGAGCTGTGCAATAAACTATTTTTACCCTGTGTTGTGTTTTTTTTGTACTTTTTTTCACAGGTGAATGGGTAGGGGTACATTGTACCCCATATTCATTCACATAGGGTGGGGGGCCGGTATCCGGGGGCCCCCTTATTAAAGGGGGCTCCCAGATTCCGATAAGCCCCCGCCCGCAGACCCCGACAACCAAAGGCCAGGGTTGTCGGGAAGAGGCCCTTGTCCTCATCAACATGGGGACAAGGTGCTTTGGGGTGGGGGGGCCGCGCGGCCCCCCTCCCCCAAGGCACCCCCCATGTTGAGGGCACGCGGCCTGGTACGGCTCAGGAGGGGGGCGCTCGCTCGTCCCCCCCTTTCCTGGCTGGCCGGGTAGCGTGCTCGGACAAGGGTCTGATGCGGGCCTCGCCTACCTGGAGATCCGCTCGGAATGAGCGGACTTTTCTCCGGGCGGGAAAAGTCCGTTCATTTCAAAAGTACGGCGGACTGGCATACTCACGGCCGGATTGTCCGCCGAAATGCGAGTCCGGCGGGAAGATTGGAGTGCAAAACTACTTTCTAAGTCCGCCATACTTTTGGGTCAAAAAAGTATGCCGGAGGCTACACACGGGGGGATTGTCCGGCGGACTTGAGTTTCCCGGACTTTTTCACCTGATTGTTTGATCTGTCTTTGGGAAATAGATGTATGAGTGCTGTCAGCATTGCTGCAGAGATTGAAGGAGTGGTGCGTCAGACCATACAAGGCACACTGCATAAAATTGGTCTGCATGGCTATCGCCCCAGAAGGAAGACTCTTCTAAAGATGATGCACAAGAAAGCCCACAAACAGTTTGTTGAAGACAAGCAGACTAAGGACATGGATTACTAGAACCATGTCCTGTGGTCTGATGAGACCAAGATAAACTTATTTGGGTTAGAAGGTGTCATGCGTGTGTGGCGGCAACCTGGTGAGGTGTACAAAGAAAATTATGTCTTGCCTACAGTCAAGCATGGTGGTGGGAGTGTCATGGTCTGGGGATGCATGAGTGCTGCCAGCACTGGGGAGCCACAGTTCATTGAAGGAACCATGAATGCCAAGATATACTGTGACATACTGAAGCAGAGCATGATCCCCTCCCTTTGGAAACTGGGGCACAGAGCAGTATTCCAACATAAGGACCCCAAACACACCTCCAAGAGGACCACTGCCTTGCTAAGAAAGCTGAGGGTAAAGGTAATGGACTGGCCAAGCATGTCTCCAGACCTAAACCCTATTGAGCATCTGTGGGGCATCCTCAAATGGAAGGTGGAGGAGCACAAAGTCTCTAACATCCACCAACTCCATGATGTTGTCATGGAGGAGTGGAAGAGGACTCCAGTGGCAACCTATGAAGCTCTGATGAACTCCATGCCCAAGAAGGTTAACCGTTTGCCGCCGGCCATGCGTCATATGATGGCCAAGTGGTGTGGCTCTTGTTGTGGGCCGGCATCATATGACGTCCGTCCGTTTAAACGAGGGGTGCACATGATCGTGTGCGCACAGCCCTGTACTGACGGTGACGGCATGTCACGGAGACACCGCTCGTCACCGAGGGGGGTGAACAGCCATTGGACATCGCTGTTTACCACGTGATTGGCCGTGATGAAGTCTTCAGTGTTGTCACATGAAAAGATATAATAAAATATTTTAAAAAATGTGAGGGGTGTACTCACTTTTGTGAGATACTGCATTCCTGAAAATTGATTAATCCTGATACTGACATCCAATCTAATTTCTTGAGGCCAAAAACCCCAGGACAGTACAAATATCCCCCAAATGACCCCTTTTTTGTAAAGTAGACAGTCCAAGGTATTTAGCAAGAGGCATGGTGAGTTTTTTGAAGTTGTAATTTTATTTGTCACAATTATTTGAAAAATTATGAAATATAAAAATAAATAATTTTCACAATTTGTTTTTATATACTGTAATTAGTGCAGTACAGCATTATCATATAACTTATCAGGGACACTGACTGGTGACAGTATGTAAACAAATAAATTATATATTTTTTTTTCTATTTTTTTTTTAATTACATTTTCTTTCTTTTTTTTCCAATTATTTTTTTTATAACACACTGTGACCAGCAATATAATGTTACTATAGTAACACTGTGCTACACAGCCAGTGACAGATCGCGCAGCTGCGCAACCCCTTGATGATTAAATACCACCAAAAGAAAACTCTATTTGTGTGAAAAAAATGATAAGTGTCTTAGCCCCCGTACACACGGTCGGAGATTCCGGCAACCAAATCCGTCAGATTAATTCCCGAAGAGGTCCAAAAGTGATGTTGCATACACACGGTCGGACTCAGTTGTCGGAAAATCCGATTGTACATAACGTGATGACGTTATTTTGTTACGACGGGACTACGTTCAGGCTAGTAGCCAATAGCTTTGGTCTAGGAATTTGGCGGTGGCCCGGGCGCAACATTTAGGGGGGCGAAATTCCATGCCAGTGTGCGTCACTACTGCCTGCTTTTGCTAATTTAATTTCCTGTGTCCCCCGTGCTCTGGCGCCACGTTCAGTGTCAACGCCCTGTGATTGGGCGTATAGGGGTCATGTGCGGGGGCGGAACTTCAGGAGCAACCACGATCATGGATAGGCCAGCCTGTGGAAAGTCCCATTCTTAGGGGGTTTTCCATTTCCGTTTGCTTTCGGAATGTGGCACACCCTTTCTTAGGCAGTCCCTATCAGAAACCTCTTTTCGTCAGTTTAGATTTGGGCACCGTTCACATTTGGCGATTTGGAATCTCAGACAGAATCATCGCAATTCTGTCTGCGATTCCAAATCACAATAAAAACACACAACGCATTTACGGTTCATTCCTAATAGCACTTCTGACTCCATGAAAAAAATTGAAATCATGAACTTCTTTTGCGTTTTTTGGAATGGCGGGAGACCCATTCAAAATAAACGGTGGTGCTACAAAAAATGCACTAAAAAAATACAAAAAACATGGAAAACATGATGCGGTGACGTTGCTCAGGTGTGAACGGGGCCTTAGGGTTGGGGTTTGATTTAGTAAACTGCATTCAGGTACAACAACATAGAGCTGTTAAAGTTGGGCTTCAGCTATGTCAGTCCATTATTAGCAATCATACTAATATTTTGTGATGAGAGTTCAAAGGTTACCAAAGCCAAATGCTTTCCCAAAATATATGAATGAGTGCTAAATGCACATTTTGGTTGTGTAACTTATCTCTGCCAAGATCCACCATTTTTTGAAAGCTGTCCAGCAAGCAAAAAAAAAAATGCAGATTTCAGAGCCCTGCCCATGTTATCAGATGGGAGGAGTGAAAAGTAGCAAGGCACACACTGTGCTGCTTCTAACACTTTCTTTTAACACCAAGGGTCAGGAGCAGTCATCGAGACTTTAGTAAGTTATGGCACTCAGACTGCATGTTTGTACATATAAGTTAATTTTCAATGTATATTATAAGGCAATGGATGCAGTATTTAAAAGGAAAGGAATGCAGTTATTTTTTTTTTAAATAATGATTTGTGATTATATTGTAAATCTATAACTTATTCTAGGAATATAGTTGTGATACTTCTGAAATAAGAAATGTCTGTGTCGCCCTGAAGTAGCCAATTAAGCTACATTGTTTTTATATTCCAGTTGTCATTTTCTAGTGCAGGTTTAACTTTTTACTGTCATCTTTTTAATTTTGAGTGCACTTATTAAAATGCTTTTTTACATGGAAATGCAGAATACAATGTATGCAATGTAGAATACAATGGTGGTAAAATAAAAGTTACGATCTTTAATCAACTAAATGTGTGACGCCTGTACCTGTGAAAAACTGGTACCCAAAATTGTCCAAGTGTGACACTTAAAAAACCTTTAAAGTTCTTCAGTTTAGAGATAACTATGAATGATGATCATTGAACTATTACTTTCACTTTTATGTGTGGCTATACCTAATATTTGTATGCATGCACACCCCAAATAAATAAATACATATATTTTTAAAAGCTTCCTGTCTCCATATACACTATATTATCAAAAGTATTGGGACGCCTGCCTTTATACTCACATGAACTGTAATGGCATCCCAGTCTTAGTCCATAGGGTTCAACATTGATTTGGCCCACCCTTTGCAGCCATAACAGCTTCAACTCTTCTCGGAAGGCTGTCCACAAGGTTTAGGAGTGTGTCTATGGGAATGTTTGACCATTCTTCCAGAAGTGCATTTGTGAGGTCAGGCATTGATGTTGGTCGAGATGGCCTGGCTCGCAGTCTCCACTCTAATTCACCCCAAAGGTGTTCTATCGGGTTAAGGTTAGGACTGGTGTGTGGTCATGTTGGAACAGGAAGGAGCCATCCCCAAACTGTTTCCACAAAATTGGGAGCATGAAATTGTCAAAAATGTCTTATTATGCTGACGTCTTAAGAGTTCCCTTTACTGGAACTAGCCCAACTCCTGAAAAACAACCCCACACCATAATCCCCCCTCCACCAAATGATTTGGAGGGGGTGGCCCAATACTTTTGTCAATATAGCATGGATGAGCGAGTTTGGGTTGGAGGAACTTGACTGGTCAGCATAGAGTCCTGACCTCAACCTGATAGAACACCTTTGGAATGAATTAGAGCGAGACTGCGAGCCAGACCTTCTCATCCAAGACCTCACAAATGCGCTTCTGGAAGAATGGTCAAACATTCCCATAGACACACTCCTAAACCTTGTGGACAGCCTTCCCAGAAGAGTTGAAGCTAGAATAGCCACAAAGGGTGGGCCAACTCAATATTGAACACTACAGACTAAGACTGGGATGCCATTAAAGTTCATGTGTGTGTAAAGCCAGGTGTTCCAATACTTTTGAGAATATAGTGTATATGGAGGCAGGACGCTTTTCAAAATATATTTATTTAAATTTATTTGATTATACTTTCTTTTTTACTTTACTTTATTACTATTACAAAGATGGTGACAAGCTATCCCTCTTGCCCAGGAAAGGGGTGGTCATGCGGGGGGGGGGGGGTAACATTTTTCCATACATGTAGGAGTGATTACCTTCACAAGAAAGTCGGTAGCCTGCAGAAAAACGTGTACAAACCATTGATAATAGTTGTGGAAGCAAAAAGGTTAAAACCTGCCGGTGGCCCAGAATGTTAGGGAGGTCTCCTACTGTCAACACTTTCATGGTTAAAAAAATACCAAAATATTCACCAGTTCATGGCAGTGCACCGAATACCATAAAATAAATAATCACTCCTAAACCTACTTGTCCATGTGCTTCATGGGCTGGATGAAATAGGTAGATATTACATTGTTATAGACTTCCACATGGGAATCCCTCCTAAAAAACATTCATGCTAATTGCTTGTTTTACAATCACGCCAGTTTGACTTAAAGTAGCTTTAGGGGTATTTTTTCTTGCTCTTTGTAGGATCCAGGAAAGAAGTCTCTTCTCTATTCTACTCCACAAATTGCTGCTTGCTCCCCATATCTCACCTGTAAATATAGGAGCCATTTGTGGTTCTATTGATATGACATAAGTGCAGCCTCTGATTCTTTGTGGCTGACAGCCAGGACAGATGTAAATTAAAGAAAGACTTCAGGCTGTCTGGTGGCAGCTGATAAAACTGAACTGCGTAATTTGCTGTCCAGCCAGCAATGTGCTACATTGCAACATATGTGAAAAAGTATCTTGATGGATATCTTGTGTTTTTATTACTTTAATGTAAGATCAATGTTATTCATAATATAAAAAATACATTTACTGGTTCTGATTTTAGCATAGATAATAAAAAAAATGATCTGTGCTATGGTGCAATCTATAAAGTGAATGGTAGCTTACACATACAGGCAGTGTACCAGGATAAATAAATAAAAATGTGTACCACCACTATAATTCAGAAGTATGGTGCAACAAAAAAAGCAAACGCAAATGTGCAAATGTTCATCAGCAATGAAAAACAATTGTGTCATTTAAAAAAGAAGAAAAAGGTTCCAATCAAAAGATGAAATCTTGTGCAGAGATCATGAAGGGAAGATATGACACCTTCACACGTGTAAATAATCCTCAAATTGTGTTCAGAGGCCAGCCATCACTTGTGGGGTCAACTCTAACCGGAATCGATGGCTACCATTACAACAGCATCTGCGCCGGTGACTTTAAGTCAGACATCCACAGCGTGTTTGAAAGCTTCACCCAATTGCTGCATCAGAAGGCACCTGTCGATGGAGTAAGGCTGGGATAAATAAAGCTCACCAGGAGCCAGAAATTATCTCTAATAGGGTTGTATTTGAATGTGAATCCATGAAATCTTTAAAAACATGTAAAAAATAGCAAATATCTTACCTAGAAAGCCAATGTGTGAGACGTCAGCACCATCAGCTCCGCCCTGATGCGTTTTGTCCAATAGGTCGTTATCAAAGGGTCCTTTAGTGTTGATGTCCACCATCTTTTTGTAGCCTCTCAAAATGTGCCGCTGACATTTTTCTTGGTACAGCCTACAGGAAATGGGACAGCAGCAATCAGCAACTGTAGAGCCAGAAGAGATCGATGAGGGTGCTGTATTGGTGGCAAAAGTAGAAGACTTCAAGACATCTAAGAAACTTAGAACCACTGTGAATGATAGAGAAATTGTAGTATTTCATCACTTGGGGAAACACCACGCCTTAGATCTCCGCTGTTACCGTAAGCAATTTTAACATGTAAAGACTTATAATATATATATCTGTATAGACATATATACAAAAACTCACTCTCAATGAAGATGAAGTATAAGGTAATATGTTTTGTGTTTTGCAGACTCGGGAGGGCCATTACATCTTGGAGAGATTGAGGTATGTTCTTTCCTTAAGCTATACACAAAGATAGCCATCTTTGTTTCCAGCCATATGACTGCCATTTTTTTATATCTCATTTGATTCAGATGAAAATAGCTCTTATTTTTTTTTTTTATATAATTATCCTTCTAGCAGAACTAAAGGTATTAATACTCACCTATCCAATGGCCCCTCGTTGACATTGGCATCTTCTTCTGGTCTTCGGGCCACTTCGTTGACTGGCACCGCATAATGTCACTCCTGTGCAAGCGCAAAAGCCAGTCATCAGGCCTGGGCATTTTATTGCAGAAGAGACATTGCATGTCTCTTCTGCAATAAAAGCCTACCTGCCCACTGTTTTTTTTTACGGTGGAGCTTCAGTTCAGCTTTAACTTGGCATTTTAGCTCTGTGAAATGTAACTTATCAGTTTCTTTAATTCACTTCTAAGTTTGCCACCAACTTTAAATGGCACAGCTGGACCAGACAATGAGTGCTCCAGTTTTAGTAAATCTCCCCCACTGGCACTAAGTTACACTGATATAACTTTTTTTTTTTATCCTATCTAAAATGCACCAACAGGAACCTTTAACCCTAACTATAACTCTAGCCCTGACACTGACCTAGATCAAACCCAGATCTTTTTATTTTTCTTTATTATTTTGTATTTCTTTGCATTTTTTCCATTTAGCAAGGAGGAAAAGATGCAATGGGATTGATTTATTAAAGGGAAAGCAACTTTGCAAAGTGCAGTTGCTCCAGAGCTTAGTAAATGTGCAGAAGTGCTTCTGACTTCCATCATCCAATTATGAGCATAGAAAAAGCCTTTTTTTTTTTCTTTACAAGTGATTAGGTATTTTTTGCATAGTGAAGTTCTACCTCATTTACTAAGCTTTGCGGCAACCACACTTGCGGAGTGCACAGTCTATTTACCTTTAGTAAATCAACCCCAATGCATCTTTCTCTCAATTCAGATCACTTTGAAAGCTAATCAGAGGCTATCACAGCAATCAGGTCATCATGAACCATGCTTTCTGGTTCCAGATTGTTAGTAGTAGATGTGGGGCTCTCCGTGAGCACAGCGCGCTTCTAGCTCCAACATACATACGCATATATGTGGCCCCAGGAAAGAACACCCACTTCAGTGAGGCCACATGTATGTGTAGTCAAGGGCAAGGAGTTAACCTATGTAGCTTTAAAGAGATCCTGCCACCAGACCATTTATTTCATCAACAGTCTTCCCTTATGTCCATTTACAAAACAGGCCTTCTAATGCCGCGTACACACGATCGGACTATCCAGCGGACTTAATCCAGCGGACAAACCGCCGGACTTTGCAGCTGAGGTCCGCCAGACTTTCCGAACGAGCGGACCTGCCCACACACGACCGGACTTTTCCAGCGGGCTAGGTCCAGCTGACAACCCGCCGGACTATGACTAGGACTTTTGAAATGAATGGACTTCCCCACGGACTTGCCCACACACAGAGAAAAGTCTGTTCATTTTGAACGTGGATCCAGGTAGCCGGGACTAGCGAAGGAAGTGAATGTCGCTGCCTCCATCGGCGAGATTGACACCTCGCTAGCCCGTCGCCTGGTATGGATTTATAGGGGAACCCCTATGCCAAAAAAAGGCGTGGGGGTCCCCCCAAGGTCCATAGCAGACCCTTATCTGAGCATGCAGCCCGGCCGGTCAGGAAAGGGGGTGTGGACGGGTGAGCGCCGCCCTCCTGAGCCATACCAGGCCACGTGCCCTCAACATGGGGGGGTACTTTGGGGAAGGGGGGCCCTACTCCCCCCCCACCTCAAAGCACCTTGTCCTTATGTTGATGAGGACAAGAACCTCTTCCCGACAACCTTGGCCGTTGGTTGTCAGGGTCTGCGGGCGGGGGGCTTATTGGAATCCGGGAGCCTCCTTCAATAAGGGGGCCCCCCAGATACTGGCCCCCCACCCTAAGGGAATGAGTATGGGGTACATTGTACCCCTACCTATTCACCTGGTGAAAAAAGTGTAAATAAAAAACCACAAGTTTTTAAAACAATTTATTAGACAGCTCTGGTGGTCTTCTTTTCTTCCGTCTTGGGGGGTCTTGTCGCCAGACTCCTCCGCCATCTTCTGCTAGCTCTTTTACTAGCAGATGAGCCCAACTTTCTTCTTCGTTGTCACCGCCGCCGTGCCGGGGGACTTCTTCCCGCTCTTCTGGGGTCTTGTCCTGCTCTTCGGTTCTTGTGCTGGGCCTCCACTATCTTCTTATAGCTCTTTTACTAGTGTTGGCACGGTCTTCTGTCGCCGCCGCCACCTCCTTCATCTTCTTCTTCCTTGCGATGTTGGCACAACGCTCTCTCTGGCCGCAATGGCAAGGACGCGTTGTGTGGCGACTTATATAGGAACAAGGGGCGGGGTCACCAGGTGATGTCACATGGTGACCCCACCCCCTCATGATGTCACAGTTCCAGCATCCTCCGGGACTGTGACATCATAAGGGGGTGGGGTCACCGTGTGACATCACCCGGTGACCCCGCCCCTTGCCCCCATATAAGTCGCCACACAACGCGTCCCTGCCATTGCGGCCAGAAGAAGAAGAAGAAGAAGGAGGAGGTGGCGGTGGCGACAGAAGATCGGGTAAACGCTAGCAAAAGAGCTATAAGAAGATAGTGGAGGCCCGGCAGAAGAACCGAAGAGCGGGACAAGACCCCGAAGTCGGAGGAAGACCCCCGGAAGGCAGTAGCGACAGCGAAAAAGAAAGCCAGGCTCCTCCGCTAGTAAAAGAGCTAGCAGAAGATAGCGAAGGAGTCCGGCAAGAAGACCCCCAAGACTGAGGAAGAGAAGACCACCGGAGCTGTCTAATAAATTATTTTAAAAACTTGTGTTTTTTTTATTTACACTTTTTTCACCAGGTGAATAGGTAGGGGTACAATGTACCCCATACTCATTCACATAGGGTTGGGGGGCAGGTATCTGGGGGCCCCCTTATTGAAGGGAGCTCCCGGATTCCGATAAGCCCCCCGCCCGCAGACCCCAACAACCAACGGCCAGGGTTGTCGGGAAGAGGCCCTTGTCCTCATCAATGCACCCCCCCATGTTGAGGGCACGTGGTCTGGTATGGCTCAGGAGGGGGGGCGCTCGCTTTTCCCCACCCCCTTTCCTGACCGGCTGGGCTGCGTGCTCGGATAAGGGTCTGCTATGGACTTTGGGGGGATCCCCACGCCGTTTTTGGCATAGGGGTTCCCCTTTAAATCCATACCAGGCGACGTGGCTAGCGAGATGTCAATCTTGCTGATGGAGGTGGCGACATTGACTTCCTTCGCTAGTTCCGTCTACCTGGAGCCACGTTCAAAATGAACAGTCTGTTCATTTCAAAAGTCCGGCAGACTAGCACACAGACGGGAGGATTGTCCGCCGGACTGCCGAGGCTGGCGGACAATTTTGAGTCAAAACTTTTTTCAAAGTCCACCGGACTTTTGGAAAGAAAAAGTCCGCCGGAGCCCACACACAGGCGGATTGACTCTGGTCCGCCAGACCAAGTGCGCCAGATAGTCCAATCGTGTGTACGTGGCATAACTCTTCTCAATGTTTCATAAACCCTTTTCCCCCTACAGTTTAGTACATCTAGAGGTTTTCTGTTGCCCCCTCTGACCCCGCTGTCCTAGTCATTTGCATTATGGTAAATAATAAGAGTCCTTAAAGTGATATTAAAGGCTTTGTAAAAGAAAAAAAAGTTTTACCTACCTGCTTTGTGCAGCGGTTTTGCACACAGCAGCCCCGATCCCCCTCTTCTTGGGTCCCTCGCTAGCACTCTTGGCTCCTCCAGCCTGCGGAGTGCCCTCAGAGCAAGCAACTTGCAATGGGGGCACCCAAGCAGGCACATTCACAAGCCACGGCTCTGCCTGTCCATTTACAGATGAATCTGCAAATTGCCCCCTCCCCCCTCTTCTCATTGGCTCAATCAATGGTTGTGATTTAAGCTTAAGCACTCATTGATCTCCCTCAATAAGGGGGATCGTTGGCGATCTGGTAAGCCTCCTGTGTGGAATCTTTTGGGTGTCACTACTGTTATCTCTGCAATCATCCTTTCTTCAAATTGAAGGACTTTTTTTTATGTTTATGATTGCTGTTCTTGCAGATGAAATCTTCCCAAAGAGTCACTGAGAGCTGTAGAAACTTCACAGAAAAATGTCCACGACTGATGAAAAGAGTTTTGACATGAGTTGAGCTTTAAAGAGGTTGTAAACCTCGAAAAAACAAAAACAAAACAAAGGCATAATGAGCTACTAGCTCATTATGAAATACTTACCTTAGAACAATGCCCTGGATCGGCGTCGGCCTTCTGAGTACAACGTGCCCATCTTCCATTGGAGTTACTTCCGGGTTTGCGGCTCTGGTGCTGTGATTGGCTGGAGCCTTGATGACATCACTCCTGCGCATGCTAGAGCCGCTGGTCACGGCACAACTCCTGAAGAAGCGGCACCAGCGGCCCGTTTCTTCAGTGCGCAAGCACCAATGACGTTGGCAGCTGTGCATATACTGAATATCTCCTAAACTGTGCAAGTTTAGGAGATATTCAAAGTACCTACAGGTAAGCCTTGCTGTAGGCCTACCTGTAGGTAAAAGTGGTGTAACAGGGTTTACAATCATTAAACAGCATTTGCATATGACCTTGTTTTCATGCTTTCTGTAAACAAAAAGAACTTGCAACCTTAGACCCTTTATTCCGACCGTATGTACGTGGCATTACTGTGCGCTCCCAGCACAAAAACAGCTATTCGTCTGGACTAATGATCGCTAGCCAGCAGGACCGATTTCCAATCATGTGTTGTGCTGTGCTGTGCTGTGACTATCACAAATTCTTCCCCCTGAATGAATGAATGAATGAAATACTTGTATAGCGCACAATGCGAACTGAATCGCCTCTAGGCGCTGTGGCAAGCTTTGATCATCTGCTAAAAGAGGAAGGTCTTGAGTTTTTTCCTAAAAGCCAGGTGATTTTCTTCCAGGCGGATGTTGATTGGTAGAGCATTCCATAGCCGAGGCCCTTGGACAGCGAATCTCCGATCCCCCTTGGATTTATACCGGGCTTTGGGCACGAGGAGGAGGTTTTTGTTGGCTGATCGAAGACTGCGGTTTGGTGTGTAATGATTTATTTTCTCCATTAGGTATTGCGGAACTTCTCTATGCACGCATTTGTGGGTGAGGCAAAGGGTCTTGAACGTGATCTGATTTTTTACGGTTAGCCAATGTAAGCTCCTCAGCGAAGGAGAGATTGATTCCCAGGGTTTTTTTCCTGTTATCAGCCTTGCCGCCGTGTTTTGGATCAGTTGTAATCGCGCAAGTTGATATTGTGGTAATCCTATGTAAAACGAGTTTGCTTAGTCCAGTCGTGAATTAATGATTGTTCCAACTACCACTGCTTTGTCATTCTTTGGGATAAAAGGGATGAGTCTGCGAAGCATGCGTAGCAGATGGTGATATCCACTGACTACAGATCCTATTTGCGCATCCATTGACATTTGTGCGTTTAAAATAACCCCGAGACTCTTCGCTTTGGTCTTTGGGGAGATAGTCTGCCCAAAGACGGTTGGTGGAGACCAGGAGGTTTTGGTTGCGGGCTTATGATTTGGGTGTAAGATAAGAAGCTCTGTCTTTGATTCGTTCAGCTGGAGGGAGTTAGTGGTCATCCAGTCCTCTATTGATTTGAGGCAGTTTTCAAGTTGTTGTTGGTGATCTTTTTTTCCATTGATCCGGAAATAAAGTTGCGTGTCATCAGCGTAAGAGTGGAAGCAGAGATCTGAGCATCTGATGATTTGGAGGAGTGGGCGAATGTAAATTTTGAAGAGAACGGGTGATAAAGGAGAGCCTTGAGGGACTCCGCAGGTGACTGCCCGAGTTTCGGAGAGGAATTTTCCTAGTTTCACTGTCTGTGACCGATTTCCTAGGAAGGACGCGAACCATTGGAGATCTATGTCTTGGACTCCGGCTACTTCTGTGAGTCGGACGAGTAGAGTATTGTGATCTACTGTATCAAACTCTGCACTTAGGTCTAGCAGTACGAGGAGACACGGCTCTCCGTCATCTGCTGCTTCGAGGGCGTCATCCCAAATCTTGAGGAGAGCTGTTTCTGTTCCATGACCCGGGCGGAAGCCTGAGTGCAGCGGGTCCAGGAGTTTGTGAGTATCCAGGTGAAGTTGTAGCTGATGTACTACAGCTTTCTCCATGATCTTAGAAATGGTGTTGAGGCTTGTAATTGGCCTACGGTTGTTTGGATCCTGAGGGTCCAGGTTTGGTTTCTTGAGTAGAGGTTTGACGATGCCTTGTTTGAGGATGCTGGGAACAATCCCTTCGTGGAATGATCGGTTTATGAGGTGGGTTATGGTTGGAGCCACGATGTCGGAGCATTCTTTCAGTAGTTTTGTGGGGATGATGTCAATAGGTGAGGTACGGTCACGCAGTTTATTAATGATGTTTTTTGCGGTGTCTACGGTAATTGGGGATAGTGAAAATTTCGGCGGTTGTGGTATGTTGGTGCAGACATCCTCTTTATGTATTTGCTGGCTGAGGTTGGATGTTTTCTTCTGACAAATTGTTTCCCTGATGGTTTTGACTTTATCGATGAAAAAATCTGACAGTTTGTCACAGTAATCCTGGGATTCGCTTTCTGGGGGTTCTAGGCACACCGGATTCATTGATTGATTAACCAGTTTAAACAGTTCCCATGGTTGGTTTGCGGCCGTTGAGATTGTATATGAGAAGTGGTCCTTTTTGGCTTTGAAGATTGCTTTCCGATAATTCTCTGTGAGACCTTTGTAGTTAAAGTGGTTTTCCTCTGTGGTATTTCTTCTCCATGTTCTTTCTGCTCTTCTGCGTTCTTGCTTTAGTACAGCGAGGGAGCTATTAAACCATCCAGAGTTTTTCTTCCTGATGAGAGCCCTGCGTTTTGGTGCTACCGAGACTGCTGATTGCAGCAATGTCCTGTTCAGGGAGTTGAGTGTTTCCTCCATAGAGTGGTTTAAGGTTATTGTAGTTATCTTGTTGGACAGAGTGGATTTGAAGGATTCGGAGTACAGTTTTTTATGCGATCTGATCCAGTGCGTTGTTGTTACAGGTTTCCGTTTTTCGTTGGTGATGTTGGTAGCTATTTTGAATTTGATGGCGTGGTGATCCGTTCATGGCAGAGTTATGTTGTCGAGTATGTTGACGTCAATGTTCTGTTTGAAAATGAGGTCCAGGGTGTGTCCTGACACATGCGTGGGAGTCTTTATCAGTTGCTGGAGACCCAGTTCTTCTAGTTGATTGATGCAGGCAGTCGTGATGGGGTCTTTAGGCTCGTTTGCCCAAAGGTTGAAATCTCCGAGTGCCAGGACATTTTTGAATTTTAGGGTGTGCATTGCAAAGGATTCTGTGAGGGGTGAAAGAAGATTGGACTTTGGTCCCGGTGGTCTGTAGCACAGTATAATATGAGTGGTGTCATGGGGTGTTGGTTGAAGATGTAGCGTCAGGGTTTCCATAAAAGACACTGGGTTCTGAGATGATGGTTTAGTGAGATCCAGGTGACCTTTAAAGATCACTGCTAGGCCTCCTCCTTTTTTCCCTATCCGGTGTTCGGTTAGGATCCTGTAGTTTTCCGGCACCAATTCGGTGAGGATGGTGTTGCAGTCAGAGGTTAACCAGCTTTCGGTGATGAAGAGGCAGTCTACATTGTTCTCGATGATGAAGTCGTGTACTTCCAGTCTATGTTTGACTGCAGACCTGGCGTTAATCAAGGCGCAATCTAATTGTAGTGGTCGAGTAGATGTCTTCCTGTAGTTGGGAGCTGCTTGTCGTCCGGTTTTCAATAGTTGTTCTCTTTGAAGTATTTTTTGTATGGAAGATGGCAATGTGGTGTTGATGTTTCTTAGTCAGTGCAGAACTTCAGCTGAGTATTTGAAGTAGCACATGGTTTGTGGATGCTGTTGATGGTACTATGGGCCTAAGATGATGATCCTGATCAGGGTATTGTTCCTGAGGAGGGGCTAGGTATCAGACTTGCTGCCGTGCTTGAGGCTATTAGCGCGCAAGTTGATCAGGGGATGCCTATATGGATGCGGAAGGAGTTGTTGTATTCGGTTGCTGGCTGTTCCGGCTACCTTTACTTAAGGTGAAGGTCTCCACTCAGAAAAGAAGTCTGGCTGTGATCTGGAATAGTCGTCCTAGGATAGCGTGAAAAATGGAATGGAGGCCGGAGGTAGGGGTATGCTAACCTACGGTTGTTCCTGATTGTTCCAGAGGAAGGTGAAAAAACCCCCTGACAGTAGCAGCCAAACGCACCAGTGGGGCAAAAATTCCTTCCTGACCCCCATAGGCGGTCGGACGGAGTCCCTGGAACAATCACTGGGGGGGGGGGGGGGAGTGGAGGTGCGAGCTTACCTGGCTGCGGTGGTCACCGTTAAACACTCTGGTTCCGGTGAATCTGGCTTGCTGTCAGCCTGACGTTTCTGGAGAGCGGTCTGGTTGCCCCTTGCAGTGGGATCTTTAAAATGGAGGGGAGGATGGAGGTAGGATAGAGGTTAGAGACTCCTGTCTTAACTCCTGTTTTCAACTCCTGGTTATTAACTCTCCACTTTAGTTAAAAAAATCCACTTGTGTTCACAAAATCCACATGCAAGCCACCATCCCTGGGCATTCAGAACTGTTTAACCACTTTGTGCCGGTAGGACGTCCAGGGACGGCCTCGGCTTTCGGTGGTTATATCTGAATGATGCCTGAGGCCACAGACATCATTCAGGTATCAGTATTTTCAGCTGGCTATTCCCTGCACCATAAGAATGATCATAGCGGCTGTTCCATCGCTTGATTGTTTTTACAGGCGGCGCCCCCCCTCCCGCCGCCCTCTGGTGCTTCTACCGACTCACCGCTTCCATCGGTGAGTAGGTCACAGGATCCGCCGGCCCCCGGATAATACCATAGAGATTCTCTATGATCGTTCGGAGGCCGGGCGCGATGTTATGACGTCACGCCCCGGCCTCTGCATTCAAAATAACTGCGCCGATTTGGCTGGGAAGCCGAGATCGATTTCTTTATTTTAGGCTTCCCAGCCTAGAGGTGAGATGTGGGGTCTTATTGACCCCATATCTCACTGTAAATAGGTCAGATCGTGCCATATTCCTATTACAAGGGATGTTTACATTCCTTGTAATAGGAATAAAAGTAATCAATTTTTTTTGCAATTTTGAAGCGTGACATGTTGGGTATCTATTTACTCTGCGTATCTTCATCTATCACATTATGCAAAAAAATCACATCTATCACATTATGCAATAACTTTACTGTTTTTTTGTTTTTTTTAAGCATGAAACGAAACATTTTCGCCATTGTATTCTCTAGGGTCTTTGCTAAAAAAACATATATAATGTTTGGGGGTTCTAAGTAATTTTCTAGCAAAAAAATTATGAATTTTACATGTAGGAGAGAAATGTCAGAATTAGCCTGGATGCGAAGTGGTTAAACAAACTTAGTTTCTGCATCCCTGGACCTTTGGATAATTTATATATATATATATATATATATATATATATATATATATATATATATATATATATATATATATATATATATATATATATATATATATATAAAATGAATTAAATGTAGCCTAGCTGAACCAGTGTAAGATTAAAAAAAAAAATGCATTTAGTTCAGCTTTAATAATAGACCAAAACCCAATGGCCAAGAAAACAGGTACCCATAGCCATAGGTTGTAGGTCAGAGGGAAGACAAATAAAGTTTATGTATCACTTTCATAAAATATCTACAATGATCCTAGTATATTGATTGATCTCTGGGTGAGAGATTGGACACTTTTAAGGAAAGATTGCATAACCTCAAACATTTATGAGATATCGCTTAGGAAATGCAATGTGTTATGGGTGGTGTGGTGATAGAGAACTTAGCAGGAAGAACACACCATGTTATCTCCCTGTGCAGGCTCCATAGATGTTGATATCTTGTGTATTATCAATAACAGCATACATAGAATGACCCTACCCTGCCAAATACATGGGGGCTAGAACTAGCAATACTAGGAATACTAGAACAGCATGACATTTACTGCAGATGACATGTGCATGTCAGATTTAAATAGCTTAGTAAGATTTGTCTTAGGTTACTAACTTACTAACTTATACTAATACTTATACTAATACTAATACTTAGGTATTTAACTTTACAATATATTCACACTATAGTGATAGCTGTAAGAGCCAGCTACAACATTGAAAAAAGAGGGAAAATAATTTTTTACATAATGACAGGGCATACATTTGGAACAAAGTAGCTGTGTTTAGAGGACGTAACAGAACATTTATATAATACACTCTGGGCAGCCTTTCTCAACCTTTTCAACACAGAGGAACCATTGAAAAAATGTCTCAGGGAACCCCTTCTAAAAATTTCTATATCTACAACTCATGATACATTAGTGGGATGGTCAGTTAGAAGAATGCTCCTTATACTCGTGGTCGTTGGGAAAAATTACCGCCTTTATAGATAGGTAAAAAGATCAATTATTTCAGTGGGAACTTATCTGAGCCCCTACTAGAAACCTCTCTAGAGGAACTCTGTGGTTCCATGGAACCCTGGTTGAGAAACCCTGCTCTGGAGGAATGCATATACACTGCAATCTAAATAAATGCAAGGCCATCAGTTTCACATAACATCTCCAATGATGCTTACTAGTAATTAATATTAAACTCTACAAAACTTGACTTTCAGCCATTTTTTTAACAGTTTTTTTTTTTTGTGGATTGAATGCAGAAGCGTTAAAACCCTGGTTTGATCTTATTGCTGTCTGTGACCCTATTAGGGACAATCTCATTTACTTTTTGTCCTGGTGATCACTATAGAGACAGACGTGAGGGAGAATATTTTATTTTACCTTTGAGAGAGGAGTTGGAATTAAATCTTCCAATGATAACAGTTAAAGGTACAGCTGTCCTTTACTTTGGGTTGCCTTCTGCTAAAATCCTGTTGTTTCCAATAGATAAAGGTGAGAAGCGAGAAAAATCATCCCCAGTGGGAAGAACGATTGATAAAAAAATTCTCAGCAGCTTTAACTCTTTAATTCTTCCCCATGTTATTCAAATAAAGGTTTATGCCTTATTTCCACTTTTGGTTACTCTACTGAGTAACAATCTTTTCTCTTTTGCAACCTGAACATACACTGAAGGAAGCTGCATCTAAATTATTCATTTCAGAGCATATTTTTCAATTTCTGAATTATTGCAGTAACAACAAAAATAAGTTTTTGCCTATGAATAACTAAAATGAATTATTTGTCCCATGGAAAACGCTTCTTCCTTCACTTAATCCTCGAACACGCTAATGGCTCCCCCACCCCCCCCCCCCCCCCCCCCGTAAAAAAAAAAAAAAAGACAGCTCATATCAGAGCTACCGTACTAACAATCCGATGTTAGTACAGCAACCTCCCCTGCTGAGTTTTTCTGTCCCCCGCCAGAACACTCCGATCAGTGCTCTCTGCCATTGGCTGAGAGCGCTAATAGGGAGCCGGTCGGCAGCTGGTTTTCTAGCATGCTTCTCTGACAGAAGCCGGACGGCTTCTGTCAGACCGGCTGCCAGCTGATGTCGTCTTATAATCAGACTGAGTGTACTAGGCTTCAGAGACGGTTCACACAGGGGCGACTCGCCAGACGACTTAGCCGCCTGACAAGTCACGTCCCATTCTTTGCAATGGAACCGTTCTAATAGGAGCGACTTAGAAAAGGGTTCCTGTACAACTTATGGGATGACTTCAGGGGACTTGCATTGACTTCTATACAGAAGTCATTTTGCAAGCCGCCGCTAAAGTCGGATCCCGGTCGCCTGAGGCATTCCCGCTGCAAGTCGTGCTTCAGTGTGAACCCACACTCACACTCCAGTGCTCTGTGCTGGCTGAGCTGAGTAGCAGACCCCCCCCAGCATAAGTGTCCTTCCATAGACTTGTATGGCAGAGGAAGAGAGGCATGTCTGACTAGGTCTGTTACCGAGTGCTGATTACTGAGTACACATGGTCAGCATTCTAACTGGACAGCACACATATTTAGACTTCTTGCAAAATACTGTAAAAGGAATTTGGAAGAAATACTTTGAAAATGGGGGTTGTCTGTTTGACTCATGATCTATTTCTGACTCCTATTAGGGCTTTAACCACTTAAGAGCTGCCCTATAGCAGTTTTACTGCTACAGGGCAGCACCTCTCCGCCAGATAACATATATACAGTGAGGGAAAAAAGTATCATAAAAGTATTTGCCCACTGACAAAGAAATAATCGGTCTATAATTGTAATGGTGGGTTTATTTCAACAGTCAGAATAGCAACAAAAATATCCGGAAAAACACATTTAAAAAAAGTTATACATTGATTTGCATTTTAATGAGTGAAATACATATATGATCCCCTATCAATCAGCAAAATTTCTGGCTCCCAGGTGTCTTTTATACAGGTAATGAGCTGAGATTAGGAGCACTCACTTAAGCTGGCCATACACCATACAATTTTCTTATTCAATTTCCTGTAGATTTACCTTCAACTGTGTAGTACAAGGGCCTGCCTGATTGCACACAAATTGAAAGTGTTTAGATTTGACCTCATATTATATGGTTTTGGTAAATCTAAAGGAAATCTACAGAAGAAAATTGTATAATGTATGGCCAGCATTAAAGTGAGTGCTCCTAATCTCAACTTGTTACCCGTATAAGAGACACCTGTCCACAGAGGCAATCAGATTCCAATCTCTCCACCATGACCAAAACCAAAGAGCTGTCCAAGGATGTCAGGGACAAGATTGTAGACCTACACAAGACTGGAATGGGCTATAAGACCATCGTCAAGCAGCTTGGTGACAGGGTGACAACAGTTGGTGGCATTATTTGCAAATGGAAGAAACACAAAATAACCCAATCTCTCTCAGTCTGGGGCTCCATGCAGGATCTCACCTCGTGGCATTTCAATGATCATGAGAACGGTGAGGAATCAGCCCAAAACTACACAGAAGAATCTTGTCAATGATCTCAAGGCAGCTGGGACCATAGTCACCAAAAAAAACAACTGGTACCACACTACGCTGTGAAAGACTGAAATCCTGCAGCGCTCGCAAGATCCCCCTGCTCAAGAAAGCACATGTACAGGCCCGTCTGAAGTCTGCGAATGAACATCTGAATGATTCAGAGGGGAACTGGGTGAAAGTGTTGCGGTCAGATAAGACCGAAATCGAGCTCTTTGGCATCAACTTAACTCATCGTGTTTTGAGGAGGAGGAATGCTGCCTATGACCCCAAGAACACCATCCCCACTGTCAAACATGGAGGTGGAAACATTATGCTTTGGGGCTGTTTTACTGGTAAGGGGACAGGACAACTTCACTGCCTCAAAGGGACAATGGACGGGGCGATGTACCGTCAAATTTTGGGTGAGAATCTCCTCCTTCCAGGGCATTGAAAATGGGTTGTAGATGGCTATTCCTTCATGAAATTGACCCAAAACACATGGCCAAGGCAACAAAGGAGTGGCTCAAGAATAAGCACATTGAGGTCCTGGAGTGGCCTAGCCAGTCTGCAGACCTTAATCCCATAAAAAAAATGTGGAGGGAGACGAAGGTTTCAATTACCAAAAGTCAGCCTCAAAAACCTAATCACTTGATTAGTATCGGCAAAGAGGAATAGGACAAAATCCTTCCTGAGATGTGTGCAAACCTGGTGGCCAACTACAAGAAATGTCTGACCTCTGTGATTGCCACCAAGTACAAAGTAATGTTTTGCAAAGGGGTCAAATACTTATTTCACTCATTAAAATGCTAATCAATTTATAACTTTTTTGAAATGCGTTTTTCTGGATATTTTTGTTGTTATTCTGTCTCTCACTATTATAATAAACCCACCATTAAAATTATAGACTGATAATTTCTTTGTCAGTGGGCAAATTTACAAAATCAGCAGGAGATCAAATACTTTTTTTTCCCTTAGGCTGCGTACACACGCGGGGACTGTTCGCTCAACTTTGTCCGTCAAACAGTTTCAGCAAACAGTCCGCTCAAAATTAGCATGGACGGACTTGCCCACACACGATGAACGAACAGTTTGCTGAAACCGTGCGCGATGACGTGAACGGCACGTACGACGGGACGGAAAATACGACGTCCTATACACTGCATTACAACTTTCGGCGTGTAAATCCTTTCTGAGCATGCGCGGAACTTAGTTTGACGAACAAGCCTACACACGAGGGGACTGTTCGCTGAAACCAAGTTTCAGCGGACAGTTTTTCGGAATTTCCGAAAAACTTTGTTCAGCAGACTGTTCGCTGAAACTGTCCGCTGAAAGCCCACACACGAGCGGACTGTCCGCCCAAACACTGTTCAGCGGACAAAGTTGGGCGAACAGTCCCCGCGTGTGTACGCGGCCTCACTGTATACGTGATCCAGCTCTTCTGAGGAGGGAGCGTGCATGCGGGCCACCGGCGGTTTTCTACCGCTGTGATACTGAGACAAAGAGGCAGAGCGGCAGTTTGCCTATGTAAACAAATCAGATCGCTGTTCTGTCAGTAGGGAAGGCATGCATCCTGTGTTTCTGCAAAGCAGGGACATGGATCCATGCCTTCCCTTAGTAAAAGCACCTACTACACTGTAGAAAAAACACAGGCCAGGTACATCCCTTTGATCTCCCCCCTAATGTTTACTCCTTCCCAGCCATTGTCATTAGTACAGTGGCAGTGCATATTTTTTAGCACTGTGTCAGAAGTGTCGTTAGTGTCTGAATGTCTGCTGCAAAATAGCAGTCCCGCTATAAGTTGCTAATCAACACCATTACTAAAATAAATAAAATAAAAATAACTAAATGTATCCCATAGTTTATAGACGTTATAACCTTTTAGCAAACCAATCAATATATGCTTATTGGGATTTTTTTTACCAAAAATATGTAGCAGAATACCTATTGACCTAATTCTATGATTTTACATTTTTTTTATTGGATATGTTTTATAGCAGAAAGTAAAACATTTTTTTTTTGTTTGTTTTTTTAATTGTCTTTATTTAGTTTATAGCGCAAAAAATAAAAAGCACAGAGGTGATCAAAATACTACCAAAAGAAATCTCTATTTCTGGGGAAAAAAAAGGATATCAATTTTATTTGGGTGCATTGTTGCATGACCGCGCAATTGTCAGTTAAAGTAACGCAGTGCCGTTTTCGCAACAATTGGCTTGGTCATGATGGGGGTAAACTTTTCTGGAGGTCAAGGGTTAATAAATGAAAATATTTTTTTAAGGATTGACACCCTGTCTCTGTTTGTTTTCAGGATATCGATGGACGGGCTTGTGTCATTTGTCCTTGGCACAAATTTAAAATAGTCTTGGAAAGCGGTGAAGGCCTTTATCAAGGAGTTGACTCCCGTGAGCCCAAAAGAACCAAAAAATGGTTCTCTAAAGGAGTGAAGCAGCGGACTCACAAAGTGACTGTCAGAAATGGTGGTGTCTATGTTACGCTATCCGATACTAGCAATATGTGGTGTGACTCTGATACCTATGCAAAAGAGAAGTTTATTGACCAGTCTTGCCCAGATCCAGTAACATAAGCTTGTATTTACAATTGCCATTGTCATTTTTCTTGTATTTATTCTGTTTGTGATCCTTTATATTCAGAGGTACTAACCCAGTATATGTACTGATATTCAGAGGTACTAACCCAGTATATGTACTGATATTCCGAGCTACTAACCCAGTATATGTACTGATATTCAGAGGTTCACATGCATCGATCTAAATATATAAAAAAGCATAATACAATTTATTCCAGGTTTGTTATTTTATCCTGACGTGTGCTGCTCACCTATGACTTGCCCAGTTTCTAGTCTCTCTCTCCTGGCCATTAGGCTCGGTTCGCTCTTGTGCGATCCTTGCAAATCCACTGCAGGTTCTTGCAACGCACCCGACTCGCGCGGCAGTTCACACTGCCATATGCAAACTGCGGGGAGTGTCAATACATTGTTAATGACACCCCCATTTCAGCTCACATATCGCACTGCGAGCTGTCAGTTCGGACATGAATTGGATTGCATGGGTGATCCGATTCTGGTGCGGACCAAAAAAGGGGTCCTGGGCGAGTTTGGACCGAACGTGATGCAATATTAGCCATACTATCAGTTTGGCTGATATCGCATTGCACGAAAATCGCATGTGATTTGCAGTGTGGTGCGAATCGCATGCACTCTTGCAGAGTGTAGTAGTATGAACCGGCACTTAAAGTAAAGCTGTCTTCTAGCTGTCATGTTGATCTTTATCTTCAGTACTTTGAGTCACTGACACAAGAAAAATATGCAGAAGATATTTAATATTTACCAATCCTGCTGCTTGTGCTGCTGATGCCTCTGTAATTGAAGTATCTTACAAAGGCAATGTTTCCGGGGGTGTCAAATTCCTGGTCCCCTTCCCTGGCATGTTGCTGCTTCTCTTGCTACCCCTACATCACTTCTGTTTCCAGTGGCATGGTAGGAGTTGGTGGGAAGAACAACAACATGTGGCGGGGGGGCTAGGAATCTGACATCCCCAGAAGATTCTGCAAACAATGGTTTCTCAGGACTGTGGGCAGGGGTAAGCAGGGCCAGATTAAAAACATCATGGGCCTGGTGCTGAGGATTTTGGTGGGGCCTTTTATAAACAATAAATAAATAAAAATGCAAACTATGTTTTGTTATATCAAATTCAATTAAAGAGAGAGAGGGAGGATGAAAGAGAGAGAAAGGGGATGAAAGAGGCGTGAGGGGTAAGGGAGGGAGGATGAGAGAGAAAGGGGGGGATGAGAAAAGGAGGATGCACATGAGCATGTGTGGGAATGACATCAATGCAGCCTGGCCAAGGCAAGTGACCGAAGGCACAGAACCCAGAAGAAAGACTGGGTGAAGATGGAAGTGCCCAGGCCCCGCCTGACTGATCACAGCACAGCACTGGAGGGCTCAGTCTGACAATTTAAGTGTGCCCTAATGTGCTAATATGCTGTGCATATTTGTACATTATGACATAACCTACCCCAGGGCCTCTAAAAAGCAGTAATGTTAGAAAAGTTTACTACCGCTTTAATATCACAGGAGCCTCTCATGGGGCCCCCTACTGACCCTGTGGCCCTTGGGCAGTGCCTAAGTGCATAGTTGTCAACATTTGAAAAATAATTTCAGGGACGCTTTTTTTTAAAGTGCTATATTTAGAGTAGCTGACATCCCCCATGTTCCTCTATACATCACAATAGTAATTACAAAATTAAATGAGTACTAATAATGGGGCAGAACAAATATGAGGACTGTGAGATTTCCTTTAGTTGAACTAACAAAAGTATGCCCATTCTAGAGCTGGTAACATTGAGGATATTCAGTATAATTTTAAAGAACAGTTTTTTGTGGGTAAGAGGCATAGGGGAGGAGTGTGGATGGTATAAAAGTGTGCAGGTGAGGGAGAGGAATGTGGAGGGTCTAACAGTGAGCACTATGTACATGATAGGAGTGCAGAGGGTATGGCAGAAGGCACTATGTACAGGAGAGGAGTGTGAAGGGTATGACAGTGGGCAGTATTTGCAGGAGAGGAGTGTGAAGGGTATGACAATGGGCAGTATGCACAGCAGAGGGCACTATGTACAGGAGAGAAGTGTATGACAGCGGGCACTATGTACAGGAGAGGAGTGTGTAGGATATGACAGCAGGCGTTATGTATAGGAGAGAAGTGTGGAGGGTATGAAAGTGAGCAGTATGTACAGGAGAGAAGTGTGGAGACAGAGTATGACAGTAGGCACTATGTATAGGAGAGAAGTGTGGAGAGTATGTCAGTGGGCATTATGTATAGGAGAGAAGTGTGGAGAGTATGACAGTGGGCACTATGTATAGGAGAGAAGTGTGGAGAGTATGACAGTGGGCACTATGTATAGGAGAGGCGGATGAAGTAATCTGGGAAGTAAAAATGTAAAGGTTTGTGGAAGGATGTTTAGGGACTGCGTAGTGGTTAAGCGGGCCATACATGGATTGAAATTACACCAATTAAGCAGAGACCAGCCATAGTCGATCTATGTATGGGCTAGCTGGTTTTATGCAAGTCAACCTATTAACCGACTTGAGTACAACCAGCCTGTCAGGTTTTCCCCAAAATAATCAGTGCTGCCAGCTATAGTTAGCAACACTAATCATTGTATTGACTGGCAGAACACAATAACACTGCGGGAGTGATTGCCCCATTCACAGGTCAGCAGGTGAGAGGGTGTGTGGGGACAGGCTGGGGAGAGATACTAGTCAGTCCCTGGGTAGGCACTGGTTAGTATCAGAGCCAGATACACACAGGTTACATATGCCACGATCGGTAGAGCGAGAGCAATAATTCTTGCACTAGACCTCCTCTGTAACTCTAAACATGTAACCTGTAAAAAAATGTAAAGCATCGCTTAGTACACAACAAAAAATTGTGCTAACTTTTTTTATGAATGAAACAGGTTCTTTCCAAAAAAAAAGTTTGAAAAATTGCTACGCAAATATCGTGTAACATAAAAATTTGCAAAGACCACCATTTTATTCCATAGGGTGTCTGCTAAAACAATATATAATGCTTGAGGGTTCTGAGTAATTTTTTAACATAAAAAAAATTATGACTTTTACATGTAGGAGAGAAGTCTCAGAATGGGCCTGGGTGGCAAGGGGTTAATTATCATAAGTAATATACAAATTATTAGTATAAGCACTGTGAGTTCATCCTCTCAGTCTGCTGCAGAGTGTTCCAGCTTGTATTTAAACTGGCCGCTCTGTATGTAGCTTCTGACAGGCTGCACAAGGAGCCCCGTATCTCTGGAATCATAGATCATAGCAGCCCCATATTTTCATATTTTAACCAGTGCTGGAGTGGGTCTTTAGCTACCTACCCCCCCCCCCCCCCAAATTTGGGATCTCTGTGACTCCTGATCGCCGAGCTACAATCCTCAAAGTCAACCTTTTTTTTTTTGGGCAAATGGGCCTATCTTGAGAAAGGGGCCTGGAGCTGCAGCTCCAATAGCCCCTATGTTAATCCGGCCCTGGAGGTAAGTATTGAATATATTTTTTGCATGGACTTATTTTTACTTTTTATTTTAGCAACAGACTGACTTTAAGGTGCATCTAAACCCAAAAAGTAGTAGTGTACCAGCTCTTAGGCGTAGTGACTGCTTCTGGGATGGATCAGAGCGATTCACTGTGCAGGTGCTGACCAATCAGAATCATTGATCCATCCTGGAGAACCTGCACAGTGAAGAGGCAGGATTTAAATTCCAGACTGCTGGACCCGCTGTATGGGCCTTGAAAGCTAAGCATCTTCGGAGGCAAGTACAGTGTTGGCCGGGAGTTGTGGAGAGGGTGTATGGTGTTAGTTCACCTTTAATTTTTTATTTTTTTTTATGAAAAGGTGAATTAACACTTAAAGAGATATTTAACTCAAAAATTAACATTTATTATAATACAGCTTACCAATTCTTCCCTTCCTAATTCCTTTTTTAGGCTTTCTTTCTTCTATCTGTTTTTAAAAAGAACAAGCTCTCCAGCAGAATGTATGTTTCAGAGATGAGGCAAACAGTTTTACACCGGCAGGGGTGCTTACAACGATCAGCTTTTATTTAGTTAAGAAAAACTTTATCCCGGTATTACACACCAGTGTCTTTACATGGAGCTTTCCCAGGCACCACGGAGCTCTGTTGGAGAGGATGCAGGGCCGTGGCCACGCATGCATACGTATGGTGGCTATGTCTCCTCATTTGCCCATTCTGGTCATCTGTACTGCACTGGATTAACGTAATACAAGGTTTTCCTGTCTCTAATGACCCTTGGGTCATGTTGTTCCACTGTACAGGTGAACCAG
Source organism: Lithobates pipiens (assembly GCF_037356315.1). Taxonomy (NCBI): domain Eukaryota; kingdom Metazoa; phylum Chordata; class Amphibia; order Anura; family Ranidae; genus Lithobates; species Lithobates pipiens. The sequence continues at coordinate 147,652,533 of NW_027507790.1, read as the reverse complement.
TAGGCCAATATAAAAAAATCCATCACCCCCACATTTACTGAATGCTGCAAAAACACTCATTCCGTTACATAGTTAGTCAGGTTGAAAAAAGACACAAGTCCATCTAGTTCAACAATAAAAAAATAATTAAAATAAACAATATCATACAATCCCATAAGCCTATACAAACCAGTTGATCCAGAGGAAGGCAAACCCCCCCCCCAGAAAAGCATGATGCAATTTGTAACAGCAGGGGAAAAAATTCCTTCCTGATCCCAGAGGCAATTGGATTTTCCCCAGATCAACTTTAAGTTCTGGTAACAATCTAACATCCCCACAATACGACAATGGCTTCAAGTCATAGACCATATTTACTACATCGAAGACCTTACATTATATGATCTCAGAAACCAATCCACCATTTCTAATGAAATATGGGCCTGCTGGTTCGCCTTTAAGTTCTCTGCTGCCTTTTCAGAAATTATGTCTAAACCCGACTAAAAAACACTGAACATATCATCACATTTACTGTTATAGATTTTGTTTATACAAATATGAGGCAACCCCCCACTCTAGGACATTCAGAGAGTTATCCTGTAGCCACTCCTTTGTTATCTTGGCTGTGTGCATAGGGTCGTTGTCCCGTTGCAAGATGAACCTTCACCTCAGTCCAAGTTCCAGAGGGATCTGGAGCAGGTTTTCATCAATGGTGTCTCTGTACATTGCTGCATTCATCGTCCCCTAGATCCTGACTAGTCTCCCAGTTCCCAGTGAAAAACAACCCCACAGCATGACGCTTCCACCACCATGCTTCACTGTAGGGGGTCGTATTGACCAGGTGATGAGAAGTGTCTGGTTTCCTCCAGACATGATGCTTGCCATTCAGGCCAAAGTGTTCAATATTTGTTTCATCAGACCAGAGAATTTTGCTTCTCATGGTATGAGAGTTCTTCAGGTGCCTTTTGGCAAACTCCAGGTGGGCTGTCATGTTCCTTTTAGCAAGGAGTGGCTTCAGTCTGGCCATGCTATCAAACAAGCCTGATTGGTGAAGTGCTGCAAAGATGGTTGTTCTTCTGGAAGGTTCTCCTCTCTCCAAAGATAAATGCTGGAGCTCTTTCAGAGTGACCATCGGGTTCTTGGTCACCTCCCTGACTTAGGCTGGGTTCAGACTATTGCGAATTGAATGCAGATTTATCGCATTCCAATTAGCATGTCAGGAAATTATGACCAGCTCTCTATGGAGATGGTTCACACATCTCTGGAGCGGCTCCAGTGCGAATTGCACAGGAGTCCTGTTCGTCTTCTGGTCCATTTCAGGTCCGAATTCAGCCAAAAGTTGGGGCTGAAATTGGACCTGAACCGATGAATGGGGATGTACTGGACTCCTGCTGTGAGCTGCTCCGTACTGCAGTGTGAACCCAGCCTAAGGCCCTTCTCCCCCGAAAGCTCAGTTTGGCCGGGTGGCCCGCTCTAGGAAGAGTCCTAGTGGTTCCAAACGTCTTCCATTTATGGATGATGGAGGCCACTGTTCTCATTGGGACCTTCAATGCTGCAGAAATTTTTCTGCACCCTTCCCCAGATCTGTGCCTCAATACAATCCTATCTCGGAGGTCTACAGACAATTCAATGGACTTCATGGCTTGGTTTGTTCTCTGACATGCACTGTTAACTGTGGAAACTTATATAGACAGGTGTGTGCCTTTCCAAATCATGTCCAATCAACTAAATTTACCACAGGTGGACTCCAATCAAGTTGTAGAAACATCCCAGGCCGGGTTCACACTGGTGCGACAAACACTCCGACATTGGGAGCTCATGTCGCATGACATGTGAAAATCAATGTTTCCCTATGGGAGCCATCTTAACTGGTCCGACACAAGTCGATCCGACTTTGAAAATGCTCCCTGCACTACTTTGGTCTGACTTTGATCCTACTTCAGCCCATTGAATATCATTGAAGTCAGATCAAAGTGGGATCGTCGTCTTGCCTGATCCGACTTTGGCATGTGACTTGTGCTCTGATGATCTTGAGGGGGAACTCTACGCCAAATTTGAAATAAAAGACCGCCATGGGTTCCCCCTCCAAGAGCATACCAGGCCCTTCGATCTGATCTGGATTTTAAGGGGAAAGCTGAATTCAGCTTTTAGGCTGCATTTACTCCAGAGCGCAGCGTCTTTGAGTGCTTTTTTGTGCGTTTTTGATGCATTTTTGCACGTTTTTATGCAGCGTTTGTGGGCTTTGGTGTTTTCATTAGCCAATGGAGAAAACTATTACCTAGCAACAAATGATGTAACAGATAGTTCAGCTTTTTTAGCTTTTCCATTAGCTTTTATTTCTTCTTTTATTATTATTCATTTATTATCATTTGTTTTTTAAGGTAAGGGGTTCAAGTTCAGTTTAGATTAGGATGGGGGTTAGGGTTATTTATTATTATTTTTTTTTTATTTATTATTATACAAATGATAATACATGAATAAATAAATGTAAAATAAATACACAAATAAATAAAAATCATAAATAAATTCAATAAATGAATACTAAGTAACAATAAATAAATAATTAACCCTTAACTTTAACCCTTACTTCTTAAAAAATAAAATAATAATAAATAACTAAACACCCTAACCCTAACACAAAAAAAATTATTATAATTATTATTAACAATGTATTTTTCTTGTTCGAGTTTGGGTGTTGTTATTTTATTATTTTTATTATTATTATTATTATTATTATTATTAATAATGTATTTAATAATTTTTAGGGTTAGAGGTTAATTATTATTTATTAATGTATTATTACATAGTATTAATTTATTGTACTTATTTATGATGATTTTTAGTTATTTGTGTATTTATTTTAAATTTATTTATTCATATATTATTACTAATTAATTTTTACATTTTTTAAATTTGAACCGAAAATCACGAGAATGGCGCTTTCTATTTATTCCTATGGGAATACAAACCCGCCAAAATTGCCCAAATCTGCCCGATTCGAGCGACAAAAAAAGCTCCAGAACTTGTTTGAGCTTCAGGCGACTTGGAGTGGTGATGTGAACCAACTCCATAGAAAAGAATAGATTTTTTCTCCTCCAGCGTTTTTGAGCTTCAAGCAGATAATCTTTCCGGTGTGAATGGGGCCCAAGTCCCATGTACACCAGCAGAAGTTATATCATCACAATGGCCAAAGATCCAAGACCCGAAAGAAACTGGTTAAAAGATGTGGCAGGCTCCCACTGGGAGCTCACGGATATCGCATTACTGGAGCAGAAATCAGTATAGTTCTGCTTTTAAAACAATAATTTGATTTGAAATAAACCATGTTTAAAAGTTTTGTGCATTGCTAAACTTGTCTACTGATAATTTCAGTGCTACAAAAAGAAAGTATTCAGTGCATATTTTAAATGGATTGTTGAAATGAAAAATGTTCTTTGTGGAAATATCAGCATCAGCCCCAGGTCTTGACAGTCTGAGATGTCCTTTCATGTAGTCTGGCAGGTGCTGATTTTGGCATTTCACTTGTTGTGCCAGATTACTGTGCTATTAGTATTTCAGTTAGCAGGTCACAGCTGTATTGTCACACAGCAGGCTGTGGCATTTAGCATCTTGTATGTGCTGGCTTTAATGGCCTTAAATAGCCTGGACTAAACCCTAAGGTAATAGTCAGTTTTTTTCTCTGAAATTAATAAGCAGAAAAGGAAATAAATATACAGTCCTGCTGTATGGGAACACAAAAGAACAAGGAACCCATTAAGGACTAGGGAGAATAGACAGTCTAATTACCTTTCTGGTAGTCCCATTTCACCCCCCTGCAGCACCCAAAAATTACTAGCAAGTCAAGAGTTGCTAGGGGCTATACACCCAAATCTTCCAACTTTGGAGCAGCTTGCCCATGGCACACAGTGGGCATGACTACATTACTTTTACTACTAGGTGTGGCCTCAAGGGGCATGATTAAATAGAGTCAGGGCTCATTTGTTGTATACAGTACACTGCAGAAATATGCCACAGTGCTCATACGGTACCCACAAAATAGTCACTGTTCACAAAGGATCATTAAAAATAAAAAATAAAAAATTCTGAAATTGACATGGCACTGATGAAGCCAAATCAGCTCTTTTTTAAATCAAGAGTATGCACATACTGTATTACTCCCTAACATTAAAACACAACCTACCACCAATCAAGAGCAAATCACAGCAAATTTTCTATCCAACCAGAACACAGCAGAGATAGGGACCTAATGGGGGGAACTGAACTTCCTCATGTCGTCTTTAAGGCTAGCCATAGTTGGATTTTTTTTTTCTATCAGCCAGCAGGTTGTTAAAAAAAGAAAAATTTAGCGGATTCCCCCAGCCACACAAGAGAGGTGGATGGGGGAGTTCTTCCTGCTATGCTATTGTATTCTGACAGCAGTGGGCAATTGACTGCTCCGCTGTTTGAACACTGATCACCGCCAATTGGCTGAAGTGCTGATTGATGGAAAATTTTCCAAAATTCTTGTAGCTGATTGCTAGAGCGACCTCTCTCCAGGAGGTATCACCATAGATGGATCGAAACGTAGCCTTGCCGAACTAGCCAAATTAGGCCCCTTTCACAAATGAACAGTGTTTGTCCGTTTTTTCATCCATCCATTGATGGGTGAAAAATGGACATCAATGCATCTCTATGAAAAAATGTATGTAAACGAATGATCAGCCATTTACATCAGTTTACATCCGCATCCGTCAACATCCGTTTTTGGAATGGATCAAAGCCTGCGAGAAGTGGATCTAAATAGACAAACGGTCCATTTTTGCATCTGTTTTTGCATTGGTAGTGGATGTTAAAAAACTGATAGAAACTAATGAAATTCTGATTAAAAAAAAAACTAAAACTGATAAAAAAAAACTGATGTAAAATTAATTAAACCATTTTTTCCTGAAATGAATGGTCTTAATGAGTGAAAGGGGCCTTATGATCCATCTATGGCCATCTTAACACAAACGTTGCTTGATTACAGTGGGGGTGAGTGGTCTGATTGCCGCTGTTCACCGAGGGGGGGCAAATAAACCACCTGAACCACCTCCCCAGTGGCGGCAATCAGGCCACCCACCTGGTACTCGTGTGGTCAGCGGCAATGCTGAGCAGAGAGATCGCTCTAAAGCTCCTATGACAGTGTCCATCTTCCCTTCTGGATCCCCCTGTACATCCTCCCCACCCCCTGTTACCGGCCAATATGATCGGTTCTCCTCTCGGGCCAATCGTGCCCCTCCCGCTTCCTGTTTGGCCGGGAGGAGAATCAGTGTGACAATAGTAAACTATGTGGGCTCAAGGCGCAGTGCTCTGAACCCATCCTTTTTTTGAAGCCAAGTAGAGCCTCAGGCTCTAATCACGTGCTTAAAAAAAAAAAAACATTGGAAACCATGCGTCCGACTCCCCGCATGTAGATTAGGGGGCTGGATGCATGTATAGAGGGGTAGCGCCCATGCGTCCCTTATAGATGGGCTGCCACTGCTTGATTAGCAGCTCATGTACTCTCATTTCTCTAGAATAAGGATTAGCCCCCTTTCACACATACGGACCATTCGCGTGATCAGTTCAGTCACTTTTTTTTAAAGAAAAAAAGTAAGAAGTTTACTTCAGTTTGTCATAAGTTTTTCATCCATTTTTCTTCCCTTTTTATATCAGTTTTTTACATCCTCCAGCTAGAGTCCTTAACCACTTGAGTCCCAGAGCCATTCTTGCATCCAAAAACGGACCATTTGTCCATTTACATCCATCTTTTGTCTGTTCCATTTTTTTAACAAAAGAAAAATACGGCTTTGATCTGTTCCAAAAAACGAATGTTGATGGAAGCAGATATAAACAGATGTAAATGGATGATCATCAATTTACATCTGTTTTCCATAAAGATGCATTGATGCCTGTTTTTCATCCGTCAACAGATGGACTATACAGGGAAATAGGCGGCACCTCATGTAGACTGCTGGGGGTATATAAGCCCGCTCTTCACTGAGATTCAGTGCGTAAGTATTTTCTCTGAAAGCCATGTACCTGCCTGAATCTGATCCCTTCCTGATAGTTGTACCCTGATCCTGAGACCTGTAACCTGCTTCCTGCTCCCCTTGTCTCCTGTCCCTGTCCTGTCTTGCTCATGTGTGCTCCTTTCATTAGTATATAGTTAGTTGGGTTATTGTTTAGGGTTTTGCAGTGTTACGTTTACTTTTCAATTACATGCTTATATTTACTGGTGTTGGTATTGGAAGTGTGTTATTGTCTTAGACCCCTTTCACACTGGGTCATTTTGGAGGCGCTATTGCGCTAAAAATAGCACCTGCAAACCGACCTGAAACAGCCGATGCTTTGTCTCCAGTGTGAAAGCCCTCAGCGTGCGTTAACAGGATGTTAAAAAAGTCCTGCTAGCAGCATCTTTGGAGCAGTGAAGGAGCGGTGTCTATACCGCTCCTCCAGCGGTCCTGCCCATTGAAATCAATGGGGCACCGTGCTATAGGGTTTTTAACCCTTTCTTGGCCGCTGATATATACTGCATTAAACCTACAGTAACACACTGATATATACTGTGTAATGCCACGTACACACGGTCGGAGAATCCGTCGGAATGCGTCTTATCGGACCGTGTCGTCAGATAATCCCACTGTGTGTGGTATGCATCGGACTGATTCCATCCGAATCTCCGTCGGACCCATTGCATGTATCAGTGACACAATGTTCCTGCTGGGGCAGACTCTGTGTGGCATTATGGACAGGGCACTTAAGGCAGAGCAGTGGGTGGAAGAGGAGGACTTCTTTTCCTTTTAAGGCCCACTTTATGCAGACACCATTCTTCCTGTGCCACAGAACACACAAGAGGAGAGGGAGGAGGAGGAGAATTCTGGCATCTTTGGAAGCATTGAAGCAGAACAAGACATACGTCCTCCCTTATCAGGTGGTTTAACATCCCCAGAACCCTTGCAAGTAGTACATGGCTGGGGGGAGGCAGTTCCAGATACTGTAATCCTCAGTGACCCCGAGGAGTGTGCTTCTCATGCCACCACAAACTTGCTGTGGATGGGCTCCCTCATTCCTGAAAGCCTGCGAAAGGATCCGAGAATACGTGGCATCAAGGAGAAGGATCACTATTGATTGGCAACCCTCCTTAACCACCATTACAAGGAAAAAATCTCTGAACTCATCCCGTCCCTACAGAGGGAGCAGAAGATGAAATCTCTCGAGGACACCTTAACCACTTCAATACCAGGCACTTAAACACCTTCCTGCCCAGACCAATTTTGAGCTTTCAGCGCTGTCGCACTTTGAATGACAATTGCACGGTCATGCTACACGGTACCCAAATGAAATTGTTATCATTTTTTTCCCACAAACAAAGCTTTCTTTTGGTGGTATTTGATCACCTCTACGGTTTTTATTTTTTGCGCTACAAATAAAAGAATACCAAATTAAAAAAAAATATATATGTTTTTTTTGTTTCAGTTTCAAAACTTTGTAAATAAGTAAGTTTTCTCCTTCACTGATGGGCACTGATGGGGCTACACTGATGGGCACTGATAAGGCGGCACTGATGGGCACCAATGATGTGGCACCAATGAAGTGGCACTGATAAGGTTGCATTGATGGACACTGATAGGTGGCACTGATAGGGGGCACTGACAGGCGGCACTGATGGGTGGCACTGATGGGCGACACGTATGGGCACTGATAGGTGGCACAAATTGGCACTGATAGCTGGCACGGATTGGCATGGATGGGCGGCACAGATGGGCATGCATAGGCGGCACAGATGGGCATGGATAGGCGGCACAGATGGGCATGTGTGGGCACTGATAGGTGGCACGGATGGGCACTGATAGGCGGCACAGGTGGGCACTCATAGGCGGCACAGGTGGGCACTCATAGGCAGCACAGGTGGGCACTCATAGGCGGCATTGTATTGTTATACTGTACTAATGGATGCCAATCAGTGCCAAACAATAATGCATGCCAATCAGTGATGCCCATTGTGGGCACTGATTGGCATCCATTATGGGCACTGATTGGCATCCATTGTGGCACTCACTGGCATCCCTGGTGGTCTAGGGAGGATTACCTTTTGCTGGGCATCCCTGGTGGTCTGGTGGCGTCCCTGGTGGTCCAGTGTGGGCATCCTTTGGGGGGGCTGTGCTGATAATCGATCAGCACAGACCCCCCCCCCTGTCAGAGGAGCAGCCGATCGGCTCTCCTCTACTCGCGTCTGACAGACGCGAGTGAGGAAAAGCCGATCACCGACTCTTCCTATTTACACTGTGATCAGCCGTGATTGGACACGGCTGATCACGTGGTAAAGAGTCTCCGTCGGAGACTCTTTACCGAGATTGTAGTTGCCGGGTGTCAGACTGACACCCCGCAACAACGATCGCCGCGATGCGCGCCCCCGGGGGCGTGCAGCGGCTCATAATCCTGATCACGTCATATGATGTCCAATCAGGATTATGCAACCACTTTGCCACCGTCAATTCCCTATAGGGCGGGCGGCAAGTGGTTAAATAGGAGTTTATGTAACACCATTTACGACTCTCCTAGGTTACAGTATGGTGAAAAACATTGTTTTAAGGCTTCTGTTGGTCAAGAGAGGAGCACTGGAGAAGGGGACCGCCTCAGTGATGCCTTTAAAAATGTTTTTAGTCTGCAGGCTGTCAGCTTCCTCATCCCATCATATGGTGGGAGATTATCTAGGGGGAAAACAGATATGGAGAGCTTTCCAGTTGACGATCCACTGGGTTACTGAACAGGCATTCAGTGCAGCCGGAAGTTCTGTGACAGATAAGAGAATGCGTCTGTCAACATACTCCGTGAACCAGCTAACATTTATCAAAATGAATCAGTCCTGGATTAGCAGCAGCTATTAAGCCCCTGATGTCGTTGTCGCTGATTAAGTACTTTCTGGATCTTGAATCTCTGAAAGACTGTCTAGGCTGACATTTTTTTTGGTGTAGGTTTCATGGGCACAATTAACACCCAAGGACCAATTTTTCTGCACCTGTTTGACATGTGCATATCATTGCAATTTTTGACAGCATGGCCAATTCTTGCTTTAATCAAAAGTACCTCTATAGGGTTACGGTGTGAAGGCACCACCGACACCAAAAGACCAATTTTTTTACGCAATTGTTTGAGCAGGGCATCAAATTTAAATTTTTGACAGCATGGCCAATTCTTGCTTTCATCAAGAGTACCTCTATAGGGTTATGGTGTGAAGACACCAACAACACCCAAAGCCCAATTTTTCCGCACCTGTTACTTCTACTTAAAGTCTGCGAAAGAGACACAAGAATGTATTCAAAAAATCTCTAATCTTCTTTCGAGTGCACTAGATTGTGGACTTATCATACAGTCTGGCTCCCCAAGCTGTTGTTTATAAAATAAATAAAGCTTAAATGGAAAATGTCATTTTTTTGCTTTACAAATGTCATTATTGCTGCAGCAGGCTCTTTACATGGCACACCCCAGGGACTATATTTTAAGAATTTTTCATTTTTATTGCTATTTCTTATTTTGATGTTTGTGGTTTAATTTTAACCATCAGTAAATCACTGCTCATTTAAAAATTTTGTTTTTACAAACTTTTTTATTGATACATGTTCCCTAGGGCAGTACCACATAACCAATGTATAACCAATTACTTGCATATAAACCTTCAAAATGTAAATTTTTACAGTTTGGGTCCCATAGACTTCAATGGGGTTAGTTGGTTTCAAACTTTTACAATGTTCGAAAGTCCTGCCACGAACCGAACAGGGGGTCATTTGGCCCATCTCTAAAAGAGATATAGGTGACAGAAAGAGATAGAGAAGCCTTCTCGCTTTTTGTTTGATAAATTATTTTTATAACACATTTCCAAGAAAGAAAATTACAAACAGTACCAAACACTTAAAGATATCCAGAATAATAAAAGATGCACCCAACATGAAGTCTCAAGTTAAAAACATCACACATTTATAATAAAATGACAAAAAACAAAAAGTTTATGATTGACAATGCCTTCAAAGCAAGATATATGTTACCAAAAGTGATTAAATAAACTGGGGGTGTTAAGAAAGTAATTTCATTGTGAGAAATGTATATGGGAAAATTACATTTTACTACATGTAGATCAACAGTGACTTGTCTAAATGAAGATATCTTTTCCAAATTGCATAGAAAATTGTAAGCTTTCCTTTTGAATGACTGTATGATTTTGCAATGGATAGAATTGTTTCCTATAAACCATGTCTTTATACCAAGGGCATGTTTGATTCTTGATTACGTGCAATCATAGTTTTTGCTGTTGTAATGAGAATGCTAAAAAGTATATTAGGGGTTAGCTTGCCAGCCAGTGGTTTAAGTTGAGAAAATTAGCTCAAAATGTTGATGTACTATTTTTTTTTTTTTTTTATTGCTCACTGTTCTATTCCGATTGATCTATGTAGTATCAAGCTATGAGTAAGCACTGTCTGTAGCGTGAAACGCGTCAGCTCTTCTGTCTGCCCTGCTGTGGCCTGTATTTTGTGATCCTGTTTTTAAATAAAAGGCAAAATTTCTTTTGGAGTGCGGCTGTCCAGAATTTTCTCCCTATCTTCATTGCTACATGCATTGCCAGCACCTGTGGCTTCTAAAACTGGAGGAGAGGTTTCAGTCTCGGCCGACCTGCCTGGAGCGGTGGTGTTTCTTTCTCTAGCCTCAAACTACAGATATAAAATAAAATTCAGCTATGTGTTTATTATACAAGATATTAAAAGCATTATTAAATGCAACAGTGTAAGTACCTAATTTTGACTTGGTATCAGTCTTTTATAACCCGCTGTACACCAGCTTGGAGAAGGAGGGGGACAGGTTCTGATGCAGAGCACATAAGCTGGGAGGAGGAGAGGACAGAGTGAGTAGAGAGATGGCTTACTGTGCTGTTGCTGTTCTTTCACTGTCCAGTTATAGGCTAAGGCTTTTGAGTTGACCAGTCTATATTGCTAAACTCCATTAACCACTTCAATACAGGGCATTTTCACTCCCTTCCTGCCCAGACCAATTTTCAGCTTTCAACGCTTGAACATTTTGAATGACAATTGTACGGCCATGCAACGCTGTACCCATATGAAATATTGATCATTTTTCCACCCACATAAAGAGCTTTCTTTTGGTGATCACCTCTGCGGTCTTAATTTTTTGTGCTATAAACAAAAAAAGAGTGTCAATTTAAAAAATAAAAAAAAACACAATATTTTTTACTTTTTGCCATAATAAATATCCCAATTTAAAAAAAACAAAAAAACATTTCTTCCTCAGTTTAGGCCGACATGTATTCTTCTACATATTTTTTGTAAAAAAAAAAAATCGCAATAAGCGTATATTGATTGGTTTGCGCAAATGTTATAGCGCCTACAAAATAGGGGAAAGATGGTTTTTTTATTATTTATTTATTTTTACTAGTAAAGGCTGCAATCTGCAATTTTTGGCAGGACTGTCATATTGCGGCAGATAAATTGAACACTTTTGATACTATTTTGGGCCCATTGACAATTATACAGAGATCAGTGCTATAAATATGCACTGATTACTGTATAAATGTCACTGGCAGGGAAGGGGTTAACATTAGGACAATCAAGGGGTTAAATGTGTTACCTGGTGAGGGATTCTAACTGTGGGGGGGAGGGGACTGACTGGGGGAGGAGACCGATCAGTGTTCCTATATACAAGGAACACACGATCTGTCTCCTCTCCCCTGACAGGACGTGGATCTGTGTGTTTATACACACAAATCCACGTCCCTGCTCTGTGACAAGCAATTACGGGTGCCTGGCAAACATTGCTTCTGCCGGGCACGCGCATTGGCTCCCGTGTGATACGGCGGGCCACGTGCACGCCCCCTAGATGGCCAGGAAGCCGAGGACGTCATATGACGGTCACCCAGGAGGAGAGAGCCACCTTGCAGACGTCATATTACTATACGTGGGATGGGAAGTGGTTAAAGAACAGTTAGATCACCAACCTGTCTTTGCTGCCTGGCAGGGCTGTGTATACCTTTGAGTGACCAGACAGAAATACAAAGCCTTTTGCAGGTAAAAAGCTCCCATACACTCATACAATCCATGTTAATTCCAGGTTGTGAGGCAACAAAACACAAAAAATGCCAAGGGGATTGAATACTTTTGCAAGGCACTGTATTTATATTTCAACTGTGTTTTAAGCTCTATGCCTGGAGTTAAAGTGGTATTAAACCCAAAAGAAAAGATTTATTATATTACAGCTAACCAATGTTTAGATACATTCGTTCTCTTTTAGGTTTCTTTACTTTATTTTCACCTGGTGATCCAGTCAGTAAATCTGTTGTTTTTCAGCAAAACAAGCTGTTCTGTAGATGTAGCAGTTAGAGGGATAAGACAACCCATTTACCACTGACAGGGGTGCTTAACGGGATCACCTTTTATTTATTTATGTGCATCAAAATTATTTGCTGTAACTGCTCAAGTGATTTATGGTATTTGGCTTTAATTTGTTAGTATCTCAAAATCTGCTAGTACATCTAACACTCCCCCCCCCCCCCAAGACTCACATTACTGTTGTCCAAAGGTGTTTCTGTTGTACCTTCATCCAGAGTGGGGACACTCTAATACAGGAGGTGTATCATTGGCCAGATCACCATGTGAAACCAGAGGGAAAAAAGGCCCAAAAAAATAAAGAAAATGAATGCAGCCATCCCATCTAATAATTGCATTTCTGGCTTTTGGTTTAATACTGTTTTAAAGTGATTGTAAACGTAAAAAACCAACAAACATGTCAAAACTTACCTCCTGCAAACCTCCTCTTTTCAGGACTCCTGCCGTCGCTTCTGGTCCCTCCCCTCTGTCCAGTGTCCCCATGGAAAGTGTCGTCCATTGACACAGACCGCGGGACTTGACCCCACCTGACACCTAAACATTTTTTATCTTAATGCAAGGAATGTATTAAGGTAAAAAATGTTTCGGCTTTACAACCACTTTAAGCTTTTATTGTAGTAGCTCTGCCAGCTAGTGACAGCAAATCTACCCATCACCTAATCTCCAATAATTGCATTGATTGCAGGCCTGAAGAAAATTGGCTGATTTACTGTACCTGTATAGGAAAAAAATAATTTACCCCTGCATTTTATACTAAGGTATTAATCAATTGTAATGATTATGGCTTCTTTCTAGCATTTATTTTGTTGGTGTTTTTCAGGGACATCTGTACTATTTTTATATTTTTATATTACTGATAGTGCATTATACTGTATATACTTTGTTTAGTACAAATGATGTGGAACATTGTGAACTCTCTGTTAGAACATTACATTTAGTTGGTATAATCTATGAAAAGATGATATAACTAAACTGACTCATAAAACTTTAACCTGTTTTAGTTACTCTAAAGTAGGGATGAGCCGAACACCCCCCCGGTTCGGTTCGCACCAGAACTTTCGAATGGACCCCAAATTCGAACGAACTTTAGAACCCCATTGAAGTCTATGGGACTCGAACGTTCGAAAAGAAAAGTGCTAATTTTAACGTCTAATATGCAAGATACTGTCCTAAAAAGGGTTTGGGGACCTGGCTCCTGCCCCAGGGGACATGGGTCAATGCCTAAAATGTTTTTAAAAATGGCCGTTTTGGCGGGAGCACTGATTTTAATGACGATTAAAGTGAAAAAAAAGTGAAATATTCCTTTAAATATGGTGCCTGGAGGGTGTCTGTAGTATGCCTGTGAAGTGCCACGTGTTTCCCGTGTTTAGAACAGTCCCTGCACAAAACTACATTAAACGGAAATAACACCATTTAAAACTGCTTGTGGTTTTAATGTTATATCTGGTTCCTGCAAAATGGTTGAAAATCATTGAGAAAAATGGCATGGGTAGCCCTCCCTGCCCATTACCAGCCCCTTTAGGTCTTGTACGCATATTAAGGGGAACCCCGTACCCATATTAAAAAAAGGAAATGCGTGTGGCCCCCAGGCCCTATATACTCAGAACAGCAGTATACAGGCGGTGCAAACAAGACAGGGACTGTGTAGGTTTGTTGTGTTAAGTTGAATCTGTTTGTAATTTTCAACTGGTACATTTTTAAAGTGTAGCTCCAGTCAAAAAAACTATTTTTAAGCTTTTTGGAAAACATAGGGAAGGGTTGTCACCCCTGTATAATTTGTTTTGTCGTCCATCTTTTTTCATCTCACTTGCTGTTGTCTCCTTCCGTTTGCAAGTAGGAGATGTTTGTAAATTGGATGTTTGAAAGTAGGGGCCTGCCCTATATGCTCTGCAGAAATGGCGGAACAAGGTGTTGGTTTTGCCACAACATTGTAAGCCCTCAAAGTGACTCTTGGTGGGCGCTGGAGTGCCCTGCTGTGAACGATTATATCAAGAATTGTAATTACATGCCATTGTTGAACAGTGGTAGAAAAATTGACCTTTGGTGGTTGTGGTGATGGTGCCACAACACTATAAGTCCTCACCGTTACTCTGGGTGGGCACAGGAAGGGGCCCTCCTGTGAAATATTATATCAAGAATTGTAATTACATGTCCCTGTTAAACAGGGGCAGAAAAATTTGGCCTTAGGCACTGCTGCTGGTGCCACCACACTGCAACCTCTCCCATATACTCTAGTTTTATTGCAGGAATTAGCCCTGCTGCAAAGCATTGCATCAAAAATTGTAATTAAACGCCCCTGTTAAACAGGGGCAGAAAAATTGGGCCTTAGGCACTGGTGCTGGTGCCACCACACTGCAACCTCTGCCATATACTCTAGTTTTATTGCAGGAATTAGCCCTGCTGCAAAGCATTGCATCAAAAATTGTAATTAAACGCCCCTGTTAAACAGGGGCAGAAAAATTGGGCTGATGGCACTGGTGCTGGTGCCACCACACTGCAACCTCTCCCATATACTCTTGTTTGATTGCAGGAATTAGCCCTGCTGCAAAGCATTGCATCAAAAATTGTACTTAAACGCCCCTGTTAAACAGGGGCAGAAAAATTGGGCTGATGGCATCAACCAGAACCAGAAATGTTCTTCCAACATATCAGCGGAGGAGGAAGAGGATAGATAATCAACATAACAGGACAGTCACTCAGCATCAGCATAGGCAGTCTTGAAGGGATGTGATATTTCAAAAAAAATTATTCTGTTACATCAGCTTCAGGTGCTTGGTAGCTGTGGGTGATCCAAGACTGATTCATCTTGATGAAGGTCAGTCGATCAACTGATTCGGTGGACAGGCGCACCCTGTGATCGGTAACAAAGCCACCAGCAGCACTGAAGGTGCGTTCCGAAAGAACGCTGGATGCAGGACAGGCCAGTAGCTCAATTGCATACTGTGCAAGCTCTGGCCAGTGATCCATCCTCAAGACCCAGTAAGCCAGAGGATTTTCGGTGGGAAAGGTGTCCAAGTCTGACCTTGCCCCTAGGTATTCCTGCACCATGTAAATCAGACGCTGGCGATGGTTGCTGGAACCGATCATACCTTGGGGCTGCGGACTAAAAAATTGTCTGAAAGCATCAGTCAGATGACCACCTTCTCCACCGCTCCTTCTGACCGATGCCTCAGCAACACGTTGTCCAGGACCAGGAGTTTGTAACCTCCCAGTTTCTGGGAACGCGTTGCACAGACCTTTCTGCAAGGCCTCCCGGAGATGTCTCATCCTCTGCTCCCTCTGCGATGGCAAGATAAGGTCGGCAACTTTACCCTTGTACCGTGGATCAAGGAGAGTGGCCAGCCAGTAATGGTCCCTCTCCTTGATCCGAAGAATACGAGGATCCTTCCGCAGGCTTTGCAGGATCAGGGAGGCCATGCAGCGTAGGTTAGCTGAGGCATTCGGTCCGGAGTCCTCTGGGTCACTAAGGACAACATGATCCGCAGCTACCTCCTCCCAGCTACGTACAAGTCCACGTGTTTCTTGGGACTGTAAATCATCCCTACAAGACTGCTGCTGCTGCTGCTGCTGCTGATGCTGAGTGCCAGCCTCCACCTCCATGCTGACACAATCATCCTCCTCCTCCTCTTCCTCCTCCTCATCCTCTTCCTGTGTGATGGGTGGCACAGCAGGAACACTGTCTGGATAAAGGAGGCCTTGAGAGGCAAGGAAGTCCTCCTCTTCCTGCCTCTGTTCTGCCTCAAGTGCCCTGTCCATTATTCCACGCAGCGTATGCTCCAAGAGGTGGACAAGAGGTACAGTGTCACTGATGCATGCACTGTCACTGCTCACCATCCTTGTGGCATCCTCAAACGGTGACAGGACAGTGCATCCCTGATCATGCCCCACTGGCGTGGTGAGAAAAACCGAGCTCCCCTGACCCTGTCCTGGTGCCGTAGTCGCACAGGTACTCATTGATGGCCCTCTGCTGCGTGTGCAGCCGCTGCAGCATGGCCAATGTTGAGTTCCATCTGGTGGGCATGTCACATATAAGGCGGTTCTTGGGCAGGTTCAACTCCTTTTGGAGCTCAGCCAGCCGAGCACAGGCATTAAATGATCGGCGGAAATGCACACAGACTTTCCTGGCCTGCTTCAGGACATCCTGTAAGCCGGGGTACCTGCCCAAGAACCGCTGCACCACCAGGTTAAGGACATGAGCTACACAGGGCACATGGGTCAGTTGTCCCTGTCGGAGGGCGGAGAGGAGGTTGGTGCCATTGTCGCAAACCACCATTCCTGGCTTAAGCTGGCGTGGCGTCAACCACCTCTCGACCTGCCCCTGCAGAGCTGACAAAACATCCGCCCCAGTGTGGCTCCTGTCCCCCAAACAAACCACGCAAGCACGGCATGGCATCGTTTTGCCTGCGTACTTGCATAGCCCCTGGAACGCCTACGGAGCACCACTGGTTCTGAGGACAGAGCACTGGAAGAGGCCATGGAGGAAGAAGAAGAGGAGGGGGTGGAGGAGAGAGGTGTGTCACAACCAATAGTAGCATTTTGGAGGCGTGGTGGCGGAACAACCTCCAACACTACTGCACCTTGTCCTGCATCCTTCCCAGCTGCCAGAAGAGTGACCCAATGGGCCGTGAAAGACAGGTAACGCCCCTGTCCATGCCTGCTGGACCATGAGTCAGTGGTAATATGCACCTTACCGCTGACCGCCCTGTCCAGCGAGGCAAGGACATTGCCTTCCACATGCCGGTAGAGAGCCGGAATCGCCTTTCGTGAGAAAAAGTGGCGTTTGGGGACCTGCCACTGAGGAACCGCACATTGTACAAACTCACGGAAGGGGGCCGAGTCTACCAACTGAAAAGGCAGCAGTTGAAGTGCTAGCAATTTAGCCAAGCTAGCATTCAACCGCTGGGCATGTGGATGGCTGGGAGTGAACTTCTTGCGCCGGTCCAGCAGCTGGGGCAGGGACATTTGCCTGCTACAATCGGACGTGGGTGTACTGCTAGCAGAGTGCCCACAAGCACTTGGCTGTGACACCTAATTCTACACCTTCATTCCTCTCAGTGCAGGTTTCAGAGAGGACTGAAGGTCTAGTGGGGTTGGAGATCCCAGCTGATGAGGAGCAAGGTGAGGCCCGCTTTGTTCTTTGGTGTGGGTCTTTGAGGTACGCTTGCAAACGAGCTTCATGGTAGGCCAACATAGGTCTGGTCAAGCATGTGGTGCCCAAGCGGCTGATGTTTTGGCCATGCGAGATACGCTTGAGACATATGTTGCAAATAGCAGCGGTGCGATCTGATGCACTCGTCTCAAAAAAGGCCCACACCAAAGAACTTTTAGAATAATGCGCAGAGGCAGCGCCCTGCACAGGCGGAGCTCTGCGGTGTGATTCAGTCGGTGTGCTGCCCCTAAGCTGGCCCCCGGAGGGCATCCTGCCTCGTTGGACATGTGCCTCCTCCTCCTCCTCTCTCCTTCCAGGCACCCACGTGGAGTCGGTGCCCTCATCATCCCCATCCCTCTTCATCGCTGTAGCAAACCTGGCAGTATGCTGCAGCTTGTGGAACATGACTGCCAGATTGCTGTCCTTCTTGAGCATCCCCTCTCTCTGCGCTCACGCTACTGCCTTCCTCTAGCTGAGTGTCATCATCAGAGCCCACAAAACACTGGGCATCCTCCTGGAGCATGTACCCAACACTGTGCTCAAAGAGTTCAGGAGACTCCTCAGGAGGACGTGGTGGGTCTAGGGAAGGAGTCACTGATGATGACATTGAGAGGAGGGAAGACGATGCGTTGGCAGCTGCTTTGCTAGTAC
Organism: Lithobates pipiens; assembly: GCF_037356315.1. Classification (NCBI taxonomy): domain Eukaryota; kingdom Metazoa; phylum Chordata; class Amphibia; order Anura; family Ranidae; genus Lithobates; species Lithobates pipiens. The sequence goes on along the minus strand of NW_027507790.1, from coordinate 147,634,368 downwards.
CCTGAGACTGGGTGAGAGAGGATGAGGAGGATGAAGAGGGCTTGGTCATCCACTCTACCAAGTCTTCGGCATGTTGCGGTTCAACATGTCCAGCTGCCGAAAAGAAGGACAAGCGTGTCCCATGGCCACGTGCTGATGACAATGCACCGCGTCCACGACCAGCACTGTTATCTCTAGACACAGAGCCTGCTTGCCCTCTTTTATCGGCTCGCGCCTGTCTGCCTCTCCTTGCTGGCCTTCCAGACATGGTAATGGCCTGAAGGGAGTTGGGTAAAAAAGCAGTTCGGTAGTGTATATTGTGCTAGAGGCACACAACACCCACTAACTCCTGCAGATGCCTTTATTATAGAACACCAGAGATAAAGGCGTATATACAGATGTATACTGTGCTGTGCTGGAGGCACACACAACTTCCAATAACTCCTGCAGATGGCAAGTGGGCTCAAATAGAGAACAGCTATGTAGGTGGATATAGCGGTATGTACTGGGTACAGAGCACGCAGACAGCACGCACTATCTCCTAACACTACTGACTGCAAGCTCTATTATAAAAGATAGATCACTAGCTATATAGGTGAGGTGAATATAGCGGTGTATACTGCGGTCAGGGCACGCAGACAACAACCACTACACAACAGCAAGATCGAAAATCGTCCGAAAACGATCGGTGTGTACTGTGTTGAAGGTACACAGAACACCCACTAACTCCTGCAGATGCCTTTATTATAGAACACCAGAGATAAAGGCGTATATACAGATGTATACTGTGCTGTGCTGGAGGCACACACAACTTCCAATAACTCCTGCAGATGGCAAGTAGGCTCAAATAGAGAACAGCTATGTAGGTGGATATAGCGGTATGTACTGGGTACAGAGCATGCAGACAGCACGCACTATCTCCTAACACTACTGACTGCAAGCTCTATTATAAAAGATAGATCACTAGCTATATAGGTGAGGTGAATATAGCGGTGTATACTGCGGTCAGGGCACGCAGACAATAACCACTACACAACAGCAAGATCGAAAAACGATCGGTGTGTACTGTGTTGAAGGTACACAGAACACCCACTGCTTCAGACGTCAACACACTACACAAGGCCGCCTCGCTGGCGGCCTTATATAGTGTGGGGCGTGCACTACACAGCCTGAGCTATGATTGGCCACAGGCATCCTCACTGTGCAGGCAGCGTGGGCAGCAGAGAGATTACATTATATGTCTGCTGCCTGACTCTGGGACAAAGAAGCAACAGACAAGCAAAACACCACCTTAGCAGGCACGTGACAATACTCAAGGTGTGGCAAGTGACAATCAACATCTGGTGGCAGGTGATGTGGCAAGTGACAATCCGCAACATGTGGAAGGTGAAAATCTGCATCTGTTGACAGGCAAGTGACAATCCGCAATGTGTGGCAGACAACGGTGGCCAGTGACACGCTCAGGGCTCCCACTGATTCTGCATTATGGAGTTGAACCATTTCATTTTATATTACAGTGTATTAATAGAAATAATGCGCTTCAATCACCCTGACACCATAACAACCATGGTGTCGGGATGATTGAAGCGCTAACACCAGCCATTTCCCCAATAAATTGCCTGCAAAAAAATGTATTTTCTGGCAGTGCCCCTCCCGAGACTAGGCTCTGGATCCACCCCTGTAGTGGAGAAGGATCTGGGGGTTTTGGTAGATCATAAGCTTAATAATAGCATGCAATGCTAAGACAAATAGAGCTTTCTTTTGGTGGTATTTGATCACCTCTGCGGGTTTTTAATTTTTGCGCTATAAACTAAAAAAGACCATTTTGAAAAAAAAAAAAACGATGGGCACTGATAGGCAGCACTGATAGGCGCCACTGATGGCACTGATAGGCGGCACTAATGGGCACTGATAGGGGTGGCACTGGATAGGCAGCACTGATGAAGAGCTAGTGACAGGCTTTACTGAGTGGCAATGATTGGCACTTTGATGGGGCAACGACAGGCATCACTGATGGGATGCTGACTTTTTTGGGCACTGTTGTGGGCACTGATTTGTACTTTTATGGCCACGGACAGGCTTCCAGATAACGGGGGAGCATCTAACCTCTTTCCATGGTGCAGTTCTGACACCTAGTATTTTGAGATGGCTGTAATAGAGGAAGGAACAGTGGGGGGAATGATGTGAAGGCAAGTATAACTTAGTCAAGGGATGTGCTTTAAAGAGACCATGTCACTGCCTTGAATGGGTAAGGTTATGTTTTTTTTTTTTTAAGACACTATCATTGCAGATAGATGAAATTAGCTACAACTCAAATAAAAAATATCTCACTAGACAAGTGATGTTATACATTTGTCTTAGATGTCGCTTTCACTTTGCAACAGTTTCATTATAAAGTACTATTATTAAGGACGATTATCTCATCTTCTGTAAATTTGTCTATCAGCAATAATGAGCCCTCCTGACAGTCACAATGAGATCTTGTTACCATAAGATCAGTATATAATCATCTCAAATTTATGAAGACTCACATGCATTGCAGAATGTGCTTTTTTGGTTTAGTCAGATGAAATGGAGTTTCCCTTTTCTGTAAAAAATGGAAAGCAGACATTTTATCCAACTAGTTCAAGAGGTGCAGAGTGAATAAGCAAAAAACTGTATATAACTTGTAGTTTCATAACACCAAAATTCTTTTGGTATGTACTGTAGAAATTAAACTCTTCTCTATATGAAATAATATCTATGCCACTTCAAACTTGCCTCTTTCCTTGGACCTTCAGCTCTTATGGAGGTGCATGCCCAGGAGCGCATTCCTGCTAAGCTTTTCCGCATGTCAAGTAGAAATGAACCGCTCAATGCAAAAAGGGAAGTGTCCCCCAGGGCTGGGGTTTTCTAGGAAGCAAAAAAACTGTGAAGGTAACTCGTATAGAGTAAAATTTATAACTTTATTGATGACAATCATATCATGTAAACAGTGAAATTAAAATATGAGCTCTGGTACCGAAAGTAAAACTCAATACATTGGATGCAGACACAATAATACGCAACATTCAATGTGGTAAATGCTGGTTGTTCATGAATTCTGACGTGTTTCGACCCAAAGAGGGTCTTCTTCAGAGGTTTGATCTGCTGTGAAAAGAGTTTACATTCATTGATTGTACTTTGTAGCTAAAAACATATTAGTATTAGCAACACATCTTTAATACATAGTTACCAGTGGCAATGTATTGTGAGAGTTCTCTCGACCAGAGATCCTCTAAAAAACATTTTCACCTTATCCCACACAGAGAGCTCAATCTTCCGACACTCCAGGAGGGGGCTCGCATCGCAAGCGGGTCTTACAGGGAGTCACATTGTCAGAATAAAGTTCAATCAATCTGTGTGTTTTTTTTAGAGGATCTCTGGTCAGGAGAACTCTCACAATACATTGCCACTGGTAGCTATGTATTAAAGATGTGTTGCTAAATACTAATATGTTTTTAGCTACAAAGTACAATCAATGAATGTAAACTCTTTTCACAGCAGACCAAATCTCTGAAGAAGAACCTCTTTGGGTCGAAACACGTCAGGATGCATGCACAACCAGCATTTACCACATTGAATGTTGTGTATTATTGTGTCTGCGTCTACTGTAATGAGTTTTTCTTCTGGTTCCAGAGCTCATATTTTAATTTTACTGTTTACATGATATGATTACATAGTTAGTAAGGTTGAATAAAGACACCAGTCCAACCTGAGTGTCTACATTTGTCCCTATCCCTGTACATTGCACACTCACATCAGTCCCTACCCTCAAGGAGCCCACAAGCTAAGGTCCCCATTCATATACTAGAAGCCAATTAACCTACCTGCATGTCTTTGGAGTGTGGGAGGAAACCGGAGTACCCGGAAGAAACCCACGCAGGCACAGGGAGAACATGCAAACTCTAGGCAGGTAGCATCGTGGTTGGGATTCGAACCAGCGACTCTTCTTACTGCTAGGTGAGAGTGCTAACCACTACACCACTGTGCCAACCTAAAGTTATAAATTTTCCTCTATATGAGTTACCTTCACAATTTTTTGCTGCCTAGAAAACCCCACCCCTGGAGGACACTTCCCTTTTTGTATATACCATTTGGGGTGTGCAGCATTGTTTCTTTGCTCCTATATATGTCTTCCCCATACACTTCCCCATACACTGAACTGCTCATTAAAGCTACCACCAGGCATGTACTGGCCATTGGGACTACAGGGAGTTTCCCGGTGGGCCGATGGCTCAATGGGCCGGTCAGGTGAAGTCCTGGAGCCACTCCTCTCTGACAGTGAGTGATTGCGATTTCACTCCTGTTAGGAGGAGCAGCTGCCGTCACTTGCTGGAGAGAGCATTAGGCTTTCTGCTCCCTCCAGCCTGCAGAGGGATATAGACAGCTGGCAGGCATTCCATCCTCTCTCCCCTTATCACTTGTCACTTATCACATGACTGGAGAGAGGAACTAGAAGCTGCCTTCAAAACTGTGAGTACACCTGGGAGGGGGAGGGAGGACACTCTGATGTAAGGGGAAGTGCTGATGGAGACACTCAAAATTAAAGTGGGCCGGCCATGATGAAATCCAGGGCCAAATTTTTGTCCTAGTCCAGTCCTGGCCACCACCAATGTAATACCAACTTTTATATAATAGGTAGAGAATTCACAACACGTAGTCTCCTCTGTCCACTTCCCACCCTAACATGCTTCACCCACAAAGGCCTAAACATGGAGACCTTCCCTATGTGAATTTAATGTACAAATGCATTTGGTATACAAAATTAGGATTTTATTTTCTTGAGCAATATTAATTACATGTGCTTCAGTAGATGAAAAGACTATTTATGATAATGTAAATGGGCACTTGGCCAGGCATATTTTTATTTATTCAAAAATTCCTTAGGTTGGTTCATGTTTTATACGTTTGTTGTAACATCTTTGCTACCTTATGGACTGAACTAGGACCGTACTAAGAATTTTATCATAGCCTGGCCTGGTAGGACTAAGGTCATTGTAATGATCCTGTTCATCAGCCCTCAGTGATGTGATCATGCAACATATGATTGTACCAAGGCTTCTTCACTGCTCGCTGCGACAGCCTCAACATCATCAAAATCCCTAGCAGTGAGAGGACAGGCCAAAGAACATAGCAGACTCATGGTTGGAAAGATAAAGAACTGCGTTTGTGGATAGACTCATGGCCACCACCCCTTCTAAGCCCTTGTACACACGATCGGAGATTCCGACAGAATGTGTCCGATCGGATCGTTTATATTCCAACTGTGTGTGGTCTGCATCGCACTGTTTCCGTCAGAATATCCGTCAGACCAAATTTTCCAACTTGCCGGAAATATCCGACAAAATGCTCCGATCGGACATACTCCGATCATGTGTAGAGAATTCCGATCGGACAAAGTGCCACGCATGCTCAGATCAAATTCCTACATCAAAGCTATTGGCTACTAGCCTGAACGTAGTCCCATCGTAACGAAATTACGTCATCACGTTCTGAAAGATCGGATTTTCCGACAACTTTGTCCGACCGTGTGTATGCAACAGTTTCGGACAAGATCCGTCGGAAAAAATCCGACGGATGTGGTTGTCGGAATCTCTGACCGTGTGTACAAGGGCTAAGCCTGTTACATTAGACATATCTGACAACGTTCAACAAATATCAGGGAATTTGTACTTTTGAATGCATGAACATTTTTTTATTAAGATTTCAAAGTTCCATACATAGCACTAGTCTTTAGTAACTCTTTGTCTGTTTTTGTTTGTCATGCCATACGTTTTATAGCAGTAGTTTGTTAGAATTGAAATTATAACTTCTATATTTATTCTTTTTTTTTCTGTTTTAAAGAAAAGATGCTTAGTTGTTTTTTATTTTTATACTGACTTATGTTACAATCACATTTCAAACTCCTATTAACATAGCAGGGAACATTTATTTATTCCAACAGTAAGTACCTTTCTTGAGAAGTGTCCACTCCTTTATAATGCTAGCTTGGAGCAGCCTGACCTTGTAAGATATTCAAGTATTTCTGTAAAGATCTTCAGAAAATCAGAAGTTTCTAAATCTATAACTGTATTTTTAAGTTGTACGATGGCTAACAGCAAGCAATAACAAAGTTAAGGGGAAAAGTGGGCAATATATTCTTTTAACGTCTGATATTGATATATCTAAAGATGACAACAGATGTGCAAATATCTCACTGTGAATCACGGGAAATTATTAATTTCCCATCCTCAACCTAGTTTTCAGAGTTTCAGGAGCCACTGCAATTCTCACCAGACAATAATAGTAACATACCTGTTCTTTTTACTCTTTTAGAATACTGAGGCAACATACACTATTTTACCAAAAGTATTGGGACGCCTGCCTTTACACGCACATGAACTTTAATGGCATCTCAGTCTTAATCTGTAGAGTTCAATATTGAGTTTGGCCCACCCTTTGCAGCTATAACAACTTCAACTCTTTAGGAGCGTGTCTATGGGAATGTTTGACCATTCTTCCAGAAGCGCATTTGCGAGGTAAGGCACTGATGTTGGAAGAGAAGGCCTGGCTCGCAGTCTCCTCTAATTCATCCCAAAGGTGTTCTGTCAGGTTGAGGCCAGGATTCTATGCTGGACATTCGAGTTCCTCCACCCCAAATGTGCTTATCCATGTCTTTATGGATAGTCGTTTGGAACAGAAAGGGGCCATCCCCAAACTGTTCCCACAAAGCTGGGAGCATGAAATTGTCCAAAATGTCTTGGTATATTGAAGCCTTATGACTTCCCTTCACTGGAACTAAGGGGCCAAGCCCAACCCCTGAAAAACAACCCCACACCATAATCCCCCCCCCCCCCTCCACCAAATGATTTGGACCAGTGCACAAAGCAAGGTACATAAAGACAAAGATGAGCGAGTTTGGGGTGGAGGAACTTGACTGGCCTGCACAGAGTCCTGGCCTCAACCCAATAGAACACATTTGGTATGAATTAGAGTGGACAGTGCAAGCCAGGTCTTATTGTCCAACATCAGTGCCTGACCTCACAAATTCACTTCTGGAAGCATGGTCAAACATTCCCATAGTCACTCTCCTTAACCTTGTGGACAGCCTTCCCAGAAGAGTTGAAGCTGTTATAGCTGCAAAGGGTTGGTCAACTCAATATTGAACCCTATGGACTAAGACTGGGAGGCCATTAAAGTTCATGTGCGTATAAAGGCAGGCATCCCAATACTTTTGGTAATATAGTGTATATATAGCCCAATTGAAGGGCGATTGTCTAGAAAGTTGTGTAATAATGAGTGGCCACAATACATCCCCCTAAATCCTCATGCTCACTGGACATTTTTTCAGCTACTCCCAAGGGCGTCTGTTGTTGTTTTTTCCCCTGCCTCTAAACAACTCCGCAGGTTAGCTTAGGTGTCCATGAACACACTTTTAGAGGAGTTTAGAGCAGTGTTTCTCAACTCCAGTCCTCAAGGCGCCCCAACAGGTAATGTTTTCAGGATTTCCATTATTTTGCACAGGTGATTTGATGAGTTTCACTGCCTTAGTGATTTCCACAGCCAATTCATCTGAGGGAAATCCTGAAAACATGACCTGTTGGGGCACCCTGAGGACTGCAGTTGAGAAACACTGGTTTAGAGCCAGGGAGGGACATTTAGCGCATGCAGGATCAGCGTGTTTTGGCAGAAAAAAATTTAAACATGTGTAAATATGTTTAAACGATTGTTAGCATTAGGCACATTAAGCACTTGAGTATAAATTCATTACAATGGCCAATGGCCTAAACATGTTAAATGTGTTTACAAGCATCAATCATTTTATGTTTTTTGTTTTTTTTTGGCCAAAATGCTGTTCTGTTGCCAAGAGGAAAAGCATATTGGAAAGACAGAGAAACGTTCAATGTCCATGAGGCCTTATGGATCAGCAAAAATCAGGACAGAAAGGGTTTTTATGTTACCAGGCTTAGATGATTGTGCAGCAGCAAATGTAAAGAAATCAGTAATCCCCTTTATATAACTTATAAATTGTGCACTGTATACAATAGTTTACAGTATGCAATGATCAGCAGAATCTGCAGTGATCCAGATTATGTAATATACATCATGGCATATAAAACCCAAGGGTCATAGTTCATATTTCTGAGTGTAGCACCTTGCTCTAATCTGCCTAAATTTTGTTTTTGTTTCTTCTATACTCTGCTGAGCAGCGGTTTATTTTTCAGGTCTGGTGTCATGAATCTGCAGTAATGTTTCATGCCCTGTCTGCTTACCTCTGGTCTGTGTATCAGCTTAGGGGGCGAGCTCCCACACCTGCATGTTTATGTAATCTTATGTGAGCATGGCTCTACTCAATACTCTGTTTAACACTGTGCACTGCAAGCCAGCCTTGTCCTAGCAATAGTGTGTTTAGGCCCACCTGTGTGTTTCTTTCCATGTGCTCTACATTTGATTCCATGTACCAACTTTGGCTTATTCTCCTGACTATCCCTGTCTGCTTGTTACCCTAACCCTTGGCTTGTCCTTCTGACTATTCCTTGTTGCCCTGCACTGCTGCCATGGGTGTGAGCTGGGAGACCCTAGGAGCCGCGACCTGGAGTCAGCTGCAGCAAAAACCATCACCTTCCCATCAGAGACTCTGGTGAAAACCTGCTGGCTCTTAGACTCCGCACCCTGGAAATGTTATGCTCTAGCTCCCTGTTTGATCTGTGTTGGTGCTCAGTTGGAGCTGCGTTCCTGAACCACCCAGAGCTCCATCCACAGCACTCAACCGAAGGGTCCACAAGCTTAGCGGTGTGATTCTGACCCCAGCTGTGTGCATCTGTCACCTGGCCTCAGGTGACATGACATCCGGTCTATCCCTAAGCCTGAAGGTTGATTACTCCTTTCTGCCGCTTCCATAAATATAGTAGGAGGGTCAGCCACTGGGTTAAGAAAGATAAATGTTTGGGAAGAGTTGTTCATGCCTGGGATGCGTTGCTACTAGGCCTCTGTATGTGCTTGTCTGAGGGCTTGGAAGAATCCAGATTTGAAAACATTTGCTGGATGATACTACCTTAGGTAATGGGGCTGGAGAAGGACACATTTTCACGGAAGAGTGTCACATGGAAGGTCCCTCCAGACGCTCCAACCTACCTTAGTGTTTCCTCCTGGACTTTTTTTTTCCCTTGTATAGGCCACCAGTGCTTGGACGTTTTTGCTCACTATACCTAGTGATATTAAGGCCTTCTTTCCTGACCAGTGATGCTGGAGCATTTTTTTTCCTCCTAGTAATGCTAGGGTATTTAGTACTCCATATGACCACTAACTTTTTAATTAATCTCTTGTTTAAGAGATATGAATTATAACCACTGGGTTTTGTATGCCATGCTGCATTTTGCAAAAACCGGACCACTGAACTCTGCAGATTGTGCTGAGCATCGCATACTGTAAAGTATTGTAGACTGTGCACATTTTCGTAAGTTACATAAAGTGAATTATTATCAATCACTTACCCCCAGAGAGGCTGCTGGAAAAAAACAAGGTCTCCTCTACCTGTTCAGAGGCTGCCAGTCCCAGGTAGCAGTTACAAAGCACACCTACAAACAGAGGCTCAGAGTAAAGGCCCATACATATGTATATATGGGACGAATGATCACCCTTTTTTTTTTTTTTTTTTTTTTTTTTTTTTGCATGCAAGTCTCATATCGAAAATTAAAAATTTATTAAGGTTATGACAATTATCTTATGACAGAATACAACTTCGGAAATTATGTAATGCGTTTTATTGTATTGTAATGTATTCTTTCATTTCCGAGCATGCGTGGTCTTGGTCTTGTTTTTTTTGGACGCATACTGTACCAAAAGAAAATCTTTGTTCTGGTATCACGTAATAACATTTTTTGTTTGTCCCTTCGGATAATTTTGCAGGAACTGATGTTATTGGCTCTTGAATGCGGTATTTTGTCCGATTTTCTGATCGTGTATACTAGGCATTAAAGCGGAGGTCCACCCTAAAATGGACCTCCGCTCATCGGAATCCCCCCCCCTCCGGCGCCACAATTGGCACCTTTCAGGGGGGAGGGGGGTGCAGTTACCTGGATAATCCAGGTAACTGCACCCACTTCCGGGATAGCTGTCTGCGGAAAGGGGCGTAGATTACGCCCCTTTCCGCAACTGCCCGCCCCTTTGCGCAAGTGCCCCGCTGCCTGCTGGGAAACACACAGTTCCCAGAGGCAGCAGGGACCGCCCGGATTGCGCCGCGCGGCTCGCGCATGCGCAGTAGGGAACCGGGAAATGAAGCCGAAAGGCTCCATTTCCTGATTCCCATACCCAAGATGGCGGCGGCAGGACCCGACAGACGACCTAGCGATCGGCTTCGGGTGCCGACATCGCGGGCGCGCTGGACAGGTAAGTGTCACTATTTTAAAAGTCAGCAGCTGCAGTATTTGTAGCTGCTGGCTTTTAAAAAAAAAAAAAAAAACGCGGAGTCCCGGTGGACTCCCGCTTTAAGGTCAAGAATTTACAGACTGGTGTCTTGTTTTTTCCAACTGCAATATGTTACTATATTAATTGCCCAGAGGGGGCCATAGTGTGTTCACACATTTTTTCTTTTTCATGAAAAAAAGCTTATTATTAATTCTTATTACAGGGTCACTTTAGGGTAACACAAGAGAGCAATGAGGCAGATTCTAATTGGTCTAAACTCTATGATAACCCGGCACCAGGCTACGCCCAGACACACATATCAGAAATGATATGTACAGATACCACAAATCATTTTTAAAAGTTTTTACTTAAAGTATAACTAAAGACAAATCTGTTTTTTTTTTTGTTTTGGATAGAGCGAAGAGGTATTAGATCCCTGTCAGTTTTTTTTTTTTTTTGCTGTCTTCTGTGTCCCCATTAGGGAGATTCACCCTCTCTATTTGTCCTGTTTACCATTATTATTAAAAGTGAAAGTAAAAGAAAATCCCAAATTTGCGGTTGTCCCCAGAAAAGTAATAGAGGGGAAAATATTCCAATGGGGACGCTAGTGCTGGTTACCTGGGGGTCCCCAAGAAATTCCCTTAAATTGCACTCTCACTTCCTGGTTGGCTATGGGACAGGAAGTGAAGGGAAATCTCTGCATCGGGACACTGATGGCGAACAAAATCCGACAGGGGTTATATAACCCTCACTTGCTATATCCAAAATAAAGGAAAAAATGTTGCCCGTAGTTCTACTTTAATATTCTATCTGTAGGCAATGGTATGAGCGGTGAGAAGACACACCAAATTACTTGGTCCTAAGCCAATAAGTTAAAGTATAGAAACATATCAACTGGTATATAAATTATTACCATGAGTGACAAAACCCATCCATTCGTTTATAAATCACCCCCTAGTTAAAGTGGTTTTAAACTGAAACGCAAACATTTCATTATGTTGCAGCTTACCAATTCTTAGATGTGATGGCTGCATTCGTTTTCTTTTTTAGGTTTTCACCTGGTGATCTGGCTAGTAAGTCTGATGTTTTTCAAAAGAGCAAGCTCTCCATTAGAATGTATCAGTTACAGAGATGGGACAAACCTGTTATCACTGGCATTATTATTTATTTATATAAAACCTTTATCCCAAAAAGGATTTTTTTTTTTGTTGAAACTGTTTATAAAGCATGAACCGAAGTTTGGTTTCAATTTGTTAGTGTATTTAAATCTATTAGTACGTTTAACACTCCCCTTCCACAGACTGACAGTGCTGATTTCCAAAGGTGCCCCCTGCGCTCCGTCATCCAGAGTGGGGGCACCCTAATGCAGGAGACGTGTTACTGGCCAGATCACCAGGTGAAAACGGAGGGGAAAAACTAAAAAAAAAAGAAAAGGAATGCATCCATCACATCTAATGATTGGTAAGCTGCAATATATACAATTTTTGGTTTTGGATTTAATACTACTTTAAATGTGTTTTAGGATCCAGAGGTATGTAGTAGGCCTGGATGCAGTTGGTATTTTAATGCAAGTAGATGTAACATAAATAAATTGTTTTTGTAGTCTAAAAAAAAATAGTAACACACAAACGCAATAAAAACATCCTTTGATGTTTAAAGAATGTTTTTCTGATGTGGATAATGAAGAGATTATAAAGTAATTATTGATACTAAACAGGAGGACCCTAAAGTGGCTTTCCCTTAGAGCAGAAATTAAATACTGCACGATAATTATATTTATTTATGTTCAATGGAAAGCATGCATGTTATCTCCTAGGCAGCCTGTATCATTAGCTCCACTTCTGAATGCAAAGTATATAGAAAGCCCCATACTAGCTCCTTCTGCTTAAATTACTGGAACTATGATTGAGATGCAGATAATTGTGTTGGTTTATAAGCCTATGTTGAGTGGCTATGGAATGCTACTAGATAAAAGTCAGCTACGTGACTCTTTATGGCTGAGGCTGCTTGCTTTGTTAGTACTTGTACACTTTGAGGTTATCTGGCGTGGGTGATTAGGATCAAATGGCAAAAAAATAAGCTAGGATCTCAGCATGACAGTCCAAACACATCTTTTTCAGCCCACCTTGAGGACAGACACACACTTGTGTCTAATAATCCTCTTTTAACCACTAAAAGCCCGCAGCACTGCACAAAAATTGCCTGCATTACACACAGTTGCATAACTGTTGCGGCTCGGTCTCATGTACTTGAATGAGTCAGGTTTGTCGGTGGTTCCACTTGCCAAACACAACAGATTGCATCATTTTTAGGGGGTGTTAAAACCGTGGCTCAACCACCTGTTTTTTACTGCCACTCAGCTGTCTGTATAAATGTAGCCTATGATTTTGACATTGATTAAAGTTGGACATATAATGGGTATTATTTCAGGGTTGCCACTTCATTCCTTTAAAACCGAACACATATGAATTACACAGGTTCTGTGGCTGATTAACCACTTGCCAACCGCCACACGACGATGTACGTCGACAGAATGGCACGGGCAGGCATATGGGCGTACCTGTACGTTCCTGCATTCCCGCGGGTGGGGGGCCCGATCGGGCCCCCCCCCCCCCGGTGCCTGCGGCGGTCGGTATTCGTTCGGGAGCGATCCGGGATGAGGGGACGGCCATTCATTCATGGCCACCCCCTCGCGATCGCTCCCGACGAATGGAAATGCTCCGTGACATCACTTCCTCTCCTGTAATGTAAACACAGGAGAGGAAGTGATGTAATCTCTCCTCCGTGTCGGTATTTTTCGTTCCGGCACCGAGGAGAGAGGATCGGTGAGTTGCACCAACACGACACTTCACAGTAGAACATGCCAGGCACACTCACACCCCCCCTTCACCCCCCCCCAATTACCCCTGCCCCCCCAGTCACAGTGACACCAATTGCATTTTTTTTTTTTTTTTGCATTGGTGTCATTTGTGACTGTAATAACTATTAGGGCAGTTAGGGTTAGCCCCCTTTAGTTCTAAGGTACCCCCCTAACCCCCCCAATAAAGGTTTAACCCCGTGATCACCCCCCGTCGCCAGTGTCACTAAGGCTGGGTTCACATTGCAGCGGTTTATGAGAACGGATGTGATTCGCACCGCACTGCAGTGCAAATCACATCCGATCTCTGTGCGATTCGAGTTCAGCCATACAGATAGTATGGCTGAATTTGCGTCGCACCCGCCGCAAATTCGCACGGGACCCTTTTTTTGGTCCGTAGCAGAATCGGATCGCATGCGTGTTCACACCATGTGATCCGAGTTTGCAGATCGCACTGCGATATGCGAACTGATCTGGGGGTGTCATTAACATTTCACTGACACTCCCAGCAGTTCGCATAGGGCAGTGTGAACTGCCGCTGGGAGGCATGCGATGCGGGAACCCGCCGCGGATTCGTGGCGTTCCCGCATCGCTCCAGTGTGAACCCAGCCTTATAAGCGATCGTTTTTCTGATCGCTGTATTAGTGTCACAGGTGACGCTAGTTAGGCAGGTAGGTATTTAGGTTCGCCGCAGCTTTTTATAGCGCCAGGGACCCCCATATACTACCGCATAAAGCCCCCTGATTGCCCCCTAGTTAACCCTTTCACCAGTGATCACCATATAACTGTTACAGGTGACGCTGGTTGGTTAGTTATTTTTTTATAGTTTCAGGGCACCCGCCATTTATTACCTAGTCTCACTAGTGTACCCCTAAATTTAGGGGTGTCTACTTTCCAAAATGGGGTCATTTGGGGGGGGGTTTGTGCCATCTTGGCATTTTATGGCCTTCAAAACTGTAACGCCCTTAGAAAGCCTGAAGGCGGTGCTTGGTTTTCGGGGCCCCGTACGCGGCTAGGCTCCCAAAAAGTCCCACATATGTGGTATCCCCGTACTCAGGAGAAGCAGCAGAATTTATTTTGGGGTGTCATTTCACATATGCCTATGGCATGCGTGAGCAATATATCATTTAGTGACAACTTTGTGAAAAAATAAAATAAAAATAAAAAGTTTGTAATTTTCCCGCAACTTGTGGCAAAATATAAAATATTCCATGGACTCAACATGCCTCTCAGCAAATAGCTTGGGGTGTCTACTTTCTAAAATGGGGTCATTTGTGGGGGTTTTGTGCCATCTTGGCATTTTATGGCCTTCAAAACTGTAATAGGTAGTGAGAAGTGAAATCAAAAATTTACGCCCTTAGAAAGCCTGAAGGCGGTGCTTGGTTTTCGGGGCCCCGTACGCGGCTAGACTCCCAAAAAGTCCCACATATGTGGTATCCCCGTACTCAGGAGAAGCAGCAGAATTTATTTTGGGGTGTCATTTCACATATGCCCATAGCATGTGTGAGCAATATATCATTTAGTGACAACTTTGTCATTATTCAATCGCTTGAGGCAAAAAAATAAAATATTCAATGGGCTCAACATGCCACTTATCAATTTCCTTAGGGGGTCTACTTTCCAAAATGGGGTCATTTGGGGGGGTTTTGTACTGCCCTGCCATTTTAGCACCTCAAGAAATGAGATAGGCAGTCGTAAACTAAAAGCTGCGTAAATTCCAGAAAACGTACCTTAGTTTGTAGATGTGACAACTTTTGCGCAAACCAATAAATATACAGTTATTGACTTTTTTTTTTTTTACCAAAGACATGTGGCTGAATACATTTTGGCCTAAATGTATGACTAAAATTGAGTTTATTGGATTTTTCTAATAACAAAAAGTAGAAAATATCATTTTTTTTCAAAATTTGCGGTCTTTTTACGTTTATATCGCAAAAAATAAAAATCGCAGAGGCAATCAAATACCATCAAAAGAAAGCTCTATTTGTGGGAAGAAAAGGACGCAAATTTTGTTTGGGTACAACATTGCATGACCGCGCAATTACCAGTTAAAGCAGCGCAGTGCCAAATTGTAAAAAGACCTCTGGTCATTGACCAGCAAAATGGTCCGGTCTGAAAGTGGTTAAGGTGGTAATGAAACTCCCATGGTGCCTTATCTGCATTAAATTAGCCTCAGAACCTGTGTAATTCATATGTGTTTGGGTCTACCAGCTATCTATTTAGACCTGTGATCGTATTGCCTGACAGGGAAGTCTTAACACCAATTACTTTACAATTCTGAGATGTCATTTGAACTTTGGCATGCCTAGTGAGGAGTGCTCCTCTCCAGGTACAGCCATGTAGGAGCACTTCTAGTGCGGCACCCATGCTGGATGTTCCCACGGATATGTAGTAGGCTGTACAGGACTGTTTCCAGCAGCTCAATTAGACCTCCGATACAGAAGCAGCACAGAGTTGAAGAAATCTCTCCCAGGAGAGGGGAAGTAGGGGGGTTTGCTGGTTCAGAGAGGATTTTTACTGCTGAAGGGTTTAGCTGTGGGAGGGGGAATTTTTGTTGGAAGAGGGTTGCCTGGGGGAAAGAGGAGAGTTTTACTGACAAATGTTCTTAGTCCTGTTCACACTTGCAAGGTAGATCCCACCACCTGTGGACATGCTGCAATAGATGATCAGAGACCGTACACATTCAATTGTAAATGATCAGAGACTGCAGGATATTGTCAGTGACTACGAGAGGGGAATAGTGAGGTCTCCATGCCAAGTTGATCTGGCAATAATTTCCACTAAGATCTCATGGACAAACCTGCATAGTAAACTGAAGATGCTCTAATACGCAGCCATTTCTGATTTTTTTTTTTAGAGCCAGCATCAGGCCCTTTCTTACACTGATTTTTTTTTTCTTCTTCAGGCTGCAACCCTGGGAATTAATGATTGGACCCTTCTAAGCACACATCCTCTCCAGACAAAGCCTGGGAGACGAGGACTCTTTCAGAAGGTCACCCTAGATCAGAGTTTCTCAACCAGGGTTCCATGGTACTCTAAGGTTCCTCCAGAGGTTGCTAGGGCTTGAGCAATAAGCAAGTTCTGCCTCCCAAATAAGGCCTCTTTCACATGACCAATCCGTGCAGGTCCACCTGTGAGATTTTTAGGCGACCTCTATGGAGCGTCGGTTGTCAGCAGTGACATGTCCGCTGACATCCGACCTGCTCCGATCTGACAAAGTGTGACAGGGGAAAAACCTACTTTTCCATCCGTCTGCGGATGGGATTGGGTGACGACAGACTCTGCGGTCCATCGTCATCCGATCTCCCATAGGGGAGAGCGGAGCTCTGACAGGTCCATCCCTGCGCAGCGTGCAGAGACAGTCTTGTCATCTTCCTGCTCAGCGGTGATCGATGTAGCGATCCCTGCTGAGCAAGCGGATGTCCACGGGGTGGATCAGCATGGATCCTCCCTGTGTGAAAGAGCCCTTAGTCTCCACTGACACCATTGATCTTTTCAGCTATCTGTAAGGTGGTAAGTCTTCCCAATGACCACAAATGTAAGTATTCTTCACACTAATTCTCACCACCCCCTATATGTAGAATGTATAGATTCATTCATAGCATGAATTTATCCCTTAGGGTCTAATAGGCGTCAAAAAAGGTGGACTTAGAGCACAGAGTATTATGCTCGGAGCCCTCAGGTGTGTTAGAAAAGCAAATTAATATTTGGGGCACAGTGGCTGCATTTGATGGGGCACAGTGGCTGCATTTTATGGATACAGTGGCTGCATATGATGGACACAGTGACTTTATATAATGGGGCACAGTGGCTGCATTTGATGGGCACAGTGGCGTTGCTGTTTCTATTTTTTCAGTATTTTTCATTTCCCCCCCCCCCCCCACAAAAAAAATTTGGAGCATCAGCTGCCGCTGAGTTGTAGATATAGTCATTTTTGCAGGGGTTTCCGGGAAACCAGGTTTTAACTTTCTGGTTTCTGACCAGTAAGTTATTGCAAGGGTTCCTCTGTGTTGAAATGGTTGTCTAGATATTTATTCACTTCTTCAGCCCACATAACTGACACAAACCCTGGCCAAAGCTGGATTAAATATTCATAACACTAATATTGTGTCTTCTCAGTGTATCCTCTGGAGAACACTTCCCGGTAGCAGGCCGAAGCAAACAATTCCCTGGGCTTAGAGGAAGCCTAACTAACCTTGATAACATTAACAAAGCTCAATTTGGCTGCAGCTTAGCTGAATACACTTCATTTAGACTAGGGACACTCCAGCTTATGGTAAAGTCTCTCCCCTAATTGTTCATATTCTAGTGCTGCCTTTATTGCCTATTAAAGGATCTGAAAGAGCTGCACTGACTAATTTGTTCCCTGCACCCTGAAGAGTGGTAATTGGGTAGTAGTCATGCAGTTTGGCAGGTGCTACTAAGAAATTAGCATATATAGATTTGAATGTTTACAAAACAATACATGTAGAGACCTATGAGAATTTTGTGATTGGGTTTAGATCTTTAAAACAAAGGCATTCAGACAAAATGATAAAAGCAAATCGCAATGTTTCCTGATGTTAATCATTCTAGAAGTACTCCATCTAGTGGGCAAATGCTATGTTACACTAAAAAGAGGAGAAGCAACTGCAGTACTAGAGGCCTTTAGTAAAGCAAAGAATTTGACTCCAAACATTCACATTTATTTATTACAGTTTTTTATATATCCCCAACAATTTACGCAGGGATTTACATATACAGTATATCGTACATTAACAACAGTCCTTACCCTCAAGAAGCTTACAATCTAATATCAGTAACTCACATTCATACATACACACACTAGGGCCAATTTAGACAGAAGCCAATTAACCTACCAGCATGTCTTTGGAGCATGGGAGAAAACTGGAGTACCCATAGAAAAAGCAACGCAGGCACAGAGAGAATGTGCACATGTCTTTAACCAGTTGCCGACCTCCGCACACACATATACGTCGGCACAATGGCAGCGGTGGGCAAATTGGTGTACCTGTATGTCCCCTTTAAGATTTGGGGATAGTAGGTGAGCGCACGTGCGGCATACAGCGTGACTGTGCCCATGGGACTGGTGGACTTGATGTCCGCCAGTCTCCCGGCGATTGTGTCACGGATCCTCAGAACAGGGAAGTGCTTATGTAAATAAGGCATTTCCCCGTTCTGGCTTGTGTCATGACAGAAATCACTGCTCCCATCCCCCCCCACAGTTAGAATCACTCCCTAGGACACACTTAACCCCTTCATCACCCTTCACTGTCAGTGTCATTTACACAGTAATCAATGCATTTTTATAGCACTGATCGTTGTATAAGTGACAATGGTCCCAAAATAGTGTAAAAAATTAGTGTCAAAAATGTCCGATGTGTCCGCCATAATGGCCGCAGTCTCGATAAGAATCGCAGATCGCTGCCATTACTAATAAAAAAAAAAATAATAATAAGAATGCCATAAAACGATCCCCTATTTTGTAGATGCTATAACTTTTTTGCGCAAACCAATCAATATACGCGTATTGCGTTTTTTTTTTTAAACCAAAAATATGTAGAAGAATACATATTGGCCTAAACTGAGGAAAAAATTTGATTTTTTTTATATATTTTTGGGGATATTTATTAAAGTAAAAAATAATGCATTTTTAAAAAAAAAATCGCTCTTTTTTGTATATAGAGCAAAAAATAAAAACTGCAGAGGTGATCAAATAAAAAAAAAAAAAGTGCTCTGGCCAGGAAGGGGGTAAAATCTTCCGGGACGGAACCTGTTGATCACTTCCTCTATTACACATGTAGCACTACTCCAGTAGGAGTTGCGGATTTCAGGGTTTCCCACTGCTGCGCAGCCAGTCACACAGCATTTCCTTCTTTCATCTGGGACACAGAAATCAGTCTTTGGCTTGTTTTTGTTGTTTTATTAGGGGATGATAACTTAGATGGGGTGAGGGATTTTGAGATGCCCAGTGTGACAACAATTCACCTTTAGGGACACTTATGCCTTATTTACAGACTCCTCTTCTTCCTTCCACCTGCACAAACTTTGTTCCTGTTTGCACAGCTTCTGCTGGTTTGCTCCTGGGGGAACTGGCAGGCTTTTTGTCAGTTCAGCAATAGCACATTATAGGCAGGAACTCTCAGTCCCTTGAAAAGTAGCACATATGGAGTGAAACAGCACATCACATCTCCTTCTGCTTCCCTGTGGCCACTAATCACAGGATTGAGATTTCCCAGGGCAAGGTTAGATGAAGACTTGGCACACTGCTACAGCTGGCAGTCTCTTCCCTTGTCTGTCCCTGCACTGTGCTGATCTACTCACTATCTCTCCTTGCTCTCTACACTGTCTTTCCATCTTGAATCACTCCAACTGCCCCTTGTGGTTAGATCCTTCCAGGCCAGCCTCCCAAGCTCCAGCTTGAAGGTCCTGGAGCACCAGAACAATGGAATTGCCCACAAAATTACCCCATTTTGGAAAGCAAACACCCCAACATATAATCTATGAGGCAGAATGATACCGCGTACACACGGGCGGATTGTGTGGCGTACTTAGTCCGTCGAAACACATTTCAGCGGACAATCCGCTCGTGTGTGGGCTTCAGCGGACTTTTTCAGCGTGCAGTCCGGAGTACTAAGTATTTCGTTTTTTTTCGAAATTCTGTCCGTCGTACTTTGGTTTCAGCGGACAATACGGTCGTCAGTATGCTAGTTCGACGGACTAAGAATGGCGCATGCCCAGAAAGGATTTACACGGCGGAAGGGTGCTTTGCTGTGTCTTGGACTTCCTATTTCTAGTCCCGTCGTACGTGCTGTACACGTCATTGCGCAAGCTTTCGCCGGACTGTTTGTGTATCCGTGTGTGGTCAAGTCCGTTCAGTGGAAAGTACGACGGACTGTCCGTCGGATTGTATGACGAACTAAGTATGCCATACAGTCCGCTCGTGTGTACGCGGCATGAGTCTTTTGAATGGTTAATTTTTTTCCAGAAGTTTTTGGAAAATGTGGAAAAAAAATGAAAACGCATTTTTTTTTTTTTACACATAGTTGTCAATTTATAAGATATTTCTAACACATAGCATGTATATAGCAAAAATTACACCCCGAAACACATTCTGCTACTCTTCCCGAGTATGTCGATACCACATGTGTGAGACTTTTACACAGCCTGACCACATACAAAGACCCAACATTGAAGTAGTACCTTCAGGCGTTCTAGGAGCATAAATTAGACACCTCATTTCATTCCTACCTATCACACTTTTGAAGGTCCAGGAGCACCAGGAGAGTGGAATTACCCACAAAATTAGGTAATTTTGGAAAGCAAACACCCCAACGTATATTCTATGAGGCATGGGCTGCAGATAGGTACTCGGGTACTCTGATGGACTGCAGATAGGTACTGTGGTACTCTGATGGGCTGGTGACAGGTACTCGGGTACTCTGATGGGCTGGTGACAGGTACTCGGGTACTCTGATGGACTGTGACAGGTATTTGGGTACTCTGATGGCCTGGGGACAGGTACTCTGATGGCCTGGTGACTAGTATTCGGGTACTTTGAAGGGAGGTGATAGATACTCAGGTACTCATATGGACTGTGATAGGTACTCGGGTACTCGGATGAACTGTGACAGATTCTCAGGTACTCATATGGATTGTCGCAGGTACTCAGATGGACTGACAAGTACTCAGTTACTCAGATGGACTGGGACAGGTACTCGGGTACACAGATGGACTGGGACAGGTACTTGGTTACTCTTATGGACTGTGACAGGTACTTGGGTCCTCTGATGGACTGTGACAGGTACTTGGGTACTCTGATGGACTGTGACAGGTACTTGGGTACTCTGATTGACTGTGACAGGTACTCGGGTACTCTGATGGACTGTGACAGGTACTCGGGTACTCTGATGGACTGTGAAAGGTACTCGGGTACTCTGATGGACTGTGACAGGTACTCGGGTACTCTGATGGACTGTGACAGGTACTCGGGTACTCTGATGGACTGTGACAGGTACTCGGGTACTCTGATGGACTGTGAAAGGTACTCGGGTACTCTGATGGACTGTGAAAGGTACTCGGGTACTCTGATGGACTGTGAAAGGTACTCGGGTACTCTGATGGACTGTGACAGATTCTCAGGTACTCATATGGATTGTCGCAGGTACTCAGATGGACTGACAAGTACTCAGTTACTCAGATGGACTGGGACAGGTACTCGGGTACACAGATGGACTGGGACAGGTACTCGGGTACTCTGATGGACTGTGACAGGTACTCGGGTACTCTGATGGACTGTGACAGGTACTCGGGTACTCTGATGGACTGTGACAGGTACTCGGGTACTCTGATGGACTGTGAAAGGTACTCAGGTAATCTGATGGACTGTGAAAGGTACTTTGATGGACTGTGAGTGACAGGTACTATGATGGGTGGTGACAAGTCCTCTTTATTGGGGAGGCAATCAGTGTGATTGGTGTGTACAGTAGGCGGTACCGAGATGTTACCGCAATCTTCTTCTCACACACGATTGGTGTCTGAGGAGGAGAATCCGGTAACATCTCGTTACCACGGTTTGTTTACATTTAGTGATCGGCTGTGAAAGGAGCACAGCCGATCACATGGCTAAACAGCTGGCCAATGGCTGTTTACCAGTGTCGGTGATGAGCAGTGTTCCCGGGAACACGCCGCCACCGACGGGCTCACGATCGTGCGCATGCGCCGTGCACAGTGGGGGTGGAACTATCTGTGATTGGCCGTGACTTCATCACGGCCGATTACGTGGTAAACAGCCATACCCAATGGCTGTTCACCCCCCTCGGTGGGGAGTGGTATCTCCGTGACACGCCGCCACCGAAGGCGCAGCGATGCGCACGATCACGTGCATTCCCTGTTTAAATGGGAGGACGTCATATGATGCCTTCCCGCCACAAGAGCCCCGCCGCTTGGCTGTCATTTGATGGCCGGCGGTCAGCAACCAGTTAATCATCAACCATGTGACTTGCTAAATGTTGTATCTTCATTAAAGTAACCATATTGCTAAACTTAGAGGCGACTCTCTTCTCTTTTAGCCCCCAGTTACACCGATACGATTTCAGGTACGACATGCAATTTACAAATCGTACCTGAAGTAGCATCTAATATGTTTCTATGGCAATGTCTAAATAGATACGATTTTGAGCCCTGCGATTTGAGAAGTAGTCCATGTATTACTTTTTCAGGACTTCAGCACGATTTTAATGCCATAGACTAAAATGTAAATCGTGCCTGTGTCCTTATCAGCACTACCTGAGCCTGAAAGAAGTTAAATATTAACCCTTTGCTAATTAAACTTCTGTTCATAACATCACTGTTCCTCAATGTGACATGGACAGCCCCTCTCACTGAAGTAGCACTGAAGCCATATAAAATCATTACAAATGTCACAGAAGTAGTCACACTACTTTCAATTGTACCCAGCGTGACCACAGGCTTCTACTCAGTTGCTACTCTAATACAAGACTTCGCTCGTTTATCAAGTTAAAATGGATAACCAAATTTTGCTCGTCTTGTAAAACACTTGCAATCCAAGTTTTTACTGTATTCGTTTTGGAGTTTTGGAGTTTTGTTTCTAGTTTTTCATCTCACTAATGTTTTCATATGCTTGAGCTTAATCCTTCCATTTCAAAGAACTGCAGAGAAACAGTAAAGGTACTTTCACACTGGGGCGGTGCTCGCATTAAAGAAAAAGAAAAGGGGTCCCCTGTGTGGTGGACTTTTAAGGCAGGAAATGTATCCAAAGGATTTAAATAGTGTATATAAGTATTTATGAAAGATTTATTTAGAAGAGTAATAATACAAAAAAATATAAAATATAAATGTATAAAAACGTGAAGTGTTTAAAGTGTTTAAACATCTGTTCAAGATAGTACAGCATATATTTATACAGTATAATTGTATGGTTTCTCACAAAACCAATGCATTTCTGAGTTTATGGTTTCTTCCTTCTTCAAGGAGAACAAGGAGAAACTTTATGCCTTGTGCTGGCATTAGCTGTAAAGCGCTGCTAGTTTAGCTGCGTTTTTTGGCCACTAGCGGGGCGATTTTAGCCCCAGCTAGCAGGCCAAAGAAAGGGTTAAAAGTGCACAAGTTGCAGCGCTGCCAAAGCGATTCACAGGTGCTTCGGCAGCGCTGACCATTCATCCCAATGGGCAGTGTAGGATCGATGTATACACCGCTCCCACACTGCCCCAAAGATGCTGCTTGCAGGATTTTTTTTCCCATCCTGCAACAGCCCCACCCCAGTGTGATATATACTTCTGCTAAAAGATGTACCTCTTTCTGATCTGCAAAAGTTGGGATGTATGCACACGTGTGTCGCTTATTGCTTCCCCATCTCATATCCTTCAGTTTGCTTATTTCCTGGTGAAGTATAAATGATTCTTTCCTGACTGCTTAGCGACCCTCTGATGGTTTTGGGGTAATAGGCCGGCACTCCATTCACATATGTATTGATCCATGTCTTGATCTGGGTCCAGGGCCATCTTTAAGGCAGGGCAAAAGGGGCAGCTGCCCTGGGCCCTGTCATTGTTGTGGGGCACAAAGCAGCTGCCTCATACTTGCCAACTCCCAGTTTAAATTCCCTTGTCCCTTGAAGTTTTAGTCCCGTGCTCTGTCCCGGTATATCATTGTGAAGTGCTGCTACCAATGATGCCCAGCTCTGCCCTACTGTTTTGTACATATGACTCACCTGCAGACCCTGTGTTTACATGTAAATAACAGTCAATCATATGTAAATAGTGGCTGCATTCATATGTAAATAGCTGCATCCAGCGGCATAGATATGTAAATAAAGGCGGCCTTCATATGTACATCATGCCCCCTGCAGTAAGTAGATGATGTGCTTTAACCTCTAGCATCCAATCAGTGAGCAGTATTACTGTACAGTAATCTATAGCAACCAATCAATAAGCAGAAATCATGTGCTGTAACATTTAGCAACTAATCAGTGAGCCGTAATGTGTGCTGTAACATCTAGAAACCAGTCAGTGAGCAGCAATGATACACTGTATCCTCTGGCAACCAATCGCAATCACTGCCTGATCTGATACAGTAACCTGATATTAAGTCTAGCTACTATTTATTGTATGTCTCAGAGCAGATGGAGAGCAAAATTGTATATGGGGGGGGGGGGGCATTTTTTGTAGCTTGTTTAAATGAGTTTTGCAGGGGTTGGTTAGATGCACCTGCTGGCTCCACCTAAATGCCACCATCATTGACTTAATTAGGGGCCTCACAATGGTCATTGAGCTAATTCATTAGAGTGTTGGTTCACCCTTCTGAGGAATATGAGTCCTCAGGAAGGAATATAAGTTCGCTCTTCAGAGTGCAATTTCACTTTTGAAGAACGCATTAAAACATTTAGATTAAATAATTTAGGCATTTTATATATATATATATATAAACAGGTGCATCTCATAAAATTAGAATATCATCAAAAAGTAAAGTCAATTTAAAAAGTGAAACACATATATTTTATATACAGCATGTACACCCCTCACATTTTTGTAAATATTTTATTATATGTTTTCATATGACAACACTGACAACACTGAAGAAATTACATTTTCCATTTTTTTTACATTTTCTGTTCCCTCAAAATAACTCAACATACAGCCAATAATGTCTAAACCGCTGGCAACAAAAGTGAGTACACCCCTAAGTGAAAATGTCCAAATTGGGCCCAATTAGCCATTTTCCCTTACCAGTGTCATGTGACTTGTTAGTGTTACAGGGTCTCAGCTGTGAATGGGGAGCAGGTGTGTTAAATTTGGTGTTATCACTCTCACTCTCTCATACTGGTCACTGTAAGTTCAACATGGGACCTCAAGGGGGGGGGGGGGGGTCAGCCTGTCAGTGCCCAGACCATACGCCGCACACTGCATCAAATTTGTCTGCATGGCTGTTGTCCCAAAAGGAAGCCCCTTCTAAAGATGATTCACAGTAAAGCCTGCAAACAGTTTGCTGAAGACAAGCAGACTAAGGACATGGATTACTAGAACCATGTTCTGTGGTCTAATGAGACCAAGATAAACTTATTTGGCTCAGATGGTGTCAAGCATGTGTGGCAGCAACCAGGTGAGGAGTACAAAGTCAAGTGTGTTTTGCCTACAGTCAAGCATGGTGGTGGGAGTGTCATGGTCTGGAGCTGCATGATTGCGGCACTGGTGAGCTACAGTTCATCGAGGGAACCATGAATGCCAACATGTACTGTGACAAACTGAAGCAGAGCATGATCCTCTTCCTTCTGAGACTGGGTCACAGGGCAGTATTCCAACATAACGACCCCAAGCACGCATCCAAGATCACCACTGCCTTGCTAAAGAAGCAGAGGGTAAAGGTGATGGACTGGCCAAGCATGTCTCCAGACCTAAATTCTATTGAGCATCTGTGGGACATCCTCAAACGGAAGGTGGAGGAGCGCAAGGTCTCTAACATCCACTAGCTCCGTCATGTCTTCATGAAGGAGTGGAAGAGGACTCCAGTGGCAACCTGTGAAGTTCTGGTGAACTCCATGCCCAAGAGGGTTAAGGCAGTGCTGTAAAATAATGGTGGCCACACAAAATATTGACACTTTGGGCCCAATATGAACATTTCCACTTAGGGGTGTACTCACTTTTGTTGCCAGCGGTTTAGACATTAATGGCTGTGTTGAGTTATTTTGAGGGGACAGCAAATTTACACTGTTATACCATTATGTACATTAAATTCCTTAACAATACAAGCTGTACACTCACTACTTTACATTGTAGCAAAGAGTCATTTCTTCAGTGTTGTCACATGAAAAGATATAATAAAATATTTACAAAAATGTGAGGGGTGTACTCACTTTTGTGAGATACTGTAGATGTGTTACACACCGAGTGATATATTTCAAGCATTTCTTTCTTTTAATTTTGATGATTATGGCTTACAGCTAGTGAAAACCCAAAGTTCAGTATCTCTGAAAATTAGACCAATAAAAAAAAAGTTTTTAATACAGAAATGTTGCCTAAGCCTTAGGCCGCGTACACACGCGCGGACTGTTGGCCCAACTTTGTCCGTCCAACAGTTTGAGCGAACAGTCCGCTCAAACTTAGCATGGACGGACATGGCCACACACGACGGACGAACAGTTTGCTGAAACCGTGCGCGATGACTTGAACGGCACGTACGACGGGACGAAAAATACGACGTCCTATACACTGCAATGCAACCTTCCGACGTGGAAATCCTTTCTGAGCATGCGCGAGACTTAGTTGGCCGAACAAGCCTACACACGAGCGAACAGTCCGCTGAAACCTTGTTTCAGCGGACAGTTTTTCGGAATTTCCGTAAGACCTTGTTCGGCCAACTGTCCGCTGAAACTGTCCGCTGAAGCCCCACACACGAGCGGACTGTCCGCCCAAACACTGTTCAGCGGACAAGGTTGGGCGAACAGTCCGCGCGTGTGTACGCGGCCTTACTGAAAAGTATGTCCATGTACAGTATAGTATGCACTCAATACTTGGTTGGGGCTCCTTTTGCATGAATTGCTCCATCAATGTGGGGTGGCATGGAGATGTTATGGAAGCTCAGGTTGCTTTCAGCAGCCTTCAGCTCATCTGGGGCGTACAGTCAGGGGAGGCAGAGCCATGAACATAAAAAAAAAAAGATAGAGCTTCAAGGGTTGTAGCTTAACAACCTGGGGTCACAGAGACCCAAATTTTGGTAGGTAGGTAGGTAGCTGAAGTCATACCCCACCACTGGCTCCTGCCACCTATAGTACCGGAGACGCGGGGCTTCTTGTGCAGCCTATCAGGAGCTACATACAGAGTAGATGTGCGGTTCGTTTTGTACGAATCGAAAATTCGTATACATTTCCGAAAATTCGAAATACGAATTTCTATGCTTCCAAATTGTATACGAAATACAAAATTTCGTTGACGAATTTCGGATCCGAATTCCATTACAACGGAAACGTGACTGGTGTTTTGTTGACCAATCAAAGGTTTTCTGCTGCTGCTGAGTGAGGGTTGTGAAAATTACCTTTTTTAATATGGGAGTGGGAGACTGGTACTGGTAGTCGATGGGAGATTCAGAGTCGACAAAATAAGAATGTTTGTTAATATAGTTTTATTATTGTCATAATAATTACGATTATTCGTTATGATGAAGTTAAAAACCCAGGAAGTCAGCACAGCACAGGGATGGTGGTAGACCCTCATTATGAGCACAGCAGGGGTACAGCCCCAGGAGGAAGTCAGCACAGCACAGGGATGGTGGGAGCCCCTCATAATGAGCATAATGAGTCGATGACTGCCATGTTGAGAGAGGTATTTTTTGCTTTTTAAATTCATCATAACAAACATTCGTAATTGCTACAAAACGAACCAAATGAAAATTAGTATTTCGTGCGAATCCAAATTGAATTTCAGACACGAATTACGAAATACGAATTAACGGCTGATACGAAACGGAACGAAACGAAACAAATTTAATGGCGGTGCACATGTCTAATACAGAGCGGTCAGTTTAAATACAAGCTGACACACTTTATTTGCAGCAGACTGAGAGGATGAGCTCACAGTGCATCTCAGTTCTTTTCAGAAGTAGGGATGAGCCGAACACCCCCAGTTTGGTTCACAGCAGAACATGTGCACAGGCAAAAAATTTGTTTGAACACGTTAAACCATTTAAGTCTATTGGAGACAAACATGAAAAATCAAAAGTGCTAATTTTAAAGGCTTATATGCAAGTTATTGTCATAAAAAGTGTTTGGGGACATGTATCAATGCAAAAAAATATCTTAAAAACTGACTTTTTTGGGAACAGTGATTTTAATAATGCTTAAAGTGAAACAATAAAAGTGAAATATTCCTTTAAATTTCATACCTGGGAGATGTCTATAGTATGCCTGTAAAGTGGCGCATGTTTCCCGTGTTTACAACAGTCCCTGCACAAAATGACATTTCTAAAGGAAAAAACATAATTTAAAAGTACTCAAGGCTATAATGAATTGTTGGTCCCGGCAATACACATAAAAGTAATTGCAAAAAATGCCATGGGATTCCCCCACAGTCCATTACTAGGCCCTTTGGGTCTGTAATGAATATTAAGGGGAACCCCGAACCAAATTTTTTTTTAAAAATTGCGTGGGGGTCACTCCAAATTCCATATTGGGCCCTTCAGGTCTGGCATGGATATTAAGGGGAACCCCCGCCAAATGTTTTTTTCAAATGGCGTGCTGGTCCCCCTCAAGAGCCATATTTTTTGATTTTTTTTTAACCACTTAAGCCCTGGACCATTTTCCAGCTAAAGGACCAGGCCCCTTTTTACGATTTGGCCCTGCTTTGCTTTAACTGACAATTGCGCGGTCGTGCAACGTGGCTCCCAAACAAAATTGGTGTTCTTTTTTTCCCCACAAATAGAGCTTTCTTTTGGTGGTATTTGATCACTTCTGCGGTTTTTATTTCTTGCGCTATAAACAAAAATAGAGCGACAATTTAGAAAAAAATGCAATATCTTTTACTTTTTGCTATAATAAATGTCCCCAAAAAATATATAAAAAAAACATTTTTTTTTTCTCAGTTTAGGCCGATACGTATTCTTCTACATATTTTTGGTAAAAAAAATCGCAATAAGCTTTTATTGATTGGTTTGGCATCACTGATCGTCTTTCACTATAACAGGGAACAGACGATCAGTGACAGCCACACTAGGAAGCACGGGGAGAGGTTTGTTTACACTTACCTCTCCCCATTCTTCAGCTCTGTGAACCGATCATGGGAAAGGCAACGTACCTGTACGTGCCTGTGCCCAGCCATGCCATTCTGCCAACGTACATCGGCGTGAGGTGGTCCTTAAGTGTCATTTTTACCATTTTCACACTTCTTTTGTGAAATGGTAGGGGTACATTTGTACCCCATTAACATTTCACACAGGGGGAAGGCCGGGATCTGTGGGTCCCCTTGTTAAAGGGGGCTTCCAGATTCTGATAAGCCCCCCGCCCCCAAACCCCCACAACCACCAGACAAGGGTTGTGGGAATTAGGCCCTTGTCCCCATCAACATGGGGACACGGTGCTTTGGCACCCTCCCCATGTTTAGGACATGTGGCCTGGTACGGTTCAGGCTCAGAGTGCTCTCTCATCCCCCCCTCTTTCCCTGTGGCCTGCCATGTTTTTGGGGGGACCCCCATGCCATTATTTTTTTATTTTGGCGTGGAGTTTCCCTTAAAATCCATACCAGACCTGAAGGGTCTGGTATTGATTTTGAGGGGGACCCCTACGCCATTTTTTTTTTACATTTTGGCGGGGGTTCCCCTTAATATCCATACCAGAACTGAAGGGCCTGGAATGGAATTTGGGGGGGCCCCATGCAATTTCTTTTTTTACAGTTGGTTCGGGGGTACCTCTTAATATTCATACCAGGCCTGGTACTGGACTGTGAGGGAATCCCATGCCATTTTTTTCAATAACTTTTATGTGTATTGCCAGGACCGACAATTCATTATAGCCGCGAGTACATTTAAATTACTTATTTTCCTTTAGAAATGTCATTTTGTGCAGGGACTGTTGTAAACGCGGGTAAAAATGCACCACTTTACAGGTATACTATAGACACCCCCAGGTATGAAATGTAAAGAAATATTTCACTTTTATTGTTTCACTTTAAGCATTATTAAAATCACTGCTCCCGAAACAATTTTTTATGACAATACCATGCATATAAGTGTAAGCGTCATATTTAAAATTAGTACTTTTGATTTCTCCCATAGACTTTTAAAGGGTGTTCAGTGGCTTTTGAATTTGCCGCAAACACCCCAAATTGTTCGCTATTTGGCGAACAGGCGAACACCTGATGTTCAAGTCAAACTTACGTTCGACTGGAACGTCGGGCTCATCCCTAGTCAGAAGCACTGAGCTTAATGGACAGCTTGGAGCATTGCACCAATGGTAAAGCACCATTGGAACAAGCTTTCCAATAAAAATGCTTGATTTGGAGGTTGTCCTCTTTCCGCAGTGGCATAGAAGGGGGCATGTGTCTAAAAGACACTTGATCCCTTCCAACCCAGCCCTTTTAACTAAAATAAAAAAGCATGGGTTTATGGGTATAAGATTTACCCACAGTTTTCTCAAACAGTTAAGAGGGAGAATGAGAATTTGCTGCCTGCTGAAAGGGTACTGTTTAATCAAGCTAAATCATATATTATTACGCTATATGTTATACCATAATCATTTATTATTTATCTATTTACTGTGAAACTACTGGTTTGATGTTATAACCTCAAACTTCAGTAATTTGACCGTTAAGCCACCAGCTTTAGTACAGTTTTTGAAAATATAGTAAATTACCTTAAAAACAATATATAATAATTATTTGTATATTAGTTACTTATGGTAATTATAAAAAACAAAAATTGCAGCGCTAAATAATGTGAGATACTAGTGACAATACACACCAGACAAATATCAAAGAAAATATTGTGATAAAAAATCTGTGAGAGTAAACTCACTGAAAACAGTGAGCCACAACAATAGTAGTGAACAGGGATGAGCTGAACACCCCCCGGTTTGGTTTGCACCAGAACTTTCGAACGGACCAAAAATTTGTGCGAACTTTAGAACCCTAAATATTATTATTATTGTCCTAAAAAGGGGTTGGGGACCTGGCTCCTACCCCAGGGACATGGGTCAATGCCTAAAATGTTGTTAAAAGCGGACGTTTTTTCGGGAGCACTGATTTTAATGACAATTAAAGTGAAAAAAAGTGAAATATTCCTTTAAATATCGTGCATGGGGGGTGTCTATAGTATGTCTGTGAAGTGCCACGTGTTTCCCGTGTTTAGAACAGTCCCTGCGCAAAATGACATTTAACAGAAAAAAGTCATTAAAAACTGCTTGCGTTTATAATGTAACATCTGGTTCCGGCAATATGGATGAAAATCATTGAGAAAAATTGAATAGGTAGCCCCCCCTGCAATTACCAGCCCCTTTGGGTCTTGTACAGATATTAAGGGGAACCCCGTACCCATATTAAAAAAAGGAAAGGCGTGGGGCCCCCAGGGCCTATATACTTAGAACAGCAGAATACAGGCGGTGCAAACAAGACAGGGACTGTATAGGTTTGTTGTGTTAAGTAGAATCTGTTTGTAATTTTGAACTGGTACATTTTTAAAGTGCAGCTCGAGTCAAAAAATCTATTTTTAAGCCTTTAGGAAAACATAGGGAAGGGTTAACACCCCTGTATAATTTGTTTTGCCGTCCGTCTTTTTTCATCTCACTTCCTGTTGTCTCCTTCCGTTTGCAAGTAGGAGACGTTTGTAAGTTGGATGTTTGAAAGTAGGGGTAGAAATGGCAGAACAAGGTGTTAGTGTTGCCACAACACTGTAAGCCCTCAAAGTGACTCTTGGTGGGCGCTGGAGCACCCTACTGTGAACGATTATATCAAGAATTGTAATTACATGTCATTGTTGAACAGTAGTAGAAAAGTTGGGCCTTTTGTGGTTGTGGTGGTGGTGCTGGTGCCACAACATTATAAGTCCTCACAGTTACTCTCGGTGGGCAAAGGAACAGGCCCTGCTGTGAAATATTATATCAAGAATTGTAATTACATGCCCCTCTTAAACAGGGGATGAAAAATTGGGCCTTAGGCATTGGTGCTGGTGCCACGACACTGCAACCTCTCCCATATACTCTATTTTTAGTGCAGGAATGAGCCCTGCTGCAAAGCATTGCATCAAAAATTGTAATTACACGCCCCTGTTAAACAGGGGCTGAAAAATTGGGCCTTAGGCACTGGTGCTGGTGCCACGACACTGCAACCTCTCCCATATACTCTATTTGTAGTGCAGGAATGAGCCCTGCTGCAAAGCATTGCATCAAAAATTTTAATTACACGCCCCTGTTAAACAGGGGCTGAAAATTGGGCCTTAGGCACTGGTGCTGGTGCCACCACACTGCAACCTCTCCCATATACTCTGTTTGGAGTGCAGGAATGAACACTGCTGCAAAGCATTGCATCAAAACTTGTTAAACAGGGGCTGAAAAATTGGGCTGGTGGCATCACCCAGAACCAAAAATGTTCTTCCAAGATATCAGCGGAGGAGGAAGAGGATAGACAGTCAACATAACAGGATAGCCACTCAGCATCAGCATAGGCAGTCTTGAAGGGATGTGATATTTAAAAAAAATTATTCGGTTACATCAGCTTCAGGTGCTTGGTAGCTGGTGGTGATCCAATACTGATTCATCTTTATGAAGGTCAGTCGATCAACCGATGATTGGTTACAAAGCCACCAGCAGCAATAAAGGTGCATTCAGAAAGAATGCTGGATGCAGGACAGGCCAGTATCTCAATTGCATACTGTGCAAGCTCTGGCCAGTGATCCATCCTCAAGACCCAGTAAGCCAGAGGATTTTCGGTGGGACAGGTGTCCAAGTCTGACCTTGCCCCTAGGTATTCCTGCACCATGTAAATCAGACGCTGGTGATGGTTTCTGGAACCGATCGTACCTTCAGACCGATCAAATTGTCTGAACGCATCGGTCAGATGGCCACCTTCTCCACGGCTCCTTCTGACCAAAGCCTCAGCAACAAGTTGTCCAGGACCAGGAGTTTGTAACCTCCTTGTCTCTGGGAACGCGTTGCACAGACCTTTTTGCAAGGCCTCCCGGAGATGTCTCATCCTCTGCTCCCTCTGCGATGGCAAGATAAGGTCCTCAAACCTTACCCTTGTACCGTGAATCAAGGAGAGTGGCCAGCCAGTAATGGTCCCTCTCCTTGAACCGAAGAATACGACAATCCTTCCGCAGGCTTTGCAGGATCAGGGAGGCCATGCAGCGTAGGTTAGCTGAGGCCTTCGGTCCGGAGTCCTCTGGGTCACTAAGGGCAACATGATCCGCAGCCACCTCCTCCCAGCCACCTACAAGTCCACGGGTTTCCCTCATCCCTACAAGACTGCTGCTGATGCTGAGTGCCAGTCTCCACCTTCATGCTGACACAATGCTCCTTCTCCTCCTCCTCCTATGTGATGGGTGGGACAGCAGGAACACTGTCTGGATAAAGGGGACCTTGAGAGGCAAGGAAGTCCTCCTCTTCCTGCCTCTGTTTTGCCTCAAGTGCCCTGTCCATTATTCCACGCAGCGTATGCTCTAACAGGTGTACAACAGGTACAGTGTCATTGATGCATGCACTGTCACTGCTCACCATCCTTGTGGCCTCCTCAAATGGTGACAGGACAGTGTATGCATCCCTGATCATGCCCCACTGGCATGGTGAGAAAAAAACAAGCTCCCCTGACCCTGTCCTGGTGCCGTAGTGGCACGGGTACTCATTTATGGCCCTCTGCTGCTTGTGCAGCAGCTGCAGCATGGCCAATGTTGAGTTCCACCTGGTGGGCATGTCACATATAAGGCGGTTCTTGGGCAGGTTCAACTCCTTTTGGAGCTCAGTCAGCCGAGCACTGGCATTAAATGATCGGCGGAAATGCACACCGACTTTCCTGGCCTGCTTCAGGACATCCTGTAAGCCCGGGTACCTGCCCAAGAACCGCTGCACCACCAGGTTAAGGACGTGTGCCACACAAGGCACATGGGTCAGTTGTCCCTGTTGGAGGGCGGAGAGGAGGTTGGTGCCATTGTTGCAAACCACCATTCCTGCCTTAATCTGACGTGGCGTCAACCACCTCTCGGCCTGCCCCTGCAGAGCTGACAAAATATCTGCCCCAGTGTGGCTCCTGTCCCCCAAACAAACCAGCGCAAGCACGGCATGGCATCTTTTTGCCTGCGTACTTCTGTAGCCCCTTGAACACCTACGGAGCACCGCTGGTTCCGAGGACAGAGCACTGGAAGAGGCCATGGAGGAAGAAGAAGAGGAGGGGGTGGAAGAGAGAGGTGTGTCACAACCAGTCGTAGCATTTTGGAGGCGTGGTGGCGTAACAACCTCCAACACTACTGCACCTTGTCCTACATCCTTCCCAGCTGCCAGAAGAGTGACGCAATGGGCAGTGAAAGACAGGTAACGTCCCTGTCCATGCCTGCTGGACCATGAGTCACCGGTAATATGCACCTTACCGCCGACCGCCCTGTCCAGAGAGGCAAGGACATTGCCTTCCACATGCCGGTAGAGAGCCGGAATCGCCTTCCGTGAGAAAAGTAGCGTTTGGGGACCTGCCACTGAGGAACAGCACATTGTACAAACCCACGGAAGGGGGCCGAGTCTACCAACTGGAAAGGCAGCAGTTGAAGTGCTAGAAATTTAGCCAAGCTAGCATTCAACCCCGGGCATGTGGATGACTGGGAGTGAACTTCTTTCTACGGTCCAGCAGCTGGGGCAGGGAAATTTGCCTTCTCCAATCGGACGTGGGTGTACTGCTAGCAGAGTGCCCGCAAGCACTTGGCTGTGACACCTAATTCTACACCTTCATTCCTCTCAGTGCAGGTTTCAGAGAGGACTGAAGGTCTAGTGGGATTGGAGATCCCAGCTGATGAGGAGCAAGGAGAGGCCCGCTTTGTTCTTTGGTGTGGGTCTTTGAGGTGCGCTTGCCAACGAGCTTCATGGTAGGCCAACATAGGTCTGGTCAAGCATGTGGTGCCCAAGCGGCTGATGTTTTGGCCACGCGAGATACGCTTGAGACATATGTTGCAAATAGCAGCGGTGCAATCTGATGCACTCGTCTCATAAAAGGCCCACACCAAAGAACTTTTAGAATAACGCGCAGAGGCAGCTCCCTGCACAGGCGAAGCTCTGCGATATGATTCAGTCAGTGTGCTGCCCCTAAGCTGGCCCCCGGAGGGCATCCTGCCTCATTGGGGATGTGCCTCCTCCTCCTCATCCTCCTCTCTCCTACCAGGCACCCACGTGGAGTCAGTGACCTCATCATCCTCTCCCTCTTTATCACTGGAGCAAACCTGGCAGTATGTTGCAGCTTGTGGAACATGACTGCCAGACTGCTGTCCTTCTTGAGCATCCCCTCTCTCTGCGCTCACGCTACTGCCTTCCTCTAGCTGAGTATCATCATCAGAGCCTACAAAACACTGGGCATCCTCCTGGAGCATGTACCCAACACTGTGCTGAAACAGTTCGGGGGGTCTCCTCAGGAGGACATGGTGGGTCTAGGGAAGGTGTGACTGATGATGACATTCAGTCGAGGGAAAAGGATGCGTTTCCAGCTGCTTTGCTAGTACCCTGAGCCTGGGTGCGAGAGGATGAGGAGGATGAAGAGGGCTTGGTCATCCACTCTACCAAGTCTTTGGCATGATGCGGCTCAACACGTCCAGCTGCCGAAAAAAAGGACAAGCATGTCCCATGGCCACGTGCTGATGACGATGCACCGCATCCACAACCAGCACTGTTGTCTCTAGACACAGAGCCTGCTTGCCCTCTTTTATTGGCTCATGTCTGTCTGCCTCTCCTTGTTGGCCTTCCAGACATGGTAATGGCCTGCAGAGAGATGGGAAAACCAGCAATTGGGTAGTGTATATTGTGTTGGAGGCACCCAACACCCACTAACTCCTGCAGATGCTTGTATAATAGAACACCAGCAATAAAGGGTAGATACAAGTGTATACTGTGCTGGAGGTACACAACACCCACTAACTCCTGCAGATGGCTGCATTAGAGAACACCAGCAATAAAGGGTAGATACAGGTGTATACTGCGCTGGAAGCACACAACACCCACTAACTCCTGCAGATGGCTCTATTAGAGAACAGCAATAAAGATAGATACAGGTGTATACTGCACTGGAAGCACACAACACCCACTAACTCCTGCAGATGGCTCTATTAGAGAACAGCAATAAAGGTAGATACAGGTGTATACTGTGCTGGAGGCACACAACACCCACTAACTCCTGAAGACGCCGGAACACTACACAAGGCCGCCGCGCTGGCGGCCTTATATAGTGTGGGGCGTGTACTAAACAGCCTGAGCTATAATTGCCCACAGGCATCCTGCCTGTGGCCAATCATGGCTCTCCTCGTTGCCGGCGCTGTGATTGGCCAAGCATGCGGGGTCACAGTGCATGCTTGGCCAATCATGAGCCAGCAATGCACTGCGATGGCGCAGTGCATTGTGGGCCGTAAGCGCCACACGAATTTGGCGCGAAAGGCCCATAGGTCCAAATGAAAAGAAACATTTTCCACAGTCAGTGATGATTTGGGGAGCCATGTCATCTTTTGGTATTGGTCCATTGTGTTTTATCAAGTACAAAGTCAGCGCAGCCCTCTACCAGGAAATTCTAGAGCACTTGCTCACACTGCACATGCTTCCCTCTGCTGACCAGCTTTATGGAGATGCTGATTTAATTTTCCAGCAGAACTTGGCACTTGCCCACACTGCCAAAAGTGCCAATACCTGGTTTAATGGTCATGGAATCACCGTGCTTTATTGGCCAGCAAACTCGCCTGAGCTAAACCCCATAGAGAATCTGTGGAGTATTGTCAAGAGGAAGATGAGAAACACCAAACCCCACAATGCAGACAAGCCTACAGCTGCAATCAAAGCAACTTGGGCTTCCATAACACCTCAGCAGTGCCACAGGCTGATCTCCTCCATGCCATGCTGCATTGATGCAGTAATTCATGTAAAAGGAACCCTGAGCAAGTATTGAATGAACACAAGTGGTGGCCCGTCCATATAGGGGCGCTGGGGCACTGCCCCCCAATCCATGCAACGGGCACCTAGGGCACCAGACACATGGATTTCAGGGAACAAGCCCCTCTGCACAACCGTTTAGCATCACAGCAGTCATTTCAGTAGGTCAGATTATAACAGTAATAATAAGGACCAATCAATGTCTTGTCTTAATTGGGTTGATTTACTAAAACTGGAGAGTGCAAAATATGGTGCAGCTCGCCATAGCAATCCAATCAACTTCCAGTTTTTTTTGTCAAAGCTTAATTGAAGAAGCTGAAGTTAATTGGCTACCATGCACATCTACACCAGATTTTGCACTCTCCAGTTTTAGTAAATCATCCCCATAGTGTCTTTTAAAATCGTCTGAACACTGGTGAGCTTTAAAGCGGAACTAAAGTCTGCAATACATTCCTCTCTTCAATGGTATTAAAATACAAACTGGCCTGTAGTTTATGGAAATATGCTTTAATGCTGAGGCTCACCAGAACTCATAATGGGGATAGTAGCAGTTTGCAAATTAAACTTATCCCAAAATTTGTCCATTATAACACATACAACAAAATGTCTCCTAATATTAGGACTAATAATCACTCAGATGTCTGTACCAGGTATTGGATAAAGATTTATACTACTGTGCAAAAGTTTTAGACAGGTGTGAAAAAATGCTTTAAATAAGAATGCTTTCAGAAATAAAAATGTTAATAGTTGATTTTTGTCAATTAGCAAAATGGAAAGCAAATGAACGGAAGAGAAATCCAAATTACATCAATATTTGGTGTGATCACGCTTTGCCTTCAAAACAGCATAAGTTCTTCTAGGTACACTTGCCCACAGTTTTTGAAGGAACTCAGTAGGTAGGTTATTCCAAACACCTTGGAGAACTAACCACCTATCTTATGTGAATTTATGCTGCCTCCAATCCTTCTGTCTCTTCATGTAATCCCAAACAGACTTCATGATGTTGCGATCGGGACTCTGTGAGGCCGAAACCTTCACTTCCAGGACTCCTTATTCTTCTTTACTCTGAAGATGGTTCTTAAAGAGGTTGTAAACCTCAGAAAAAAAACAACAGGCCCATGCCAGCCAATGTCATTAAGAACTATCTTCATTGTAAAGAGGAACAAGAAGTCCTGGAATTGAGGGTTTGGCCCCCACAGAGTCCTGATCTCAACATCTTCAAGTCTGTCTGGGATTACATGAAGAGACAGTAGGATTTGAAGCAGCCTACAGCCACAGAAGATCTGTGGTTAGTTATCCAAGATGTTTGGAACAACCTACCTGCTGTTCCTTCAAAAACTGTGTGCAAGTGTACCTAGAAGAATCAATGCTATTTTGAAGGCAAAGGGTGGTCACACCAAATATTGATTTGATTTGGATTTCTCTTCTATTCATTTACTTTCCATTTTGTACATTGATAAAAATAATCTATCAACACTTCTATTTCTTAATACATTCCTAATTTCCAGCACTTTTTCATACTTGCCTAAAATTTTGCACAGTTTATGTGTCGATGGGCCTTAAGGGCTTCAGGTAGATATTACATAAAAAACATCCCACTCAATCTTCAGTGTAGACAGAGTTCCAATATAAGGTAGCCATGAAATAAGCAAATAAATATCTGTAATTTGCTAGTGTCAGAATCTTCCAAAAAAAATAAAACATTTTTTAAACAAAGCCCCCTATGTGTCACAAAATCTACCAAGAAAAGGAGCCTGTCAACCTTGGACTGTGGGGACAGCTCACCTGAGCCCCATGGTAAAAAAGTCCCCATATATACAAACACAATGGTTGTTAGATAGTACAAAATCAGTTACCTTAGTGAGCCAGTGTCTGAAAACAATGTTCCACCATGTGGGGCATCTGCTCAATTGGTTGTA
This sequence comes from Lithobates pipiens, assembly GCF_037356315.1. NCBI lineage: Eukaryota > Metazoa > Chordata > Amphibia > Anura > Ranidae > Lithobates > Lithobates pipiens. Next base: position 147,595,610 of record NW_027507790.1, on the reverse strand, counting down.
ATGTGTCTCCGCCCACCAGGTGCCCCCACCTTAAATGTGCCCCCAGCGGTGGTGTCTGCACTGGCCTCCCTTTTCCAGTGTGTGACGTCATTCCGTTCCGGAGCTCTGGACTGCACTCACTGTGATGTCATGAGCATGTACAAAATGGCACCCATTAGATACCAGTCCTACGAGAGCAATGGGACCCATATAGAACAAGGGCGGGACTGCATAGGAAAACCCATATTTAGAAAAAGTGTCATATCATATGTTTTCGCCATTACCTGTTCAGACAATATTAACCAAATATCAATTTTATTGCAGGTGCACATTGGATGATAAGATCTACAGCTTCCCTGATCGCCTGCCTCCTTGGATGACAAGATTTCCTCTCAGTCTCTCTCCAAAAAAATAAAAATAAAATTTCTATATTTTATGCATTTCTCTGTTTCTATTAATTTATGAATTGTTATTGCAAGAATAGATTGGGGAAAAAGGTCTAGAGATTCCCTGATCATCATCACCCCTGCATTGCTGGACATCCAACTGCTTCACTGGATGATGTGACTGACAATGGAGTTACAATGAGGGACATTTTTTCAGATTTATATTTTTAACTACTTGCTGTCCAGGGCAATTTTTTAAATTTTTCACACACATGTAGAAATTTGTATTTTTAGCTAGACAGTTAGTTAGAACCCCCAAACATGAAATATTTTATGAAAGCAGAGGCCCTGGAGAATACTGTGGTGGTTATTGAATTTTTTTATGCCACATGATATTTGCACACATATTTCTCAAACATATGGGGGTTGATTTACTAAAAGCAAATAGACTATGTACTTTGCAAGTGCAGTTTCTCCAGAGCTTAGTAAATCAGGGGAAGTTCTGCTAACTTCTATCATCCAATCACGTTTAAGAAAAAATGCATTGTATTCTTTGTGAAGTAAAGCTTCACCTCATTTACTAAGCTCTGGAGCAACTGCGCTTGCAGAGTGCACAGTCTATTTCAGTATAAATCAACCCAAAGAGTACAGTAGAGTAGTATAATGTAGTAAAGAGTCATGTTGTGTAGATTAATGTAACGTGGTGTAGATTAGAGCCGAGTACTGGAGTATAGTGTAGTGTAGGTAAGTACAACGTAGTGTAGAGTGTAGGGTAGAGTGTAGTGTAGAATCCAGTGTTGCGTAGTGTAGAGTGTAGTGCAGGTAAGTACAGCGTAGTGTAGAATGTAGGGTAGAGTGTAGTGTACAATCCAGAGTTGTGTAGTGTAGGTAAGTACAGTGTAGTGTAGAGTGTAGTGTAGAGTAGAATAGATTAGTTAGTGTTGTGTAGTGTAGTGTAGTATAGGGTAGTATAATATAGTGCAGGTCTGGCCAGAAAGGGATTACTTTGATGCAGTTGGCCAGCTTAAGCGTGCATGACTAGTGTAGCCTGAATGTTCCCCTTCTATTTTACCTTTTACCAAATACCTTCCCCCCATTAGAAACGAGACCACACCATAAGTTGGAGTAAACTGGCCACAACAGCCTTTATTAAAAATAAATTAAAACTCACTCCAATAACTTGTATATATATGAAAATATATAAATATATAAATATATATAAATATATACAAATAACTTTATTAATGTCAACAACATTAAATGTCCATTCTGATGATCTCTGACGGTGACCCCACTTAAACCAATACCAACTCACTGCGGTACACCTGACCAACTTTTCCAAAGGCCTCCACATGTGACCGGTCGGAGACAACTTCCGCCAGTGAACATATCCGTATTCCATCCACCATTCAGGAATACCCAGAGGGGCCGATCTTTCGATGAGCCCCCCACACCCTCAGATCCCTTCTGAGTAACCGTCTACCGCCAGAAACCACAAGAACACACCGCTCCCACTGGGAAGATCTTCCAGCTGTCGTGACAGCCAACGAAACCTGTAAAAGAAGAAAAAAACAGCAACAACAGCACACCAAGATAAACACATAACATTAGGGCGGGAGGGTGGGAAAAACTGCCTCCTCTGTATCTCACTAGGCTCCGAATGATCTCTTGGGCTCCTCCCCTCCCTTTTATATGGCCCCTCCCCTTTTCCAAGCAACTTATTCATTCTAACTTTCCACAGCTCCACCTAAAATGTTAACCCTGTGAGTCCCTCAGTCACCCTGTCATGCCCAGCACTCCTTAGTACTGTTAGTTCTTATTCCGTGCTTCTCTTGAATAGTGTAACCTGAATGTTCCCCTTCTATTTTACCTTTTACCAAATACCTTCCCCCCATTAGAAAGGAGACCACACCATAAGTTGGAGTAAACTGGCCACAACAGCCTTTATTAAACATAAATTAAAACTCACTCCAATAACTTGTATATATATGAAAATATATAAATATATATAAATAACTTTATTAACATCAACAACATTAAATGTCCATTCTGGTGATCTCTGACGGTGACCCCACTTAAACCAATACCAACTCACTGCGGTACACCTGACCAACTTTTCCAAAGGCCTCCACCTGTGACCGGTTGGAGACAACTTCCGCCAGTGAACATATCCATATTCCATCCACCGTTCAGGAATACCCAGAGGGGCCGATCTTTCGATGAGGCCCCCACACCCTCAGATCCCTTCTGAGTAACCGTCTACCACCATAAACCACCAGAACACACCGCCACAGCCCAAAAGGGTGACTACCTCAACCTTGAGGGCAACCCCACACCCTAAGAGCCTTTTGTATGCACTCCTGCAAGCCCAAAGACCAGAGGTCTATACCCACGTCAGACAGGTGAACACCATCCTTCCGCAGATAAAGCCCAACATTGACCTCCAACTCCTGATGCCTCACCACAATCCCACCGTTCTGCACAACGAACCTCCCAACCACCTTGTTCACCGTTACCCTTATCCTGGTTTTCTCGATGCTTACCACGGACCTAGCCCACCTCCACACCGTTCTGGGCACCATGTCCGACCAAACCAAGATGGTACCCGGAAAGCGGACTCGTAAGCGCAAAACATCAGCCTTAATATCAGCTAAAATGTCCTTCACCTTCCGTATGCCCAGGTCGTTGCCCCCCCGCGTGAATGACCAACACGTCCGGGGGCCTGTCCCTCATAGCAAAGTGCTCAACTTCCTTCATCACACGCTCCCACCGCATGCCCGGGAATCCCAACCACATCAACCTAGCCTCCCACCGGGGAATTCCCAATTGCCTGCCTGCCGGCCGAGCATCACCTCTCCGGGCCCTCCAGCACACGTACGAGTGCCCTAGGATCCAAACGCATGGGGAACCTCCGTCTGGAATGAAAAAACACAATACAGAACATATAACAACCAGCCAAGGTAACCCACCATAATAACCTGTAAATCCCAACCTCATTATGCAAACACTCCCAGCCGCGACCCCTTCTCACCCCAGGATCAACTGCGGCCAGACATAAGAACGGAACCTCTTAGATTCCCAACGTCCGATCCAGCGAACAATTGCCTCATCCAGCCCAAATCGGGCAGCCTCAGTGGCCGCCCCAATACGGAAGGAGTGCGACGCGTACTCCTGGTCATCCAAACCCACGAGAAAAGAGCCCCCCCGCATGCAGCAGGAAAGGCCCCGCCCCCTCCAGCTGCACCGCCCGAAAAGCCCTTACCGCCTCCACAGGGCACACTGCCGAGCCCGGCAAGGCAAACAGTGTAACCACCACTCCCCTGCCCCGCTGGTCAGTCTTGGACCTCCGCAAACGTATACTCACCCGATCAGCAGCCACCTGTACATCCTGATCCAACAACCCCCCAGCAACCCGCTTAGACCGACACACAAACTTCCCAATCCTAAACACCCCATAAAACGTCAAAGAAAAAGCCGCTGTGAACAGAATCGCTTCGTAAGCGGAAGAACAAACTTCCACCAGCCGAGAACAAATCGCCACCAAGTTAGCAAACGTCACCGGCCTGTGCGCATCCCGACATTTCCGTTCCCTCCTATACCCCTTCAAAGTTTGCCGCACCCAAAAATCTTTAGTCCCGTCCGATTCTCCCCACAGCTTAAACAAAAATGCCAACCCCGCCAACTTCCGGTTGATCGACGCAGACGCCAGTCCCATTTCAATGTTCCGAGCCACCCAATACAGCACCAACCAGCGTTGGTCGGAGCCCCGACCAACCGCTCCAACCTCCCGTACCAAAGTCAACCATTCTGACCACACCCTAGAATAGGCCACCCACGTAGACTCACTCAAAGACCTCTGAATCCAACCTGCGGCGACTCCAAGGGCAGCTCCCAAATCCACCCGGGGCAAGGAGCCCCCGACTCCTCCGCTCTCTGCGCCAGCTCCCGGAACTTGTCCCACTGAAAACGAGAGAGCGAGTCAGCCAAAGAATTCTCCACCCCAGGTATGTGCACCGCATAAATGTAGACATTGAGCCGTAAGCACCGAAACACCAGCTGCCGTAGCAGCCGAATGACCGGGGGTGATGAAGCCGTCATACGGTTGACGACCTGAACCACCCCCATGTTGTCGCAATTAATGCGCAACTTCAGATTACGAAAATCCTCCCCCCACAGCTCCAACGCCAACACCACCGGAAACAGTTCGAGCAGAACCAGGTTGCCCAACAAACCCGCCACCTCCCAAGATCGCGGCCAAGGTTCAGCACTCCACCGTCCCCTAAAATACGCCCCATAACCCGCAGACCCTGCTGTGTCAGTGACCAATTCCACATCGAAATTGCTCACCGGCCCCGACATCCACATTGCCCGCCCGTTATAAGAGGCTAGAAATTCGTGCCACGCCCGCAAGTCTTCCCTGTGTTCCTTCCGCAGATGCACAAAATGGGTAGGCACACTCACCCCAGCCGTGGCCGCCGACAACCCGCCCCATAGGGATGATCCGGCAAGCGAAATTGAGCTTGCCCAGCAAAGACTGCAGGGCCCTCAACTGGACCTTCTGCCGTCCCTGCATCGCCGCCAATTCCTGTTGCAGATCAAATAATTTATTCTCGGGCAATCGACACTCCATTGCCCTCGAATCGATCACTATCCCCAGAAAACTCAATTCTGTAACTGGTCCCTCCGTCTTATCCCCCGCCAACGGTACCCCGAACCTGCCCGCAATGTGCTGCAACGTAGACAGAAGAATCGCACACACACTGGAGGCAGGCGGGCCCATGCACAGAAAGTCGTCCAAGTAGTGGATGACCGACTCCAGGCCTGAAACGTCTCTCACCACCCACTCCAAAAATGAGCTGAACGCCTCAAAGTAGGCGCAGGAAATGGAAGAGCCCATGGGCAGGCACTTATCCACATAGAACTTGCCCCGCCAATGGCACCCCAACAGCCGGAAGCTGTCCAGGTGGACCGGGAACAGTCGAAACGCCGACTCCACATCAGCCTTGGCCATGAGAGCCCCGTACCCATAACGCCTGACCCACCTTACGGCCGCATCAAATGACGTGTATGAGACCGTACACGCATCAGGGTCGATGAAGTCGTTGACCGACCCCCCTTTAGGAAAGGACAAGTGATGAATCAAACAAATTTCCCCGGCTCTTTCTTAGGTACTACACCCAGCGGGGACACCACCAGGTCACCTCACGGTTGCACCTTGAAAGGCCCCCCTATCTGACCCAACGCCACCTCCTTGCCCAATTTGTCGTCCACCGCCCCTGGGTGTTCCAAAGCTGATCTCAAGTTCCGAGCCACAGGCGAGACCGCCGTCAATGAACAAGGAATCCTGAAACCGTCCCGAAACCCCGAAATCAACCCCCGCACCACCCCACCATCTGGATACTTACTTAGGAAAGGAAGCATCCTTTTCAGGTTCACCGGCGTCATCCCTTTTGTGAGCAACATCGCTGGCACGTTTTTCTTTCTTAAAACAGCGGGACAATGCGTGGGCGCCGCCACAGCCGGAGCACTCGTGCTTAAATCGGCACGCTCCCCCGAATTTACAAGCCCCCTCGTTAAAGGAAACGGAGTAGGAGTCCGAGCCGCAGACATAAGCCTCATCCAGAGGCTGATGTCCTTGTGGTCCCAGCGCAGTTCCGACCGCAGCGCCTTCCGCTGCCTGAACTGCTCGTCATAACGCAGCCATGCCACCCCCCCCCCCGTACACCCGATAAGCCTCCCCAATCACGTCCATATAGCAAAACAACGCCAAGCAATGCTCGGGATTCTTCTCCCCTATCACGCTAGCCAAGATAGCGAACGCCTGAAGCCAATTTGAGAAAGTGCGCGGAATCAGCCGATACCTACGCTTCTCCTCGTCGTCCTTCTTTGAACTGTCTGGCTTGACCCTGTCCAAGTTAAACTTCTCAAGGGGGAGCAAAGAGAAAATCTCCACATACTCACCCTTGCCAATCTTATCCCGCACCTCCTGCTTCAGGTGCGCCCCCAACAGGCCCACAAAGCAAACAGACTTCGCACCGGGCAGCATCCGCAATCCTAACCACATCTGTCCGCGCCCCAGGTTCTGCGACCACCGGGGGTACCACCGGGGGGCCCCCTGTGCCCCATGTCCACCACCCCCCCAGAAGCCGCAGCGGTCGGGGGGGTCCACCACCGGGGTGACCCCGGACCCCCTGCCCACCGACCCTGGGCCCGCAGCCATCCAGGGACCCACCTGCGGTGCCCCTGCACCCCCATCAAACTTACCCACCAGGGCCCGCAGCCCCTCCAAAAGGTCCTGCAGCTGTCCCGTGGGCCCCACCGGGGTGACACGCCCCACCCCCATCTCCTTGTCGCTCTGCGATACTGGGGCCCCTGAACCCCCTGTCACCACCCCCAGTAAACCCCGCAAAGCTTCCGTCAGAACCAAAGGATCACGTGACTTACCTGGCCGCACCGGGGCCTTCCCGACAGTCTTAGTGTTCTGCGCTGTGGGTGAAACATCCTCCTCCTGCGAAGGGATCACCCTCAGACCCGTCTTCCGCAGTGCGCACCGGGGGGACACCGCCATCCCCCTGGGCGAATCGCAGACCTCAGGATCAGCGCGTTCAGGCGTAGCCCATATTTCCCGCGGCCCCTGACCACCCCTGGCATGCTGGCGTCCAAGACCAGCCCTGCCAGGCACCTTGGAGGCTCTCTTCATCCCACCCGCACCATCCCGGGAGCTGGAACCCCCCCGAGCCGCACCCCGCCCCCCCCACCGCATGAGTCCCCATACCGGAACCCCCAGGCCGAGGATCCCCCCCTTCTGCTGCCCCCCCACGGTGGCTGGACCCAGAGACCCCCGCCCGTTCCCCCCCCTTCTCAGGGTGCCGGCCCGGAGCCGGCGCCATGTTGCCGCGAGGCCCCGCCCCCCTCCGGTCGGCGGCGCAGCGACCGCCCGGACCAGGGAGAGCCAGGCACCTTCCTCTTCGCCGGGGGGACCGAGCGGTCCTCCCCGGGCTCCGACATTCACGAGGTGGCCGAGGTGTAGGCCCTGGGGAAAAACGCGCCGGAGGCCGAGACCTCCGCGCGCGCAGCAGCGCCTCACCTGCATCACCGACATCCTCCGCGGCGTCCTCCAGGTCCCCGACTCAATCCTGCAACCACTCTGCACCGCGCACCTCCGCCGCCCCCGCCCCAGCCTCTCGAAAATCCCATCCAGGTTAGCCATTGCAGAGGAGCAGAGAAAAACTGCCTCCTCTGTATCTCACTAGGCTCCAAATGATCCCTTGGGGTCCTCCCCTCCCTTTTATATGGCTCCTCCCCTTTTCCAAACAACTTCTTCATTCTAACTTTCCACAGCTCCACCTACAAATGTTAACCCTGTGAGTCCCTCAGTCACCCTGTCATGCCCAGCACTCCTTAGTACTGTTAGTCCTTATTCCGTGCTTCTCTTTACAATGCATGTGAACCAAAAATCCCTGTCTTTGTGCAAAGTTTGCTAGAGATGTTTAAACAGTTTATAGCATTGTGCAGAGGGTTGTTCAGGTTTTTTGGTATTTCGTGGTACACAAATATACAGTATATATAACCCAGGTGGGTAATACATAATGTATATTTGTGTAAATCTAGTTAGATTTCATAACAGACATATTTTATTCTATTTCATTTTTGTGTATGTGCAGGTGGACGGGGGTGACTTTCAGTTTTTTTCTTTATTATTTTTGTTTTATTTAAATTCTATTTTTACACTTTTTATCTTTAAAGTGATTGCAAATCTATTTTTTTAATTTTTTATACTTACCTATTCTGTGTAATGGTTCTGCGCCAAGCAGCCCTGATTCTCCTCATCTGGGGTCCCCTGCCGATGCTCCTGGCTCCTCCCACTTGTCGAGTACACCCATTGCAAACCATTTGCTATGGGTCACTAGTGCAGGCTTGATACCAAGCTGTACTGTGTGTGTCCCTAGACTTACACAGTGTGGCTCGGCCCCACCTCCTCTCCTCACAGGCTGTGATTGACAACAGCAGGGTCTATTGGCTCCCCCTTCTGTTCAGTGAGGAGAGAAGCTGGAGAGAGCCGCTGTGCTAAGGCTGAGGGCTGGATTGAGATTGTCCTCAGGTAAGTATTTGGGAGGATGTAGAGGGGATCCTATGCACAGAAGGTTTTTTGCTTTATTAAAGCAGTAGTAAACGCTCATTTGTAATTTTTCCCTACAGGTAAGCTTATAATAAAGCTTACCTGAAGGTAAAATTAATATCTCCTAAACAGGCATCGGTATGTACAGGTAGATACATCAGAATGTCGCAAAAGAAAACTCAGCCAAGCTCTACCGCTGTACAGTGTGGTTAGTGCAAAGAGTGGTCAGTCCTCTGACTAATTGAGTTCACAGAGAATCCATAACATGTACAAGCCGGAAACTCGACAGCTTCTCCATAGAAAATTTTATTGTAGCATTATAGCAATAACATCATCCAAAACTGATGCGTTTTGGCCTAAGCCTTCATCAAAAGCATAAAAATATTACATTAAAAACAGGTATATCTAAAGGAACAGCCCTCCTGAAATGAGAGAGGCAGTATTAGCTTGATTAAAAAAATCATCTCATTAATTGGTTACAGATGGAGATGATCAAAACCTGGGTCAAAAAGTCACATGTGACAGGGGGTTAAGATTGGAAGAACTAGATGTTAACCATTAAAGTCCCACTGATACAGGAGTGGAACAATTGCAATACAAACAAATTAATATATTTCAAAGACTTATTTCAAAAATAGCCTGACGTCCATCCTATTGTTCATACCCAATGACATCCTGGTATTTAATGTGTGTATCCACCACACCTCACGTTGGAGCAGGGTGCGATGGGTGCCCCCCTTTCTTGTAGATTGTTTGATTTGTCCCAGACCAGTGGTCATCAACCCTGTCCTCAGGGCCCACTATCAGGCCAGGTTTTATGTATTACCTTGGGGAGATGCAGACTAGAATACTGCAATCACTGAGCAGCAAGTAATATCACCTGTGATGTATTTCAGTTCTCTTGCAAACCTGGCCTGTTAGTGGGCCCTGAGGACAGGGGATGACCACTGCTTTAGACCAAAGAAAGAAAAGGTGTATGCACTGTCTTAAAATGTTTTGATACATTTGAAATGTTTTTGCCATTTGGATTAGCAGCGTCATTGTAATGTTCTGAAACCCTGGTTCGTAAATAACCAATGGTACACCCCACATACTGTATCTGACAGGCAATACATTCCGCTACATAGATCACTGATTTGGAACTACAGTTAATAAAATGTTTAAGAGTGTATGTTTTGCCTGTAGAAAAAGAGGTGACAGTTTTAGTCTCTGTGTCTTCTGCATTGTCTACACGTGCCACAAGGGAATGATCCCCTGGTACGCAGTCATGTGCATGAAGGATGATGTGAATGAAAAAGGCTAGGAGATAAAATAGATCCCAAGGTGGGGGCCCTTCTAATAGAATAGCTATACCCCTGCTGCAAAATGTCATATAATGTTTTAGCTGCATATAAAACAATTGCTACAATTTGATTAAACTGTCTAGAATAAGTGGTAACAAAGTGTATTTTATTCCTACTGTAGCTGGGCTGTCTTTTAATACTAGGGCTCTCTGCTTTTTTAGCATGCTATCTCTGTCACTATTCTCCACCTTGATCCTGCCATTATTAATCAAATATTTCTTGTATCCTCGCCTCGTTAATCTTTCTGAAACCACAGTGCATTCTTTTACATTGTCTTCATGATCAGGGCCATTCTTTTTGGCACGCACAAACTCCCCCACTGGTAATGCATGTATAGTATGAGAAGGGTGACAACTCGTAGCCAGCAAAAGTGAATTGCCAGTGCATTGTTTTCCAAAGGTTATTGTAGTCACCCCGCCACTGTCAATGCTGGTGTTATATCCAAATAATCAATACTATCAGAGTGGAAATTGTGACTAAACTCTAAATTAAAATGGTTGTTATTTAAATACTGAATGAAAGAATCTACCATAGAGACCGGGCCAGTCCACACCAAAACCAGGTCATCTATGTAGCAACAGTTCCAGTCAATATGCACCCTGAAAGGATTATTATGTGTGAAAAGAAAGACATCCTCCCACCACCCCATGTACATATATATATATACATATACAAGTTTGCCAATGAGGGAGAAAATATAGGATGAATCAAACATAAAGTAGTTATGTTTCAATAGCCAAGAGTAGAAATTCACCCAAATCCTGACTGTAACAATTGTATAATGTAAGCTGGTATTTGATTTGCCGCCAGGGCTAAACAGTGCAGTAGACAAGAATATAATGCCTTCAAGTGGTTGGAAACCCTCCACAGTGACTTTTAACTATAGGTAAGCCTATAGAAAAAGGCCTACCTATAGGTAGTGGATATATCTCCTAAATGTGCAAAAGTCTGCACATACGAGGGAATCTGCACATGCCCTGGTGTCTGCACATGCCAAGGAGTCTGCACATACCAGGGAGTCTGCACATACCAGGGAGTCTGCACATACCAGGGAGTCTGCACATACCAGGGAGTCTGCACATGCCCTGGAGTCTGCACATGCCAAGGAGTCTGCCAATACCATGGAGTCTGCACATGCCAGGGAGTCTGCACATGCCAGGGAGTCTGCACATGCCAGGGAGTCTGCACATGCCAGGGAGTCTGCACATACTAGGGAGTCTGCACATGCCAGGAGTCTGCACATGCCTGGGAGTCTGCACATGCACATGCCAGGAGTCTGCACATACTAGGGAGTCTGCACATACCAGGAGTCTACCCAGGAAAACTATAAGCAGCCATACCAGTACACATTGAGCATGCCACTAGGGGAAAGCAGGTTTACAGCAAGTATGTGCAGCAAGAGCATGGAGACAGGAAGTGACTGCAAGAGGCTGGAAGAGATCAGCAGCAGAGTAGAAATTCACCCAAATCCTGACTGTAACAACTGTATAATGTAAGCTGGTATTTGATTTGCCGCCAGGGCTAAACAGTGCAGTAGACAAGAATATAATGCCTTCAAGTGGTTGGAAACCCTCCACAGTGACTTTTAACTATAGGTAAGCCTATAGAAAAAGGCCTACCTATAGGTAGTGGATATATCTCCTAAATGTGCAAAAGTCTGCACATACGAGGAAATCTGCACATGCCCTGGTGTCTGCACATGCCAAGGAGTCTGCACATACCAGGGAGTCTGCACATGCCCTGGAGTCTGCACATGCCAAGGAGTCTGCATATACCATGGAGTCTGCACATGCCAGGAGTCTGCCCATACCAGGGAGTCTGCCAATACCATGGAGTCTGCACTTGCCAGGGAGTCTGCACATGCCAGGGAGTCTGCACATGCCAGGGAGTCTGCACATACTAGGGAGTCTGCACATGACAGGAGTCTGCACATGACAGGAGTCTGCACATACTAGGGAGTCTGCACATGCCAGGAGTCTGCACATGCCTGGGAGTCTGCACATGCACATGCCAGGAGTCTGCACATACTAGGGAGTCTGCACATACCAGGAGTCTACCCAGGAAAACTATAAGCAGCCATACCAGTACACATTGAGCATGCCACTAGGGGAAAGCAGGTTTATGTGCAGCAAGAGCATGGAGACAGGAAGTGGCTGCAAGAGGCTGGAAGAGATCAGCAGCACTGCAATAGAGAAACTTTTTTTTAAATAAAGACACAGAGGGGTTTATTTGCTAAAAGTGCAGAATACAAAGTCTGGTGCAGCTGTGCATGGTAGCCAATCAACTTCTAACTTCAATAAAAAGACAAAAAATAACGCGCTAAAAATGAAATGAAATCACCAGTACAGAATAACCCTTCCCAGCTGCAGCTCTAAAAATGTGTGATATGCACAATACAAGATATGGTAATGGAAAAAAGCTGCGCTAAATTATATATATCTGATGTTAAATATTACCCCAGTTAATCGTGCATAGATGAATACAAGACATAAGACAGACAGTACATAATATGAATTCATAGATAATAAAAATAGAAATTGATAAATAAATATAAATGATAAAGTCCAATCAAGTCCAAATGAGTAAGAAGTGACTGAAGATTATGAGTGTACAAACACCACCAACGCGTGATCCACCACCACATAGATGTCACGCTTACCAGAGGCAAGCTTTGTTATAGCCTGTAGAGTAGATATCAACCCAACAGCGACACCTCCATGGACAACCTTGGTATGGTCTATGTAGCAAGAGACCTTCCGACTACCCAATCACTTGCGTCACCTCTCCTTGACCAAGCATCAATGATAAACCAGGGACAGAAGCAGCCGCACAGAGCACACAACAGTCACAGGCTCATAGAGATGAAAAAGAGGCTAACCATAGTGTGAATCTGTGGGACAACATTTAATAAATAATAGAATTGAAGTAAAAACAAGCATCAGTAAAAATCTGTCGCCGGCCGGCTAGCATACATCACGATTAATGGGGGTTATATATAACATCAGATATATATAATTTAGCGCAGCTTTTTTCCATTACCCTAACTTCTAACTTCAGCTTGTTTAATTAACCGCTTCAGCCCCAGAAGATTTTACCCCCTTCCTGACCAAAGCAGTTTTTGTGATATGGCACTGCGTCACTTTAACTGACAACTGTGCAGTCGTGCAACGCTGCACCCAAACAAAATGGACATCCTTTTTTCCCCACAAATAGAGCTTTCTTTTGATGACCTCTGCGTTTTTTATTTTTTGCGCTATAAACCAAAAAAGAGCGACAATTTTGAAAAAAACTCAGTATTTTGTACTTTATGCTATAAAAAATATCCCCATCAAAAGCAAATTTTTTTCTCAGTTTAGGCTGATATATATTCTTCTACATATTTTTGGTAACAAAAATCGCAATAAGCGTAAATTGATTGGTTTGCGCAAAAGTTATAGCGGGATAAATTTATAGCATTTTTATTTTTTTACTAGTAATGGTGGCGATCTGCGATTTTTACTGTGAATGCGACATTATGGCAGACACATTGGATAATTTTGACAACATTTATGGGACCATTCGCATTTATACATCGATCAATGCTATAAAAATGCATTGATTACTATAAAAATGACACTGGCAGTGAAGGTGTTAACACTAGGGGCGATCAAGGGGTTAATTGTGTTCCCTAGTGTGTGTTATAACTGAAGGGGGGGTGGGACCTGCTAGGGGAAGAGATAGATCGGTGTTCATACCTTGTATGAACACATGATCTGTCTCTTCTCCCTTCAGAGAACTGGGATCTCTGTATTTACACACAGAGATCCCGGTTCTCGTTCTATTCACAGCTGCAACAGATTTTGCACTCTCCAGTTTTAGTAAATCAACCCCTGAGTGTGTGTGTGTGTTTCTGTCACTACCACTTTCCATATCCCCGTACACTGTGTTCGCTCAGAAGTACATCTAAAAGTTTTTTGAATTTATCTACAGGGACACCACCAACTGTGAAAGGAGTTCCACATCCTTACCACTCCTACAGTAATGAACCCCCTCAGCAGTTTGAAGATTGAACCATTTTTCATGTAACTTCTTCTTTAACTGCTTGCCGACCGTATAACTTAACATATACAGCAAGGAGGCTGTACCGTGCAGGATCGCATCAAATGCTTATTTCACTCATTAAAATGCAAATAAATGTATAACTTTTTTGAATTGCGTTTTTCTGGATATTTTTGTTGTTATTCTGTCTCTCACTGTTATAATAAACCGACCATTAATATTATAGACTGATCATTTCTTTGTCAGTGGGCAAATGTACAAAATCAACAGGGGGATCAAATACTTTTTTTCCCTCACTGTTGGAATAAAAGTGTTACAAAAAAATAAATAAATAAAGGGACAGTGTAAAAATAAAGAGTAAAATAAATAATAAAAAAAAATTGAAAGCATCCCCATCCCTCCGTGCTCATGCGCAGAAGTGAATGCATATGTAAATTACGCATTATCACCTTTCACATTATACAAAGAAAAAAATTTGGGATAACTATTGTGGGGGTTTTTTGTTTGATTTTTATTCATTGAAGTGTATTTTTCCCCAAAAAATTGCAAAACCGTCGCGCAAATATCGTGTGACATAAAAAAATGATGCAATGATCACCATTTTATTCCCTAAAGTCTCTGCTAAAAGGAAAATGTATAATGTTTGGGGGTTTTAAGCAGTTAAGTAATTTCCTAGCATTAATTGTAACTTGTAAACAAACAAACAGTGCCATAAAAAAGCCTGGTTGGCAAATGATCAAACAAATGATGTATTAAAGTGACACTAAACCATGGTATTACTTGCATGGAGTTTGCCTGTTCTACCTGTGCCTGTGTGGGTTTCCTCGGGGTACTCCGGTTTCCTCCCACACTCCAAAGACATGCTGGCGGGTTATTTGACTCCAGAAAGCGTATGTATAAGCGGATCGATGAGATATGGGGATGACATACCCACCGAGGATTACTTGGCTCCATCAGAACATATAAATATATGACTTAATTCCACGCACTACAGGCCCTCCCTCCCCCCGAATAACCTTCTGTAATTGGTATATTTCTTGACCTTAGGGCAAGTTCCCTTTTTTGGCTATAGTATTTTGGATGTCTTCTCGATCTGGGGCTATTCGTGCGCTGCTTTCTCTTATCTCCTGTTCCCTCTTCATGTTGTGTGTTGGGCATTTCATATTTCCCATTGAAACTTGGTACCAATAGGATTGCCTGAGGAAGCTATAGGCGAAACGTGTAGTGATCCCTTGGTACTTTCACTTTCTTTGGGGTCCTAATATGGAAGACTATCCTTAATCCAAGTCACAAGTTTACCATATTTATGGGCTTGCCTACGGGTTATATTGTATATACCCACATGGAACGATACCATATGTACACCATATGTGCACCATATGTACTTACCTTCTTGAATCAATTTCATGATTTTAGTGTTTTTTTTTTTATGTTGTCATAATACATTTTGGATTTTTATTCTACTGACTGCACCTTTTCTTTCATTTTGGGTGACTACCAATTTAAAGTCCAATATCATTCCACGTTGTTTCTTTGCTATTCACATTTAGATGTGATACCACATTCTGAATTATATCTCAACACATTTTCTCGAGATACTGCAGGAGTTATTGGAGACTGGGGGCATGCTTCAGGAGCAGGGTTGCCAACTGTTAGTAAATTTACAGAGAGTTTGTAAACTGTGATTTTTTACAACTGTGTAAATATCAGGGGCCGATAACTTGTCATGCTGTATTTACTTTTTAAACGTAAATCAGGCAAATTGCTGGTTGTGGGTATTGTCACTGTTTCCATATTGTGTTTATACTGTTTAAATATCGGTCAGTGTCCAATCTGTCCGCCGCAATGTCGCAGTCCCGATAAAAATCGCCTCTGATCGCCGATATTACTAGTAAAAAACAAATGTAATAATATAAATGGCATTAATCTATTCCCTATTTTGTTGACACTGTAATTTTTGCGCAAGCCAATCAATATATGCTTATTGCTATTTTTTTACCAAAAATATGTACATATCGGCCTAAAATGATAAAGAAATTTTGTTTTTAAAAAAATTTTGGGGATATTTATTATAGCAAAACGTAAAAAAATGTTTTTCTTTCAAAATTGTCACTCTTTGTTTGTTTATAGCACACAAAATAAAAACTGCAGAGGTAATCAAATACCACCAAAAGAAAGCTCTATTTGGGAAAAAATGCAATGCAGTGCCGCATCGAAAAAAAAATGGCCCGGTCTGAAAGCAGGTAAATCCTTCTGGGGATGAATTGGTTAATAGGAGTTCTGTCATTTTTCAGGTTGTCAGTAAAAAATGTGGTCCATCAGTAAATTTTCCATGTTTTGTCAGTAAAAAATGCTGCGTGAGGTTGGTAACACAGAAGAAAGTCATGCACAGGAGACATATTAGTGCAAAGGTGGCAGAGTCACCCATCCAACAGTCTACTCTCAGGGGTTCTCTTTCTTTTCACCCAGACACAATCCCCCCAGTAAAGAGAAGCTGCCAAGACAGAAATATAGAGGAATACAGTAAAGTCCGAACTCCTGCAAACCTGTTCAGTAACTCTGATTGAGTTGAAGGATGAGAATGAGCATCATACAGTGCAGAAACAAGCTCATCTAGATCCCAGGGCGAACATGCCAAGCTGCGCCCCCCCCCCCCCCCCCCGAAGATCTCTGAGCGCAATGTATGTGTCGGCACAAGTCCCTCCCCTGCTGAAATCCCTCTCTCAGCGTGAGTCTTTGCCCCCCTCCCCCATATCCCCCAGCTCAAGTGCTTCCCCCCCAAAAAATGTATCCCTTCCAGCACAAATCTTCTACCGCTAAAATGTCCCCTCACATCTTCTCTCCCCACTTCAACCCCCCCAGCACAAATTCCCCCCAAATCCCCCCTCCCGGGAAAAAAATCCCCCCAACACAAATTCCCCCCAAATCTCCCCTCCCAGCACAAATTCCCCCAAATCCCCCCTCCCGGCACAAATTCCCCCCAAATCCCCCTTCCTAACACAAATCTTCTTTCCCCCATCCCCCCAACACAACATAAATCACTCCCCCCCCCAAATTTCCCCTCCTAGAACAATACTTACCCCCTGCCATCCCCTTTTTTATAAATGCAATTGGTCACAGTGATCACATGGTACAGACTGAGCCAATCACAGCTACAAACAAAACAAACTGAATGAATCAATTTCATTCAGTGAAGTGCTTGCTTATAGCAATATTAATCATTTATATGCAAACATAATGTGTAAAAAAAAAAATACTGATCACTTCCCCAGAGTTTAAAAAAAGTAAAAAATAAATAAAAAAATAATAATTTTTTTTTTTTTTTTTTTTTGTTTTTGTACATACTGTCACCAATCAGTGTCCCTGATCACTGCCACACCAGTTATATGATGACATTGTATGTAAAAAAAAAAAAAAAAAAAAAATTTACATTTCTTCATTTTCCAAAAAATGATGACAAAAAAATTATAACTTCAAAAAACTTGCCATGCCTCTTACTAAATACCTTGGACTGTCTACATTCCAAAAAGGGGTCATTTGGGGGATATCTGTACTCTCCTGACATCTTTGAGCCTCAAGAAATTAGATAGAGCCATCAGTACATCAGAATTTGATCGATTTTCAGATATATACCATAGTTGGTGGACTTTCCCACAGACTAAATAATATACACTGATTTGGGTTATTTTAACGAAATGGGCAAAATGTATAAAAAAAAATATTTATTTGAAAAATTTTATTACAGAAACTAAGAAAAATGTGTTGTTTGTTTTTCAAATTTTTCAGTCTTCTTTCGTTTATTTAGCAAAAAATAAAAAAACAAAAGTTGAATAAACACCACCAAAAGAAAACTCTAGTTGTGTGAACAAAATGAGTTTGAGTAGTGTTGCATGACCGCGTAATTGTCATTCAAATTGCTCCAGCGCTGAAAGCAGAAAATTGGCCTGGCCAGGAAGGGGGTGTGTTTGTTGGCCAGTGTTGAAGTGGGTAATTTGAATAGGTGCAGTTTTGTAGTCATATATTTATTTAAATTCAACCACAAATGTCATTTTCATAGCAGTTACTAATTAGAACGGGGATTATAGCATTTCTATGGAGATCAGTTTTCAAACTCCACTTATAACTGAATGACAATTTCTCTATTAAGTTATATGAGAACTTTCACTTCCCTTATCCTGGGTATGATTGCTGTGTGAATTCAGCCTGTCATGTAGTACAGAGTGTCTCCATTATTAAATGGAATTCAAACAGTAGAAAATAATAGGAAGCTTTCTGGGAATATATTGGAAACATGAACAGAATCAATGAGCAACATATATGATACAGATTATCAATAACTTTCACTCATTTTGTTAATCTGATTCCTCCATAGAGATCATGCCAGTAGACTCTTTATTTTGAAACTTCCTGTCATTGGCTGGGTGAGCTGTCAATTAAAAGTGACAGTTGGAAGTACTGCAGGTGTCCCTGCCACTGTCACTTGCTGAGGGGTTTTCAAAGCGTGCGACAGCTCCAACGCTACTCTCCATGTGATCGGATGATTACTGAGGATTACTGCGGATTTATAAGGATATCAACAACTAATACAACTTTTATTAGTATTATTAGTGCTATTGTTAATCTTATTGTGATTATTAATCACATTTTGTGTTGATTCTCTTCTATAGGCATCCAATACCGCCAGGATGGCAGCCTCTGGATTTGAGCGTCAGAACCATCACATCTACCTTAATGGAGACAGAAATGCCATTCCAGCAGGAAAGTGTAATGTCTGATCAGTGGGGTGTCCTCCATGTGTGCAGGGTACAGGAGTCCCTAAGAGGGATGCCCCCCCCCCCCCCCTCACACACTGCACACATATAGGTAATGATGTCCTCCTGTCCTGTCTGCCCCTGTACACATTCCCTGCTTCTACCCCAGCCCAATCACAGAGCCAAAGGAAGTGCTCTGAAACTCCTCCCCTAGCTGTCGCTGGTTGCTAGGGGCACTGGTATCCTAACAACCAATGACATTAGGTGTTTGCTCCACCCCCCAGGTTTCAGAGAGGAGAGAACTTCCCCATTCATCCTCCCAGATCCCACGCTGACCCTACAACCCTGCAGTGTAAAGTAAGGGGGGGGGGGTTCAGGGATGTATGGGGGGGGGCAGTTATGTATGGGGGGCAGGGCTGCTGATAGAAATCACAGGACCCCCTACAGCCTACCTGACAGGGCCCCCCTCCTCCGAAATGATCAAATCATATTTTTGCTAAAATGCGATGCCCGCAATACTGGGATTTACAGCCATGGCAGAAATGATACCCGCCATTGAACAAAACCTATTCAAGTGAATAGCAGCACTGAGGCAATATATGCACTCCCTCAGTGAGCGATAGGTATTGATCGCTCTCTGTGTTCATGTAGGTTGGTGTGTAAATTCAGAATGAACACCATCCTGAAATAACTGGGTGCCCTCAACAGCTGCCAGCAAGAGAGGAGAGAAAATGCCAGCACTGCAGAGGAAAGGGGCATAGAGGGGTCCCAGGCAGCAGGGGGAAGGGGGTACAGATACTAGAATTGATCCTCCTTCAGTCCAACCAGAGGAAGAAACGTAGAAGCCGGCAGCACTGCATAAGATTCACAAGTATCAGCAATAAGGCAGCACAGCTAGGCCGCCTGCTCGATTGGTGCCCGGGCCTCCCTTTTGAACTGATGAGGTCTGGGCCCAGTACAGGAGGGCTGGTTGTACTGCCTTATCAGCGGCCCTGATGGGGGGTACAATGATGTGGGGGGTAACTGATCCAGAATTGATGGACCCCTCTGCCTGTTGTTCGGTGGCGTTTCCATAGCAACAGGACGCCAGGCAGACTTCTCTGTTCTCTACTCAGGTCCTGAATTTTCTGTGTCTGCAGATTGTCATTCACAAATCTGATATATTTACATCATGTCTGTATGTCTGAATGTCTGTCTATGTGTCTGTGTGTAATATTTTGTAGTGTGTCAGGGTTCTTCATCACTGATTGGCACTCTGGGACAAATAATTTTTTTTTTTTAATTCTTTACTTAAAATGTTTCAATCATTAATCATGGGGTAGACAGATATGTGGGGGGAAAGGGGGCTTCCAGAAAGGTTAACCCTTTCACCCCCTTTTGGCAGTGTCACTAAGCGATCATTTTTCTGATCGCTGCATTAGTGTCACTAGTGTCGCTAGGTAGCTAGTTATGTTTTTAGGTTCACCGCCAGGTTTTTATAGCGCTAGGTACCCCCATATACTACCCAATAATGGTTTTAACCCCCTGATTGCCCCTAATTAACCCTTTCACCAGCGATCACAGTATAAGTGTCACTGGTGACGCTGATTAGCCAGTTAGTTATTTAGGTTCCCCGTCAGGTTTTTATATAGCGCCAGGGACCCCCATATACCACCTAATAAAAATTTGAACCCCCTGATTGCCCCTAGTTAACCCTTTCACCAGTGGTCACCATATAAGTGTTACGGGTGGCTCTGGTTAGTTTGCTTTTTATAGCATCAGGGCACCCACCATTTATTACCCAATAAAAGTTTAACCCCCTGATCACCCGCGGGTGATATCAATTAGGTTTTAGGGTCAGGGTCTGCGTCGCCCCATGCAGCGCTAGGTTAGTGCCAGTACCGCTAACACCCACGCGCAAAGCATAAACCTCCCGTAGTGGTATAGAATCTGAACAGTTCAATATCTGATCTGATCAGATCTATACTAGCAGCTTAGGGTTCCAAAAAACGCATTGTTAGCGGGATCAGCCCAGATACCTGCTAGCACCTGCGTTTTGCCCCTCCGCCCAGCCCACCCAAGTGCAGTATCAATCGATCACTGTCACTTACATAACACTAAACACATAACTGCAGTGATCGCAGAGTCAGGCCTGATCCCTGCGATCACTAACAGTTTTTTTTGGTAGCGTTTTATATTTAAATCCGGAAGGCAGTGCTTGGTTTTCGGGGTCCCATACGTGGCTAGGCTCCCAAAAAGTCCCCCACATGTGGTATCCTCGTACTCGGGAGAAGCAGCAGAATTTATTTTGGGGTGTAATTTGACTTATGCCCATAGCATGTGTGAGCAATATACATTTAGTAACAACTTTGTGCAAAAAAAAAAAAATTGTTATATTCCTGCAACTTGTGGCAAAACATAAAATATTTCATGGACTCAACATGCCTCTCAGTAAATAGCTTGGGGTGTCTACTTTCCAAAATGGGGTCATTTGGGGGGGTTTTGTGTTATTTTGGCATTTTATGGCCTTCGAAACTGTGATAGGTAGTGAGGAGTGAAATCAAAAATTTGCACCCTAAGAAATCCTGAAGGCAGTGATTGGTTTTCGGGGTGCCGTACGCGGCTAGACTCCCAAAAAGTCCCACATATGTGGTATCCCCATACTCAGGAGAAGCAGCAGAATATATTTTGGGGTGCAATTCCACATATAACTATGGCATGTGTGAGCAATATATCATTTAGTGACAACTATTTCTAAACTTTTTTTTTTTTTTTTGTCATTATTCAATCACTTGGGACAAAAAAAAAATATTCAATGGACTCAACATGTCAGCATGTCAACCTCAGCAATTTCCTTGGGGTGTCTACTTTCCAAAATGGGGTCATTTGGGGGGGGAGTTTGTACTGCCCTGCCATTTTAGCACCTCAAGAAATGAGATAGGCAGTTGTAAATTAAAAGCTGTGTAAATTCCAGAAAAAGTACTCTAGTTTGTAGACGCTATAACTTTTGCGCAAACCAATAAATATATGCTTATTGACATTTTTTACTAAAGACATGTGGCTGAATAAATTTTGCCCTAAATGTATGACTAAAATTGAGTTTATTTGATTTTTCTTATAACAAAAAGTAGAAAATATCTTTTTTTTCTCAAAATTTTCGGTCTTTTTCCATTTATATCGCAAAAAATAAAAATCGCAGAGGCAATCAAATACCATCAAAAGAAAGCTCTATTTGTGGGAAGAAAAGGACGCAAATTTCGTTTGGGTACAACATTGCATGACCGCGCAATTACCAGTTAAAGCAGTGCAGTGCGAAATTGTAAAAAGACCTCTGGTCCTTAGGCTGAAAATTGGTCCGGGGCTGAAGTGGTTAAGTAATGTACAGAAATAAATAGAAAATGTAATCTGCTGCGCAAAAAATGAAACTAAACAATTAAAGCTTCCAGCACCAAGGTATAGGATACATTATATAATTTACCAATATCTGATTAAGTGCAGCGCTAAGAAAAAAGAAAAAACCTTCTGAAAGGTGAAATGACACTCTGACAAGCAAGATCAATAGTATATAGCAGTGATGGTGAACCTTGGCACCCAAGATGTTTTGGAACTACGTTTCCCATGATGCTCATGCACTCTGCAGTGAAGTTGAGCACCATGGGAAATGTAGTTCCAAAACATCTGGGGTGCCAAGGTTCACCATCACTGGTATATAGTATGACTCATATTCCTCAGAAGGGTGAGCCAACACTCTTAAGGGTTAGTCCAATAACCATCAAAAGTAAAGCAATAACTAATATTCATCTGAAGGGTGAAACCAACACTCCAAATTGCCAGCTCAGTAACCACTATAAATATGAGATCAGTATTCAATAACACAAAAGGTCCTCTAAAAAAGTCAACCCCATGCAAAACAATAGTCCTCTGTAGGATGAGTTCAAAACTGTATAAGCAGGATATCTTTATAGGCTTACCAGAGCATGTCCCATCTCCACATGACAAGTCACTGATAGCTTTTGTGTCAAGTAGGGATGAGCTTCGTGTTCGAGTTGAACATGCGTTCGACTGGAACATCGGCTGTTCGCCCGTTCGGCAAATTCCGAACGTTATGGGCCGTTCGCGACAAATTCGTGTGGCGCTCACGGCCCAGAATGCACTGCGATGGCGCAGTGCATTGCTGGCTCATGATTGGCCAAGCATGCACTGTGACCCCGCATGCTTGGCCAATCACAGCGCCGGCAGCGAGGAGAGCCATGATGCCTGTGGCCAATCATAGCTCAGGCTGTGTAGTACACGCCCCACACTATATAAGGCCGCCAGCGTGGCGGCCTTGTGTAGTGTGTTGGCGTCTGTAGCAGTTAGTGGGTGTTCTGTGTACCTTCAACACAGTATACACCGATCGTTATCGGCTGATTTTTCGTTCTTGCTCTTCTGTAGTGGTTGTTGTCTGCGTGCCCTGACCGCAGTATACACCGATATATTCACCTATATAGCTAGCGATATATCTATCTTTTATAATAGAGCTTGCAGTCAGTGTTAGGAGATTGTGCGTGCTGTCTGCGTGCTCTGAACCCAGTATACACCGCTATATCCACCTATATAGCAAACTATCTTGCTCGTTTTAAATAGAGCTTGCAGTCAGCGGTAGGAGCTTGTGCGTGCTGTCTGCGTGCTCTGAACCCAGTATACACTGCTATATCCACCTATATAGCTAACTATCTTGCTTGTTTTAAATAGAGCTTTCAATCAGTGTTAGGAGATTGTGCGTGATGTCTGCGTGCTCTGAACGTAGTATACAACGCTATATCCACCTATATAGCTAACTATCTTGCTCGTTTTAAATAGAGCTTGCAGTCAGCGGTAGGAGCTTGTGCGTGCTGTCTGCGTGCTCTGAACCCAGTATACACCGCTATATCCACCTATATAGCTAACTATCTTGCTCGTTTAAATAGAGCTTTCAGTCAGTGTTAGGAGATTGTGCATGCTGTCTGCGTGCTCTGAACGCAGTATACACCGCTATATCCACCTATATAGCTAACTATCTTGCTCGTTTTAAATAGAGCTTGCAGTCAGCAGTAGTAGATTGTGCGTGCTGTCTGCATGCTCTGAAAAAGACGGACGGCAAAACAAATTATACAGGGGTGATAACCCTTCCTTATGTTTTCCAAAAAGCTTAAAAATAGTTTTTTTGACTGGAGCTACACTTTAAAAATGTACCAGTTGAAAATTACAAACAGATTCAACTTAACACAACAAACCTACACAGTCCCTGTCTTGTTTGCACCGCCTGTATACTGCTGTTCTGAGTATATAGGGCCTGGGGGCCACACGTATTTCCTATTTTTAATATGGGTACGGGGTTCCCCTTAATATGCGTACAAGACCCAAAGGGGCTGGTAATGGGCAGGGAGGGCTACCCATGCCATTTTTCTCAATGATTTTCAACCATATTGCAGGAACCAGATATAACATTAAAACCGCAAGCAGTTTAAATGACGTTATTTCCGTTAAATGTCATTTTGTGCAGGGACTGTTCTAAACACGGGAAACACGAGGCATACTACAGACACCCCCCAGGCATGATATTTAAAGGAATATTTCACTTTTTTTTTCACTTTAATCGTCATTAAAATCAGTGCTCCCGCCAAAACGGCCATTTTTAAAACTTTTTTTTGCATTGACCCATGTCCCCTGGGGCAGGAGCCAGGCCCCCAAACCCTTTTTAGGACAGTATCTTGCATATTAGCCGTTAAAATTAGCACTTTTAATTTTGAACGTTTGAGTCCCATAGACTTCAATGGGGTTCTAACGTTCGTACGAATTTGGGGTCCGTTCGAAAGTTCTGGTGCGAACCGAACCAGGGGGTGTTCGGCTCATCCCTAGTGTCAAGCAAGATGCTCCTCGGCACCGGGGTAAATGGGGCAATCTTGCTTTACACAAAAGCTGTCAGTGACTTGTCATGTGGAGGTGGGGCATGCTCTGGTAAGCCTATCAAGATATCCTGCTTATACAGTTTTGAACTTACCCTTCAGAGGACTATTGTTTTGTTCATTTTGCAGAGGACCTTTTGTGTTATTGAATTCTGATCTTATATTTCTAGTGGTCACTAAGCTGGCTCTTTTAGAGTGTTGGTATAACCCTTCAGAAGGATATTAGTTATTTGTTCACTTTTCAGAGTGTCATTTCACCTGTCAGAGGTTTTTCATTTTTCACATTTCCATTAAATATTGTATTTGTATTAACAATGGTCATTGAGCTTATTCATTAGAGTGTTGGTTCACCCTTCTGAGGAATATGAGTCCTCGGGAATATGATTTTGCTCTGTCATTTCCCTTTTTTTTTTTCTCTTTTCTTCTCACTTTAATTTTGGCACTTAGTGCTGCTCTTAATGAAAATAATGGTACAGAAATGACAGTGTCCACCGTACATTTGAAGAATGCATTAAAAAGATTAGATGAAATTATTTAGGCATTTCATACACATATTTATTTCAGTAATTCAATACGAAAAGTGAAACCCATATATTTTATATAGATGCGTTACACACCGAGTGATATATTTCAAGCATTTTTTTCTTTTAATTTTGATGATTATGGCTTACAGCTAGTGAAAACCCAAAATTCAGTATCTCAGAAAATTTTAATATTACATAAGACCAATAAAAAAAGGATTTTTAATACAGAAATGTTGTCTTACTGAAAAATATGTCCATATACAGTATAGTATGTACTCAATACTTGGTCAGGGCTTCTTTTGCATGAATTACTGCATCAATGCAGTGGCATGGAGGCGATCAGCCTGTGGCACTGCTGAGGTGTTATGGAAGCCCAGGTTGCTTTGATAGTGACGTTTAGCTCATCTGCATTGTTGGGTCTGGTGTCTCTCTTTCCTCTATGGGGTTTAGATCAGGCAAGTTTGCTGGCCAATCAAGCAATGATACCATGATCATTAAACCAGGTATTGGTACTTTTGGCAGGGGGAAGCCTGAAGTGCTCTAGAATTTCATGGTAGAGAGCTGCACTGACTTTGGACTTGATAAAGAGTGGACCAACACCAGCAGATGACATGGCTCCCCAAATCACTGACTGTTGAAACTTCACACTGGACCTCATGCTTGGATTCTCTGACTCTCCACTCTTCCTTCAGACTCAGGGACCTTGATTTCCAAATGAAATGCAAAATTTTCCACAGTCCGTGATGATTTGGGGGGGCCATGTCATCTGCTGGTCCACTGTGTTTTATCAAGTCCAAAGACAGCGCAGCCCTCTACCAGGAAATTCTAGAGCAATTCATGATTCCCCCCTGCTGACCAGCTTTTTGGAGATGCTGATTTCATTTTCCAGCAGGATTTGGCACCTACCCACACTGCCATAAGTACCAATATCTGGTTTATTGATCATGGTATTACTTTGCTTGATTGGCCAGCAAACTCGCCTTACCTAAACCCCATAGAGAATCTGTGGGGTATTGTCAAGAGGAAGATGAGAAACACCAAACCCAACAATGTAGATGAGCTAAAAGCTGCTGTAAAAGCAACCTGGGTTTCACACCTAAGCAGTAACTTAAGCTGATCACATCCATGCCACGCCGCATTGATGCAGTAATTAATGCAAAAGGAGCCCTAACCAAGTATTGAGTGAATACAAGTGGCGGCCCGTCCATAAGGGGCGCAGGGGAACTGCCCCCCTAATCCATGCGCCCGGCACCTAATCTACATGCAGGGTTCTGGACGCATGAATTCCAATGGAGTTTTTTTATCTAGAAGCACAGGATTAGAGCCTGAGGCTCTAATTGGCTTCAAAAAGGGTTGCCCGGGGGCACAGAGCACTGCACCCTGAGCCTAACCAGTTGTGTGATAATAGTGTGATAATAGAAAATTAGTATTCGCTATTGTCTTCCTGATTCTCCTCCTGGACAATAAGGAAGTGGATCCTGAGACCCGATTGGCTGCTAGTCTTAGGACTCCTTGCCAATCAGGCCTCAGGACCCACTTTCTGTTTGGCCGGGAGGAGAGGCAACATCTGTTCGGCTGGGAGGAAAAGTCCCAGCTCTTCTCTCGGCTAGCAGCAGCCCTACCCCTCTACCTCAATCCTCGTGATCTCCTAAGGTAAGGCTTACCTGCCCGTCCAGTTCTCGCACGGGGGGGGGGGTGTCAGTGTTGCAAGCGAGGGAGGAGGGGTTTTGTTTGCCGCCCATCCCCCCCCCCCCCCCGAATCTATTGAGCCAGCCACCACTGGTGCATACTATATTGTACATGGGCATACTTTTAAGTAGGCCAACATTTCTGTATTAAAAACCTTTTTTTATTGATCTTATGTAATATTCTAGTTTTCCAAGATACCGAATTTTGGGTTTTCACTACCTGTAAGCCATAATCATCAAAATTAAAAGAAAGAAATGCTTGAAATATATCACTCTGTGTGTAATGAATCTATACAATATATGAGTTTCAATTTTGGAATTGAAGTACTGAAATTTTAAATTTTTTGATGATATTCAAATTTTATGAGATGTAGCTATACATCATAAGCAAAGTTCCATGTGTAAAAGACCATTATATGTTAAAGAGACACAGCCAATGATATCAAAACATCACCACTCCAGTGCCCCTGAAAATATGACATCTCAATAATGTGTATAGTGGAGGTTCACCCCATTATTTAAAGACAGAATCAGACACACAACAAATACAAGGGTAAGAAAAGAAGAAGTAAAGGAATAAAAAGGGACTCTGGTGGGATTGGGAGGGGGGTGTATGCCAGGTAACAAGCTCCTCTACTCAACCATTTAGCATCACAGCAGCTATTTCAGTAGGCCAGATTATAACAGTAATAATAAGGACCCATCGATGTTTTGTCTTAACCTCCCTGGCGGCATGATTATGTCAAATGTTTGCGTCTCAAAGCAGTGCAATTGTTTTGCATAGAAATTTGGCGTTTTATATTGTAGGCCTGTAATTCTTAGGAATAACACACTTAAATTTGTCCAAACAAGAGTCTAGTCGACATCCCGGGTATGATAAAGTCTGAAACACAAAATCATAAATTATAATATAATAAATAACTATAAATAATTATAAAAAAATAATAATATACATTTTATATTAAAATTAATTTCCCCACGATTCACTATTGCTCAATTCTGCAAATGTTCTAATTTATTATAGCTGTTTTCTAGCTAGTCTAAAACCACTTTTGATGTAAAGGGACACTTTATGGTTGCCATGGACAATCTCAAGTTTCCAGGCAGAAAGAACAGTATATATAATATAAAACTGCATGCAGGGCCCTGGACAAAGCACTAGGGACAAAATGGATGTGAAATGATTTCATACAGTAATGTAATCTGTAAGATTACAGTGTACTGTATGTGTTATGAATTTTGTCATTTTTGAATTTTCTGCCGGGCTCCGCCCCCATGCATTGCGAAGCTCACAGGGAACGGAGCCCGGCACACACAGGCATTGGGAGGAGAACACAGCCCACAGACACTGCGAGGGGACATCGCAGGATCCTGGCTGGGGACAAGGTAAGAAACCTGCACCAGGATCCTGCAATGCAATCCTGGGGTTACCGCTAATGGTACTGAAAATTTAACCCAGAGCCACACTCGGGATTACTGCCAGGGAGGTTATTTGGGTTGATTTACTAAAACTGGAGAGTGCAATATATTTGAAGAAGATGAAGTTAGAAGCCGATTGGCTACCATACACAGCTGCACCAGATTTTTCACTCTCCAGTTTTAGTAAATCATCCCCATAGTGTCTCTTTAAAAAGCTGTCGATACTTTAATGTCCATCGTCTCAACACAGGTGACCTTAAAGCGTAACTAAAGTCTGCAAAACTTTCCTTTCTTCAATGGTATTAAAATACAAACTGTTCTGTAGTTTATGGAAACATGCTTTAATGCTGAGGCTCACCTGACCTCATAATGGGGATAGTAGCAGCTTGTAAATGATACCTGTCCCAAAATATGTCCATTAGGGATGAGCTTCGTGTTCGAGTCGAACGTAAGTTCGACTCGAACATTGGCTGTTCGCCCGTTCGGCGAATTCCGAACGTTTTGGCCGTTCGCGTCAAAATTCGAGTGACGCGCGCGCGGACCACAATGCACTGTGTTGGCGCAGTGCATTGCTGTCCGATGATTGGCCAAGCATGCACTGTGACCCCGCATGCTTGGCCAATCGCAGCGCCGGCAGCGAGGAGAGCCATGATTGGCCACAGGCAGGATGCCTGTGGCCAATCATAGCTCAGGCTGTGTAGTGCACGCCCCACACTATATAAGGCCGCCTTTAAGGCGGCCTCCTGTAGTGTGTTACTTTGCATCTGAAGCAGTGGGTGTTCTGTGTACCTTCAACACAGTACACACCAATCGTTTTTGGCTGATTTCCTATCTTGCTGCTGTGTAGTGGTTGTTGTCTGTGCCCTGACTGCAGTATACACCACTATATTCACCTCACCTATATAGCTAGTGATCTAGCTTTAACCACTTAACAACTGCCCATTGCCGATTAACGGCTTCAGGGCGGTTGTTTAACTCAGAGAGGCCGTTAATTAACGGCCTCCCAGAATTCTGCTCTCGCGTGCCCCGAGGTGTGCGCACTCGAGAGCATCCGTGACCGCCGGGTCCATAGGACCCGGCGCATCACGGTAAACGGCCGCTCATAGCGGCCGTTTACCACGTGATTGCTCCGTCAAATGACGGAGTGATCACTTGGAAACAAACCGGCGTCATGTTATGACGCCTGTTCCTCCCTCCCCTTTCTGTACCGATCGGTACAGCGGAGGGGAAAGAGATCGGTGTCAGCAGCGATGTGGGCTGCATCTGCAGTGCCCACATCGCTGCTCACCGAATTTAACCCCTCAATTCCCTGCCAATACTCTGCAATACCAGTGCATACTCTGCAGTACCCTGCCATTACTCTGCAGTACCCCCCATTACTCTGCAGTAACCCCCATTACTCTGCAGTACCCCCCAATACTCTGCAGTACCCACCATTACTCTGCAGTACCCCCAATACTCTGCAGTGCAGTACCCCGCCATTACTCTGCAGTGCAGTACCCCGCCATTACTCTGCAGTGCAGTACCCCGCCATTACTCTGCAGTGCAGTACCCCGCCATTACTCTGCAGTGCAGTACCCTGCTATTACTCTGCAGTGCAGTACCCTGCTATTACTCTGCAGTACCCCGCCAATACCCCGCCAATACTCTGTAATACCCTGCCATAAATTGCCATACCCAGCCATACTCAGAGATACCCAGCCATACTCGGTGATACCCTGAAGTACCCAGCCATAGACGCCCCCCACCCCTCACCGCCCTCCGGTGCTTCTACCAACTCGCCGGTACGATCAAAGCCAGAATCTTTTTTTTTATTTTTTATTTCAGGCTTCCCAGCCTAGAGGTGAGATGTGGGGTCATATTGACCCCCCAGATTTCACTGTAAAGAGGACCTGTCACCCCATATTCCTATTACAAGGGATGTTTACATTTCTTGTAATAGGAATAAAAGTGATCAAAAATATATTTTTGGGAAAAAAAATGTCAAACTAAAATAAAGTAAAATGAACAATAAAAAAATAAAATAAAAATTAAAGCGCCCATGTCCCCATGTGCTCGCATGTGCCACACATGTGAGGTATCGCCGAGAATGTTAGAGCGAGAGCAATAATTCTAGTCCTAGACCTCCTCTGCAACTCAAAACATGTAACCAGTAAAAAAATATTTAAAGCGTCGCCTATGGGGATTTTTTAAGTAGCGACGTTTGGCGCCATTCCACGGGCATGTGCAATTTTGAAGAGTGACATGTTTGATATCTATTTACTCAGCATAACTTCATCTTTCACTTTATGCAAACATTGGGCTAACAAGTGGTTAATAATAGAGCTTGCAGTCAGTAGTGTTAGGAGATAGTGCGTGCTGTCTGCGTGCTCTGTACCCAGTACATAACGCTATAATATAGGGCAGGCCCCTACTTTCAAACATCCAACTTACAAACATCTCCTACTTGCAAACGCAAGGAGACAGCAGCAAGTGAGATGAAAAAAGATGGACGACAAAACAAATTATACAGGGGTGATAACCCTTCCCTATATTTTCCAAAAAGCTTAAAAATATTTTTTTTGACTGGAGCTACACTTTAAAAATGTACCGGTTGAAAATGACAAACAGATTCAACTTAACACAACAAACCTACACAGTCCCTGTCTTGTTTGCATCGCCTGTATACTGCTGTTCTGAGTATATAGGGCCTGGGGGCCACACGCATTTCCTTTTTTTAATATGGGTACGGGGTTCCCCTTAATATGCGTACAAGACCCAAATAGGCTGGTAATGGGCAGGGAGGGCTACCCATGCCATTTTTCTGAATGATTTTCAACCATATTGCAGGAACCAGATATAACATTAAAACCGCAAGCAGTTTTAAATGGTGTTATTTCCGTTTAATGTCATTTTGTGCAGGGACTGTTCTAAACACGGGAAACACGTGGCACTTCACAGGCATACTATAGACACCCCCCAGGCACCATATTTAAAGGAATACTTCACTTTTTTTTTTCACTTTAATCGTCATTAAAATCAGTGCTCCCGCCAAAACGGTAGTTTTTAAAACTTTTTTTTGCAGTGACCCATGTCCCCTGAGGCAGGAGGCAGATCGCCAAACCCTTTTTAGCACACTACCTTGCATATTAGCCGTTAAAATTAGCATTTTCCAATTCGAACGTTCGAGTCCCATAGACTTCAATGGGGTTCTAACGTTCGTACCGAACGCGGGGGTCGTTCGCAAGTTCTGGTGCGAACCGAACCGGGGGGTGTTCGGCTCATCCCTAATGTCCATTATAACAAATACAACAAAATTTCTCTAATATTAGGACTAATAATCACTCAGAGATGTCTCTACCAGATATTGGATAAAGATTAAAGCCCCATACACACTATCAGATTTTCTGCTGACTTTTTCCTTCAGATTTACCAAAACCATGTAGTAGAAGGGCCTGCCTGATTGCATACACATTGAAATTCCTAAGGTTTGACCTCATATTATATGGTTTTGGTAAATCTGAAGGAAAAACTCAGCAGAAAAACTGAGTGTGTGTATGGGGCTTTATACTACTGTGCAAACGTTTTAGACAGCTGTGAAAAAAAACTTCTGTAAATAGGAATGCTTTCAGAAATAGAAATGTCTATTGTTATTTTTGTCAATTAGCAAAATGTAAAGCAATTGAACAGAAGAGGAATCCAAATCAGATCCATATTGGGTGTGACCACCCTTTGCCTTCAAAACAGCATCAGTTCTTCTAGGGACACTTGCATAATGTTTTTAAAGAAACTGGGCAGGTAGGTTGTTCCAAAAACCTTGCAGAGCTAACCACAGATTGTATGTGGATGTAGGCTGCCTCAAATCCTTCTGTCTCTTCATGTAATCCAAAACATACTCCATGATTTTGAGATCAGGACTCTGTGTGGCTGAAACCTTCACTTCCAGGACTCCTTATTCTTCTTTAATCTGAAGATGGTTCTAAAGCCCCACACACACTATCAGTTTTTCTGCTGAGTTTTTCCTTCAGGTTTACCAAAACCATATAGTGGAAGGGCCTGCCTGATTGCATACAAATTGAAACTCCTAAGGTTTGACCTCATACTATATGGTTTTGGTAAATCTGAAGGAAAAACTGAGGCTTTAATGACATTGGTTGTATGTTTGGAGTCATTGACCTGCTGTAGAACAAATTTGGGGCCAATCACACACCTCTCTGATGGTATGGCATGATGAATAAGTATCTGTCTGTATTTCCCGCCACTGAGGACACCATTGGTCCTGACCAAATCTCCAACTTAATTTTTAGAAATGCTTCCCCAAACTTGCAAGGAACCTCCACCGTGCTTCACTGTTGCTTTGCAGACACTCGTTATTGTACCACTCTCCAGACCTTCACCAACAAACTGCCTCCTGCTACAGTCAAATATTAAAATTATGACTCATCAGTCCAGAGCACCTGCTACCATTTTTCTGCACCCCAGTTCCTATGTTTTCCTGCATAGGACATGGAAACAAGGCTAACCGACTCAACTATGCATGAAAACAAAGGAACTGGGGTGCAGAAAAATGGTAACAGGTGCCCAGGACTGATGAGTCAAAGTTTGAAATATTTTGTCTGTAGCAGGAGGAAGTTTGTTTGTGAAGGTCTGCAGAGTAGTACAATAATGAGTGTCTGCATGCAACTGATGCATGGTGGAGGTTCCTTGCAAATTGGGGCTGCATTTCTGCAAATAGAGTTGGAAATGGTGTCCTCAATGCGGAGAAATACAGACAAATATTTATCCATTATGCCATAACATTAATGAGGCATGTGATTCGCCCCAAATTTATTCTGCAGCAGGACAACAACCTCAAACATACAGCCAATATCATTAAGATCTATCTTTCTTCTAAAGAGCAAAAAGAAGTCCTGGAAGTGATGGTTTGCCCCCCACAGAACCCTGATCTCAACATCATCAAGTCTGGGATTACATGACGAGACAGAAGGATTTGAGGCAGCCTACATCCACAGAAGATCTGTGGTAAGTTTTCCAAGATGTTTGTAACAACCTACCTGCCGAGTTCCTTCAACTCACACTTCCTTCCTTGTGCAAGTGTACCTAGAAGAATTGATGCTGTTTTGAAGGCAAAGAGTGGTCACACCAAATATTGATTTGATTTGAATTTCTCTTCTATTCATTTACTTTCCATTTTGTTAACTGATAAAAATAAACTATTAACACTTCTATTTCTTAATGCATTCCTAATTTCCAGCATTTTTTTACACTTGCCTAAAATGTTGCACAGTTTATGTGCCAATGGGCCTTAAGGGCTTCAGGTAGATATTACATCAAAACATTCTGCTCAATCTTCAGTGTGGACAGAGTTCCAATATAAGGTAGCCATGAAATAAGCAAATAACTATCTGTAATTTGCTAGCGTCAAAATCTTCCAAAAAGGGGGCATCAAATTACAAACAAATCCCCCCTATGTGTCACAAAACCTACTAAGAAAAGGAGCCTGTCCACCTTGTACTGTGTTGACAGCTCAGCTGAGCCCCATGGTAAAAAAAAGTCCCCCATATATACAAACACAATGGTTGTTAGGTAGTACACAATCAGTTACCTTAGTGAGCCAATGTCTGAAAACAATGTTCCACCATGCAGGGCCATTGGTGTCCACACTGGCATGTCTTTGCCGGTGTGTAATCTCATTCCGCTACGGAGCTCTGGACTGCACTCACTGTGATGTCACGCGCATGCATAAAATGGCATCCATTAGATACCAGTCCCAAAGGAGCAATGGCAGCCTTAACCCTCACCCAGGGTCTCCACATTTACAAAATAGGGGACCCATATAGAACAAGTTCGACTCGGGACTGCCCAGAGCTATCACAGTCTTTGTACTGCTTGGGTACAAAGATATGCTTGTTAGGGAGTAATGCACCTTCATATGAACGTGTGTAGAAGCACAATGCAATACAGCACAGTAATGTGCCTAAAGCACAACACCATAATGTCTGGTGTGCTGCCACAAAATGGTGCCTGCATGCACCATTTTGCACAAAACAGCACAATGCATGTTAGTTTGCTGTTGTGCTACAATGCACCTCCATCAGAAGGTGTGTTGGGGTGCCATTCAGAAAGAACAAATGGCATCAGCACACTTAACATGCATGGCACTAACATTACTGAGAAAAAAAACATGGTGTGAACAGAGCCACAAGTCACAAACAATTGGGCAAACAAAACACAGAAGTATCTTGATGCTTCTACTCTCTGCTGATCCTCATGGCCATATAGCTACAGATGTGAGGGGAGCCTCTGCAATGGAGTTCCCTGGTCTGCACACCTATGACACCAATTACATAGGAAGCAGAATGTATTTTATATTATAGAGAACATAACTGTTGGACACTCTGTGCTGCTGAGGACTACTGTCCCAAGATCGACATCATAATTTAAAAATAATGAGAAAAGCTATGCTTAGAAAAAGTGTCATATCATATGTTTTCAGCATTATCCGTTCAGACAATATTAACGTATCAATTTTATTGCAGGTGCAAGATCTACAGCTTCCCTGATCGTCTGCATACCTGGATCACAAGATCTCCATTGTCTCTTTCTCTCTCTCTCTCTCTCAAAAAAAAAAAAAAAAAAGACAAAAAAATTAATAAATCTTTTCTATGTTTTCTGTATTTCTCAACAATGCATGTGAACCAAATATCCCTGTCTTTGTTTAAACCGTTTATAGCATTGTGTGGAGGGTTGATTCCGATTTTTTGATATTTCGTGGAACACATATATACAGTATTTATAACCCAGATGGGTTATCCATACTGTAAATTTGTGTAAATCTAGTTAGATTTCAGGACAGACATATTTTATTCTATTAAATTTTTTTTATATGCGCAGGTAGGACAGGGGTGACTTTATATGTTTATCTTTATTATATTTGGTTTATTTAAATGATATTTTTACACTTTTTCCCTTTAAAGTGATTATAAATGTATTTTTTTTAACTTGTTATACTTACCTGTTCTGTGCAATGGTTTTGCACAGAGCAGCCCCGATTCTCCTCATCTGGGGTCCCCCGCCGATGCTCCTGGCTCCTCCCACTTGTCGAGTACACCCATTGCAAACCCTTTGCTATGGGTCACTAGTGCGGGCTTGATACCGAGCTGCACTGTGTGTGACCTTAGACTCACACAGTGTGGCTTCGCCCTGCCTCCTGCTCTCTCCTTACAGGCTGGAATTGACAACAGCAGAGTCTATTGGCTCCCCCTTCTGTTCAGTGAGGAGAGAGGGTGGAGAGAGCCACTGTTCTAATGCAGAGGGCTGGATTGAGATTGTCCTCAGGTAAGTATTTGAGGGGATGTTGAGGGGATCCTATGCACAGAAGGTTTTTTGCCTTATTAAAGCAGTAGTAAATGCTCATTTGTAATTTTTACCTACAGGTAAGCTTATCATAAAGCTTACCTTTAGGTAAAATTAATATCTCCTAAATGGGCACACAGGTAGATACATCAGAATGTTGTTTTATGGGGGCAATTGATTTTGGCTTCACTCATGGTGCTATTTCTTTGTTGTGGCAAACAGGATCTGAATTTTTAAAATAGATAAAAGTCACGCTATTCAATCATATATATGCAAATGTAAAATTAGATGATTAGAACAGTCCACAAGTGATGTGAAAATAAATCATGATGTCAATCTCCACCATCCACCACCATAGTGATCTTAAATATCCCCCAAACAGCTGAAAGGCTTGCTTACCAGCTCCTATTGATCCCTCATTACAAGGGATCGTTAGCGTTTGTGGCTCGAGTCTTTGGGTTTCCTCCGGACGGAGGAGATCACCTGGAACCTGAGTGAGAAATCTTCACATCTTCTATGGTGCCAAGGGGTGATTTTGTTGGGAGACCATCTGGACCTGGAGAAAGGCCTTGGTTGGGCTAAAACCACAAGCGCTAACAATCCCTTGTAATGGGGGATCAATAGGAGCTGGTAAGCGAGCCTTTCAGCTGTTGGTGGAGGCACTGATATTTAAGATCTCTATGGTGGTGGATGGTGGAGATTCACATCAGGATTAATTTTCACATCACTTGTGGACCGTTCTAATAGTCTAATTTTTACATTTGTATATATATGATTGAATAGTGCAACCTTTATCTATTTTATAATTAAAAAATGAAGAGAAGCCAGCCAAACAAGATGATACCACATCCCAAAATTCAAATTTAAATAGAGAAACGAAGGGGGAGGTAACTAACCTCAACGGGACTTTTACCGGTATCAAACATTTCATATATTAACCAAAAAATCAGGTAGCAATCACTCAAAGAGATTTTTTTGAAGAGAGAAAAAATAGTTTTTTCAAAAAAAATTTATTATACAAAAAATATCAAATTTTTGTTAAAACAACACAATAAATACATAATTATAGATTGGGGGTTGCTATGAATAGATCTGGCGCTATACCTATGTATGGAAGTGTGTCTCCAGGGACTTAATAGATTAAAGGTGTTATTATAACCTGATATATAGGTGACAATGTGCAATATGCTATTCCAATAAAAAATATATATAAGTGAGAATTGAAAAAAAAAAAAAAAAATATGAAAAAAAATATAGAATAAAATTATTTGTCACATTGATAGATATTTGCCAGCGTGCTGGCTGTGAAATAAAATTATGTGCAAAACCATAAATGAGTGATCACTACTTATCTGAAACGTATAAATATCCAAAGCATATAAAGTGCTGCTGCTAAGTTTGAGTTAATATATAATGACAAGTATGAAATATGAGCACAGGTTTACCAAACTATAAAAATTTAAAGTGCACAAATGTGACGGTAGAATGTGCATGCAATAATAAAATACACAATAAATATATGATAAATATCAATACATCAAATGGAACATGCCAAAAAGTGAAAAAAGTGAAAAAGTAAAATTGGAAATATTAGTCCAAGAGAATAAAAATGTATAAAAAATATATATATAAACGAATAAAAAGAATATATATGCAAAAGAGCAAGAAGTCTCTGGTGCAGTGCGATAAATGTGGTTTCTTCCGTGAATAAAGGAGGGGATGTGATAGATTCAAATCTATTCTTCATGCATTGTGGACACTTCTAGGTTGTACTCTCACCAGAAAAATAACCCCATCCGGGGAGGATCAGCCTTCACAGTATGAGCTACTGTGTCGCTCTCTGGCTTGCTTCCAGTGGACTGCTGGGGATCCCTCGTTATTTCCCGGTGGAGAGTGCCACAGTATGTATATGTTAAAAGAGAGGACCATCCATAGTGTGATACCGTATAAAACAATTTATTAATCAAATACTTAAAACTACTCACAATTTTTGATATAGGTAATGGCATAAAAGGTTTGCTGTATGAGAAGTAAGGAAGCTGCTGCGAGCGTTCCGTTCGGCTTCCACGCCGTTTGTGCTGAAAGTGTGTGTTCGATAAGCCACGCCCTACACGTTTCGTCACTGGGACGTCATCTGGAGCGGCCATCTTTACACACCTTACGCTCTATATAGAGCACAATGCATCTACAGCGCATGCGCGGGCAAACGCCGCCATTTTGGATATGGGAAATGCCCTTATGTCGAATAAAGCGCTGCGGTGATTGTGTTCCTGCTACTATCCTTTGGTGTATTCTACAATTTAACCCACCGGAGGTTTTTTAGAGCCTCCTAATCATATATGTACATATTCATATATATATGTCTATTCTATATACTAAAACAAAAGTTATAATTACAGACTAATGAAATATGAATGTAAATATGAGAATACAGAAAATTGCAAATAAAAATAAAAATAAGAATAAGAATAAAAATGACATTATGCTATAAAAATGACATTATGCTATAAAAGTAGAGTACAGATGCCAATAATAAAAATTAATAGTAATAAAAATATAATAATAATAGAAAAATATAATAATAATAAAATTAAAACTTAAATGGATAATACTTCGATTTGGATTTAGTTATGTGATGCAAAGGGAAGGAAGTGTGTTGTGAATAAGAATGGTCATTCCTTAGCAGCATAAAATATATCTGGGCAAAAATTAGGATGCATGTGTATATTGAAGGGTTGGATTAGGATGAGGTGAATAAAATTTACTTAGTATAAGATGTTTGGACTTTCCGACTACTTAAGTTATATAAAACCCTATGTTCACATGTATGTGCACGCATATATGTATACATGTATATGCACATACACGTATGCATAAAGAGAGGAGTGTTTTCAAGGTTAGAAGTGCCCCTCCACAGTTGAATAATGGGTTGGGATGTTGTTTTGTCGAATAGATGGCATACGACCCTCTGTACTACAGGCTTCATTCGATCCGAATACGTCCTTTCTTTAATATTTGAATGATAGCTTGTGTTAAGTGGAACTTTCGGCCTAAGATGCTGTGGACTATATTCGATCACAAATTCGACACTAAGTAATATATTATACCTAGAGTTACATACGATCTGGATGAATTATTAAAAAATTAATTAAAAATTAATTAAAATTATAATTATAATTATAATTACAATTATAATTGTTGGAAATTTAAAAGTATTTAAAAGTATTTTGAATTAAAAATTAGTTATAAAACAATTCAAATCCAGGTCTATGTTCATTCCTGCTGGGTGTAGGCTTTCTAAATTAAAGATCCACCTTGTTTCATTCTGTGAAATCTTTTTAGTCATGTCTTCTCCTCTCCAGTGTCCCTTCACTTTGTCAATGGCATAAAAAATCATTTGATTGGGATCTTGGTTATGAAAATCTCTAAAATGCCTCGAGACACTATGTTTGTCATATCCTTTTTTAATGTTTTTGATGTGTTCACTGATTCTTATATGTAGTTCCCGTGTTGTTCTTCCTACATATTGTTTGCGGCACGGACATTCTATAACGTATGTCACATGCGTGCTTTTACAGGAAATCAGTTCTTTTATGAGGAATTCCCTTCCATTGGTAGCTGACATGAATTTGGTGGTTTTTCTTTGGGTTTTTTTGCTTTTGCGACATGGGAGACACTGTCCACATTTGAAGAAGCCTTTCAGGTGTTTACTAATTTTTATGTGTCGTGGGGGATCGATAGTGTTTTTGACTAATTTGTTTCTTAGGTTGGGGGCCTTCTTATAAATAAAAGCGGGGTTGTTGGGTAATATTTTCTTTAGCGTTTCATCTGTTTTTAGAATTGGCCAATGTTTCTTTATGATCTTTTCTATTTGTTTGTGATGTCTATTGAAACCGGTAAAAAAAGCCATTTCTATATTTTTCTTGCTCCTAGAGGTCGTCTTGTCCTCTATTAGTTTTCTTCTTTCCGTTTTGTTTATAGTTTCTTTGAGGGCTCTGAGATAGGGTTCTTTGTATCCCTTCTGTGTGAATCTTCTAATTATAACCTCCGCTTGTGCTTCAAAATCCTCTCTTTTAGTACAATTTCTATATATTCTTAAGAGCTGTCCTTTGGGTATATTGCCTATCCATCTTGGATGGTGGCAACTTGATGTGGGTATGTACCCATTTCTGTCCGTAGCCTTAAAGTAAGTTTTTGTACCTAGTGATCCTTCTGACTTGAAAATTTGTAGATCTAGGTAGTCTATACTTTGTGTGTCCCATTTTTCTGTGAATGTGATGCCATAAATGTTATGGTTTATTTCTTCCAGAAAGGACCGTAATTCCTCTTGAGAGCCCCCCCAGACTATTAAGATGTCATCTATATACCTTCTGTACATTTTTAGATTCTCTCTGGGGGTTCCATAAATTTGCTCTTCTTCCCAGTGGTCCAGGAATAAATTTGCTACGCTGGGTGCGTATTTGGCCCCCATGGCAACTCCCTTGGTTTGGACATAATATTTGTCTTTGTACCAGAAGTGGTTATGTTTCATTGCCAAGTCTAATCTTTCCAATATGTAGTCTATTTGTTCTTGTTTTAAATCAGATCTTCTGTGGAGGGCCCATTCTACCGCATTAAGGCCGTCTTTCTGTTTAATGTTAGTGTATAGAGAATTGACATCAATAGTGACTAATAAATCCTTTTCATCTGTCTTGATGTTATCCAGTTCCTTCAATAATTGTCTGCTGTCTCTTAAATAAGATTTGCCTTTGGTTACTAATGGTTGTAAAAAACCATCCACATATGCTCCCAACCTCGAAAAAAGGGAGTCAATTCCACTTACTATGGGTCTCCCTGGGGGATGTGTTTGGCTCTTGTGGATTTTTGGGACATAGTAAATTACAGGAATTTTTGGTGCTTTTGGAATTAGGTATTGGGCTTCTTTTTTATTGAGAATCCCTTTATTTAGGCCTTTTTGGACGTAGCTGCTAAGTTTGTTCTTATATGTCGTTTTTGGATTTTTCTTCAATTGTTGGTACGTGTCTGGAATATTCAGAAGATTGGCCATTTCTTGTTCATAGTCTGTTTTGTTGAGTATGACCAGTCCACCTCCCTTGTCCGCTGGTCTTATAACTATATCTTTCTTTTTTTCCAGCTGTTTTATGGTCTTCCAAATTCCCTTCCTCTTGGAGGGTTTGATTGTTAGTTCCCTAATGTCTCTTTCAACCAATTTTTTGAAAACTTTAATTCCCTCGTTTTGCTGCTGATTGGGATTAAAAATTGAATTATTTCTCAACTCAGAGTGTTTAAAACTTGTTGCTTCCTTCCCTTTGTCTGAGTTTTTATTGTTGGCAAAAAATTTTTTTATGTTTAATTTCCTAATGAACTTTTGTAGGTCGATAAAGGTTTCGAATTTATCCAAATCTTTGTCCGGCGCATATTTTAAGCCTAAGTCAAGTATTTTGAGTTCCTCCTCGCAGAAAGTGGTCCCACTTAGATTGTATATACCTTCACCTAATATTCTCGCCTTCTTTTTCTTGAGGCCTCCTCTTTTGCCCCTCTTTCGTTTCCTTCTGCCCACCTTGGGGGTCTGTACTCTCTCCCTTGGTTCTCTCGGTAGCCCTGTTGTGTTACATGTTCTTCTCTCGTATTTCCTGGACCTGTCCACCTGGGATTCCATCCTCCGTATCTCCTCGGAGGTCTCTGATGATGGCTTCTTGTTGGGTACCGGAAAGGTCTCCAGCCATCTCTTGGTCCAAAAGGGGGGTTTCTCGGTGGTCTGTGTCCTTGCCCCCTGTGAAAAAAATCATTTTGGTACCTGCCATGAGAGGGGGTAGTTTGAGGGTATCTTCTGAGAGGGGAGTACCTGTTATAATGTCTTGGAATATTATAAGGATCCTGGTGTGGTTGAGGGACATATCTAGGAGTGTCCCATTCTCTTCTGTCCCGGTTTGTGTTCTGATTAGTTTCTGATCCTCTATAATTAGGTGTATAGGGTTCTGTTAGTCTGATTGCCCTATTGGGTGTTTGGGTGGGTTGTTGCCATTCTATATCTCCTCCATTTCCTTGGTCTTCATCTGGGTCATCACCCATGGAAATGTTGTTGTCCTCATCTGTATAAGTGGTGTCCATTTGCCACTTGTAGATTTGTTGATTTTTATAATCCAGTACATCCCTCCGGAATTTTTTCTGCTTTTTTTGTTGTACATCCTTATCATATTTCCTAATTGCTTCTTGCAAATGTTGTTCTTTTTCCTTGTATTCCGTTGTTTCTTTATATGGTGATAGTTGTTCTTTAATATGTGAAATCTCTACTTCAATGTTTTTGAGTTTGACTTGTCTTCTCAGTACAATCTTTTGTAGTAGCAGAGTTTCACTTTCATTGAAAAATTTAAACCAGTCTTCCATTAGGTGTTTGTCATTTAGAGCGTCGTTGGGGGAAATATCCCATCTTAGCCTCCTGGGGGTGATTTTTGCTGTGATGTACATCTCCAGGATGGCTATGTCCCACCATACTCTTAGTTGCTTTTCCAAATTGTGCTTTAATTGTTTGAACAGACTGTCTAAATCCTGTTTATTGGCTACATGTTCTTGGTTAAAAATTTCCATTAAATTAATGGCTCTGTTGTCAACATATTTAAAAAGGTCCATTGCTGCAACCTATTATTGGGAGTCAAAAAGGCTCCAAATAAAAGAAGGGAACAGGGGTGGTAGGTTGCGCTATGGAGCTTATATGTAAGTATAAATCAAATAAATTGAGATGAAAATAGGTAGGAGCTGCCTCTATTAGTATCCACCTGGTGGGGTGGAGAATGTTAGATTGGGGGTTGCTATGAATAGATCTGGCGCTATACCTATGTATGGAAGTGTGTCTCCAGGGACTTAATAGATTAAAGGTGTTATTATAACCTGATATATAGGTGACAATGTGCAATATGCTATTCCAATAAAAAATATATATAAGTGAGAATTGAAAAAAAAAAAAAATATGAAAAAAAAATATAGAATAAAATTATTTGTCACATTGATAGATATTTGCCAGCGTGCTGGCTGTGAAATAAAATTATGTGCAAAACCATAAATGAGTGATCACTACTTATCTGAAACGTATAAATATCCAAAGCATATAAAGTGCTGCTGCTAAGTTTGAGTTAATATATAATGACAAGTATGAAATATGAG
This sequence comes from Lithobates pipiens, assembly GCF_037356315.1. Classification (NCBI taxonomy): domain Eukaryota; kingdom Metazoa; phylum Chordata; class Amphibia; order Anura; family Ranidae; genus Lithobates; species Lithobates pipiens. Next base: position 147,552,961 of record NW_027507790.1, on the reverse strand, counting down.
CACAGGTTTACCAAACTATAAAAATTTAAAGTGCACAAATGTGACGGTAGAATGTGCATGCAATAATAAAATACACAATAAATATATGATAAATATCAATACATCAAATGGAACATGCCAAAAAGTGAAAAAAGTGAAAAAGTAAAATTGGAAATATTAGTCCAAGAGAATAAAAATGTATAAAAAATATATATATAAACGAATAAAAAGAATATATATGCAAAAGAGCAAGAAGTCTCTGGTGCAGTGCGATAAATGTGGTTTCTTCCGTGAATAAAGGAGGGGATGTGATAGATTCAAATCTATTCTTCATGCATTGTGGACACTTCTAGGTTGTACTCTCACCAGAAAAATAACCCCATCCGGGGAGGATCAGCCTTCACAGTATGAGCTACTGTGTCGCTCTCTGGCTTGCTTCCAGTGGACTGCTGGGGATCCCTCGTTATTTCCCGGTGGAGAGTGCCACAGTATGTATATGTTAAAAGAGAGGACCATCCATAGTGTGATACCGTATAAAACAATTTATTAATCAAATACTTAAAACTACTCACAATTTTTGATATAGGTAATGGCATAAAAGGTTTGCTGTATGAGAAGTAAGGAAGCTGCTGCGAGCGTTCCGTTCGGCTTCCACGCCGTTTGTGCTGAAAGTGTGTGTTCGATAAGCCACGCCCTACACGTTTCGTCACTGGGACGTCATCTGGAGCGGCCATCTTTACACACCTTACGCTCTATATAGAGCACAATGCATCTACAGCGCATGCGCGGGCAAACGCCGCCATTTTGGATATGGGAAATGCCCTTATGTCGAATAAAGCGCTGCGGTGATTGTGTTCCTGCTACTATCCTTTGGTGTATTCTACAATTTAACCCACCGGAGGTTTTTTAGAGCCTCCTAATCATATATGTACATATTCATATATATATGTCTATTCTATATACTAAAACAAAAGTTATAATTACAGACTAATGAAATATGAATGTAAATATGAGAATACAGAAAATTGCAAATAAAAATAAAAATAAGAATAAGAATAAAAATGACATTATGCTATAAAAATGACATTATGCTATAAAAGTAGAGTACAGATGCCAATAATAAAAATTAATAGTAATAAAAATATAATAATAATAGAAAAATATAATAATAATAAAATTAAAACTTAAATGGATAATACTTCGATTTGGATTTAGTTATGTGATGCAAAGGGAAGGAAGTGTGTTGTGAATAAGAATGGTCATTCCTTAGCAGCATAAAATATATCTGGGCAAAAATTAGGATGCATGTGTATATTGAAGGGTTGGATTAGGATGAGGTGAATAAAATTTACTTAGTATAAGATGTTTGGACTTTCCGACTACTTAAGTTATATAAAACCCTATGTTCACATGTATGTGCACGCATATATGTATACATGTATATGCACATACACGTATGCATAAAGAGAGGAGTGTTTTCAAGGTTAGAAGTGCCCCTCCACAGTTGAATAATGGGTTGGGATGTTGTTTTGTCGAATAGATGGCATACGACCCTCTGTACTACAGGCTTCATTCGATCCGAATACGTCCTTTCTTTAATATTTGAATGATAGCTTGTGTTAAGTGGAACTTTCGGCCTAAGATGCTGTGGACTATATTCGATCACAAATTCGACACTAAGTAATATATTATACCTAGAGTTACATACGATCTGGATGAATTATTAAAAAATTAATTAAAAATTAATTAAAATTATAATTATAATTATAATTACAATTATAATTGTTGGAAATTTAAAAGTATTTAAAAGTATTTTGAATTAAAAATTAGTTATAAAACAATTCAAATCCAGGTCTATGTTCATTCCTGCTGGGTGTAGGCTTTCTAAATTAAAGATCCACCTTGTTTCATTCTGTGAAATCTTTTTAGTCATGTCTTCTCCTCTCCAGTGTCCCTTCACTTTGTCAATGGCATAAAAAATCATTTGATTGGGATCTTGGTTATGAAAATCTCTAAAATGCCTCGAGACACTATGTTTGTCATATCCTTTTTTAATGTTTTTGATGTGTTCACTGATTCTTATATGTAGTTCCCGTGTTGTTCTTCCTACATATTGTTTGCGGCACGGACATTCTATAACGTATGTCACATGCGTGCTTTTACAGGAAATCAGTTCTTTTATGAGGAATTCCCTTCCATTGGTAGCTGACATGAATTTGGTGGTTTTTCTTTGGGTTTTTTTGCTTTTGCGACATGGGAGACACTGTCCACATTTGAAGAAGCCTTTCAGGTGTTTACTAATTTTTATGTGTCGTGGGGGATCGATAGTGTTTTTGACTAATTTGTTTCTTAGGTTGGGGGCCTTCTTATAAATAAAAGCGGGGTTGTTGGGTAATATTTTCTTTAGCGTTTCATCTGTTTTTAGAATTGGCCAATGTTTCTTTATGATCTTTTCTATTTGTTTGTGATGTCTATTGAAACCGGTAAAAAAAGCCGTTTCTATATTTTTCTTGCTCCTAGAGGTCGTCTTGTCCTCTATTAGTTTTCTTCTTTCCGTTTTGTTTATAGTTTCTTTGAGGGCTCTGAGATAGGGTTCTTTGTATCCCTTCTGTGTGAATCTTCTAATTATAACCTCCGCTTGTGCTTCAAAATCCTCTCTTTTAGTACAATTTCTATATATTCTTAAGAGCTGTCCTTTGGGTATATTGCCTATCCATCTTGGATGGTGGCAACTTGATGTGGGTATGTACCCATTTCTGTCCGTAGCCTTAAAGTAAGTTTTTGTACCTAGTGATCCTTCTGACTTGAAAATTTGTAGATCTAGGTAGTCTATACTTTGTGTGTCCCATTTTTCTGTGAATGTGATGCCATAAATGTTATGGTTTATTTCTTCCAGAAAGGACCGTAATTCCTCTTGAGAGCCCCCCCAGACTATTAAGATGTCATCTATATACCTTCTGTACATTTTTAGATTCTCTCTGGGGGTTCCATAAATTTGCTCTTCTTCCCAGTGGTCCAGGAATAAATTTGCTACGCTGGGTGCGTATTTGGCCCCCATGGCAACTCCCTTGGTTTGGACATAATATTTGTCTTTGTACCAGAAGTGGTTATGTTTCATTGCCAAGTCTAATCCTTCCAATATGTAGTCTATTTGTTCTTGTTTTAAATCAGATCTTCTGTGGAGGGCCCATTCTACCGCATTAAGGCCGTCTTTCTGTTTAATGTTAGTGTATAGAGAATTGACATCAATAGTGACTAATAAATCCTTTTCATCTGTCTTGATGTTATCCAGTTCCTTCAATAATTGTCTGCTGTCTCTTAAATAAGATTTGCCTTTGGTTACTAATGGTTGTAAAAAACCATCCACATATGCTCCCAACCTCGAAAAAAGGGAGTCAATTCCACTTACTATGGGTCTCCCTGGGGGATGTGTTTGGCTCTTGTGGATTTTTGGGACATAGTAAATTACAGGAATTTTTGGTGCTTTTGGAATTAGGTATTGGGCTTCTTTTTTATTGAGAATCCCTTTATTTAGGCCTTTTTGGACGTAGCTGCTAAGTTTGTTCTTATATGTCGTTTTTGGATTTTTCTTCAATTGTTGGTACGTGTCTGGAATATTCAGAAGATTGGCCATTTCTTGTTCATAGTCTGTTTTGTTGAGTATGACCAGTCCACCTCCCTTGTCCGCTGGTCTTATAACTATATCTTTCTTTTTTTCCAGCTGTTTTATGGTCTTCCAAATTCCCTTCCTCTTGGAGGGTTTGATTGTTAGTTCCCTAATGTCTCTTTCAACCAATTTTTTGAAAACTTTAATTCCCTCGTTTTGCTGCTGATTGGGATTAAAAATTGAATTATTTCTCAACTCAGAGTGTTTAAAACTTGTTGCTTCCTTCCCTTTGTCTGAGTTTTTATTGTTGGCAAAAAATTTTTTTATGTTTAATTTCCTAATGAACTTTTGTAGGTCGATAAAGGTTTTGAATTTATCCAAATCTTTGTCCGGCGCATATTTTAAGCCTAAGTCAAGTATTTTGAGTTCCTCCTCGCAGAAAGTGGTCCCACTTAGATTGTATATACCTTCACCTAATATTCTCGCCTTCTTTTTCTTGAGGCCTCCTCTTTTGCCCCTCTTTCGTTTCCTTCTGCCCACCTTGGGGGTCTGTACTCTCTCCCTTGGTTCTCTCGGTAGCCCTGTTGTGTTACATGTTCTTCTCTCGTATTTCCTGGACCTGTCCACCTGGGATTCCATCCTCCGTATCTCCTCGGAGGTCTCTGATGATGGCTTCTTGTTGGGTACCGGAAAGGTCTCCAGCCATCTCTTGGTCCAAAAGGGGGGTTTCTCGGTGGTCTGTGTCCTTGCCCCCTGTGAAAAAAATCATTTTGGTACCTGCCATGAGAGGGGGTAGTTTGAGGGTATCTTCTGAGAGGGGAGTACCTGTTATAATGTCTTGGAATATTATAAGGATCCTGGTGTGGTTGAGGGACATATCTAGGAGTGTCCCATTCTCTTCTGTCCCGGTTTGTGTTCTGATTAGTTTCTGATCCTCTATAATTAGGTGTATAGGGTTCTGTTAGTCTGATTGCCCTATTGGGTGTACTGGATTATAAAAATCAACAAATCTACAAGTGGCAAATGGACACCACTTATACAGATGAGGACAACAACATTTCCATGGGTGATGACCCAGATGAAGACCAAGGAAATGGAGGAGATATAGAATGGCAACAACCCACCCAAACACCCAATAGGGCAATCAGACTAACAGAACCCTATACACCTAATTATAGAGGATCAGAAACTAATCAGAACACAAACCGGGACAGAAGAGAATGGGACACTCCTAGATATGTCCCTCAACCACACCAGGATCCTTATAATATTCCAAGACATTATAACAGGTACTCCCCTCTCAGAAGATACCCTCAAACTACCCCCTCTCATGGCAGGTACCAAAATGATTTTTTTCACAGGGGGCAAGGACACAGACCACCGAGAAACCCCCCTTTTGGACCAAGAGATGGCTGGAGACCTTTCCGGTACCCAACAAGAAGCCATCATCAGAGACCTCCGAGGAGATACGGAGGATGGAATCCCAGGTGGACAGGTCCAGGAAATACGAGAGAAGAACATGTAACACAACAGGGCTACCGAGAGAACCAAGGGAGAGAGTACAGACCCCCAAGGTGGGCAGAAGGAAACGAAAGAGGGGCAAAAGAGGAGGCCTCAAGAAAAAGAAGGCGAGAATATTAGGTGAAGGTATATACAATCTAAGTGGGACCACTTTCTGCGAGGAGGAACTCAAAATACTTGACTTAGGCTTAAAATATGCGCCGGACAAAGATTTGGATAAATTCGAAACCTTTATCGACCTACAAAAGTTCATTAGGAAATTAAACATAAAAAAATTTTTTGCCAACAATAAAAACTCAGACAAAGGGAAGGAAGCAACAAGTTTTAAACACTCTGAGTTGAGAAATAATTCAATTTTTAATCCCAATCAGCAGCAAAACGAGGGAATTAAAGTTTTCAAAAAATTGGTTGAAAGAGACATTAGGGAACTAACAATCAAACCCTCCAAGAGGAAGGGAATTTGGAAGACCATAAAACAGCTGGAAAAAAAGAAAGATATAGTTATAAGACCAGCGGACAAGGGAGGTGGACTGGTCATACTCAACAAAACAGACTATGAACAAGAAATGGCCAATCTTCTGAATATTCCAGACACGTACCAACAATTGAAGAAAAATCCAAAAACGACATATAAGAACAAACTTAGCAGCTACGTCCAAAAAGGCCTAAATAAAGGGATTCTCAATAAAAAAGAAGCCCAATACCTAATTCCAAAAGCACCAAAAATTCCTGTAATTTACTATGTCCCAAAAATCCACAAGAGCCAAACACATCCCCCAGGGAGACCCATAGTAAGTGGAATTGACTCCCTTTTTTCGAGGTTGGGAGCATATGTGGATGGTTTTTTACAACCATTAGTAACCAAAGGCAAATCTTATTTAAGAGACAGCAGACAATTATTGAAGGAACTGGATAACATCAAGACAGATGAAAAGGATTTATTAGTCACTATTGATGTCAATTCTCTATACACTAACATTAAACAGAAAGACGGCCTTAATGCGGTAGAATGGGCCCTCCACAGAAGATCTGATTTAAAACAAGAACAAATAGACTACATATTGGAAGGATTAGACTTGGCAATGAAACATAACCACTTCTGGTACAAAGACAAATATTATGTCCAAACCAAGGGAGTTGCCATGGGGGCCAAATACGCACCCAGCGTAGCAAATTTATTCCTGGACCACTGGGAAGAAGAGCAAATTTATGGAACCCCCAGAGAGAATCTAAAAATGTACAGAAGGTATATAGATGACATCTTAATAGTCTGGGGGGGCTCTCAAGAGGAATTACGGTCCTTTCTGGAAGAAATAAACCATAACATTTATGGCATCACATTCACAGAAAAATGGGACACACAAAGTATAGACTACCTAGATCTACAAATTTTCAAGTCAGAAGGATCACTAGGTACAAAAACTTACTTTAAGGCTACGGACAGAAATGGGTACATACCCACATCAAGTTGCCACCATCCAAGATGGATAGGCAATATACCCAAAGGACAGCTCTTAAGAATATATAGAAATTGTACTAAAAGAGAGGATTTTGAAGCACAAGCGGAGGTTATAATTAGAAGATTCACACAGAAGGGATACAAAGAACCCTATCTCAGAGCCCTCAAAGAAACTATAAACAAAACGGAAAGAAGAAAACTAATAGAGGACAAGACGACCTCTAGGAGCAAGAAAAATATAGAAACGGCTTTTTTTACCGGTTTCAATAGACATCACAAACAAATAGAAAAGATCATAAAGAAACATTGGCCAATTCTAAAAACAGATGAAACGCTAAAGAAAATATTACCCAACAACCCCGCTTTTATTTATAAGAAGGCCCCCAACCTAAGAAACAAATTAGTCAAAAACACTATCGATCCCCCACGACACATAAAAATTAGTAAACACCTGAAAGGCTTCTTCAAATGTGGACAGTGTCTCCCATGTCGCAAAAGCAAAAAAACCCAAAGAAAAACCACCAAATTCATGTCAGCTACCAATGGAAGGGAATTCCTCATAAAAGAACTGATTTCCTGTAAAAGCACGCATGTGACATACGTTATAGAATGTCCGTGCCGCAAACAATATGTAGGAAGAACAACACGGGAACTACATATAAGAATCAGTGAACACATCAAAAACATTAAAAAAGGATATGACAAACATAGTGTCTCGAGGCATTTTAGAGATTTTCATAACCAAGATCCCAATCAAATGATTTTTTATGCCATTGACAAAGTGAAGGGACACTGGAGAGGAGAAGACATGACTAAAAAGATTTCACAGAATGAAACAAGGTGGATCTTCAATTTAGAAAGCCTACACCCAGCAGGAATGAACATAGACCTGGATTTGAATTGTTTTATAACTAATTTTTAATTCAAAATACTTTTAAATACTTTTAAATTTCCAACAATTATAATTGTAATTATAATTATAATTATAATTTTAATTAATTTTTAATTAATTTTTTAATAATTCATCCAGATCGTATGTAACTCTAGGTATAATATATTACTTAGTGTCGAATTTGTGATCGAATATAGTCCACAGCATCTTAGGCCGAAAGTTCCACTTAACACAAGCTATCATTCAAATATTAAAGAAAGGACGTATTCGGATCGAATGAAGCCTGTAGTACAGAGGGTCGTATGCCATCTATTCGACAAAACAACATCCCAACCCATTATTCAACTGTGGAGGGGCACTTCTAACCTTGAAAACACTCCTCTCTTTATGCATACGTGTATGTGCATATACATGTATACATATATGCGTGCACATACATGTGAACATAGGGTTTTATATAACTTAAGTAGTCGGAAAGTCCAAACATCTTATACTAAGTAAATTTTATTCACCTCATCCTAATCCAACCCTTCAATATACACATGCATCCTAATTTTTGCCCAGATATATTTTATGCTGCTAAGGAATGACCATTCTTATTCACAACACACTTCCTTCCCTTTGCATCACATAACTAAATCCAAATCGAAGTATTATCCATTTAAGTTTTAATTTTATTATTATTATATTTTTCTATTATTATTATATTTTTATTACTATTAATTTTTATTATTGGCATCTGTACTCTACTTTTATAGCATAATGTCATTTTTATAGCATAATGTCATTTTTATTCTTATTCTTATTTTTATTTTTATTTGCAATTTTCTGTATTCTCATATTTACATTCATATTTCATTAGTCTGTAATTATAACTTTTGTTTTAGTATATAGAATAGACATATATATATGAATATGTACATATATGATTAGGAGGCTCTAAAAAACCTCCGGTGGGTTAAATTGTAGAATACACCAAAGGATAGTAGCAGGAACACAATCACCGCAGCGCTTTATTCGACATAAGGGCATTTCCCATATCCAAAATGGCGGCGTTTGCCCGCGCATGCGCTGTAGATGCATTGTGCTCTATATAGAGCGTAAGGTGTGTAAAGATGGCCGCTCCAGATGACGTCCCAGTGACGAAACGCGTAGGGCGTGGCTTATCGAACACACACTTTCAGCACAAACGGCGTGGAAGCCGAACGGAACGCTCGCAGCAGCTTCCTTACTTCTCATACAGCAAACCTTTTATGCCATTACCTATATCAAAAATTGTGAGTAGTTTTAAGTATTTGATTAATAAATTGTTTTATACGGTATCACACTATGGATGGTCCTCTCTTTTAACATATACATACTGTGGCACTCTCCACCGGGAAATAACGAGGGATCCCCAGCAGTCCACTGGAAGCAAGCCAGAGAGCGACACAGTAGCTCATACTGTGAAGGCTGATCCTCCCCGGATGGGGTTATTTTTCTGGTGAGAGTACAACCTAGAAGTGTCTACAATGCATGAAGAATAGATTTGAATCTATCACATCCCCTCCTTTATTCACGGAAGAAACCACATTTATCGCACTGCACCAGAGACTTCTTGCTCTTTTGCATATATATTCTTTTTATTCGTTTATATATATATTTTTTATACATTTTTATTCTCTTGGACTAATATTTCCAATTTTACTTTTTCACTTTTTTCACTTTTTGGCATGTTCCATTTGATGTATTGATATTTATCATATATTTATTGTGTATTTTATTATTGCATGCACATTCTACCGTCACATTTGTGCACTTTAAATTTTTATAGTTTGGTAAACCTGTGCTCATATTTCATACTTGTCATTATATATTAACTCAAACTTAGCAGCAGCACTTTATATGCTTTGGATATTTATACGTTTCAGATAAGTAGTGATCACTCATTTATGGTTTTGCACATAATTTTATTTCACAGCCAGCACGCTGGCAAATATCTATCAATGTGACAAATAATTTTATTCTATATTTTTTTTCATATTTTTTTTTTTTTTTTTCAATTCTCACTTATATATATTTTTTATTGGAATAGCATATTGCACATTGTCACCTATATATCAGGTTATAATAACACCTTTAATCTATTAAGTCCCTGGAGACACACTTCCATACATAGGTATAGCGCCAGATCTATTCATAGCAACCCCCAATCTAACATTCTCCACCCCACCAGGTGGATACTAATAGAGGCAGCTCCTACCTATTTTCATCTCAATTTATTTGATTTATACTTACATATAAGCTCCATAGCGCAACCTACCACCCCTGTTCCCAAATACATAATTATATCCATACAATACATTCGGATCAGCAAAGATCAATAGTGAACTCAGTCAATGTAGTAAGATGCTCGACATGTTTCACTCATAAACGAGTTTCTTCAGGAGCTTTGGGTCTCATTGACAAGTGTAAAACTGCATGGATAAACACATACACAGAATGATGATTAAATAATACATGTGCCATTATTTACAATAAACTTATAGAAAAAGACAGACAATTTAATCTGATTGCTGCGATAAATATAAATATATATATGGATGAAATATAGAAGAGGGGGGCAATACATTAGGGTTGTTCAATAATCTAGGAGACTGAGGGATCATACACTCACCTACTGTGTGTTCACACACCTCAAAATGATCACGTATTGTAATAGAGTATGAAGATCCTCAATAAAAAATAGGAAAAATAGGAAGGGAGACATCCAGGCTGTGGAAGCTTGCAAGGAGGTGCTTCAAATAGCAGTTTACATATATACTATTGAAAAAAAAGGAGAAAGATTTCCAATATGAGTTAGGAAATCTTACATATAAGCTACAAAGAGTCGCTCTAATTTTGCAACTTCAGAAAGAAGCTGCATGGGTTAAAATTAGGTTTAAGTATTAAATTCAGAATCAATTACCTGATAAGATCCACACTAGAGAGCCTGAACCCGTATTTAGGGATCAGGAGCTACCATAGATAGATCACGATATCCAGGATAAACAGGGAAGATATCCTCCTAGCCACTTTCATACCGAGTAGGAATGGGCTTAATATTCCCATAGGGCTATCGAATCTGGTGTGCATACAGGGAAGAAACAGACCAGCAGACAATACCAAGGATTAGTTGCAATGTGTTGCTGAGTAAAGGTTCAGTGTCCAGAGTGAACCTTTACTCAGCAACACATTGCAACTAATCCTTGGTATTGTCTGCTGGTCTGTTTCTTCCCTGTATGCACACCAGATTCGATAGCCCTATGGGAATATTAAGCCCATTCCTACTCGGTATGAAAGTGGCTAGGAGGATATCTTCCCTGTTTATCCTGGATATCGTGATCTATCTATGGTAGCTCCTGATCCCTAAATACGGGTTCAGGCTCTCTAGTGTGGATCTTATCAGGTAATTGATTCTGAATTTAATACTTAAACCTAATTTTAACCCATGCAGCTTCTTTCTGAAGTTGCAAAATTAGAGCGACTCTTTGTAGCTTATATGTAAGATTTCCTAACTCATATTGGAAATCTTTCTCCTTTTTTTTCAATAGTATATATGTAAACTGCTATTTGAAGCACCTCCTTGCAAGCTTCCACAGCCTGGATGTCTCCCTTCCTATTTTTCCTATTTTTTATTGAGGATCTTCATACTCTATTACAATACGTGATCATTTTGAGGTGTGTGAACACACAGTAGGTGAGTGTATGATCCCTCAGTCTCCTAGATTATTGAACAACCCTAATGTATTGCCCCCCTCTTCTATATTTCATCCATATATATATTTATATTTATCGCAGCAATCAGATTAAATTGTCTGTCTTTTTCTATAAGTTTATTGTAAATAATGGCACATGTATTATTTAATCATCATTCTGTGTATGTGTTTATCCATGCAGTTTTACACTTGTCAATGAGACCCAAAGCTCCTGAAGAAACTCATTTATGAGTGAAACATGTCGAGCATCTTACTACATTGACTGAGTTCACTATTGATCTTTGCTGATCCGAATGTATTGTATGGATATAATTATGTATTTATTGTGTTGTTTTAACAAAAATTTGATATTTTTTGTATAATAAATTTTTTTTGAAAAAACTATTTTTTCTCTCTTCAAAAAAATCTCTTTGAGTGATTGCTACCTGATTTTTTGGTTAATATATGAAATGTTTGATACCGGTAAAAGTCCCGTTGAGGTTAGTTACCTCCCCCTTCGTTTCTCTTTATCTATTTTATGTTTACTCACTGTGTATATGTCTCACAGAAGGTTTGCTGCTTAAACATTTCATTCAGAATATTTATTAGCACGTTTTTTTTCAAGTTTTTTAATAGGATCAGAATTCTGTTTTCCTGCCTGCCCAGGAGTTTCCTTCATACTTAGTACACACACGCATGTAAAGTGTTTATCACATGAACCAAGCTCAGCTATAAAATGCAAATGTTTATGTATCTTTGATATATGTGCAATATATTTATTCATTTTCTTTGTGTGTTCGGTTATCACTGTTAGGTTTCTCATCTGTCCTGAAGAAGCGGAAATGGGAAACATGTTAACTCATGAGAACTTATTTCCACAATACAGTCTACTACTAGGAAAACAAGTCGCAGTTGAATACTCTATTGTACAACAAGTACAAGTTGTTATTATTGGCCATGAGGCTGTTTGTATTTTACTCTTTTTTAATAAAACATTATATGTTTTTATATACTAATGTGTGCGTTCCTCTTCATGCCAGTAAAGTCCGATTATTACTTTCTAGCAATATTTTGTGCATTTATAGGTAATAAGAATACATCTTGTTGATCCAGGGAGGATCTGATTGCTTTTGGGGAATTAGGAAGGAACATTTCCCCCCTCTAGAGGTAATTGGACCAAATTTTATAGCAGTTTTTTTTGGCCTTCCTCCATGTCAACTGTGAGTATAGGGTTCTATATATGGAGGTTTTCTCTGTATTTATTATTTTTTCTATTGGTTGAACTAGATGGACTGGTGTCTTTCTTCAACCTAACTAACTATGTAACTATAGGGGAGAGGAGACTAAGGAAATGTTTTACCCTGCCTGCAGGAGACTGTGAACATTATCTCAGCCTGGAAAAGTCAATAGAATAAAGCTAAAGCACAGGCAAATAAAATGTGTATCCCTTGCAGTGGGGCTGTCCCTAGTTTATCTAGGGGAGAGGAAAAACACTGGGTTTGATTTACTAAAATGGGAAAGTGCAAACTCTGGTGCAGCTCTGCATAGAATCCAATCAGCTTCCATTTTTTTTTTGTCAAAGCTTAATTGAAAATGCTTAAGTTAGAAGCCATGCACAGCTGCACCAGATATTGCACGCTCCAGTTTTAGTAAATCAACCACAATGTTACATACCTGATCCTCTGCCCCCCCCCCCCCCCAGCAGGGGGTGCTCCCCCTGTATCCAGCAATGGATTGACCCATTCTGTCCTCACACATCCAGAGCAGGACTGATATGGGGAGAGATGACTAATGTGGACAATTGTCAAATACTTCACTGTACGCAACTTAAAGCGGTGTTCCACTCACAAGTGGAACCTCTGCTTATCCGTCTTCTCTCTCCTTCCGATTACACATTTGCCACCTTTTGGGGGGAGGGGGGAACAGGTACCTGTTTTTGACAGGTACCTGTCCTAACTTCTGGGAGATAGGGCCGCAGCCCTATCCCTCGGAGGTTTGGCCCCTTCCTCCCTTCTCCGCCGCCGGACCAATTATAAAGCGCAGTCTGCTTCCTGCGTGCACAGTAGGGACCTTACTGTGAAGCCGAAAGGCTTCACTGTTGGGTTCCCTTACCAGCAATGGCGGCAGCTGCATCCCACAGCTGATCTGAGGTGCCGACATCGCGGGCTCCCTGGACAGGTAAGTGTCCATATATTAAAAGTCAGCAACTGCAATATTTGTAGCTGCTGACTTTACATTTTTGTGGGGGGCCGGACCTCCGCTTTAAGAAACACGAATACACTGCAAAAAAAACATTCCCTATCCTGCTGAAACCCAATAATTTCTGACAGCTTTGCCCTCCAGGGTCCAGTAGTGTGCGGTTTCAATGCTTTTTTACATATGTCTGACTTACAGGAAAAAAGTATATATACTGTACTGTGAAAAAGTTTTAGGCAGGTGTGAAAAAATTTAATTTAAGAACGCTTTCAGAAATAGAAGTGTTAGGCCCCTTTCACACGGGACGGATCCGTGATGATCCATCCGTGAACATCCGCTTGCTCAGTGGGGATCGCTCCCTTGATCCCCGCTAAGCCAGCGGATGACAGGGCCTGTCAGATTTCCACTCTCCCCTATGGGGGATCGGATGAACACGGTGATCAGTGAGTCTATGAGACTGGCTGGAGTAAGGGGTCGAGCCTTACCGCGTTTTATACCCTTACCACGTGATCAGCTGTCAGCCAATGACAGCTGATCACGTGATGTCAACACAGCCGGTAATCAGCGATCACCGGCGACAGTGAGCTGGACATCAGTCCCGATCACTGCAATGTGCCGCCAGATCCTCAGTGCCCACCTGTGCCCCCTACAAGTGCCACCTACCAGTGTCTACCAGCGCCCACAAGCACCACCTGTCAGTGCCCCCCCAGCGCCACCTGTCAGTGCCCACAGTGCCATCTGTCAGTGCCCACAATACCACCTATCGGTGCCCACAATCAGTGCCTGGACAATGCTGCCCATCAGTGTCCCCTACCAGTGCCCATCAGTGCCACCTATCAGTGCCATCTATCAGTGCCCATCAGTGCCATCTATCAGTGGTACCTATCAGTGCCCATCCATGCCACCCATCCGTGCCACTCATCAGGGTCCATCAGTACCATCTTATCAGTGGCCATCAGTGCTGCCTTATCAGTGCCCATCAGTACCGACTTATCTGTCCCCATCAGTGCCCCCTTATCTGTGCCTATCAGTGCCACCTTAACTGTGCCTATTATTGCCCATCAGTGCAGCGTATCAGTGCCCACCAGTGCAGCCTATTAGTGCCCACCAGTGCAGCCTATCAGTGCCCACCAGTGCCGCCTCATCAGCGCATATCAATGAAGCAGAAAAATTACCTGTTTGCAAAGTGTTATAACAAACGATTAAACGTGATTTTGTTTTTTGTTTTTTTATTTTCCATCTTTTTTTGTTTGTTTAGCAAAAAATAAAAACCCCAGCTGTGATTAAATACCACCAAAAGGCAGCTCTATTTGTGGGAAAAAAAATGATAAAAATTTCATTTGGGTACAGTGTTGTATGACTGCGCAATTGTCATTCAAATTCCGTCAGCGACGAAAGCTGAAGATTGGTCTGGGCAGGAGGGGGGTTTAAGTGCCCAGTAAGCAAGTGGTTAAAACCTCCATCGTAAATACTCAATCTTTGTTGACAGGTTCTACTTAAAGAAAATAAGTAAACTGTCTCCGGTCTTGTCCTAAGGAATGAATTCCTTGATGTTTGGCTTCAGGGTTATATCCAAAAAAACATTCAAAACCAGCAACAAAGAAATTAGGTCACTCCATTGGGGAGTCTAAATAATATCTCTCCAGCTGTAATATTTTCACCCAGGTACAGCTCTTCAACAACATTAAAAGCAAATCTTGATGTAAATAATAAAAATAATATCACAAGCTACACTATTAATCATACGCTTCAATTACCGATTTCATATTTGGGTAGTATTAGTTCGTTTAATCCAGGGGGTAGTTCTACTGTTGACGATACCAGTAAAATACTCTATGATATTCAGTAGGGCAAAGTAAGATGAACCCATCTGATTACTGATCTGATTAACAGTCAGCTGAAACATGACGTATTACAATATTTTATTGCATTATTCACCCGATTCTTGTCTTAGCACTGGCTAAATTGAGGAAAAGGTATTTTGACCATACTATGGTACCATTCTTCTGCTTGACCACATTATCAAATTAATTTGCAGAGCAACATTGTTTTCCATGAAAAAAAATCTTTAAACTTGAAATCTAGAAACAGACATAGACACAGAAATGTCTACCCTAAATAACATGTGCCCTTTGGAAGGAACCTTTTATAAAATTTGTAATTATCTCTGGAAAGTGGGCCTTCACCTGTGCTGCAGAGTGCTGTGGTAGCTGCAATTTAGGTCTAATTTTGTTTACTTGTCAAAATTCTGACAGATGAAGCATACTTATTATTCCAGTAGAAAAAAAGACCATACAAAGCAACGTTTTAGTGAGTGAAATTTGCATAGTAGGCTACAGAACTATAATTTACTTTTTGGCAATCGAGTAATGAGTACTTCGTAAGCCATAAGTAGTTTACAATTATCCAACAACATCATATTGTTTCTTCAAACAGCTTGAAATGTCTCTTTTTGTTACAGTAAACTTGTCTATGGTTGTATAGATGGAACAATTCACAAAACTCCCGTGTTCTTTGGAGGTTGTTTTAGTGGGCAGCAACTAGATCACACAGAACAAACTGGAATAATGAACAGAAGTAACATCTTTTTTCATGGAATATAAAAGGAAGAACCCTTTACCCCTGTGCTTTATCCTCTAACTCAGTGGTCATTAGGGATGAGCCAAACACCCCCCGTTTGGTTCTCACCAGAACATGCGAACAGGCAAAAAATTAATTCGAACACACGAACACTGTTAAAGTCTATGGGACACAAACCTGAATAATCAAAAGTGCTTATTTTAAAGGCTTATATGCATGGTATTGTAATAAAAAGTGTTTGGGGACCTGGGTCCTGCCCCAGGGGACATGTATCAATGCAAAAAAAGTTTTAAAAGTTTTTTCGGTAGCAGTGATTTTAATAATGCTTACAGTGAAACAATAAAAGTGTAATATTCCTTTAAATTTCATACCTGGGGGGTGTCTATAGTATGCCTGTAAAGGGGCGCATGTTTGCCATGTTTAGAAGAGTCCCTGCACAAAATTACATTTCTAAAGGAAACAAAAGTAATTTAAAACTACTTGCGGCTACAATGATTTGTTGGTCCGCAATACAAATAAAAGTTAAAAGCCATAGGGAAGCGGCCTCGCCCTCCGTTATTTAAGAAGTTGTCAGAAGAAGCGAAGTGTCACACTGCTGAAGACTCCCACAGAGGCGGATCGTGCGGATGGCGTGGAGAAGAAGCCGGAGCAAGATGCGGGACGAGAAGAGTGGAGGAAGAAGAAGATGAAGAAGAAGATGCTGCCTCTGACTGCTAGTCTAAGGAGATTTGGAGTGAGGTTTGCTGATGTCACTATTGTACTGTTCATTGTTCTTGTTGCAAGCTCTGACATGAGGAAGCAAGACACCGCCTCTACCAAGAAGACAGTGCAGAACAAGGCAAGTAAGTCAGTAACGGGCAAAGAACAGCCGCAGGTAGACCACAGACAACACCAGTATCTAGTCATTTGCCCACTGTCTGTCTTTTCTGGGCAAAACTTCCAGAGTTCTGTTCCTCTTTGGTGGCTGTAGCATGGTTCACTGTCCATACAGGCTTGTAACACAACTTGTACTGTATGTCTATAACTGGCCGTAGATGGGTCTGTTTTGTTCAACCAGCGGGTTAAATGAAAAAAACTGATGTGATTTCCCCATCCACACATTCAAGATGTACTTCAGAGATCAGATGTTTTTGCTATGGGGTAATTCATAATTTCTATTATGGTCTAGAGGGGGACCATAAAATGTATTCTAGTTATGTTTATAATTTTTCTGCAGGACCTATTTGTTGTTTGGGTCATGCCTAGTGCAAGCATCATTCAGTTTTGGTGCGTTTGAAATAACAGCATTGCCAAAAACATCTGCCAGAGGATATGTTACAGGGGTCTTCCTTGGTCACATTAAAAGCTTGCATGTGACTGTTGGTGAAATGTTTTCTTTTCTCAGGACCCTGGATTCTTAATGTTAGAGCACTGTTTAGGCAACCAAGGCCATTTTTCATTTTTTTCTGCTTTATTACAGCGTTCGTTACCCAAAAAACAGGTCCTGTTCTCTTAAAGCATGAATAACAGCACAGTGCCCCCTCCCCTCCTCCTGCTGCTATTATAACTGCAATAAAAACCTCCTATCCCCTCTGTACCATAACGTTATGTGCCCCTGTGTCTGCTTTATATAAAAAATATGTCGATCTGTACCTATATCAGAGCATCTCCCACCGCTTACATGACTCCTCGGCAGAGGAGCAGGGCCAGACTGGAAATAAAATCCAGCCCTGGAAAAAATGTCATACCAGCGCAACAGCATAACGTCATTATTTTCTTGTTCCTGAAAGGGAAAACTATACATTTTAAAGCACTTTTGAAGCGCATATTATATATATATATATATATATATATATATATATATATATATATATATATATATATATATATATATATATATATACTGTGAAGAGGAGACTATAAGATAAAACCAGAGCCACCAAGCTGGAGCCGACTGACTGAATCCTGCATGGTGCACCTGAGAGAAGGTCAGTGACAGCACTGCCAGGCCAATCTGAAGGGGGGTCACTGATGTAAGGGGGGGTGAGTAAGATAATGTAAGGGGCACTGATATAAAGGGTAACCCACCCCCCTTACCTGAGGGTATTCTTTCTGAGGAAGGTGGTTCTGAGTTCCTGGGGCCCCCCTTAATGATTTACCACTTTTAACTGGAATTAGCTTTTTTATATATATATATGTATATATATATATATATATATATATATATATATATATATATATATATACAGTATATATATAATTTTATATATATATATATATATATATATATATATATATATATATATATATATATATATATATATATATATATATAAGCAAATTCCTGTTAAAAGTGGTAAATCATCAAGGAGGGGCCCAGGAACTCAGAACCACCTTCCGCAGAAAGAATACACTCAGGTAAGGGGGGTGGGTTACCCTTTATATCAGCGCCCCTTACATTATCTTACTCACCCCCCCTTAGATCAGTGACCCCCCCTTCAGATTGGCCTGGCGGTGCTGTCACTGACCTTCTCTCAGGTGCACCATGCAGGATTCAGTCAGTCGGCTCCAGCTTGGTGGCTCTGGTTTTATATTATAGTCTCCTCTTCACAGTCCACACATGTCTGACTTCTCCCATGACCCCCATCCTGGCGGCGCTCCCACTCTTGACTCCTCTACAGACTCCCTCAGAGACTTCAGTCATGATACAGGAGATGGTCAGAGACTGCAGACATTATACAAGAGCTCAATGCAGCCTCAATGTGCTCATCAAATGCAGCCTCACCAGTGCCCATCAAATGCAGCCTCACTGTGCCCATGAATGCAGCCTCACTGTGCCCATCAAATGCAGCTTTACTGTGCCGTGAATGCAGTCTCACTGTGCCCATGAATGCATCTCACTGTGCCCATGAATGCAGCCACACTGTGCCCATGAATACAGCCATACTGTGCTCACCATTGCAGTCCCTCCTGTGCCCCATGTCCTAGTCTGCAGTCCCTGTCTGTGGGAAGGTGTGTTGATGTTCGGCATGGTACCTTGCATGCCAGCAGGATATCCATGATGGCCAGCAGCAGGCAGGGTCTGTTTTGGATGGGGACAGTGCTCCTTCCGGAGGATTTGTTTGCTGTGGAATGGAGTAGTCCCTGGCCACCTGCACCTTCAGCTGTCCTCATTTTCCGGCCCTGGTCAGCCTGTCCTCTGGTCCTGGGGAAGTGGAGAGCACTGGGTGGGAGGTGGAGAGAAGGGAAAGCAGAGAGTACTGGCAGGGTTGGAGAGCACATGGGTGGGGGCAAAGAGCATTGGGAGTGGAGATCACAGGGGTGGGGAGTGGAGAGTGCTGGGGGGAACTTGAGAGCGCTGGGGGGGGCAAAAAGAACAGGGGTGGAGAGCACGGGAGGCTAAGAGCACGGGGGGGGGGGCTAAGAGTGTGGGGTGGCAAAGAGCACGGGGGGGGAGCTTGAGAGCACTGGGTGGGCAGAAAAACAGGGCTGGAGAGCACTTGGGGGTACAAAGAGCAGGGGGGAGTGGAGAGCAATGGGGGAGCTTGAGAGCACCAGTGGGGGCCAGAAAGAACAGGGGTGGAAAGCATGGGGGACTGGAGAGCACTATGGGGGGCGGAGAGCACTGGCGGGGTTGGAGAGCACATGGGTGTGGGCAAAATGCAGGGGGAATGGAGAGTACAGGGGTGGGGAGCGGAGAGTGCTGAGGGGGAGATTGAGAGAGCACTGGAGGGGGAGTCAAAAAGAACAGGGGCGGAGAACACGGGGGCCAGAGAGCACTGGGGGGAGTGGAAAGCACTGGGGTGGGGGCTGGAGAGTGATGGGGAGAGCTGGAGAGCACTGGGGGGAGTGGAGAGCACTGGGGTGGTGGCTAAAGAAGGATGGGGAGAGCTGGGGGGGTCAGAAAGAACAGGGGTTGAGAGAACTGTGGGGCAGGGCTGGAGAGTGTGGTGGGGGAGGAGAACACTGGGGGGGGGGGGAGCCAGGGAGCACAAGAAGAACTGGGGGGGCAGTAAAAGTTGGATTGGATAGGAGGAGTAGCAGGGGATCGGCATATAGAGATAATGAGCTTTCTATATTAATCAATGCAGCTGTTGAATGCTTGATTCTCCTCCTCTCCCTCCTGCAAGCATTCAGCGGCTACATGGAGGAATACAGAAAGCTCATTTCCTCTATATGCCGACCCCCTATCCAGGCACACAGGGTGGGCTGTACGGGTGGGCATCTCCTCCTGTGTGTCACGGAGCTGGCTCTGTGTTTGGCAGCGGCGCTGTAACACGTCCTGCCCCCCTAGACCGGCTTGTGTGATAGGCAGAACACTGGTTCTATCTACTATCACATGAGCTGGTCTAGGGAGGCGGGACCGTGTTACAGCGCCGCCGCCGAACACAAAGCCAGCTCCGTGACACACAGGAGCAGGAGAAAGGGGAGCACTGCAGCTGCAAAGCAGGCTCAGGGTAGGTGGCCTACCGGGAAATCTCCCGGTATCCCAGTAGGCCAGTCCGGCCCTGCCGAGGAGTCTCATGAGCACCAGGAGATGCTCTGATATAGATACAGATGGCTATGCAAGTCACACCTGAAATTGCCAAAAATAGTGCAAGAACTTCTTTTTAAAATCGGTGTGCCACCTGCTTAGTCAGTGTTGCACTGATATAAACAGTTCCAATGCCGACAATAGGGTGCAACTTGTCATGCGATTTGGATCTGTCAAATTGCATGACAGGTCGCACCAGTGTGAATGAGGGTGGGGTGGAAGAGGTTTTCATTTTGCTTAGAAAGGGGCTTTAAGCATAAAAGATATTAACACAATATCCCCTACCATTTATTAAGGGGGTTTGAAAGCCTCCCTTTTTTAAAGTACATCTATTAGTTACATGAAGCAAGCATCCATCATTCTTTATTAAAAATAGAATGCCTGTCATCATATATCACTAACCATTATTATCTGGTTTATCAAGGATCCTTGCTTTTTTGTACTGTATATGAGCTTTTGGCCAATAGAAGAACACTTGTACCCGTGAACAAGCTTTCGGGACTTCATGTTTTCCCATCGTGCTTTGTCCTAATGTGCATGCGCTGCTCTTCACTTTTAGAGCAGCTGACATGAGGATAAGCAGACCACCCATCACATCCAAAAAAAAGCAGCTCTTCAGCTCCTTCTCCCAGGCATACCCATTTCCAATTTCCCAGCCCTGTCCTCTCTGATTGCGAAATGCCTGTGCATGCGTGCTCGGGCAGTGCTAGGACTCCAGTATGCAGTCCTAAGCCTGGGAGTGTGCACACACAGATGTCCCCATTAGATTAGTACTGTATAGGGGGCACTAAGGAGAGAAGACCAGCAGAAGGGGTTCAAAGAAGGAAAACGTACTAATATAAAGGAAGACCGTGGAAACAGCAGGTTAAGTTTACTGATCAAAGAGGCTCTAAAGGCTCAAGTTTTTTTTACCCTAATATATTCTATGCATTAAGGGGAAAAAACCATCTTATGCTCACCTGGTCTCCATCTCGATCCAGCAATGTGAATGAGAGCAGCACTCTCCTGGGTCTCTGTCTGCTCATTTGCTCACACCACAGTGGGAGCCATTGGCTCCGGTTGCTGTCAGTCACAGCCAGTGAGTCAAGGAGGAGAGAGAGGGGGTGGGGCTGTGTGAATGGACACAGAGAGCCTCAGGAACGAGCTTGCTTGAGTGCCCTATAGCAAGAGGCCTGCTATTGGGTGCACTCGGCAAGAGGAATGAGCCTGAACCGTAGGCGGGGGACCAAAAAATATGTTTATTATTATTTTTTTAAATCCTTTAGAAACACTTTAAAATTATCGGTATGGAACTTACATTTATAATTACATTTAGACCCCTTTCACACTAGGGCGTTTTTCAGGCGCTTTAGCGTTAAAAAAAGCGCATGTAAAGCGCTTGAAAGAAGCCTCATCTGCAATCCCACTGTGAGTGCTTTCACACTGAGATCCCTTTCACACTGGGGCGTTTTTCAGGCGCATTGAAATCAATGGGAAGCGCCTGCAAAACGCTTTTGGCAGCAGTGTTTTGTGGGCGCTTTTAACCCTTTATTTGGCCACTAGCAGGGGTTAAAAGCACCCCAATAGCGCTTGAAAAACGCTGGTAAAGCGCTGCTAGTTTAAGCGGTGCTTTACGAGCATTTTTCGGGCGCTAACATTGTGAAAGGGCTCTTAACCACTTCAATACAGGGCACTTAAACACCTTCCTGCCCAGACCAATTTTGAGCTTTCAGCGCTGTCGCACTTTGAATGACAATTGCGCGGTCATGCTACACTGTACCCAAATGAAATTTTTATCATTTTTTACCACAAATAGAGCTTTCTTTTGGTGGTATTTGATCACCTCTACGGTTTTATTTTTTGCGCTACAAATAAAAAAATACCGAAAATTTTGAAAAAAAAAATGTTTTTTTTTGTTTCAGTTTCAAAACTTTGTAAATAAGTACGTTTTCTCCTTCACTGATGGGCACTGATGGGGCTACACTGATGGGCACTGATAAGGCGGCACTGATGGGCACCAATGTGGCACCAATGAAGTGGCACTGATAGGCGGCACTGATGGGCGACACGGATGGGCGACACGGATGGGCGACACGGACGGACACTGATAGGTGGCACAAATTGGCACTGATAGCTGGCACGGATGGGCGGCACGGATGGGCGGCACGGATGGGCGGCACGGATGGGCGGCACAGGTGGGCATGGATAGGCGGCACAGGTGGGCATGGATAGGCGGCACAGGTGGGCACTCATAGGCGGCACAGGTGGGCACTCATAGGCGGCATTGGTGTTATACTATAGTAATGGATGCCAATCAGTGCCAAACAATAATGCATGCCAATCAGTGATGCCCATTGTGGGCACTGATTGGCATCCATTATGGGCACTGATTGGCACCCATTGTGCTGACTGGCATCCCTGGTGGTCTAGGGAGGATTATGACCTTTATTACCTTTTCCCTGGTGGTCTGGTGGCGTCCCTGGTGGTCCAGTGTGGGCATCCTCGGGGGGGCTGTGCTGATAATCGATCAGCACAGACCCCCCCTGTCAGAGGAGCAGCCGATCGGCTCTCCTCTACTCGCGTCTGACAGACGCGAGTGAGGGAAAGCCGATCACCGGCTCTTCCCATTTACACTGTGATCAGCCGTGATTGGACACGGCTGATCACATGGTAAAGAGTCTCCGTCGGAGACTCTTTACCGAGATCGTAGTTGCCGGGTGTCAGACTGACACCCCGCAACAACGATCGCCGCGATGCGCGCCCCTGGGGGCGCGCAGCGGCTCATAATCCTGATCACGTCATATGACGTCCGGTCAGGATTATGAAACCACTTTGCCGCTGTCAATTGCCTATAGGGCGGGCGGCAAGTGGTTAAAGCACTTGGGCTTTCACATTGGGATTGCAGATGAGGCTTCTTTCAAGCGCTTTACAGGCGCTTTTTTTAACGCTAAAGAGCCTGAAAAACGCCTGAAAAATGCCCCAGTGTGAAAGGGGTCATAAAGTGATTGTACCGCAGGTGGGGGACCCAAAAACATGTTTATTTTTTTTTAACTCCTTTAGAAACACTTTAAGATTATTGATATGGAACCTAAATTTATAATAACATTTAAAGTGATTGTAAAGCAGATTTTTTTTATATTTTTAGAAGTAACAAACATGTTATACTTACCTGCTCTGTGCAATGGTTTTGCACAGATCAGCTCCGATCCTCCTCCTCCCGTGTAGAGAAACACTCCTGGCCCCCTCCCTTCTGCTGAGTGCCATTATAACAAGCCTCTTACCATGCTTGCTCCCGAGCCAGGTCTGTATGTCCATTGACTTCCAGAGTGAAGCTTGCCTTCCCCCCCCCTTTTCCTCACTGGCCAATGGCTCTGTTGCTGTCTCTCTGTCGAATGAGGAGAGAGAGAGTCCAGAGAACTACTGATTTTGTGTACAGGTCTGAATCGAAATAGGGCTCAGATGAGTATAAGGGGGTGCTGGGGGGGGGGGTGCGGGTCATGCAGAAGGTTTTTTTTTTACTTTAATGCATTAATGCAAAAAAAACTCTACTTTTAGAACCATTTTAATATCACTTAAACCTGTTTCATATCATTCGATTTCTGTAAAGCTGCAGCAGTCCCCAAGAGACGTAAATTTTGCAGTACTGTATCTACTAAAAACTGAAATATAGGTTTTGGGTAAATTGGTCCTTAAATGCCAGTCAGGTAGCTGTATTTCTAGGAGCATAATCCTGTGTAATGATCTTGTTAACTGTTACCTACAGGATACAGCATTTTACTTTTAGTTGGGAAAAAAATGTTGATTAATAAAATGAGCAAATAAGGTAAAGAAACAAATAACATGCAATAATGCAATATGCATTTGTAAATTGATGACTGCTGTTTACAAATCATTACTGGTACCAGAGCAATACTTTCATGTATCATTAATTTATTTTCTAAGAAGCAGATAAAGCATACAGCATTCTTTTTTTGTTTGTTTGTCCTAATAAAATATTAAAGAGATGATTGTAAATGTAATGTTTTCCCCAAAGTAAAGTCAGCAGCCAGGAACAGCGGCTTTTAACCATTAAAATGCTGTGCTCTGTGCAAGACAAGTGTCTTACTTTTGGGAGAATGTCTGTGCAGTGCTCTAGAAATCTGACCGCTGGACAGGATGATCAACTAGTGCTGAAAGAAGGTAAAGCTTAGGGCATATGGGTCACTCTTCACACAAATGCAACAAATCTTCTCTTTCATTTTCTTAATAAATTTCATTCCTAAGGTTGTCAGCACCATCTAGTGGCATTTATGCAGTATTTTTCCTGAAGTACCTAAATCAGAAATAATACTGCTATATTGCAACTAGATGTCACTTCCATATTAAAGTATTTTCCTAAACTCAGGACCCTTCATTCACTATATCTGGTCTCCCACAGTACACATTACATGCAAATGTAATTATTGCGATGGCATGGCGGCAAATTTAAAGGGACGTACCTGTACGCTCATTTTCCAGCCGTGCCGTTCTGCCAGTGTACATCGGTGTGCGCCGGCTGGGAACTGGTTAAAAAGATATATGATAACTTTTTTATTTACTTCTTAGTCTTTGTGTACACTGCTGCTGGTAAACAGATGTTTAGGAGCAGTTGGGCATTTTTTTCAGCTGCCCCTGAACTCTCCTCTATGTTATCTTATCTGTAAATGCACACAGGGTCGTTTATAGCCATTTCTAGGCAGTTGAGTTTAGAAGCATTTTTTGGAACACAAAAAAATGCGTTCGGGATGGATGTTCAGAGGCATTTGAAACGCTAAATGCCTGTAACAGCTTGTAAACGCGGTAACTCGGATTTAGCCACGTTTCGTTTACAAAGTTTTTCATTTTTGACTATTTGAAAAAAAAATGAAAAAAAATCATTTTTTTTTAAACGCTTCTAATGTTTTAAATGTCGGTTACTATCTATCAAGTTAAATAGTTCAGGAGAATTTGTAAAAACATCCCATGTGCATGAAGCCTTATGTCCAGCAATGTTTTTTTTTCTTAATTTAGGATATAATAGGGATAAATTAGAAACCCTCTTGGGTTTTTACTGTTATCGGGTGCTTTATTCCTAGAGACTCTACGCCAGTCATATAGTAACTATATACCTATTTTGCCAAAATAAAGTGAAAAACAACTATTGTATAAAATAAATATCTTGCCTGCAAGTAATAAATACCAAGTATCCAGAATGAAAATTCAGCCCCATGATGACCACAGCTGGCAATCTAGTAATGGTCCAATGGCATGTTTTTAGGGCAGGTTGGTGACAACAGTGGACCATAATGTGTGTTCATGTGTGCCATTTGTAGTGCCTATTGGGAGTCTGTGTGAAAGAGTTACAGCACAAGAAAACATTCAGGAGTCAGGAAAAGATCCTTTATATAACTGTCCATTATTATTTGTAATAAACTGTTAAAATTTGAGAATAACTGAGTATTGCCTACTTTGTTTGGACAGATACGTGAGGGAACATTGTAATGCATACCACGTTTTCATAGCTCCAAAATTATTAATAGTGACTCTGTTTTTGGGATGTAAGGGGATCTAAACAGTACATGATGTATATTATCATATATGTACTGTATATTATCAGTATATTACATATCAGAGTACCTTTGTTGTGTACCTGCATAAATGCCCATGTATGTATTCCTTGTATGGAAGCTGGTCAAAGGGCGACTGAAATGAAAGACAAACACCACGTTCAAGCTGCTCTTGTCCAGCGGCTCTTCATTTGTGCCTCCATCTTTAACTATACTGGGTGTGAGCAAATGTGATACAGGTCTCTCCTGGCAGTGACCTGCGCCACATTTCATTGATTTTGTGACTACGTTTAAAATGTGATTCAATCATGGCTTAAAAAATGTGTTTCAGATTCATCAATTAGGAACACTATATGCAGGGAGCTGGAAAAGCAATTGTGGCCTTTATCTGTTGTTTTTTTTTTGTTTTTTTTGTTTTTTTGTAGGTATTTACAAAGAATTGAAAGGATTTTCAGTGATCTCAATGCGTCTCTATTAATGCTGAGTTTTGAATTTTTTTCTTTGTAATTTTGTACTGTTACTACTAATATAAATGTTTCACATTTATTTTTGCTTTTGCAGGATTAATTATATTTTTACTGTCCCTTCTCGCTGTTTTTACAACTGTTACATTTCTAAAAATACATCTGTTGCTAGGTTCCAGAAAGGGAAGCGAAGGGAAAGTCTATAAAATAAGCTGTTCATGCTAAATCCTTGTGTTTCTTTATAATTAACAGTACAGTAAGACAGGGGTCCTCCTAGTTGTTCAGCCTGCTCAGTACTGAAACTGGCCATACATGGATCAAAATTCAGCTAGTTTAACAGGAACCAGCCAAATTTTGATCCAGGTATGGGCCGAGAGGTTGTACAGAAGTTGATCTACCAATCAGGTTCTGTACAACTGCCCTGTTGGATTTTCACCGCTCGATCAGGGCTTCAGGTTATAGCCAGCAATTGTGATCAGCATAGGTGTGCGACTGAGCAACCTATTGCATTAGGGTGTGCACCCCAAAGCTCAAACACACACGCCGCTAAAAACAGATGGATGGGGATCCTATCAGGTGGCAGTTGGGTGTAAATGGACAGGCGGTCTGTTTTCATCTGACCACCCCATAGAGAACCGGCGGCTACACCCATCCTGCCCCCCACCCACCCGTTTTTTTTTCTCCCCTTTCCCCACTGTACCCTCGTTCTCTTCTACACTTTTTAGTGTCACTCTTTCACTGTACTGGTGATAAAGAAAACTACTTTATCCTAGCATTTATAGTGGCAATGATTAATCAAACCTAGAGTGTTGATTCCTCTCTTAACAGTTTAAGTTTTATAGATTTCATGATTAATGGGCATTCCGGAACGTTACTTTCTTGACCTTGTGTGCGTCTAGGGGTTCCCCGAGGTAGATGGCCCAAGAACTGTAGAGACTGACGGCAGATACACTTAGAGGGATTTTTATTTGCAAAAATAGTTAACGAACACAGTCTCTCAACATAGGGTTAGAGGGTTTAGGTAGGAAAGTCCAGGTACTCTTAGTGCTAAGTCAAACAGGAAAAGTCTCTCACATCCAGAGAATAGCCATTCACAACTGGATCCTCACCCTTAGTCCTTCTCTCACCAGGCCTAGCAGCCAACAAGGTGTTTCAATCAGATACAGTCTCTGCCACAGACTTGTTGTAGAACACTTGGTCAAAGTCTCTGCCACAGACTTGGTGTAAAACACTTGAACAGAACTGAAAGGTGTAGACAACTCAGAAAACCCTCGTATGGTACCAGTGTCTTGCAGCCGGTTCGGTGATACCACACAAGACTAGATTCACTTGGGGTCCTTCAACTTGTCCAGGCTCTTGCTGAGAAGCCAACCTTTGCGTGGCCTTCTCCCGGAAGAGTCCTCCCCTGGATACCTTCACAGTTGCTGGGCCTCTCCACAAACCTAGACGGCACCGGACCACCTCTGAATCCTTCTTTCAGTTTCTTTGCCTCCGTCTAGCCAGCCCCGAAACTTGTAGTCGGGTGGATCCACAATCCAGGCCATGAGAGTCCTGGGGGCTGGTCAAGAGGACCAGGACAAAACAGCCAGAAAGCACCTCTGGACCGGAATCCCGAAGAACGTGACGTCAGCACCTTAAGTGTCCTCTCCCAGAATGCACAGCAAGAGTGGCACTCCCACTGGGCTGGTTCCGAGAGAGAGTAAACCCTTAATGCACCCAACTAGACTGCATTCTTGACCCTGCCAGGGATGACAGCGCCACCTATGGTCAGGTAGAACACCATGCAGTCCAGCCAGACTGGTACTAAGGTCAAAATTTAGAGTAATAAAACCCAAAACCAAACTGCGGTTCCAGGAAAAATTAAATGACAAAACATGTGCTCTTCAGGAGCCGGCGCTACATGTACAACTAAATGGATCCACCGTTTTGTGTATGTTGGATAATTTAAATAAAGAGCCTAAAAATGCCTCAGTGTGAATCGACACTAAAGCAAAACCTACACGAAAAAAAAGGGAGAACAGTGTGCTGTGTACGGGTCCTCTGTGCATCAGCAGAGCAGACACGGACCTGTCTATCGCCTGCTCAGCGGCGAACAGTTGAGAGATTTCCTGCTGAGTGGGCAGATCCACTGGTGGCCTCTGCCAGTGTAAAAATGGCTTTACAGCAAAAAAAAAAATTCTCTTTTGGGATAAAGGTTTTACATAAATAAATAATCACTGATCATTGTAAGCAACCCTGTCAGTAGAAAATGGTTTGTCTCAATCCTGCAACTACATCTACAGGGTAGCTTGTTCTTTCAAAAAACAACAGACACAGTAAAATACATGTTTGCTTTGGGGTTTAATATCAATTTAAGTTCAAAAGTCAACTTAGCATGAACGGCAGAAGAAAAGTAAGGGACATTTAGAGGACATGCAGTGAGAATGGGGCCCGATGCAGTCTGTCTAGAATTTTATTGTTTTTTCATTTGTATTCCAAGGGCCTAACAGCAAGAAAAAGTGACTGCTTTCTAATCTGGAATGTAGCAATATTTACAAAGAGATAAGGAATTCCATAGCCATGAGCAGCACTTTTATTTTGTAATTTGTTTTTATGTAAAGTTCCAACAGCAATACTTCTCAGTTCAAGACTGAGAATGGTGTAAATAGGGAAGGCTGTAAATACAGTAAAATGCAGGTAACCCTTTTTTATTTTCAAGTTTGTGTAAGGGATCTGTTTGCACCAGAAGCCCGTGTTCAGTGCATGTTTCCGGCACCACATTCAAAAAGTATTAGGAGTGGGTGTCAATGTAATTCTAATGATACAGTACGTTTCCCTGCCCCGGATCGCATGGTACTGCAGCACTATGCGATCCAGTTACAGTGTGCAAGGCTTGCCTTTTTCCTGTAGTGCATCTTCCTGCCATCTTTTCCCTAGTTAAGCCACATGCACACAGCAAGCCTTCCACACAATGGATAAGAAACTTGATTAATCAGACCAGGCTACCGTCTTCCATTGCTCCGTGGTCCAGTTTTGATGCTCATGTACCCATTGTAGGTGCTTTTTGCTGTGGACACAGGTCAGCATGAGCACCCTGACTGGTCTGCGTCTACACAGCCCCATACATAACAAACTGTGATAACCCGTGTGTTCTCACACCTTTCTATCAGAACCAGCATTAACTTTTTCAGAAATTTGAGCTACAGGAGCTCTTCTTTTGGATCAGACTACACAGTCCATCCTTCACTCCCCATATGTATCAATGAGCCTTGGTGTCCCATGACCCTGTTACTGGTGTTCCTTCCTTGGTCCACTTTTGGTAGATCCAGACCACTAATGACCCACTAAAGCTGCATTTTTGGAGTTGCTCTGACCCAGCCATTTAGCGATTACAATTTGGCTGTTGTCAAAGTTGCCAAAGTTGCTCAAATCCTTATGCTTGCCAATTATTTTACTTTCAAAACATCAGCGTCAGGGGCAACATGTTCACATGCTGCCTAATATATCCCACCCACTTCCAAATGCCATTGTAATGATATAATCAATGATATTTACCTCTCAGGGTTATAATCTTTTGGCAGGTTGGTGTAAATCTACTTTGGGTGCACCAAATACCTTCACAAACTAGGACAATGCCTTTTAAAAGCAGCAGTGACATCATCAATATGTACATAGCTCAAAGTGGAGTTCCACTTCAAAGTCAGCAGCGACAAATACTGAAGCTGCTGACTTTTAATAATCAGACACTTACCTGTCCCAGGGTCCAACAATGTGGGGGATCGAAGCCTCACTTGTCTCCCCCTCTGCTCGGCAGCGCCACCATTGTAACTGTGGGCGTCCGGCTGTGACTTTACAGCCGGGCACCCACTGTGCATGCACGAGCTGCGCCGTGCGCCATGACTGTCTGCACAATCATCTGGGACCAGTGACGTGTCGCAGATGATTGCCTAGAGGTAGGGGGGAGAGGTGATCTTCCTTCCGGCGCCGAGGATGCGTCAGAAGAAAGTGTGAGCTGAAAAGAGGGTATCTGCTCCCCCCCCAAAAAATTACATGCCAAATGTGGCATGTCAGGGGGTCACCTTCTCTTAAAGCGGAAGTTCCATTTTTGGGTGGAACTCCGCATTAACCACTTCAGCCCCGGAAGAATTTACCCCCTTCCTGACCAGAGCACTTTTTGCGATTTGGCACTGCATTGTTTTACCTGACATTTGCATTGTCATGCGACGTGGCTCCCAAACAAAATTGACGTCCTTTTTTCCACAAATAGAGCTTTCTTTTGGTGGTATTTGATCACCTCTGCGATTTTTTTTTTTTGCGCTATAAACAAAAAATTGTGACAAGTTTGAAAAAAAACACATTATTTTTAACTTTTTGCTGTAATAAATATCCCCAAAAAATATTTAAAATTATTTTTTTTGCTCAGTTTAGGCCAATACATATTCTTATACATATTTTTGGTAAAAAAATAGCAATAAGCGTTTATTGATTGGTTTGCGCAAAAGTTATAGTGTCTACAAAATAGGGGATAGTTTTATGGCATTTTTATTAGTAATGGCAGCGATAAGCGATTTTTATCATGACTGCAACATTATGGTGGACACATTGGACAATTTTGACACATTTTTGGGACCATTGGCATTAATACAGCGATCAATGCTAAAAAATGTGATTGATTACTGTAAAATATCACTAGCAGTGAATGGGGTTAACCACTAGGTGGCGATGTAGGGGTTAAGTGTGTCCCAGGGAGTGATTCTAACTGTGGGGGGAGGGGCTGTGTGTGACACGTCACTGATCATCTTCCCGTTCTTCCTCACTGTGAGACGATCGCGGGTATGCCCGCAGACCTCGAGTCCGCAATCATGGTCACGGAGTCCCTGGCGGGCGGGCGGGCTGGCGAGCCGCCTCTTAAAGGGCAACGTACAGGTATGTTAATCTTCCTGTATGTGCCCTTCTGCAGCAGTATATCTTTGTTGGGGGGAGGTGGTCGGGAAGCGGTTAAACTCTACAGAAAACTAAAGGAGGGGGCAGATACAAGATCAATAATCCTGCTGGATTGCTGCACAGATCTGGAAGAAATACAAAAAAAATCACACCACGGCTGGCCATACATGATACAATTTTCTTGTACAATTTTCCTTTAGATTTACCAAAACAATATAATATGAGATCAAACCTAAACACTTTCAATTTGCATGCAACCATATAACCACTTGAAGGCCAAGCCTTGTCTGGAACTTTTTTTACAAGTTTAAACCAGTATGTTTTGCTACAAAATTACTTATAACCTCCAAACATTTTATATCATATGTGTGTATATATATATATATATATATATATATATATATATATATATATATATATATATATATATATTTATATATATATATTTTTTTTAGTAGAGATCCTAGTGAATAAAATGCGAATCATTGCACATTTTTATGTCATACAGTATTTGCTCAGCGGTTTTTCAAATGTCATTTTTTGGGAAAAAATACACTTTAACCACTTTCAGACCGGACCAATTTGCTGGTCAAAGACCAGACCACTTTTTGCGATTCGGCACTGCGTCGCTTTAACTGACAATTGCGCGGTCGTGCGACGTGGCTCCCAAACAAAATTAACGTCCTTTTTTTCCCACAAATAGAGCTTTCTTTTGGTGGTATTTGATCACCCCTGCGGTTTTTATTTTTTGCGCTATAAACAAAAATAGAGCGATAATTTTGAAAAAAACGCATTATTTTTTACTTTTTGTAATAATAAATATCCCCCAAAAATATATAAAAAAACATTTTTTTCCCTCAGTTTAGGCCGATACGTATTCTTCTACATATTTTTGGTTGCAGTGATTCCTGTGTAAATGACACTGGCAGTGAAAGGGTTAACCAGTGGGTGGCAGTGTAGGGGTTAAGTGTTCCTAGGGGTGTGTTACTAACTGTGGGGGGGTTGGGCTTTCATTTAGTGTACACTGATCTCTGCTCCAATCACATGGAGCAGAGATCAGCGTCACTAGTTGCTAGGCAGAATGTAAAAATGTTGTTTATACAGCATTTCCTCCATTCGGCCGCTCCGTGAGACGATCGCGGGGATGCCCGCGGCGATCGAGTCCGCGGGTCCCGCGACCGGACTCACGGGGGTCCCGACCAGCGCGGGAGCGCGCCGCCGGCGGCGCGCTCCCGATGGCACGGCGGCAACGAATATTGGACGTACATGTACGCCAATATGCCTGCCCGTGCCATTCTGTCGACGTACATCGTCGTGCGCTGGTCGGGAAGTGGTTAATGATTTAAAAAAAAAAAAAATCACAATATATACCCCCATTTTTTGTAAAATATGAAAGATGATGCTACACCAAGCAAACAGATACCTAACATGTCACACTTTAAAATTATACATGCTCGTAGAATGGCGACAAACTACAGTACTTGAAAACCTCCATAGGCGACACTTTAAAAATGTTTACAGGTTACCTGTTTGGAGTTACAGAGCAGGTCTAGTGCTAGAATTATTGCTCTCACTCTAACATTTACAGTGATATCTCGCATTTGTGGTGCGAACACCGTTTACATATGCGCTCGTGACTTACATAAGCATTCACTTCTTCACCCAAGCATGAAAGGGTGCTTTAATTTGACTTTTTTTTTTCTTATTTATTTTATTTTTAATTTTTACACTATCCTTTAATTTTTTTTCTAACTTTTATTCATGTTACAAAGAAGGTAAATATCCCTTGTAATAGAAATAAGGATGACAGGTCCTCCTTATGGAGAGATCTGGGGTCAAAAAGACCCAAAATTTCTCCTTTACTTTTAAAAGCAAAAGCAAAATTATTTTTGATCTTTTGCTTTAAAAAAAAAAATGTACTTCCGCCCTAGACCGGAAGTGATGTCATGATGTTGCTCCAGTCCTCCAAGGCCACAGAGTCAATCAGAGATGATCTAGTCTCTTAATGCCTGTGACCAGCCAGCCGCACCATTGAATCTTTTCTCAGGTGCTCTGGTGAAGGGGAACGTCCCCTCCCTCCGCTTCAGAAAGAAATCCAGTAGCTAATGAGTCGCTCAGACTGCCTTCATGAGAAAGCTGGCTCAAAAAAAAGGATACCAGGGTTATGGCTGATACCTGGCAAACCACTTGCAAACCGCAACGTATATATATATATATATATATATACGTATTGCGGTCGGCAAGTGGTTTATGTATGGCCAACCTTGAGTCAAGTAAGAATAATGCTTCTTCTATTTTAGATAATATTTGCTTATTCTAGCTCTTATCTCAGCTTTAAAGTGTATGAAGTGCCAAATATTTATTTTGGGTAGCATACGGATGGATTAAAACATCTGTATATTTTTGCTGCCTGTGGCCCATTAGGGATTTTTCTCTTCACTTGCTGTCTCAGACAGGGAACAGGAAGTGAGAGGACATTACCCTGTGAGACACATGTCACTGGAACAAGTGTCTCATAAAAAGTTGACTGAGGTTCTAGCTTTCCCCTACTTAACTAGAAAAGAAAAAGTTTTAGCTGTAGATACATTTTAATTGATGGAACTAGGTACATTACCCACCAGTGAGCAATATGGCCTATTTCACACAAGCACCAACATTACAACATTACATTATCACAGTGCCCGGCGCCGATCACCCATGCACAGTGGGTGCCTGGCTGTGAAGCCACAGCCGGGTGCCCACAGTAAGAATGCCGGCACTGCGAGCGGAGGGGGGGCTTCGTTCCCCCGCATCGCTGGACCCTGGGACAGGTAAGTGTCCGATTATTAAAAGTCAGCAGCTGCAGTATTTGTAGCTGCTGACTTTTATTTTTATTTTTTTTAGGGGGCACCCCACTTTAACATTACATGTAGCCTGGGAACATGCATTGGCCCATGAATTGCCGACCAATTCAATTACTTCTCTTGACAAGGAATGCTGTAAACTGAGTGCTGCCAGAAACTGAAACAAAAGCACTGCCGGTTCTTCTTCATCCACTGGCCTCCTCTCCTCCCCAACCTCCCTGAAACTGCATGTAATGCATTTATATGGTTAAAAAAGGCGGTGAAGAGGCAAAATATTGCCTTCACACCTTCTGTCAAACGTCTCTGAAAAGCTATCTATCGTGGACCACTTTACAGAAGAGTGGCAAGGCTTGCCTTATGTCGAGGGCCGGATTAAGAACATCATGAGCCTGGTGCTAAGGATTTTGGTGGGGCTTTTTATAAAAAAAATAAAAAAAATAAAAATGCAAAAAAATTTTGTAATAACAAATCAAATTAACCACTTCCTACTCGGCCTATAGCAGAATGATGGCTGGATGGTGGTTCAGTTATCCTGACTGGGCATCATATGACGTCCAGCAGGATAACAGCCACCATGCGCCCACAGGGGCATGCATCGTGGTGATCGGTGGTGCGGTGTGTCAGTCTGACACATAGTTACTTAGATCTTGGTAAAGAGCATCTGACGGAAGCTCTTTACACGTGATCAGCTGTGTTCAAGCATGGCTGATCACGATGTAAACAGGAAGAGCCGTTGATTGTCTTTTCGTCGCACAGCACCCCCTCCCGATGCCCTCCCAGGACCACCAGGATGCTACCAGGACCACCAGAGATGGCCCCCACACTGGACCACCAGGTATGCCACTCTAGACAACCAGGGATATGCCAATCAGTGCCCAGGCAGCTGCCAATTAGTGGCAATTAAAAATGCCTGCCAATGCCACCAGTGATGCCTATCAGTGCAGTCTATCAGTGCCACCTTTCACAACCTATCAGTGCCACATTTCAGTGCCCATCAGTGCCGCCTATCAGTGCCCACCAGTGCCATCTATCAGTGCCACCCATAAGAACCCACCAGTGCAGCCTTTCAGTGCCCATCAGTATGGCCTATCAGTGCCACCTTTGAGTGCCCATCAGTGCCACCTATCAATGCCCATTAGTGCTGCATATCAGTGTCACCCACCAGTTCCGCCTATCAGTGGCCATCAGTGTCCATCGTCAGTGCCCATCAGTGCCACCTCATCAGTGCTATCTCATTGGTGCCACTTCATGTGCCGCCTTATCAGTGCCCATCAGTGCAGCTTATCAGTGCCCATCAGTGAAGGAGGAAACTTACTTATTTACAAAGTTTAACAGAAACAAAAAAACGTTTTTTTTCCAAAAATTTTGGGTCTTTTTTTATTAGTTTAGCAAAAAATTAAAAACGCAGAGGTAATCAAATACCACCAAAAGAAAGCTCTATTTGTGGGAACAAAATTATAAAAATTTTATTTGGGTACACGGTAGATTTAAAAAGTGACAGCGCTTAAAGCTGAAAATTGGCTTGGGCAGGAAGGGTGTGTAAGTGCCCTGTATTGAGGTGGTTAAATTAAATAGCGAGAGGGAGGATGAGAGAGAGAGAAAGAGAGAGAAAGGGGATGAGAGAGGGGTGAGGGGTAAGGGAGGGAGGATGAGAGAGAGAGAGGGGCATGAGAGAGGATGCACATGAGCATGTGTGGGAGTGACAGCAATGCAGCTCGGCCAAAGCAAGTGACCGAAGGCACAGAACCCGGAAGGAAGACCAGGTGAAGATGGAAGCGCCGGGACATGCCAGATTGATCACAGCGCAGAGCTGCTGGGCTCAGTCTGACAGGTATGCTGTGCATACAAGTACATTATGGCATAACCTATCTCAGGGCCTCTAAAAAGTAGTACCGTAGTAGTCTTAATACTAGTACTAGTAATACTGGTAGTAATGTCAGTGAAGTTTACTAC
The DNA here is from genome assembly GCF_037356315.1 of Lithobates pipiens. NCBI lineage: Eukaryota > Metazoa > Chordata > Amphibia > Anura > Ranidae > Lithobates > Lithobates pipiens. The sequence goes on along the minus strand of NW_027507790.1, from coordinate 147,516,772 downwards.
CGCTTTAATATCACAGGATCCCAGGAGCCTATCATCATGAGGACCCCTACTGACTCAGGGGCCCTTGGGCAGTGCCCAAGTGCATAGTTGCCAACATTTTAAAAATATTTTCAGGGACACTTTTTTACCAGTGGTATATTTAGAGTACCTGACATCCCCTATGTTCTTCTATACATCACAGTAGTAATCACAAAATTAAATTTGTACTAATAATGGGCAGAACAAATATGAGGACTAAGAAGATTTCCTTTAGTTGAACTGACAAATGTGTGCCCATTATAGAACTGATAACATTGAGAATATTCAATATAACTTTAAATAACTGTTTATGTGGGTAAGAGGCATAGGGGAGGAATATGAATGGTATAAAAGTGGAAAGTATGTGCAGGTGAGGAAGAGGAGTTTGAAGGATATGACAGCGGGCACTATGTACAGGAGAGGAATGTGGAAGATATGACAGTGGGGGTTATGTACAGGAGAGGACTGTGGAGGGTATAACAGTGGGCACTATGTAAAGGAGAGGAGTGTGGAGGGTATAGCAGTGGGCATTTTGTACAGGAGAGGAGTGTGGGGGGTATATCAGTGGGCAGTATGCACAGCAGAAGAGTGTGGAGGGTTGACAGTGGACACTAAGTACAGGAGAAGAGTGTGGAGGGTTGATAGTGGGCGCTATGTACAGGAGAAGAGTATGGAGAGTATGATGTGGGTAGTATGTACAGGAGAGGTGTGTGGAGGGTTGATAGGGGCAGTATGTAGAGGAGAGGAGTGTGTAGAGAAAGACAGTTGGCAGTATGTACAGGAGAGGAGTGTGGAAGGTATGACAGTTGGCAGTATGTATAGGAGAGTAGTGTGGAGGGTATGATGGGGCAGTATGTACAGGAGAGGAGAGTAGAGGGTATGACAGTGGGCAGTATGTACAGCAGAAGAGTGTGGAGGGTATCACAGTGGGTGGTATGTACAGGAGAGGAGTGTGGAGGGTATCACAGAGGGCAGTATGTACAGGAGAGGAGTGTGGAGGGTATGACAGTGAGCAGTATGTAAAGGAGACAAGTGTGGAGGGTAAGACAATGGGCAGTATGTACAGGAGAGGAGTGTGGAGGGTATGACAGTGAGCAGTATGTACAGGAGAGGAGTATGGAGGGTATGACAGTGGGCAGTATGCACAGGAGGGAAATGTGGAGGGTATAACAGTGAGCAGTATGTAGAGGAGACGAGTGTGGTGGGTAAGACAGTGGGCAGTATCTACAGGAGAAGAGTGTGGATGATATGACAGTAGGCAGTATGTACAGGAGAGGAATGTGGAGGGTATGGCAGTGAGCAGTATGTACAGGAGAAGAGTGTAGAGGGTAAGACAGTGGGCAGTATATACAGGAGAAGAGTGTGGATGATATGACAGTGGGCAGTATGTACAGGAGAGGAGTGTGGAGGGTATGACAGTGGCAGTATGTACAGGAGAGGAGTGTGGAGGATATGACAGTGGGTAGTATGTACAGGAGAGGAGTGTGGAAGGTATTACAGCGGGTAGTATGTACAGGAAAGGAATGTGGGGAGTATGACAGTGAGCAGTATTTACAAGAGAGGAATGTGTAGACTTGTGCACAATGGAAAATGTTCATTTTAATTTGTAAAATACATAATTTCACTCGGTTATATTCATTATGTTACGTTAATTCGTTTTCGGATAATTCGTTATTTCCGTAGAGTGTCCATATTCGTTATACTAAATCTCGAATCATGTCAAATTCATTCGTTATATCCGCTATAATTTCTTTCGTATTCGTTGAAATTTTGTATTTATGTATGTATATATATTTGTGATAATGATTCGTAGTTTGGAAAGTCGTTTGTTTATTGAATCTATTAAAGTGGTTGTAAACCCTTACAAACCACTTTGACCTACAGGTAAGCCTAGATTAAGGCTTACCTGTAGGTCCAAGCAATATCTCCTAAACCTATATGGTTTAGGAGATATTTGCCCGAAAACAGGAGCACTGAGCGCGGCATTTCCAAGAATGGAGCTGCCGCGCGTGTCGACTCCCGTGCGCATGCGCGGGAGTGACGTCATCGCGGCTTCGCCGAATGACAGCGGCGGAGCTGCGAGACGCCACCAGCAAGATGGATGCGGCGGACTACAGGGGACATCGGCGACTTCGCTGGCTCCTGTGTCAGGTAAGTGATACATAATGGGCTACTATGCGATGCATAGTAGTCCATTATGCTTTGCCTTTGCAGGGAATGAAAGAGGAAGTAAACCCATCAGGGTTTACTTCCTCTTTAACACACACAATGACAATATCTCTTCTCCTCGGCTCAAATACTGTACAATACAGCACCCTTCTCACTCAGTTCTCAGGAATGCACTTTGCCAGTAATCCAACCTCCAGCACAAAATTAATCAGCTGTTTGGACTGTAAGATTTACTTTGAGTTGACCTTTTGTTTCATTAGATCTTTAACGAATTATCGAATAATGCCGAATTTATCTGTTATATCCACTATAATTTCTTTCGTATTAGTTGAAATTCGTTATTTTTTTCTTTGGACATTCGGATGCATCCGAATGTCCGAAAGATGCAAAATTCGGCCAATTTTCGAAATTCGTTAAGAAAAGAATTGCACATGTCTAGTGAGGAGGATGAAGGAATCTGGGAAGGAAAAATGTGAAGGTTTGAGGAAGGATGTTTAGGGACTATGTAGTGGTTAAGCGGGCCATACATGGATTGAAATTAAGCCAATTAAGCAGAGACAAGCCATAGTTGATCTATGTATGGGCTAGCTGGTTGTACATAAGTCAATCTATTAATCTACTTGAGTACAACCAGCCTGTCAGGTTTTCTCCCAAAACAATCAGTGCTGCCAGCTATAGTTAGCAACACTGATCATTGTGTTCTGTGGGTAGGGAAGGCTCCCTACTAGTAGAATACAATGCACACTGCAGGAGTGATTCCCCCATCCACAGGTCAGCAGGTGAGAGGTTGTGTGGGGACAGGTTGGGGAGAGAGGTCTGTCAGCAGGGGGGTGTGAAGGAGAAGGGATCTCACCGATCCAGGAGCACACATGCAGGCTGTAAACTGTCTCCTCCAATGGGAAGCCACAGGTGCTGGCTATTACCACTAGCAACAGATGAAAAACAAGCTCTGGACTGCCGCACTCTTCAGAAGACCACTTTCTTTTATTGGAAAATCACATCACAGCTCAACAAACACAGCAAACAAGGAAAAATTGCTGATGTTTCGCAATAGCTGTAGTGCTTATTCATAGCAAACAATCACAGCACAAACAGTTTATTAAGTACCATCTCCAATTGAATAATTGAAATGATTGGTTAAGTGATTAAAATAATCAAATATTGGAAATAATTGAAACCCCCATGATAACAAAATGAAAATTAAGTGAATGAATAAACACCGTTTATAAGACATTGGTGAATATCATTTTGAAATAAAAATAAAGAAGGTAATACTCAATGGTAGATAATAATGTGTCACAAAAAATGAAAAAATTATGTAAATGTGTGGAAATACACGTGACCAGATGTGATTGTGTGAGAAATGAAAAATGTAAAGATATATCAAAATATATGAAAAAAGTGAATAAAAGGTATAAATAAAAAAAAGGGGGGGGTGTGAGATGGTCATGGAGGGATATCAATCAGCGGTGGGGGGAGTAACTGAGCGTGATATCTTTTGGAGTAGGGTCTGTCATCTGCAGGTTGGGAAATGGTCACCTGTGATATTAGTTGAAAGGAGGTGGCTAACATGGTAAGTGGCCGGGGACTGACCTGGTTGGTGGTGAGTGTGAAATGGATGATGTGTTTCAAGTTTCTTTCACATTTGCTTACTGCCCTCCGAAAAGTGATCTGTGGTGAATTGCTTTTCAAGGAGTGGTGTAGCAGCAGCTGACAGGCGTTCATGAGGTAATACTGCTGTCTACTGTTTTTTTTTTTTTACATTGCTGAATGGTATTTTTAAATTGTTTGGCTTGCAGTTGCAGTGTGGCCCCATTGAAATCAATAGGCGTGTTTGACAGGCGGTGCAAGGAGCCCCATATCTCTGGAACTATAGATGATAGGAGCCCCAAATTTTGATCAGTTGTGAGGTAGGTCTTCAGCTACATCACCCCCCCCCCCCCCAAATTTGGGGTCACCGAGCCATGGCCCTCAAAGTCGTTTTTTTTTTCTGCAAATGGGCCTATCTTAGGCTACTTTCACACTGAGGCACTGGGCGCGTCGTTTTAGCAGCGCTTTTCGCCCACTAGCAGTTTTAACCCCCGCTAGCGGCCGAAAAAGGGTTAAAACCTGCCGCTTTGCAGGCGGGTTTGGAGCGCTGCCCCATTCTTTTCAATGGGAAGGGGTGTTTTAGGAGCGCTAAATACACCGCTCCTACAGCGTACCAAAGATGCGGCTTGCAGGACATTTTTCAGCATCCTGCAAGCGCACCGCTCCCTCTGGCTTTCACACTGGAGATACAGCAGCGGCTATTTGAAGGCGCTTTGCAGGCGGTATTTTTAGCACTCTAGCGCCTGCAAAGCGCCTCAGTGTGAAAGGGGCCTTTAGGTAAGGTGCCTGGAGCTGCAGCTCCAATAGCCCCTATGTTAATCTGGCCCTGTGTATGTCTAAGCTTAACCTAACAATGCTTTGTTGATCAGTGGACAGTAAATTAACTTAGACAAGAGGTTCCTTTCAAAAGAAAAAGAAGTGCAGCTCAATATAGCAATAAATATAGTATATAGCCCAAGATGCTGGTGAACTACAAGTCTTAGAAAAATGACTCCACCAATGAAGATCAGCAATTTCAATAATGGTGACAGACCCTCCACCTTTGATCTAAGTTCTGCGCTCCCCTCTAGGCATGGACTCCTGAACAGGTAATCATGCAAGCAGGTCCCGCACAAAAGGTAGGTAGCAGAAACAAATCAATTAGAATTTCTCCTTCAGATCGATATTCTCAATGGGGGCATCAGACTGTATGTATATGGAAAAAAGAGGAGATCTAAGTGCTCACTGTGCAAACATTAAAATGTATTTGTGTCCTAAGGGGACTACTCACATTGATTAAAACGATACAGGCATGTAGCACGACCGTGTGCTGTTAGTTTAAAGGATGGCAGCGGGTGATGTCATCCTTACATAGCTCCTCCCCATACATGTTATGTTCATCAGAACTTCCTCAGTGGGGCTATTCACCCATAGCTGATATTGCTAGCTGGGAGCAATCCACGGTCAGAGAATCCGTCGGAATGTGTCCTATCGGACCATGTCGTCGGATAATCCGACTGTGTGTGGTATGCATCGGACTGATTCCGTCGGAATATCCGTCGGACCCAATATTCCAACATGTTGGAAATATTTCCCGACCAACTGGGCCGGTCGGACATACTCCGATCATGTGTAGAGAATTTTGATCAGACCAAGTGCCACGCATGCTCAGATCAAATTCCTACATCAAAGCTATTGGCTACTAGCCTGAATGTAGTCCCATTGTAACAAAATTACGTCATCACGTTCTGAAAGATCAGATTTTTCGCCAACTTTGTCCGACCGTGTGTATGCAATAGACAAGATCCGACGGACAAAATCCTACGGATTTGGTTGTGGAAATCTCCGACCGTGTGTACAGGAGCTTAGACTGCACTCTACCAAACCTTTACTGCATCTGAACCACATCTACCTTGCATCTGTACCATACCTATGCTGTATCTATACTGCATGCAGGTTAAAGTGGTTCTGCACCTAAAAAAAAAAATATTAAAAGCCAGCAGCTACTAATATTGCAGCTGCTGACTTTTAATAAAATCACACTTACCTGTCCCAGGGTCCAGCGATGTCGGCGGCAGATGACGAGCGATCACTCGTCTCGCTGCTGCCCCCGCCACCATCCTCTGTCAGGGAATCGGGAAGTGCCCGGTTCCCTACTACGCATGCGCGAGTCACGCTGCGCGTCTCTTCTGGTCCCACGCTGTGTCCTGGGAACTGTGTGTTTCCCAGAACACAACGGGGGCGGTGGACGGGGTGGGTGCAGATACCTGGATTATCCAGGTAACTGCACCCCCTCCCCCCTGAAAGGTGCCGATTGTGGCACCGGAGGGGGGGAGGGATCAGATTAGCGGAACTTCCCCTTTAGGGTGAAGAACCGCTTTAACTGTGACTGTGTTAAATGCACCAAATCTCTTAAAAGGCCCCAACGTTAGCTGGCAGAAGAACACATCAAAGGACTGCCCCTCCTGTAATAATTATTCTGCAAGTCTCCTGTGTTCCTCTACCTCCTTCTCCACCATTCTCCTTTTCTTTTGGACAGCGCATACCCAGTTGGTCTAGAACTCACATAGCCTCCATAAATGCACTCAGGAAGTATAGTCACAGCACCAGCAGCTATAGCTTTCCTGGCATAAAAGAAGTAGGTTGGCCAGTGTACATTCAGCCGCAGTGGGAATAATGTGTTTCAACAGGCCCAAGTACACAAATGCGCACAGAGGGTTGTATAGGAACTAATATGACATAATATATGAGGCCTGGTGGGAAATTACCACCCCAAGGTATTTTAATTGGTCAACCCATTGTAGATGTAAGTCAGGAGGGGCTGTGGCTTGGGCGGCAGGGTCAATAGGAGACAGGAAGGATTTGGTCCAGTTGACCTTCAGGGCATAAACAGGGGAAAAAAAAGTATAGAACTTGAAGGGCACCCTGTAAGGAAGGACCTGCATAGTTAAGGAAGAGGAGTATATTTTCTGCAAACAGGGCTACCCTCTCTCCCAGCTAGCCAATGTGTAGACCCCTGATATGCAAGGAAGTATGTAGGCATGGGCGTCCGCAGCAGGGGGCAAGGGGGGCCAATTGCGCCCCCCTGGAATCCCCAAGGTGTTGCCGCCACCATGCTGCATTTTTTTTACTGAGTCCGCCGGCGGCTGCATCCTCCGCTCTCTCCTCTGGATCACAGAGCGGGCTGCCTCTGTGTTCGGCAGCCACTCTGTAACATGGCCCCCCCCCCCCCGACCTGCTTGTTTGATAGTAGGCGTAATGTTGATTCTCTCTACTATCACACGAGCCGGTCTGGGGGGGCAGGGCCATGTTACAGAGCGACCGCCGCCGTTCCTCTGCCAGCCAGCACTTTTATCCATAGGAGGAGATGCTGCAGGTACAGCCCGCCCTGTGTGCCACAGTGCCTGGATAGGAGGATGGGTGGGGGCTGCAGGGGGTCTCCTATCCAACTTATTTTACTGTCCCCAGTTCACCTTGTGCTCCCTGCCCCCCCCCCAGTGCTCTCCTCCACCACACTCTCCTGCCCCCCCCCCAGTGTTCTCCTCCACCACCACACTCTCCTGCCCCCCCCCAGTGCTCTCCTCCACCACACTCTCCTGCCCCCCCCCCAGTGCTCTCCTCCACCACACTCTCCTGCCCCCCCAGTGCTCTCCACCATCACACTCTCCTGCCTGCCCCCCCCCAGTGCTCTCCTCCACCACACTCTCCTGCCCCCCCAGTGCTCTCTTCCCCCACCACACTCTCCTGCCCCCCCCCAGTGCTCTCCTCCCCCACCACACTCTCCTGCCCCCCCCAGTGCTCTCCTCCACCACCACACTCTCCTGCCCCCCCCCCCCCAGTGCTCTCCTCCACCACCACACTCTCCTGCCCCCCCGTTCTCTCCCCCCCTGTTCTTGCTGCCCCCCCTGCTCTCCCCCTGCTCTCCCCCTCCTTCTCTAGCCACCATTCCAGTGATCTCCACTCCCCCCGTTCACCCCCCAGTGCCCCCCCACAATGCTCTCCACTCCCCCCAGTGCTCTCCCCCTTGTCCCCCCCCCAGTACTCTCCTCCACCACACTCTCCTGCCCCCCCACAGTTTTCTCCTCCCTTGTTCTTGCTGCCCCCCCCCTGCTCTCCAGCTCTCCCCATCCTTCTCTAGCCACCATCCCAGTGCTCTCCACTCCGCCCAGTGCTCCCCCCGTTCCCCCTCCACAGTGCTTTCCACTCCCCCCAGTCCTCCCCCCTCCGTGCTCTACCCCTGTTCTCCTCCCCAGTGCTCTGCCCCCTGTTCTTCCCTCCCCCCAGTGCTCTCCACTCCCTCTGGTGCTTTCCCCCTTGCTCTCCCCCAGTGCTCTTCCCCCCCCAGTGCTCTTCCCCCCCAGTGCTCTCTTCCCCCCCCCCCAGTGCTCTCCTCCCCTCCAGTGCTCTCCTCTCCCCCCCAGTGCTCTCCCCCTGTTCTTTCCCCCCAGTGCTCTCCGCCCAATGCTCTCCACTCCCCCCAGTGATCTCCCCCCTGTTCTTTCTCCCCCCCAGTGCTCTTCAGCTCTCCCCATCACTCTCCAGCCCCCACCCCAGTGCTCTTCAGCCCCCCATTCTCCCCACCCCTGTTCTTTCTGCCCCCCTGGTGTTCTCCAGCCCCACCAGTGCTCTCTACCCTCCGTGCTCTCCACCCCTGTTCTTTTTGGCTCCCCCCAGCACTTTCCACTCCCCACCCCTGTACTCTCTACTCCCCCTGCATTTTGCCCCCACCCATGTGCTCTCCAATTCTACCAGTGCTCTCCACCCCCCATAGTGCTCTCCAGTCCCCCGTGCTTTCCACCCCTGTTCTTTCTGGCCCCAACTGGTGCTCTCAAGCTCCCCCCATTGCTCTCCACTCCCCCCTGCTCTTTGTACCCCCCAGTACTCTCCAGCCCCCGTGCTCTCCACCCCTGTTTTTCTCCCCCCCCCCCAGTGCTCTTCACCACCCCACACTCTTAGCCCCCCCAGTGCTCTCAGCCTACCGTGCTCTCTACCCCTGTTCTTATTGGCCCCCCCAGTGCTCTCAAGTTCCCCCCCAGCACTCTCTGCTCCCCACCCCTGTGATCTCCACTCCACCTCGCTCTTTGCCCCCACCCATGTGTTCTCCAACCCCGCCAGTACTCTTTGCTCCCCCTTCTCTCCAACTCCCACCCAGTGCTCTCCACTTCCCCAGGACCAGAGGACAGGCTGACTGGGGCTGGAAAATGAGGACAGCTGAAGGTCCAGGTGGCCAGGGACCACTCTATCTCACAGCAGACAGATCCTCTGGAAGGAGCACAGTCCCCATCCAAAACGAGAACAGACCCTGCCTGCTGCTGGCCATCATGGATATCCTGCTGGCATGCAAGGTACCATACCAAGCATCAACAACACACCTTCCCACAGACAGGGACTGCAGACTGGGACATGGGGCACAGGAGGGGCAGCAATGATGGACACAGTGAGGCTGCATTCACGGCACAGTAAAGCTGCATTTGATGGACACAGTGAGGCTGCATTTGATGGACACAGTGAGGCTGCATTGGTGGGCACAGTGAGGCTGCATTTGATGGGCACTGGTGAGGCTGCATTGAGCTCTTGCATCAAGTTTGCAGTCTCTGACCATCTCCTGTAGCATGTCTGCAGTCTCTGAGGGAGTCTGGAGAGGAGTCAAGAGTGGGAGCACAGCCAGGATGGGGGTCATGGGAGAGGTCAGACTTGTGCGGACTGTGGACAGGAGACTATAGGATAAAACCAGAGCCAGCAAGCTGGAGCCGACTAACTGAGCCCTGCACAGTGCACCTGAGAGGAGGTCAGTGAAAGCACCGCCAGGCCAGTCGGGGGGGGGGGGTCACTGATGTAAGGGGGAGTGAATACGATAATGTAAGGGGCACTGATATAAAGGGTTTCCTCCTTATAGTAGTAACCCATCCCCCTTACCTTTGAGTATTCTTTCTGCAGAAGGTGGCCCCCCCCCACGTTCTGAGTTCCTGGGGCCCCCCTTGATGATTGATCACTTACCACTATTAACTGGTAAAATGTATGGTTTTCCCTTTCATGAACAAGAAAATAATGACGTTATGCTGTTGGGCTGGTATAATAATGCTGTGAGGCTGGTATGAAATTTTTTCCATGCCCATATAGCCTAGAGAATGTACATCTTTTTACATTGCAATACATCTGTTGTTGCCATATTTTTATCTTTATGAAAACAGTCTATACAGTGACAGTATGAGATCAAAATATGGCCACAACAGATGTATTGCAATGTAAAAAGATGTACATTCTCTAGGCTATATGGGCATGGTACGCAGCCACCAGAGTAACTTCCAATACAAAGTGAAGATGAATTATCTGTTATATAACACATATGTATTACCAGTGGAAAGATTTTCATGAGATTGTCAAAAAGGGGCGGAGCATGAATGACCCTAAAATGATGCCCCCCCTTGGAAAAAGTTCTGCGGACGCCCATGTATGTAGGCCTTCCATAATAGGCTCAATGGCTATGGCAAACAAGGCCTGAGAGAGGGAAAGGGAGTCGACCTCCCACAGAAAGAGCCATTCAATAGTATCAAAGGCCTTTTCTGTACCGAGGGAGGCCACCTCCCGCGTACCTGTATTTGTATAACCTGATGCCTTAGAGGAGCTGAGGTTTTTGTAAAAGGTGAAGGCAAAGAACAGAGGACACATCCTAATCAGCAGCTCCTATGGGGGTAGGGCCACATTTGCTTGCATCTGATCTAAATGGATTGGAGAGAAAATGATGCGTTTTCAATTGCTGTTTGAATTGCGCATTGTTCAGATAATAAAATTGAAGTGTATGGCCAGAGTAAAGAAGATTATACAATCAAATATCAGCTCTCAATAGTCTTGCAAATGAAAGTAGAAGCACACTGATAGTCACTCCCCTCTGTAGCAGCTAAAGATTTTGTCAGCACAGCTCTTGGCATACTAATCAGTACTGCTTTTCACATCTATGATACAACAAGGCGATTGTACTGGGACTGTTTAGCAGCATTCATGTCATCTGCCCACACACAGCTGTCCAGGGCTCTTGCTGACTGAGCAGGCAGTGTGTGCTGCATTGGGATCTGCTAGTATTGGGATTTTCTGGTTGGGGAGGGCAGCAGCTACAATCAGGGCTGAGCAAAACAGGCTGAACATTAACCCACACAGGACTTGTGATCGCCTCTCCTATTCACTTTACTGCAACCAGGACTGTACATTGAGCAATGTGATGAGCTGGGAGCTCCGCCACTCAGAAATGTAAGTCAATCTAAGGGGGTATCTAGGGGTAAACTAGTATATGTGTTCTAGCTGAGAGGCACACAGACAATACTGCTTAGCAAATGGCAGGGTGGACCTCTCCCCTGCATGGCAAGAATCTTTGTGTGCATGATGATAATGAGGGGTTCATCATCATGGGATCATTCTAAGGGTGCCCCAGTTTTAGAAACGTTAGATTTAACTGTAGCAATCAAGCATGTTAAAGCTAAAATAGATATTTCCTTAGCTAATGAAATAGAACGTTTGGAGTTTAAGTAATACCCTTGCCTTATTAAAGATGCAAGCTTTCAAAATAAACTAGATCCCTGTATCGGGATCTATACATTACAAATTTAAAAAGCCTGATGAAGGGGCCTAAGTTAGCCTGAAAGCTGTATCACTTAAACTACAAACTTTCTGCATTATTCAATAACTAACACAATACAAGGCTCAACGACTACTTTAATTAAGTAGAAAATTTATATTTCAATAATTTAGTTTGGAGTACATTGTATATAAAAGGGGTTTACTACATAGTACCGTGCACTGGTGCGATCGGCTGAAAAGTTTCAATCCTGGACAGATTAGCTGTATTTTTATAGCAGTGATTGCACGCTATTCTCCATGAAGATTAGAATTGGAGAGCAGTAATAAAAGTGTCATTCTTTATAATGTGTCATTTTATAAAGCCTTCACTTGGCACATTCCACTTTATAAAAGAGGTAAAAGTTTGACTAGGATGATGACGTGTGCTGTATACTGGTCTGTAGTTAGAGCTGACAACAAGAAAACAAGGGCACGCTGGTGATTCTACATGCTACAACATTCCTAATGGTAACATCCAAAGAAAAATATATTGGCTTCTATAGTCACCTGCCATGTGCAAATAACACACGGCATGTTGGTAAGCTGGCCATGCAAATTTCACCCAATTTCTATTGAATCTGCCAAAATTTATTCCATGGAGTTCCCTGCCAGCACCACCTGGCTTGGCAAGGTTTTTCAGACTTTAAACAAGTGGAGCCGGGTAAAAAAATTCTCGTCCGAACAGCGCCAGTATCCAATCAGATGAAGGCAGTGATCAGGCATTCTGACAGCCATGGATGTTAGCTGTCGGAATACAATAGCCAGTGTCACGTCACATTCAGCTACCCATCACATTTTGCTACCCGCTGGAGTGCGCATGCGCGACGCCGCCATATGCGTTCCAACACTGTTGTAAGATGACTTTGCCACAGGGCCGCTCGCCACGCTTTGCATAATTATAATATAACTCTATGTCCACTTGGATAGTGGGGATTGAACCTGGACTCAGGGGTGTGGCCACAAAATTCTGTGCAAGTGCAGATTGCCACAGGAACGCATATGACGGCGTTGCGCATGTGCACTCCAGCAGGTAGCCAAATGTGATGGGTCGCCATATGTGATGAAACACCAGCACTGCAGATTTGTCCATGCATGCTTTTAGCAAGCAAATTCTGTGAATTAGCCAGTGAACAAAAGGAATCTTAAGGGCCGTACACACGATATGAAAATCGGATGGAAAAATTTGTACGGCGAGCTGTCTGAAGATTTTAGGATTGTTAGTATGGTGCTTTTGACAGCCGAATTTTCGTCAGCCAAAGCTGGATGTGCAGACTATAAAAAATGTTGTTGGATGTGAACTCAACGTCTGATTTTCGTTTCATTAGTACGTTTTTTATACGGAAAAAAAACGTAAGAGCAAGACTACGCATGCTCAGAAATGAAAAAATACATACATAACTATTCAACACATGACGTCACTTCTGATGTTTTCTGTCATCCGAAAAATGTTGTATTGTGAGTAACCTCTTCACTTTCGACATGAGACTAGCACGCCACAATAATCAGACGTTCGGACGTCCGAAAATCTAAGAGCGGGTACGAGGCTTTAGGCAGGCCATACACCCAAAGATTTCTTTCATTCAGCCTGATAACAAAAGAAATCTAGCAAATTCCTCCATCCAATCTAAAAAAAAAAGTTGTAGTGCATTTCATTGCAGTTATCTGTAGTGCATTTCATTAAAGTTATTGGAACTCCCTTACTTTAGAATATTTTCCTGTAATTGGTTCTCTTTTATTACAGGGATGTGCAGGGGAGGCAGTGTGTATGGTAATTAACCCCTTGCCACCCAGGCCAATTCTGACACGTCCCTTCTAATGTAAAAATCATTTTTTTGCTAGAAAAATACTCAGAACCCCCAAACATTATATATATATTGTTTTAGAGGACGCCCAAGGGAATAAAATGGGGGTCATTGCAACTTTTTATGGTACACAGTATTTGCGCAGCATTTTTTTTTTTTTGTATACTATGAAAGATGTTGTTATATCGAGTAAATAGATACCTGACATGTCACACTTTAAAATTGTGCACACTTGTGGAATGGCGCCAAACTTCAGTACTTAAAAATCTCCATGGGTGACGCTTTAATTTTTTTTACAGGTTACATGTTTAGAGTTAGAGAGGAGGTCTAGTGCTAGAATTATTGTTCTCACTGTAACATTTGCGGTCTATGTAACCTGTGTGTATCTGGCTCTGATACTAGCCAGTGCCTCACCAGCCACTGACCTCACCGCATGTCCCTGATTTATTGACGTGTTCTATACTATGCTGAGATACATAAGCTCCATCTAGTTTTAAATAGGAATTGCTCTTTGCCTATCATAGCAGCATGTAGAGAGGATGGAAGAGTGCATTTAAAGGAAGTCTGTACTTTGAAATATGTGATTTGCCATTGCTGACCTACTTCTGGAAATTGTCGCTCACATGTAATAGGCATGCAGCAAATGTCACAGTACGATCATAACTCATGATCTAAATGCATGTTCTAGGTTGGTGACTTAAAATGTAAAAAGCTTATTAATCTGCATGAGAGCCAGGCAACTAGCATTTTCAGACTCTGAGGACAGCAGCAATAATCTCCAGATTTAATTTATTGCTGGCGTCATTTACAGGCGCTTGTACATTGTTTTGGAGTACATCACCATTCACAATGAATATGTGGCATAAGGAGACCACCATGTAAACTGACTAGTGATGTGGCTCAACATGAATAAGGAATCTCATCTACCTCCCCAAGCAAACTGCAGCTTGTGAAATCTCCATTTACTGCTATTGTGAGGAAACTCATAGATCTAGCAGGGCGGTCAGTCCAGCAGGTGTGATATGATATCCTGCAACTCTGCTGTCAGATTTTTGGAACGCTGGATGGCCAAACGTTACAAGTGGAAAGGGGATGGTTGGAGAAGATCAGGGACACTGGAAGACTTTGCATTGAAACAAACTATACCTAGCAGGAATACCCATTCATTTCTAAAATGAAAAGCAATCCATAGACAGTCAAAGACACTCTTATATTCATAAATGCTGGTGTGAAGGTCTTAAGGTAGAACTATAGTCACATTTTTTTTCCATTTTGGATAGAGTAAGAAGGGTTATAAGCCCTGTCAGGTTTATTTATCATATGTGTCCAACTGAGAAGATTTGCATTCACTTCCTGTCCCATAGCCAAAACAGGAAGTGAGAGAAAACCCCTGCAAATATGGGGAATCCCTTGTGGCCCCCCAGATCACCAGAACTAGTGTCCCCATTGGCATATTTTCCCTCTGTTACCTTTCTGGAGACAATCCAATCTTTAGAATTTTCTTTCATTTTTAATCATAATTGCAAACAGGACACATAGAGAGGGTGAATCTCCCTAATGGGGGCAGAGAGGGCAATATAAACCTAATAGGTGTTCTAATCCCTGTAATCCTTAGGCTAGAATCACATCTATGTCCCCCCCCCCCCCCCAATTAATTTTCTATTAAAATCAATGAAATGGCATTAGAATGCATGTTAACGCTTGTTAGCACATGCGTTGCTGAACATTTTCAAAGTGTTTTGTGATGCACTTTGTATTGGATATCAATATACATAATAATACAAACTGGCATGTGTCATTGTATATTTATTTTTGTTATGATGTGTCATTGATGTTATCATTGTGCGTCATGATGCACATTTTAACCACTTAAGGACCGAGCCTCTTTTTTAGATGTGGTGTTTACACGTTAAAAACAGTTGTTTTTTTTTTTGCTAGAAAATTACTTGGAACCCCTTAGAACATTATAATTTTTTTCCCTAACCCCCTAGAGAATAAAATGGCAGTCGTTGTAATACTTTCTGTCACACCGTGTTTGCGCAGCGGTCTTACAAGCACACTTTTTTTTTAAAAAATACACTTTTTTGAATTAAAAATACACTTTTTTGAATTAAAAAAGGACAACAGTAAACTTAGCCCATTTTTTTTTTATATTGTGAAAGTTAATGTTATGCCAAGTAAATTGATATCCAACATGTCACGCTTCAAAATTGTGCCCGCTCGTGGAATGGCAACAACCCTTTACCCTTAAAAATCTCCATAGGTGACATTTAAAAGATTCTACTGGTTCCATGTTTTGCGCTACAGAGGAGGTCTAGGGTTAGAATTATTGCTCTTGCTCTACCAATCGCGCCTACAGTGTCATAGAGATGGGCGAGGGCCACCTTCCCCTCACACGTCTCCATGCACAGCCACGGGAAGGATCCGATTGCCTCCGTCGCTGCCGATGGCTCCAGTAAGCGGCGGAGGGCACCGGATCGTGGTGGGAGGGGGGCCCCTCTCCTGCCACTGATAAAAGTGATCTTGCGGCGTATCCGCTGATAAGACCACTTTTATCTTGTACCGGACCCCCGACCAAACATGGGAATACTGGGGTTATGGCAGCTAGCTGCTGCCATAACAACAATATCCATCCTCAAAGTAAGGACATACATCGGAGTGCGTGGTCCAGAAGTGGTTAAAGCATGTGTTGGGATGTACTATGATTTCAGTGGAAAATGCATCAAGCAAAGACACGTTGTAAGATGTAATTCTCTCCTTAAACTGGGACTTTGCACAAGGTATAATTGATAGAAAAATCACCAACCCACCACACTCTGCATATCCCATAACCTTTTTAACCACCTGAGCAGTCAGTAGCCAGACCCATTTATATCATTTATATTTTGGCTCATGGTAAAATGAGTCTGCCGCAGTTCAGGGCTGGATGACTCATATAGGCAGGTCTCTGGCGCCTCCCCCTGGTACTGGAAGGTTGGAGGACCTTCTGGAAACTAGAGGGCGGAGGCCAGGAGGGTTGATCTACACACTTAGGGAAATTTGGCCTATCCCCAGGCAGTGAGCCTGGCATAGTGGCTAAGCCAGCCCTTAAATATGGATGAGTCATGCTATCAGGGGAGTTGGGAGGAAGATTAAGTGCTGAGGAGACTCTCAGTGGCCCTTGAGGAGAACCTCAGCCATGGGTGGGGGGGGGGGGGGTGCTCTGCCTTGGGCTTGATTGGGAGGATTCTGACAGCATCACAGTTTGAAAGAGAATCTTATCCTAAGAAACAGCGAGAGCAAGGAGGACAGTGTGAGTACAACAGCACAGTCAGGAACTTGCAAAGGGAAAGAATGTAGCATGTAGCAAGCCTTTTTGGAAGTGTTGGGCTTAAATCTTTCCTTTGCCCTGAGAGATCTTTAGTAGCCGACAGGTGGGCTAATGAAGAAGCAGCCAGGTGAGCTAGTAGTTCCTGCAGTCAGTAGAACTGGGATCAGTGTCTACGGTGGAGTTGGAGTTACTCCTGTATGTAACCTACAACATTGTTTGTGATACTTTCCGAAGGAACTGAGAGTTCCTAGTCCTTAAGGGGCTTTTGCTTTTCTATCACAGACTGTCAGCAGTCGGGAGTGAGATCAATCAGAGTTGTACATAAAGAAGAGAAGACAAACCAGAGTTGTACATAAGGAAGATGTCGGACCTAGTCCGTCAAAGTACGGTCGTGTGTACACGGCATAATAGACACTGGAAGGTGCCTAGAACAAGACAAGGACAATGGATTGAGGATGTCTTTTTTTCTGATAGGTGTACTTCAATGTGAAATACATTAAATGTAAGACAGCTTGTCTGCAACAAATGAATAGATTTGGCAACAATGAGTACCTGGTGCACACAAATGCTTTCCTATAATAGATAACCCTGACAATCATTCATTGGGAACATTGGCTTTTCATTTGTCCATTCTTCCACAAAGATAAGCATGAAAAAGACTAGAGCCAGGGTTGTCTGCTCATTGTATAGATGTGAATGATGCCAGGCAATATTCACAAAGTTAAAAATATTAAGGCATTGGAGTCAGGGGTATTAAGAGAAAAAAAGTTAAATAGCACAAACAGAGGGTGGGAAGAACTCCCACAAAAAACATTAAGTCTATATGGTAAATGAGGTACAAATTAAGTCCACAATAGTTATGGCTGCTGCACTTCTTCTTAGGATATTGTATCTCCTCTATAAATTGTAAAAACAAGAGGAAACAAAGGTGCCACCATCTAAGGCTCGGTTCACACAGGGGCGACTCAGATCCGACTTCAGGTCGCCCCTAGTCGCCTCAGGTCGGACAACATTTAAAAATCAATGTAAGTGAATGAGAGCTGTCTTAATGCACGCTACTGAAGTCGCTCCGACTTCAAAAAGAAGTTCCTGTACTACTTCAATCCGACTTGTAGGCGACTTGTACTGTTAGGTGTGACCTCAACAAGTCACCTATTTGTCAGGTTATGTTACCGTTTCCCAATTGTTAGTTAGAGTTCTTATCCGAGCAAAGAGACACGGAGATATTCAGTATTTCTGCTCAGAAGTCCGTCGTTAACTCTGACTGTCTCTGACTGACTGTGGCTCTGAGGCTTCTTTATTACATCTTTTATAGACAGAAAAGGGCAAACATCAGCAAATGTAAAAAAAACAACATTTTTGCAAAGGAAAGACAATTCTCCGGGTGTTATCAGCTGATAAGACAATCTTCTGGGCGTAGACTGCTTTTTAGGGCTGATGCGGCCTCTCCTTATGCGTACGTGACTAAAGATGACGAATCCTTATTTTTAAGAGAAGGATAGAAAAATACAAGCATTTAGTAAAACATAAGGTCAACCATTTTGTTTTGACACCCCTTAATCCTTACATTTCCCCCTTTGACATCACCCCTCCCTCTTGCCCTGGGTCCACCTGAACAAGTTCTAGTCAGCCTATATCCAGAGTACTCTCCCTGACCGCGAGTTGTCAGAGGGGTATACACCCATCCCCCTGGACAGTACCAACATCTAAAATTCAGGAAGAGTGGCTTTTCTGACAGATGGGTGATGTCAAGAAACTAAATCTACCTATCTTCACAAAAGTTCCATCTTTTCCGCATCATTTACCTTGGCTTTCTTGCAAAAGCACATAAACAACTTAAAGCATGCATAAAAGAAAAATACGAATAAGAGCACCACTATAATCGTCATTGCTGCCTTCTTAACCCAAGAGAATAACCCTGAGAAACTAAAAGTTCCACCAAACGGATCCCAGTCGCGACCAATATTTCGGGCCTTCTCTTGTAAATTCTTTACTTCCGTACGGTGTTGTGCAATGATGTCATAATAATCAGGTACCTCAATACTGGTATTATGTATCCAAGTACAGCACTCATAGTCCTCAGTAGTTTCACAGAGTCCTGTCAGTGCTGCACTCATACTTTCAATTGCTAATTCATGTAATTCTAATTGTTAATGCTACTGTTAGCAAGGTCAGTATAGTTTATAGGAACTGCCATCAGTGGTATACTTGCTGTGCTGGGGTGTAATTTGCTACAAATCCAACATTTCTCATATCCTGACTTCTGGGCATAAGCATATTTAAACTTCAGTAATAACATTTTTTTAGAAAATCCTTCATCCTTGTGTATTTTATTCTGTGAGGTAACCAAACTATTAGCCAGAATTACTGAAACAATAAAAAGATACATGTTGTCATTTGCCAACTGGCTCCTTTTTACAATGAGAAGCGTGGATCCAGGTAGGTTTCCCTTCCAATTTCACTGAGGTTGCTGTAATCAATAGCACCTGGAAAGGACCTTCAAACCTTGGTTCCAGTGTCTTTCTGGTATGTTTCTTTACATACACATAGTCTCCTGGTTGTAGATCGTGTGTACCTGTGACAGAATTAGGGTCTGGAAGAGAAGAATACACACTCTTGTGGATTTTAGTCAGACGCTGTTGCAACTGTATTACATACGTAGTTAAACTATCACATTGTAATTGCATACTTTGAGGAAAATATAAACCTAATCTAGGTGCACTTCCAAACAGTATTTCATATGGGGATAACCCTGTTTTTCCTGTTGGGGTGTACCTAATAGAGAACAAAGCTAAAGCTAGGCACTCAGGCCATGGTTTGTTCAACTCCTGCATAGCTTTTTGTATTTTCAGCTTGATTGTACCATTTACTCTTTCTACTGATCCTGAACTCTGTGGGTGGTAAGGAGTATGAAAACTTTGTTGAACCCCTAACATTGCCATCACATTTTGCATTATTTCTCCCGTGAAATGTGTCCCCCTATCTGATTCTATTGTTTCTGGGAGACCAAACCTAGGTATCAGCTCAGTAATCAGTTTCTTGGCGGTGGCTTTTGCCGTAGCTGATTTCACAGGATAACTTTCGGACCAGCCTGAAAAATAGGCAGATGCACACGAGAACAAATTCAAAGGGGCCGCTCTTAGGCATTTGTATGTAGTCAATCTGCAGTCTCTGAAAAGGATATTGGGCCCGGAACTGATGTTTACGTGGGGTTTTCACTCTCTGTCCTGGGTTATTAATCAGACAGATTTGGCATGCAGCACAGTAGTTCCTTGCAGTACTACTGAATCCAGGGGCTAGCCATCCTTGGCTTACAATCCTATACATAGAATTGGAGCTGACATGAGTGGGTAAGTGAACAGCCGCTGCCATTGCTGGGTATAGAGAACCGGGTAGACATATTTTGTCTCCTTCTCTCCATACATTGTCAAGGCCTAGTGCAGCTCCCTCTTTAACCCAACGGTCCTTCTCAATAGCCCCTGCTTGTTCCTGTAGTTCCATTAGCTGCTGCCATGTGGTTTCGGGCATACTCACCTGTACCGTGGCTAAGGTCTCAGGGCTTACTTCCCCTAGAGCTGCCTTCTTTGCAGTTAAATCTGCAAATGCGTTTCCTTTTGCCTCAGTTGTTTTTGCGCTCGTGTGTGCCGCTATCTTCATGATGGCTACTCTTATAACCTTTTGAAGATTGTTCAGGACTCTTTTGATTCCTTCACCATGTTTAACAGGTGTGCCTGCTGCTGTAAGGTAACCTCTAGCTTTCCATATGTGGCCATAATCATGTGCCACACCGTAGGCGTATGCGGAATCAGTGTAAATGTTCCCTTCTTGTCCCTCCAAGTGTTCTAGGGCTTTCTCTAGAGCGGTTAGTTCCGCTTCTTGTGCCGACAAGTGTGCTGGTAGTGACTTTGCCTCAATTACCTGTGTGTCCGTTACCACAGCATAACCTGTGTGATATTTACCTTTGTCATCGGCAAATCTACTACCATCTATGTACAGTGTGTGTTCTGCATTTGCAATGGGTGTGTCTGTGACATGTGGGAACCCCGTGGTTTCTTGTTCCATAAGTTGAAAACAATCGTGTTCATCAGATGTTATGTCATGAAATGAAAGTGTGTCAGAATCCTGAGTATCTTGTGCTGTATCTACATCATTATCATCATTACTCCCCCCTGTCAAATCTGTCTGTAATGGTAAAAGCTGTGCTAAGTTAAAAGAAGTGCATCGCTGAAAGGTAACATTGGGGGGTAGGAGCAAAGTGCATTGTAGACGCAGCTGCCTTGCCATTGATATGTGTTTTGGTTGGACCTGTGATAAGATGGCGTGTATGTCATGTGTGGTATGTACCACTACAGGATTGTCTAAGACAATTTCTGAGGATTTGTCAATGATAATTGACACTGCTGCAACTGCTCGTACACAGGACGGTGATCCTCTAGAGACAGGATCGAGAGCCGCCGAGAAATATGCTACCGGCCTTTGTTTGATGTGTTGTTGTGTCAACACCCCTGTTGCGTGTCCCGTGATTTCAGCAATGTACAAATGAAATGTTTTGGTATAATCAGGGATCCCGATCGCAGGTGCCGAAATTAGTAACCTTTTTAAGGTGCTAAAAGATTCATGACCTGCTTCTGTGAGTACATAGGGTACTATTTTCAAGCAATCATATAATGGCTGCATCAGAGAACTGGCATGTGGTATCCATTGTCTACAATATGATACCATTCCCAGAAACATACGAAGTTGCTTAAAGTTGCGTGGGATATTCATTTGTCTTATGGCCTGGACTCGGTCTTCAGTGAGATGTCGAGTACCCTGGGATATACAGTGGCCCAAAAAGACAACCTTTTTCTGACATACCTGTAACTTAGTTCTATTCACCTTGCACCCTTTTTCAGCCAGGAATTGTAACAATGATAGAGTGGCTTTTAAACAAGTATCGTTATCCGGACAACATAACAATAGGCCATCTACATATTGCAACAATACACAAGTGTCAGGTGGTAGCCATTCCCCCTATTTTTACCTTTTTAAGGTTTAGTCAGCGGGGCATCAGTCAGAAGACCGTCATAACCACTTATGGGTATGGTGTCACGGGACGTCATGTGTGGAGGGACTACTGAATCAGACAACAGACTGCGTGACGCTCCTGTGTCAACCAAACAAGGAATATGTTTACCTTCCACCTTCATCAACATGTGGAGCATTTTGTTCTCTGATTCAGCTAGGACTGGGGCAAGTCATGCGGTCGGATCGTCCCTATCATTGGTACGCCTCTGTCTGTAGTCCCTCGTGTCTCTGTCCGTGTTTCCTTCCTGTTCGTCTTTTATCCTTTTCCTACAGTCTTTTTTTATATGTCCCACCTTGTTGCAGTAATAACAGGTAAGAGGTTTACGGGAGGAATTCCCTCCTTCATTGACCCGGGCAACAGTGTTAACTCCCGGTGTCCTTCTGGGTTTAGTTTCTGCTAAATCAGCCTCTATGCCTTGTGCTTTCTGCAACAATGTTCCTCTGTCCCGTATGGCTCTCCATTCGGGAGTACATGCCTTCAGTTTGTCACCTATTTGGGGTACTAGTCCTTCCATAAACTGTCGATTGAAAGCCCTAATGGTGACGGGTAAGGCTAAATCTAGACCTTCGTCAGCCATCATGCTTTCCATGTTGAGGTAAAATTCTGTAACAGTCTGACCTGGGGCCTGTTTTATGGGCGCTGTCGAACCCCTTTCCTGCTGTTTCCCTTGGCAAAATTCTCGTAACTGAGCTATAAACAGGGGTCTAGAATCTATATGACGAGGGTGTACTCCTGGCGGATCTGCCGCTGGATCCCCTTGTGGTCTATGTGGAGCAATTTCATTCATAAATTGATTAAACATCGTTAGTGTCATTTTATGTCTACATATATCTTCCCCATCTTGCCAAGTTGCTTCATGTGTGTCTAGTAATTGTGTCACGAATCTACAGAATGCGGCAGGTTTTGCTACGGGATCAGGAGCATTCTGTATTAATGCCATAAGAGTGTCAGCCGACCAAGGTGTCCATGTCCTCAGAACGACTTGTCGGGTCACTGTAGGTGGCTGTCCTGCTTGACCCGCATCTGGATTATTTACTTGTATTACCCTAGTCCGACTATGGACTGGAGCTACGGGCTCTGGTCTTTGAGCGCCGCAATGTACACATTCCTGTGCCCAGTCTGGGTTCTGGATACCGCATACTCGGCATACCCATCCTCTTCCTCTTAAGGAAGGATAAAGTTTTGGTCTTTCATTACCTGGTGTGGTAGTGTTATAAGGAGGTGGAGTATCTCCCGTATTTACCCTATCGCCGGGAGCAGAAGGAAGACTTTTGCGTCGGACCTTCATATCCCATCCACCCTTTTCCTGACAATACTCCCATCCCTCCTCTTTGGCCCTGTTGGAAACCTTAATTAAACATTGTATTTGTGATACCCATCCGTTCTGCAATATCTCTCCCTGTCTGTCTTTCTTTATTTCTTCCCAACCTTCTACACTTAGCCCATTTTCTCCATCCATCCCCAATTTCTTGAGAATCCTATTTGTGCCCTGTGCCTTATCCTTCCCATACAACATTGTAATTATGTCTTTAACAGCATAACATTTCTGAGATTCCTCCTGGGGTTTACCATGTGTCTGGCCCATTTTGACAGTCCTGCCTAGGTGGCGTTTGGATCACTTACTAAGTGTCTCGTTGCCTTCCTTACAGTACCCATTGATTTCAATGAAGGTCGCCTCCAAGTCGGATCTCTGTATGTACAGAGGCGACTTTGACAGAATTATTAGCTCTGAAGGGGGAACTCCACACCAAATTTCTGAAAAAAATTTGGCGTGGGTTCCCCCTCCGAGAGCATACCAGGCCCTTAGGTCTGGTATGGATTCCAAGGGGAACCCCCTACGCCGAAAAAACGGCGTGGGGGCCCCCCCAGATCCATACCAGACCCTTATCCGAGCACGCTACCCGGCCGGCCAGGAAAGGGGGTGGGGACGAGCGGGCGGCCCCCCCCTCCTGAGCCGTACCAGGCCACGTGCCCTCAACATGGGGGGGTGCCTTGGGGGAGGGGGGCGTGTGGCCCCCCCACCCCAAAGCACCTTGTCCCCATGTTGATGAGGACAAGGGCCTCTTCCCGACAACCCTGGCCGTTGGTTGTCGGGGTCTGCGGGCGGGGGGCTTATCGGAATCCGGGAGCCCCCTTTAATAAGGGGGCCCCCGGATACTGGCCCCCCACCCTATGTGAATGAGTATGGGGTACAATGTACCCCTACCCATTCACCTGTAAAATAAAGTACAAAAAAAACACAACACACAAGATAAAATAGTTTATTGCACAGCTCCGGGGGTCTTCTCGCCGGACTCCTTCGCTATCTTCTTCTAGCTCTTTTACTAGCGGAGGAGCCCGGCTTTCTTCCTCGCCGCCGCCCTCTTCTTCCGACTTCGGGGGTCTTGTCCCCCTCTTCGGTTCTTCTGGCGGGCCACCGCGCCTTCTTATAGCTCTTTTACCGGCGGTGGCCCGGTCTTCTGTCGTCGCTGCCGGCGCCGCCTTCCGTTCTTCTTCTTCTTCTTCTTCTTCTTCTTCTTCTTCTCCTGGAGATGTTGACTCAACGTTCTCTCCGGCCGCAATGCCAGGGGCGCGCTGCACGGCGACTTATATAGGGACAAGGGGCGGGGTAATCGGTTGATGTCACATGGTTTGATGTCACATGGTGACTCCGCCCCCTTACGATGTCACAGTCCCGGAGGATGCTGGGACTGTCGCCATGTGACATCAACCCATGTGACATCAACCCATGTGACATCAACCGATGACCCCGCCCCTTGGCCTTATATAAGTCGCCGCGCAGCGCGCCCCTGGCATTGCGGCCGGAGAGAGCGTTGAGTCAACATCTCCAGGAGAAGAAGAAGAAGAAGAAGATGAAGAAGAAGAAGAAGAACGGAAGGCGGCGGCGGCGGCGACGACAGAAGACCGGGCCACCGCCTGTAAAAGAGCTATAAGAAGGCGCTGAGGCCCGGCAGAAGAACCGAAGAGGGGGACAAGACCCCCGAAGTCGGAAGAAGAGGGCGGCGGCGAGGAAGAAAGCCGGGCTCCTCCGCTAGTAAAAGAGCAAGAAGAAGATAGCGGAGGAGTCCGGCGAGAAGACCCCCGAAGACGGAAGACCCCCGGAGCTGTGCAATAAACTATTTTATCTTGTGTGTTGTGTTTTTTTTTTGTACTTTCTTTTACAGGTGAATGGGTAGGGGTGCATTGTACCCCATACTCATTCACATAGGGTGGGGGGCCGGTATCCGGGGGCCCCCTTATTAAAGGGGTCTCCCGGATTACGATAAGCCCCCCGCCCGCAGACCCAGACAACCAACGGCCAGGGTTGTCGAGAAGAGGCCCTTGTCC
This sequence comes from Lithobates pipiens, assembly GCF_037356315.1. Classification (NCBI taxonomy): domain Eukaryota; kingdom Metazoa; phylum Chordata; class Amphibia; order Anura; family Ranidae; genus Lithobates; species Lithobates pipiens. Next base: position 147,491,898 of record NW_027507790.1, on the reverse strand, counting down.
TCATCAACATGGGGACAAGGTGCTTTGGGGTGGGGGGGCCGCACGCCCCCCCTCCCCCAAGGCACCCCCCCCATGTTGAGGGCACGCAGCCTGGTACGGCTCAGGAGGGGGGGGCGCCCGCTCGTCCCCACCCCCTTTCCTGGCCAGCCGGGTAGCGTGCTCGGATAAGGGTCTGGTATGGATCTGGGGGGGACCCCCACGCTGTTTTTTCAGCGTAGGGGGTTCCCCTTGGAATCCATACCAGACCTGAGGGCCTGGTATGCTCTCGGAGGGGGAACCTCTTTCTGAAAAAAATTTGGCGTGAAGTTCCCCCTTCAGAGCTCATTCTCAGATTGGCCACGGCAAAAGTCGCCTGGCCTGGGGCGACTTGTAAGTCGCCCCAGGTCGTGTCTAAAAGTCGTGTTCAAGTTGTCTCCAAGTTGCCTCACAAAGTCGTCCTGAAGTCGTGTCGCCCCTGTGTGAACCGAGCCTCACAAAGTCGTCCTGAATTCGTGTCGCCCCTGTGTGAACCGAGCCTAAGTGTATCTATTTATTAAATGAACTTTAAAAATAAATAAGACTGCACTCACAGGTTGCAAATTGGGCATACCATCAATCAGTCTGTACAGCTATTCCAGAGGGCCAATTGTCCAGGGATGGCTTGGTAGACTCTGTATATCCCACTGCAAACAGGATGAGTACAGCCGCTGTGTCTCCTCCGATGGAGGGTGGCTGTGTGGCTGATGATATACCCAATTTCTCTACCATCCTGTGAGTGCAATCATAATTGTTTTTATTGTTCATTTAATAAATACGTACACTTATGCTGCGTACACAATCGGACAAAGTCCAATCGTTCATGTTGTCGGAAAGTTTTTATAGCCCAGCTCTAAATGGATGGAGCCCACACACTGTCGGATTATCTGACAACACAGTCCGATCTGACATTTTCCGTCGGAATGTCCGACCGTGTGTACAATGGCTAAAGCCGCGTACACATGGGCGGACTGTATGGCGTACTTAGTCCGTCGAAACACATTTCAGCGGACAGTCTGCTCGTGTGTGGGCTTCAGCGGACTTTTTCAGCGTGCAGTCCGGCGTACTAAGAATTTCGGATTTTTCGAAATTCTGTCCGTCGTACTTTGGTTTCAGCGGACAATCCGCTCGTCAGTATGCTAGTTTGACGGACTAAGAATGGCGCATGCCCAGAAAGGATTTACACGGCGGAAGGGTGCTTTGCTGTGTATTGGACTTCCTATTTCTAGTCCCGTCGTACGTGCTGTACACGTCATCGCGCAAGCTTTAGACGGACTGTTTGTGCATCCGTGTGTGGTCAAGTCCGTTCAGTGGAAAGTATGACGGACTGTCCGTCGGATTGTATGACGGACTAAGTACGCCATACAGTCCGCTCGTGTGTACGCGGCATTAGATGGCAGCGCCTTTATTTATTTTTTACAGAGTCAGGGGTATTGCCAAGCTTGGTGTTTAAAAGAAAGCTCTAAATTTGCATCTTAAGTTCAGCTGCCCTTACCTCTGGCTCTATTGATCATGTTAAAATATGCTTTTTCATTATATGCTTGTTTGACTTGCCCAGACTTCAAACACATAACACTGTGATAATATTTGTTTTATCAGCTTAGTTATCTATTTATTTAAACTGCTCAAATAAAATGAGTAAATAACAATTATATTTGTTTAAGGTCAATTGGGATTTTATCACTTGGGAAAGAGGACAATGAAGACCATTCAAGCCTGGTCTCGTTTTATCTTGGCCATAGAGCCAATGAATCTTACACACAGGAAAACCCAGGTCTCAAGGTCTACCAAGGCATTGTTCTGGGTCACGTCCAGGTAGCGGTGTATGAATATTCCGACTGGGTAAGTGTTTCATAATACAAGTCAGCCCGCATTCATTACTCATTAATGATATGCCCCAGGGTACAAATGCAGAACTTTCAAATACCTCTAACGACAGAACTGAAATAATGTCATAATGACTTAAAGTGTCACTATACCCACACCATACAAAACTATCAATAAATGCTGTATTATATGCTGTTCATACTCATTCATTCACTATAAGATTTGTTTTCTGTATTCTGCAAAAAACCTGGTTGATCCTGGTGCTCTTTATCTCCACCTTCTGTTCATGTCCCCAGTTCAGCTAGGGGTTTTGCAGCTGTGGTGGCAACTCTGCACATGCTCAGTTTTCAGTGTGTTTCTATGCTGAGAATTTCTTCCCTATCACATCTGAGCAGCCCATGTGACTATAGAGGGACACATGTGGGCATATACACAGTGGTAAATGATAGCCTACTCCCTCCTTCCTCCTCCATTCCCACTAACCAGTTTACACAATGGGGGCAGGATATTATATGTAGATTGATGGAGGCTTCACCTCGCTCTTATTCTAAGACACAGGATGGGCGTGACTGGCAGAAATCCGCCCACACTATGGTATTTCCACAAAATAATAAAGATTTGATTTCAAATATATATTTGTATGCCAATTTAAAACAATTTATTGATATTATTAATTTATTTTTACTCTGTATTCCAAAGGCTGTTTTTTTATTTTTAACATATGACTAACAACAGAGGACTAGAAGCTCCTTCTGCTTAAGTTTCCCTGCAGACAGGCTGGAAAAGATCTAGGTCATGTGACAACTGTATATCAATTAGGAAAAGGGTACTTTTTTTTTAATTTAAAATAATTACAGTGCCATCATCCATATACAGAAACAAAAGGGACAATGTAAATGAAACATTGTGTGTTTAGTATCACTTTAACTTATTTAAAATCACCTTGTTGTCCTTAAAGTCATAGGACTTGCTTGCTTACCTTGAAGGAGTTTTTTATGTTTTAAAGAAATTGTGGTCTACCTTTCTTAATTCCCTTCTGAAAGTGCTAGGTGTCTGTTTGTGTCTGGCTTCTATACTTTCTGCGTCACTTAGGCTAAGTGTACACTAGCTTCAAAAGCAGGCGTTTCATGAGCATTCTTGAAGGTCCACGAATGCCTGTGAACATTCTATGCAATGTGGCGCTCAGTGTTCACGTGGTTGCCTTAGTGTTGCATTTTGTCAAAATTGATTCAACATGTATCGTTTCCCAGGTTTTGCCGCAAACACCCCTATAGCATGTTTGAGATGCATTTAGAAAGCAGAACTACACAAGATAGTATATAAAAAAAAAACAACAAGGAGGGGCATCTGGCAAGCGTTTTTTACACAACACAAACCCATAAAAAAAAGTATCAAAAACACACCATTAATGCATCTTAATGCTTTAGGTGTGTTAATGGTTGCTCAAATTTCTTTGCCTGTTTAACCACTTGCTTACTGGGCACTTAAACCCCCTCCTATCCAGACCAATTTTCAGATTTCAGCGCTGATGCACTTTGAATGACAATTGCGCGGTCATACAACACTGTACCCAAATTACATTTTTATCATTTTTTTTCCCCAAATAGAGATTTCTTTTGGTGGTATTTGATCACCTGTGCATTTTTATTTATTTTTTATCAAAAAGACCAAATAAAAAAAAAAAAACATTTTTTTGTTTTAAAATTTTATAACGGGTAATTTTTGTCTGTCATTGATGTACGCTGATGAGGCGGCACTGATGGGCACGATAGGTGGTACTGATGGGTGGCAGTGATGGGCACTGATGGTTGGCAGTGATGGACACTGATCGATTACACTGATAGGCATCACTTCTAGGTGGCACTGATTGGCACCACTGGTGGGCATTGATAGGTGGCACTTGTGGGCATCGATAGGTGGAACTTGTGGGCATCAATAGGTTGCACTCGTGGGCATTGATAGGTGGCACTTGTGGGCACTGTTGGTCGGTATAAATGAGGCATAATTACCTCTTCCTCTTAGGGACCGATGTCCCTTTAAGATAAGCCGGTGATCGGCTTTTTTTTTCCTCTTCTGCTGTCAGCCTGATCTTTTGTTTACATCACGTGATCAGCTATCATTGGCTGACAGCTGATCACATGGTAAGGGGCCGGGACTGGCCCCTTACTCAGATCGGTGATCACCCGAGTCTCAGTGACTCTGTGATCAGAGCACGCTCCGCAGGGACCTTGCACAGGGGAGGCCGTCATATGACGGCCTCCCGGGAATTCACATCCACACTGTGGCCATCATTCAGCCATAGCATGGATGTCAGGTAGTTAAATGAGTCCTAAAGGCTAGTATCACTTTGTAAACACACCTAAAAAGTGCTGTAAACACCATATGGGCATTTGTGTTGCATTTGCAGTGTGTTTTCATAAATGAAAGCGCTTGAGAAGCAGCAAAGCCTGGGAAACGACACATGCTGGGTCAATTGTGACACAATGGGAATTATTTACTAAAGGCAAATCCACTTTGGACTACAGGTGCACTTGGAAGTACAGTCACTGCAGATCCGAGGGGGACATGCAAGGAAAATAAAAAACAGCATTTTTGCTTGTACATGATTGGGTGATAAAATCAGCAGAGCTTCCACTCATTTCAGATCTACCCCTCGGATCTACAGAGATTTTACTTTCAAGTACACTTGCAGTGCAAAGTGGATTTTCCTTTAGTAAATAACCCCCAATGTGTGTTAATGCATGGTGTGTGTAGGAAAATCCTCTTCACTGTACCCCTGTTTCTGAAAGACAGTTTTTAGACATGCCGATTCTAGGAAATGATAAAGCTAAGGCCTGGTGGCCCACATAGAGTAGTTCAGGTGGCGTGAGTCTACAACTCTCTGCATTAATGTCATTGTATATTGGGCAGCTCTAGTGTCGGTAGAAGCTGCCACATTATAGTTTCCATTGTCACTTCCCCTCAAATTTACAGCGAATGCAGCGTGGATTTGCCTTTAGTAAATCAACCCCAATGCAACATGGCGCTAACGCAACCATGTGAACAGCACTTGGGCACAGCACACAATTTTGACAGGCATTCGTGGAGCTTCAAAACGCTCATGAAACTCCTGCTTTTCCAGCTAATGTAAACTCAGCCTACAAGAATAATTCTAGGCATTGGTTATGCATAGTTACATGCACCTTGTCGGATTCTCTCCAACAGCTCTCTCCCTAAGCCCTTGTACACATGGTCGGAGAATCCGTCGGAATGAGTCTTATCGGACCGCGTCGTCAGATAATCCGACTGTGTGTGGTATGCATCGGACTGATTCCGTCCGAATCTCTGTCCGACCCAATTTTCCAACATGTTGGAAATATTTCCCGACCAACTGGGCCGGACAGACCTAATCCGATCATGTGTAGAGCATTTTGATCGGACCAAGTGCCACGCATGCTCAGATCGAATTCCTACATCAAAACTATTGGCTACTAGCCTGAATGTAGTCCCATCGTAACGAAATTACGTCATCACGTTCTGAAAGATCGGATTTTTCACCAACTTGGCCCGACCGTGTGTATGCAACAGTTTCGGACACAATCCGTCGGACTAAATCCGACAGGCAAAATCCGACGGATTTGGTTGGCAAAATCTCCAACCGTGTGTACAGGGGCTAAGACCTATGTTGGCTCACATGACGAATGAGCTCTTAAAAAAGCCACAGAAGCCTCTGGAGTAGAAGCTAAATTCATCTGGAACTAAAAGTGTTCCTTTTGTTCCTGTCAGAACTCCAATGATTTTATTAATGTCACTCACCATGAACCTTTTTGGTATTGATGTCTTTATAGGATGCATTTGACAATGACTCACAGGGATCTCAGAACAGACTTCAAGAAACAGATATTGTTGTAATCAAGTTCTCCGTCAATGACAAGGCTTCATTTCTGAATATAAAGAATCATTTTGTGCCGGTGGTAAAGCAAATCTTCAGCCATAGTTTTGTTCCTGTTATGGTTCTGGCCATTGGTACTAGACAAAATGGTGAGTGCATCTGAGTTTCTTATTGTATTTTATTACTTGGAACATATTTGATTTACTAGTAACCTACGCTGTATATTTTAGGCTAGATCACTTTTATAGTGTGTGCATATTGAGTTATGTGACTTGGCTGAAACAGCAGGAACCTGCTACTTGCTCGGAAATTATATAGGACAATGTTGTCAGGTTACATGGCATAATGTTGTGGGGATTTTTGTTAGTGGGATTATATACCAACGTTCTTAATTGAACACTAACAAAGCATAGTGGGATTGATTTACTAAAACTAAAGAGTGCAAAATCTGGTGCAGCTTTGCATAGAGACCAATCCGCTTCCAGTTTTTTTTGTCAAAGCTTAATTGAACACACTGAAGTTAGAAGCTGTTTGGCTACCATGCACAGCCAGGGCCGTTTTTAAGGCTGGGCAAAAGGGGCAGCTGCCCTGGGCCCTGTCATTGCTGTGGGGCCCAAAGCAGCTCCCTCATACTTGCCAACTATCCTGGTTTAAATTCCCTTGAGGTTTTAGTCCTGTGCTGTGTCCCGATATCTCAGTGTGAAGTGCTGCTACTAATGCTGCCCAGTTCTGCCTTATTGTTGTGTACAGATGTCTCACCTGCAGACCCTGTGTTTACATGTAAATTACAGCAATTCATATGTAAATAGCGGTTGCATTCATATTTAAATAGCGGCGGCTGGCGGACTTTATATGTATATCATGCCCCCTGAGGTCATATCCACAGTAATCTCTAGCAACCAATCAACAAGCAGAAATCATGTGCTGTAACCTCTAGTAACTAATCAGTGAGCCGTAATGTGTTCTGTAACCTCTACCAACCAGTCAGTGAGCGATAATGATACACTGTATTGATTGATACACTGATTTTGAGTCTAGCTGCTATTTATTGTATGTCTCAGAGCAGGTGGAGAGCAAAACTTCTTGGGGGGAGGGGCCCCAAGAAATGTTTTGCCCGGGATCCAATCAATATCAAAGACGGCCCTGTCCACAGCTGCACTGGATTTTGCTCTCTCCAGTTTTTGTAAATCAACCCCAGTGGTTTCACCTCTTTATACCCCATCTATGCTTTTTTTTGTTCTAATAATGTCCTTAAAGCGGCCCTTTCATCAAAATAAATACCCTCAAGAAGCTATATTCACCTTTCCTACTGCCTGTGCTGATAAACACAACTTATTTACTGAGGAACCGTCCCCTGAAATCTTCTGGGAAACCAGCATTTCCAGGACATTCAATCTCCTGTGCCCCACATACCTTCACTGGTTTCTCCCATTGACCTCCTACATCAATATTATGTTCTGTAGTGATGTGGAGGTCAGCAGGAGGAAACAATGAGCCTTGTGAGGGACACAGGAGATCGACATTCCCAAATGTGTTGGTTTGATAGCAGACTTTGAGGGATTACTCCGCATGAAGCAACATTCGGCAGTGGAGGCAGGAGGATCAGTGGGTAAGTACTCTGGGTTTTTTTGTGTGTTTTTTTTTTTGCAGATGTATAATTTTGGGGAATTTCTTTTTCACATCAGGCTCTTTTTTTTAAGGTTCCTATGGTGGATTTAGTTATCAGTACTATTCACTTCTAACTAAAGAAAAATGTTAAAGAAAACGCTTTTTCTTTTGGCTTATGTCGACAGACATTTTCTTGTGTTTGACATACTTTTGATAAAATGGAGCAAAGTCCCATTGACTTTAATTAAAGCGTTTGTTGTGTTCGTGAGTTCCCGTGTTGTCCCGATCGTGTCCGTGTTGTCAGTCGTCTTGTCTTTCGTCAGCGTTCGTGTGTTTTCCCGTCCGAGTGTCGCAATACTCAAAGAAATTGCCGTTGTCGTACAACGCGTCTGGGCCGGCTGTCGCAGGTAGGGCTTCGGCACCCATTTTTCATTTCATGTGTTACAATGTCACTTAAACGCGATATCCTGAACTCATGAACCTCTCACTTTTCATTTCACGAACGTTTTAAAACCGTGGCACTCGTACTCGTTACCTCATGTCACTACCCCTTTCTTTCGAAGGAAGTCGTTATCACCTTTTCAGGACATGTCGATCATGCCACATCAGGCACTTCGTTTCGTAGGCATGTCATTTCTAAGCCGAACGACTCCCCAATCATTTCTCAATATTCGAATCGATCGAATCATTTCGAAATCACAGCCGACTGCTCGTTACGTTAAATCAAGCAGTCCGGACCATTTCAAATTTCATGTTGTTTTCAAACCGTAAACCGGTCGGACCGTTCCAAATTCGAATCATTTCATGTAATTAAGCCATTTCAATCATTTCATGCCGTTCGAATTATGTCTATCATTTCATGTCATTTCAAAATATTTCAGTCTCTTTTATGTCAGATCGAATCATTTCTACCATTTCTAATCATTTCATCATTTCTGTCACTTACCGCGCTCCGGTGCGAATCCTGTCGCATCCCCGATGCACCGATTCGCTTCGAAGTGCCCCAGGGTTCGGCCTCATTTCTGTACATGCTCCAGAGACTGAGTCACTCGCAGGTTCAGGCACAGTCCCTGATTCTAGTCTCTGTCATGGCATACCATTTCTATCACTTATTACGCTCCGTTTCGAATCCTGTCGCATTCATTGATGCACCGATTCGTTCCGGTGTGCCCAGCTGTTACGCCTCATTTCAGTACATGCTCCAGAGACGGATTCTTTGTTGTAACCATCAGTCCAGTCGTTGAGTCTTGTCTCTGTCATGGCATATCATTTCTGTCACTTATCACGCTCCGATTCGAATCCTGTTGCATTTATTTATGCACCGATTTGTTCCGGTGTGCCCAGCTGTTACGCCTCATTTCAGTACATGCTCCAAAGACAGGATTCATCTGTTTCGTTCATGGGCTCGTCCTCTGATTCTTGTCTTTGTCATGGGTTTTCATTTCATCTCACCTATCACGCTCCGGTACGAATAGTCACATCTGTGTACCAAATTTGTCTCGGTGTGCCCTAGGACTGGCCTCATTTCAGTACATGCTCCAGAATCCGTTTCGTGCTCGGTCGCAAGATTGTGGCATGGCGATCCGGACCTCTGTCATGGCAGATTCACTCATTTCACGGTCACATACCGCTTCCCGGTTTGAGTCCAGTTGATTCTTCAATGTTTGGATACCTATCGGGGGGCCTTGCTCGTCAGCCTCATTTCACTATTAAATTGCTTCAAAATTTTATACTTGCTCCAGAGTTCAGTTTGGTGTCAGTTGCATCTGCAACACGACCAAATCACATCTCTGTCATGATATGCATGTTATTCAAAAGAGCAACATTTCATTTGTTTGTTTCATTTCATTTATGTCATTTCATCTCATTTCTAAATCTCACCTCCATGAAGTCACTATTTAGCTAGCCATCTCTGTTCAGGTATAGAAATCTCAAACAAACTTCACCTTCATCTCCTCAGGTTAGTCGAGTTTTCAGTAGGTCCACCCTGCACCTGGTCGGACGGTGCCTCCTTAGGTAAGAGAAAAAAAAAAATCATCTGGGAGGAAACGCTCACGAGCGGAAGCATCCTTCTCGTTAAAACATGTATTTTCTTCAGGAGTCTCCAACGAGTCTTGTAATCCATGTCACCCTCATAGGTTCCGTTTAGGAGAAAACCCGAACCCGAGGACTAATAGGTTCGCCAGGCCTGGATTTCGCCACCATGTCCCGGGCTGGCAGCGAGGACCTCACGGCCGCATTATCTCCGTCTCTTGTCTCAGAGAGTGGCAGCCAACGGTCCCTCAGAGCATGGACCATTCCTAGGCTGACAGCTGAGCTAAGGCGCAGAGGTGTACCCTTTCCGGCAACAGCCAGAAAGGCCGAGCTTTTCGGGCTCCTCTTTCCTCCCCCAGCCGCGGTTGAGGCTAGTACCCAGCAGGCCTCCCTGGGCTCTATCGCTTCTTCAATCTCGCAGCTTCATACCTTGGTATCGTCCCTGACGACCTCAATGTCAGAGGTCCAGAATCGGGTGGCCCTCCTCGAGACCCGCCCATCTGTTTCTCCTCTAGTACTAGCATCCCAGGCAGTGAATAACCCTCTCGCAGGTATCACCGGGTGTACATCAATTGTGTACCCTTCTCATCTGGTATCAGCTAACATCAGGAAGGACATCCTAGAGGGCAAGGACGTCAATCTGGCTTCTCTTCTCATCTCCATTCACGAGCTGGTGGAGAACAAGGCTTATACATGGGGGGACGTGTCAGTGGTCCTCAAAACCAAAGACCCCAGGCTGGACAGGAAGCTTTCTGTCACCGAGTTTACCTTGGCCTTCAGCATGATGAGGGACATCATCTGCTCAGCCTCCCCCGGCAGGAGGGAGGAGCTGGATCGCTACCTCCATGTGGTAGTAGACCTGGGTTATAAATACGGTGGTTTTTCATTTTACGACTACCACCGCTCCTTTTCCGCTAAGGCGGCCGCCAGGCTCTTCCAATTCCAGACGCCTACTGACTGGAACGTCATGGATACCGAGCTATTCTGCCGCCACTTCGCGGGGCTACGGTCTCCTCTCTGTGCGATTTGCCAGTCGGCTACTCATACCGCGACTTGGTGCGCTAGCTCAGTGGCAGCCCCGCCCTTAGATGGTCCGTCTACCTCAGGTACTGCTCAGGGCCCACAGGCGCCGGCACGCCTGCCGCAGACGGATAAATTTGGGCGCCCGGTCAAGACCATGGGAGGTGCAGCAATCTGCAACAATTATAATAGCGGGTCATGCAATTTTAGTCAGTGCAGGCTGCTCCACGTATGCACGCAGTGTCATAGGGCTCATCCCAGGCTTATGTGTGAGGTCAAACAGATTAAGAAATCTTGACTAAGCCGGGTCAACGTCTCTTGGCTCAGTGTCTACCTTACCAGTCATCCTACCCCCTCACTATCCGTCTACCTTGTTCAGGGCTTCACTCAAGGCTTTCACACTGGACTTATCTCTCTCCCTCACCTCACGCACGAATGCCAGAACCTGCGGTCAGCAGCTATGGATGAACAAGCCATTGACCAACTACTACAGTCAGAGTTAGACCGGGACTTCATCATAGGCCCTTTCACACAGCCCCCATTCAACACCTGGCGATTCAGCCCTATTGGGCTTGTCAAGGACAAGTTCTCTAATAAACTCAGATTGGTGTACGATTTGTCAGCGCCTCATTCCTCTTCTGTCCCCAGTCTTAATTCCCTTATCCCCTCCGAGGAGTTCTCCCTTAAGTATGCATCCGTAGACACGGCCATCCAGGCCATTCTCAAAACAGGCACAGGAACCTGGCTCTCCAAGGCCGATATCTCGGACGCCTTCAAGCTCCTTCCCATCCATCCATCTCTCTGGTGCTGGCATGGCATCAAATGGAGGGAGCTGTACTATTTTGCCACCAAACTAACATTCGGGTCCAAGAGCAGCCCCTGGCTCTTCGACACTTTCGCACAGACTCTCGCATGGATCTTGCTGCACGTAGCCCAGTGTCAGGGAGTCATACACTATCTGGATGACTTCCTGCTGATCGAGCCACCCGGCTCTCCTCCAGGAGATCTGGATAAGTTAAGGGTGGTCTTCAGTAACCTCAACGTCCCCATTGCCGAGCACAAGGTGGATGGTCCAACGCAGACCATCACCTTTCTCGGGGTCAGCCTAGACACCAACACTATGCAGGCCAGCCTCCCCCCGGATAAACTGACCCGCATCAGGACGGTCCTGAGGGACTTCACCCGCGCCAGAACTTGCACCAAGAGACAGCTGCAGTCCCTACTCGGCATGTTAAATTTCGCCATGCGCATCATCCCTCAGGGTCGCGCATTTGTGTCACGCCTATTGGTCTTACTGTCCCTCTCACAGGACCCGGAGCAAGTCCTCAGCCTGGATCCTGCGGCGATAGCAGACCTTGCTATGTGGGAGGAATTCCTATCGTCTTGGAATGGCGTGTCCCTGTTCATTCCCTCCGTGTCCTCCCTTTCACCCCAGGTGGTGACCGACGCAGCGGCCTCCACGGGCTTTGCGGCAATTTTTGGCCACCTCTGGCTCGCAGCTCCCTGACATCCTCCCTGTTCGAGTTATACCCCATCGTAGCTGCAGCACACTCATGGGGCCGCAGTTGGTCGGGTCAAACGGTGACCTTTTCAACAGATAATCTGGACACTGCGGAGATCATTAATAAAGGCAGGTCCAAGTCTCTAGAGATTATGTCCTTCCTACGTCGACTGGTCCAGCTCTCGTTATTATTTCAGTTCAACGTCCATTGTTCCTTTATCCCCGGTAAATTCAATCAGGCAGCGGACGCCCTCTCCCGCTTTAACTTTGTTTCATTTTTCGATCAGGTGCCCGGAGCCGGACCAACATCAGCAGCTATCCCGGACTGGTCTCAACTGACCCTGGATTAGCCCCACACCTCCTAGCAGCAACCCAACTCATCGATCACTCCCTCTCACGCAATACCCGCAAGGCCTATCAATCAGCCTGGAGGGCCTTTAACCGCTTCATGACGTATCACAGCACAGAGACCTCCCGGGTCAAGCAAGTCCTGGCCTTCATTTCCTACTGCCACTCGGAGTTGGCGTTATCCTTTAATACGATCCGGCTATACCTGGCCGGGGTACAACATTTCACGTCCCTCCAGGACCCTACCGAACCCTCCTTATTCACTTACCACGCCGTTCGGGCTGTTATGCGCGGCGTTCAGAAGCGCCAGCCAATGGCCTGCACCAAACGGCTGCCTATCACAGGAGACGTTTTTAGGAACATGTCAGATATTCTGGCCACTTCACCTTTCGGTCTCCGCATTAGTATCGTCTTACAAGCAGCCATACACCTGGCCTTCTACGGCTTCTTACGGCCAGGCGAGTTTACCTGTAATAGCCCCACAGCACGCATGCTGTGCAAGCACCACCTGGTCAGGTACGAAGACCATTTAGTCTTACACTTAGCAGTCTCCAAGACGCAGCAGCTTGGCTCAGGTACAGACATACACTTCTATAAGACCAACAACCGCTGGTGCCCGGTCGCCATTCTCACCCGCTTGTTGACCCTTCTGGCCGATCAACCACGAACTGGCCCGCTTCTGCCATTTCACACTAAACCTCTGAACGCTGCCCGGTTTATGGAACATGTCAGGATACTCCTGGGCATCCTTCACCTCAATCCTGCTCACTACTCCGGACATTCATTTCGTATCGGAACAGCTTCGACAGCCTCCCGCCAAGGGGTCCCGGACCATGTTATCAAGAAGTTGGGTAGATGGAAGTCCACCTGTTTCGCCCGTTACATACCCAATCCGCAAGTAGAGATGGCCCAGGCCTTTGTCAAGCTCACCCAGTAACAAACTTGAAACAATAAAATGCAACCCCTACCTGAATGTTTTTGCTCCCTTATTTTGGTATACCGTACGTTAGACCAGGGCACACTTTCAGGTCCATTTCAAGTAAGCGAGTTTATGTTAACCTTGTTTGTCATCCTTATCCGTATCGGTCAGAGGGCTCTGGACCATAAATAGAAAGGCCAGTATGGTGGCCTGGAATTATGGGAGGAGCCCGGTGGGGTATATAACCAGCCCGTTCGCCTATCTTCCTCGTCGGTTCCGGTGCGCGATACCCACCCACCCATCCCCTTTTTCAGGGCATTTCTCAAGCATTATACTCCTCATGAGAGTACTCATTTCACTCCATTTCATATTCATTTCATTTATCACCCACTTCTCTATCTAGGGTATGCCCCCTTATTTTGGTATACCGTACGTTAGACCAGGGCACACTTTCAGGTCCATTTCAAGTAAGCGAGTTTATGTTAACCTTGTTTGTCATCCTTATCCGTATCGGTCAGAGGGCTCTGGACCATAAATATATATATATATATATATATATATATATATATAATGCGTTGTGTGTGGGTTATACCAGGCACCGATGCTGTAATATGTAGATCTATATTCAATATAAGTATTGGAATCTGTAGAGACATTTATCTCTACAGATTTCTAAACTCTGAATACATTAATGCAGTAAAAATCTTTAATCGCATTGGTATAAATAATTGAATTCAAAATTTCTATATAGTAACTTGTTTACTATAGGCATAAATACTCTGGTCTACCCTACTCATATATATTTGTATATATCTTTATTCTCTATATCACAAGTTTTAACATAATTAGGTGATTTAGTAATAAAAGTAAAATATCAAATTTCTTAATGGAAATCTAGATATACAATATATTAACCACTTAATAATCGCCCTATAGCCGAATGACGGCTTCAGGGCGGTTTCTTAACTGTGGGAGGCCGTCATATGACGTCACCCTGCCATTACTCTGCAATACCCTGCCATTACCCTGCATTACCCTGCATTACCCTGCATTACTCTGCATTACCCTGCATTACTCTGCATTACCCTGCAATACTCTGCAATACTCTGCAATACCCTGCAATACCCTGCAATACCCTGCAATACTCTGCAATACCCTGCAACGCTCTGCAACACCCGCCAATACCCTGCAACACTCTGCAATGCTCTGCAACACTCTGCAATGCTCTGCAACACCCACCAATACCCTGCAACACTCTGCAATGCTCTGCAACACCCGCCAATACCGTGCAACACTCTGCAATGCTCTGCAACACCCTCCAATATCCTGCAATGCTCTGCAACGCAATACTCTGCAAAGCCATACTCTGAGATACCCAGCCATACTCTGATATACCCAGCCATACCCAGCCATAGTCGGTGATACCCTGCAATACCCAGCCATAGACACCCCCCCCCCCTCCCGCCGCCCTCCGGTGCTTCTACCGACTCGCCAATACTATCAAATCCAGAATCCTTTTTTTTTTTTTTTTCAGGCTTCCCAGCTTAGAGGTGAGATGCGGGGTCTTATTGACCCCACATCTCACTGTAAAGAGGACCTGTCATGCCATATTCCTATTACAAGGGATGTTTACATTCCTTGTAATAGGAATAAAAGTGATCAAAAAATTTATTTTTGGGGAAAAAAATGTCAAACTAAAATAAATAAAGTAAAATGAACAATAAAATATTTTTTTTTTTAAAGCGCCCCTGTCCCCATGTGCTCGCATGCAGAAGCGAACGCATACGTAAGTCCCGCCCACATATGAAAACGGTGTTCAAACCACACATGTGAGGTATCGCTGCATACGTTGGAGCGAGAGCAATAATTCTAGCCCTAGACCTCCTCTGTAACTCAAAACATATAACCAGTAAAAAAAAAATTAAATCGTCGCCTATGGGGATTTTTAAGTAGCGGCGTTTGGCGCCATTCCACGAGCCTGTGCAATTTTGAAGAGTGACATGTTAGGTATCGATTTACTCGGTGTAACTTCATCTTTCACATTATGCAAAAATTGGGCTAACTTTACTGTTTTTTTTTTTTTTTAAGCACAAAACTGTTTTTTTTCCAAAAAAAAGCATTCGAAAAATTGCTGCGCAAATACCGTGCGAGATAAAAAGTTGCAACGACCACCATTGTATTCTCCAGGGTGTTTTCTAAAAAAACATATATAATGTTTTGGGGTTCTATGTAATTTTCTAGCAAATAAATGATGATTTTTACATGTAGGAGAGAAATGTCAGAATTGTCCTGGGTGCTCCAGAACGCCTGATGGCGCTCCCTGCATGTTGGGCCTCTGTATGTGGCCGCACTGTGTAAAAGTCTCTCACACATGTGGTATCACCGTACTCGGGAGTAATAGCAGAATGTGTTTTGGGGTGTAATTTGTGGTATGCATATGCTGTGTGAGAAATAAACTGATAATATGACAATTTTGTGAAAAAATAAAAGTAAAAAAAATCTTGATTTTGCAAAGAATTCTGGGAAAAAATGACAACTTCAAAAAAACTCATCATGCCTCTTATTAAATACCTTGGAATGTCTTCTTTCCAAAAAGGGGTCATTTGGGGGGTATTTGTACTTTTCTGGCATGTTAGGGTCTCAAGAATTGAAATAGGCCGTCAGTACTTCAGGTGTGATCAATTTTCAGATATTGGCACCACAGCTTGTGGACTCTATAACTTTCACAAAGACCAAATAATATCCACCAATTTGTACTTATTTTTACCAAAGATATGTAGTGGTATAAATTTTGGCCAAAATTTATGAAGAAAAAATTACTAATCTGCTAAATTTTATAACAGAAATGAAGAAAAATTCATTTTTTTACAGAATTTTCTGTATTTTTTCTTTTATAGCACAAAAAATAAAAAACCCAGCGGTGATTAAATACCACCAAAAGAAAGCTCCATTTGTGTGAAAAAAAGGACAAAAATTTCATATAGGTCCAGTGTTGCATGACTGAGTAATTGTCATTCAAAATGTGAGAGCACCGAAAGCTGAAAATTGGTCTGGTTATTAAGGGTGTTTAAGTGCCCAGTGGTCAAGTGGTTAATTGTATATTCAGACTGCTAATTTATTGTTATATACATAATATCCCTCTAGTACAGTGATGGCGAACCTTTTTGAGCCCGAGTGCCCAAACTGCAACGCAAAACCAACTTATTTCTTTCAAAGTGCCAACACAGAATTAAACCTGCCAGCGGCTCTGTACAGAGGATGGGACTGATCATCCCTCTGAATAAATCCTAAGGGACCAAAAACCTACAATTCTAGCAGATTCGCTCAGAATGCACTGACCTACCTGACCATTATACTCACCTACCTGACACATGCACTCATCTACCTGACCATTGCACTTGCCTGCCTGATCATTGCACTTGCCTGCCTGATCATTGCACTCACCTGCCTGACACTTGCACTCACCTGCCTGACACTTGCACTCACCTGCCTGACACTTGCACTCACCTGCCTGACACTTGCACTCACCTGCCTGACACATGCACTCACCTGCCTGACCATTACACTCACCTACCTGACACATGCACTCACCTACCTGACAATTACACTCACCTACCTGACCATTGCACTCACCTACCTGACACATACATTCACCTACCTGACACCTGCACTCACCTACCTGACTATTACAATCACCTACCTGACACATGCATTCATCTACCTGACCATTACACTCACCTGTCTGACCATTACAGTCACCTACCTGACACATGCACTCACCTACCTGACCATTGCACTTGCCTACCTGACCATTGCACTTGCCTACCTGACACATGCATTCACCTACCTGACCATTGCACTCACCTGCCTGACCATTATACTCACCTCCCTGACACATGCACTCACCTACCTGACCATTACCCTCACCTACCTGACACATGCACTCACCTACCTGACACATGCACTCACCTACCTGACACATGCACTCACCTACCTGACACATGCACTCACCTACCTGACCATTGCACTCACCTACCTGACACATACATTCACCTACCTGACACATGCACTCACCTAGCTGACCATTACCCTCACCTACCTGACACATGCACTCACCTACCTGACCATTACACTCACCTCCCCGACACATGCACTCACCTCCCTGACACATGCACTCACCTACCCGACACATGCACTCACCTACCCGACACATGCACTCACCTACCTGATACATGCACTCACCGAATTAACGCCTTTATTTTGCGAAATTGAGTAGAATCGGTAACTGTACAGAGCACAATGTCAGCATTGTCGTGAGTTGGTTTGTATTCGTTTTTTGTAGATTGTTACATACCGTTAAACAAGCAATAAACTTTAACAGTGAAAGGCTTACTTTAGAAATGTTTAGATGCAGGGAAATAATGGATCCACTCCACATTGATCTTACCTGTCTCCAGTCTCTCCGGCAGCTCATTCCCACCCACAAGTCTCCTCTGATCCCAGCCGCATGTTCTCCCAGTCACGCCCAGCGCGTCACCGCTGATTTGTTTGATGGTGGGTGCGGTGTGGATGAGACAGCCTCTATGATTGGATTAGCGTGCGCACGTCACCCCTGGGCACTTATTCTTTGTCATGCCCACTCGCCTACAGAACTGTGGGAGATGTAGTTTGCGGTGCGGACGATTATGCTTTCACTGTGTGCTTTTCTCATTTAATGGCTCTCCTTTCATGGTGTGCCCACAGAGAGGGCTCAGCGTGCCGGCAGCGGCACGCGTGCCATGGGTTCGCCATCACTGCTCTAGTATATACCTTCCATATATATCCACAAACCCCTGCATACTAAACGTTGGTACAGGTAGGCATCATTGATATATACCAATAGCTTTTGATATTTTTCTAAATTAAACAAACTAAGGCCGCGTACACACGGGCGGATTGTATGGCCTACTTAGTCCGTCATACAATCCGACGGACAGTCCGTCCTACTTTCGAATGAACGGACTTGACCACACACGGATGCACAAACAGTCCGTCGAAAGCTTGCGCGATGACGTGTACAGCACGTACGACGGGACTAGAAATAGGAAGTCCAATACACAGCAATGCAACCTTCCGCCGTGTAAATCCTTTCTGAGCATGCGCCATTCTTAGTCCATCGAAGTAGCCTACTCACGAGCGGATTTTCCGCTGAAACCAAAGTATGACGGACAGTATTACGGAAATTCCGAAATACTTAGTACGCCAGACTGCACGCTGAAAAACTCAGCTGAAGCCCACACACCAGCGGACTGTCCGCTGAAATGTGTTTCGGCGGACTAAGTAGGCCATACAATCCGCCCGTGTGTACGCGGCTTAAGTCTTGCTCATCCTTGTCATACCTTTTACTCTTTTTTTATTTTATTTATTTTTTATTGTTTTAATTATTTGTACCCATAGAGCGATGCCTGCTGACTGATTTCAGCGGTTCTGGCTGATCTGTGACCCTTGGGACTTTTCTAGATTCAGATTTGTAATCATTCTATATAAACTACCGTACTTAAGAATATTAACAGTAGCTGCTTTGCATGGAAGGGTCCAGAGACACAGTCCTATCTATGTTTGTTTTAAAAAAAGTTTTTGTGGAATGTTTTCATCTGTAACACCACTACAATATATGTGAGTTGTGTAAAAAGTACCTTTAATGTAAAGATAGTATACTATATTAATTGAAGAATTGTTTAACGATTACACTTACAATGTATTTTTCTCAAACCACTATATTGTAGAGACACGATCAATCCTCTTATAGACCCCTGAAGAAAGAGTTATCCAATACTCTGAAACGCGTCTGGTAAACTTAGGGAGTTTCGATGTTATCTGTGTGGTGATTGTGTACAGTTACTGTAACCATTCAAGTATATTTTACTGTTATACTATGTTTAATTAATTGCATATTTTTTCAATACGACAATACATTAGTGCCTTTAAAGTCTTTTTAGAGGTATCTGGGTATATAGTGGCGCCAGAAGGAAGTTCACCTCTCCCCCTCCCTCCCTGCAATCTTCTGGGACATGTCACAGGTCCCAGAAGATTGCCATTTACAACACACAGCACAGCTTGCGCATGAAGCCACAGCCGGACGCCCACAGTAACAATGCTGGCGCCACGGAGAGGACGGGGTGAGGAGTGAGGCTTCCTACGCCCACATCACTGGACTGTGGGACAGGTGAGTGTCTGTTTATTAAAATTTAGCAGCTACACTTTTTGTTGCTGTTGACTTTTAAATGGGTGGAACTCCGCTTTAAGAACTACACATGGAAGTTCAGAGGCAGCGTTTGACATACTTTATACTGACTTTCTTTGGACATAGCATGTCCTATTGAGGTGTGTTAAATGTGTAGCGCCGGCTCCTGAAGAGCATGCGCTATATGTTTTCAAAGTTAATGTTACACCTAAACTTCAGTTTGGTTTGGGTACAATTGTTCCAAATTTGGACCTCAGCATCAGTCTGACTGGACTATAGGATGTTCAGCCTGGCCACAGGGGGCATTGTCTCTTCTGGCAGGCATGAAACCACAGTCTGGTTGGGTGCTTTAAGGTTACCTTCTCTCAGGGTCCGCCCAGTGGGAGTGTCACTCTTGCTGTGCTTCCTGGAAGAGGGTACTTAAGATGCGGATATCACGCGGTTCGGGGTTCCGGTCCAGAAGTATGTTCTGACTCTATGGTCCTGGTCATCCTGACCATCCCCCAGGAAGGCTATGGCCTCGGGTGCGGATCCACCCGACTTATTGTCTCAGGGCTGGCTAGCCCGAGGCAAGGAAACGAAAGAAGGATTCTGAGGTGGTCCAGTGCCGTCTCTGGTAGTTGGAGAGGCCCAGTAACTTCGTAGCTATCCAGGGGAGGACTCTTCAGAAGAAGGCCACGTACGGGTTGCCTTCATACCAAGAGCCTGGAGGGGCTGAAGTACCTAAGTGAATCCAGTCTCGTGGGTATCGCCAAGCTGGCTGAAAGATCCAGGTATCACACGAGTGTTCCACAAGTTTTAGTTTCCTGAATATTCTACAACAATGTCTGTGGCAGAAACGTATTCCTGTATGTTCTACAACAAAGTCTGTGGCAGAGACTTGTTCCTGAGTTAAGCACCTTGTTGGCTGCTAGGCCTTGTGAGAGAGGGACTATACAACTTGAGTGATCATCCAGTTGTGAATGGCTATTCTCTGGATTTAGTCAAAGTAAACAAGTCCTCCATTATTGACTTTGACACTTAGCCCTTGTACACATGGTTGGACATTACGACAACAAAATCCGTCGGATTTTGTCCGATGGATTTTGTCCGACGGATTTTGTCCGAAACTTGTGTTGCATACACACGGCCGGACAAAGTTGTCGGAAAATCTGATCGTACGTAACGTGAAGACGTTATTTAGTTAGGACAGGACTACGTTCAGGCTAGTAGCCAATAGCTTTGGTCTAGGAATTTGATCTGAGCATGCATGGCACTTTGTCCGATCGGAATTCTCTACACACAATCGGACAAAGTCCGATGAAATCGTTCATGTTGTCGGAAAATTTTAGAGCCCAGCTCTAAATGGATGGAGCCCACACACTGTCGGATTATCTGACGACACGGTCCGATCTGACATTTTCCGTCGGAATGTCCGACCGTGTGTACAATGGCTAAGAGTACCTGAACTTTCTTCCTAACCCTCTGATCCTATTTTAAGAAACTGTTCGTTGACTACGTTTTTGTAAATAAAAATCCCTTTATGCGGACCTGTCGTCAGTCTCTAAAGTTACTGGGCCATCTACCACGGGACACCCCAACACACAAATCGAGGAGGAGAAGGTAACGGTAAGCCCAAATGAAACCAGCAGTTCCTTCGGGGGTTAGTGCTACAGATGGCAAGCAAAGCAGGTCAAACATGGCATTTTCAACTGGCAAACGCAATTTTTGATAAAAGAACACCCATGGACGTGGGCCTTTAAGCTGCAAGCACCCTGTGTAAAACCTTAACGTTGGCAGAAAATACATCTTTTATTGTTTTGACATCATTTCTCATCTAGTGTAGTGTATAAGGCAAGATAAATACCTGAGATTCTTTGGGCCAAAGTGTAAAGGAAGTTAATATTTAGCTCTGTATCTTTCTCGGCTGTAAACCAAATCAGCAATTGGTCTGAAATATAATATTGTTCTATAGATTTCCAGATTAGCTCACTTGTATAGGGAGGAAGCAATATACATTCATAATATGCAATCCTGGATTTGCAAAGATTGTATTGTTAGTGTTGTGTTCTTTTATGTTACACAGGAGTCTGGAGATAACATAAATCAAACATTCCAATTACATCATAAATCATAAATGCATGTAGTAGTACAGCTATGAAGAGAAGCCTAAACACCCCTTCTCCCAAGAGGCACAAAGCCATACTCTGATAATGCATGTTTATATGTTTTTATGCTTGAAGTGCAAGAAAACACTGCATTACTAGAGTAGGCCAGTTTCCAATAAACCATGCAATATAGTGCCCATACTATTGAACGATATAGAATACAACTGACCCGATTATTATCCAATTTTTTAAAAATGTTAGTGAATTGCCCAGACAAAATCATATTGATTATGGCAAGATTTAGACATCCCCAGTTCCCCACACATGAAAAGGAGCAGTGAGCAGTCAAATGTACTTATGTAGCAATGATCTCATGCATGGTGACCAATGTATGTATATAGTTATTGAGTCAGTAAATGCTATTTATTTTTTAGATGGTCCATTCTGTACTTGTCCTATGTGCAACTCGGACAGAGAGATTTCTGTCACTACTAATGAAGGGCTTCAGCTTGCCAAGGACATAGGGGCAACCTATCTAGAACTGCTGGCTCTGAATTACTTCTATGTGGTGAAATACTTTGGTGGAGTGGTAAGTACATACAAAGTACATTTATGTCATTTATATCTTGCAGATTTTGCATTTGCTGCTTTAACATTAGTCATACAAGCTTGTATCATTTTGTACTCCTGTGACCCATTTTCAGCAGAGAGCTGTCTGAAGTACGCTTTCTGCTGACATCACCAAGTTCAGTCCAGGCACTGCGTCATCCCTACTTCGAAAGTCTGGATCCATCAGGTGCCTGGACTGATGGCAGTCTTAACCTCTCAGCAAACCGCTGAGACGGCTGCTCCCCATCCCTCCACAGCTCAGTGCTCTAATGACCGTGGAAGAGCAGAGAAGGAGAGCTGCTGATTGACAGTTAGCAGCTCTCCGCTCAGGGAGCTGAGAGAACCAAGCCATCGACGATGTTCGATTGCTCGGTTCTCAGTGCAGAGACGCCGGGGGACAGATGCAGCATCCACCTAGATAAGTATGAATAGGAAAAAAAAACCAAACCCATACTTCTCCTTTAAGTAATATTTTTAAAAATCTAGGCAAAGGGGAGCAATAACATATAAACTGCGGCAATCCATTACAAGTAACCTAAATCTATTTTAATGTAGTCAGATGAGTTAGCTCCCTCTCACACCTGAGTGTTTTGTAATTAAAACTCAGACACTCTACAAGCCAATCACCGTGCTTTTAAATCTCTCCTGCTCACATTTGAACATTCAGGCAACTGTAGCTCAATGTCTAATGCTCCAGAAGGTACATGGGCTACTTTTAAACAGTGGCAGCTGGTGTTATATCTTTTGGGGGGGGTGGGGGTGGTCAGGGCCAGCCCTACAATGGGTCCCAGGCAGCATTTTAAGAGGGGACGGCAGTGACAAGCTGTACCCTTTCGGTCACCCGTGCTGGCTGTCCCCCGAGATCTGCCAGGGCTGATGTGAAATGTTGCATCCAATGAGTGTGCAGTAGTATCACACAGTGTGAGTATCACACTGAGCTGATATTGACACTTGACAGAGCCACTCAGTGTGTGAAACTGTCATGTAATGTAACTGAATGCAGAGAGAGACCGCTGTAAAAACTGAACGTTGATGTCGGGGGTGGGCGGGACCCAGCAGCTATCAAACGCCAGCCAATGGGATGGGGTCTGGGCGGACAGTGTCACACACAGTTTCACTGAGCATCAATATCGGCTCAGTGTGAAACTCCCTCTCCTCTGTCAGTGCCACCTGTTGGGGCCAATCAGTGCCACCTGCCAGCGCCACCTGTCAGTGTCAATTAGTGCCACCTGTCAGTTCCAATCAGTGTCACCAATCAGTGCCAGTGCTTCCAACCAGTGCCACCTATCAGTGCCCATTAGTGCTGCCAATCAATGCCCATGAGTGCCACCTATCAGCGCACATCAGTGCTGACTATCAGTGCTGCCAATTAGTGCCAATCAGTGCCACTAAATTCTGCCAATCAGTGCTGCCTATCAGTGCCATTAGTGCTGCCAGTGCCACCTATCAGTGCCAATCAAGAGCCATCAGTGCTGCCAACCAGTGCTGCTAATCAGTGCTTTCTATTAGTGTTAATCAGTGCTGTCTATCAGTGCCAATCATTGCTGCCTGTCAGTTCTGCCAATCAGTGCACTGAGTGCAGGGATAGGGCGATGAACTCAGCAGCCAGGCACATTGTCCATGGGGGGCTGGCCTGGTAGAGCACAACTGAAATCTGTTGACGTTTATTAATTCCACATGCAGATCTTTAGTATAATAGGTAATCACCACACTACTATTACCAATAAACGACTGGAGGTAAAATAACAGTGTCATTCAAAGACCTGTTGCTAAGCACTGTTATGTGTTCCCACACCACAAAAAAAAAAGTGCAGCGCTAACTTAATGATCAATAACTTAACAATAATGATGGAATCCTCTAATATATGGAAATCTCAACAGGCTTCAATATTACAACAATACTGTTCTCTGATAAGCAACTTCACATATTCACATCAAATTGAAAATAAGACATAATGTATAAAATGAAACTTAGCAGGGGTGGTGGAAACCCCTCATATAGATAATGGCTATGAAAAAAGTCTTCATCAGTTTAGGCCAATATGTATTCTGCTACATAATTTTGGTGGAAAAAAAATCGCAAGAAGCGTATATTGATTGGTTTGCGTAAAAGTTATAGCATCTACAAAATAGGGAAAAGATTTATGGCAATTTTAATTGGATTTCTGATGAATTTAATTATAGTTATCATGATATAAAATAATGAATGTGGGGGCCTTTTGGTGGGCCTGATTTTTTTTTGGGGGGAGGGGGCAGCATTTCATCCTTGGGCCCAGTCAGCACAATGTCTTGGGCCGGCCCTGGGGGTGGCCAACAATGCACCCATAGCCACCTGCCCCGCTTTCCCTGTGTCTCCTCCTCCTCGACATCATGGTGACTTCTGCCATGCATTCCTCCTCCTCCTAGGTGGCCAAAAGGATCGCTTCTCGTCTCAGCCAATCAAAGACCCGCTTCCTGATTGGCCAGGAGGAGAATCAGGTAGACAATAGCGAATAGAGCCTCAGGTTCTAATCATGTGCTTAAAAAAAACCTCATTGGAATCCATGGGTCATGCATCCTGCATGTAGATTAGGGGCCGGGTGCATGGATCAGGGGAGCGGTGCCCCTGCGTCCCGTATGGACAGGCCACTACTACTTTTAAAGCAGAGGTAGTTTAATAAGAGTACACAAAAAAAACATGCAAAAATCAGGTTGACATCGTTTTTCAGACGCTCCCATAATAAAGGTCTTTGGGGCCAGAAAAATGCACTTCTGCCCAAGAAAGCTCCTAAACAGCCTTCACACTTAAAAACGCACACAAGAAAAGCCTCAGTCACTTATATGCTGAATGTGGACCTAGGCAGATGGTGTTCTATTGCTGCTACCATTTACTACATTTTGTGCACATTCTGTGCTCTATATGATTCTATAAATCAAAAAAGCAGGCCAGAGTTTAATCTCAACATCTTGACCATTGAGAGTCATATCTGCAGCGGCTTTCCAACAATACGACTTTCAGTAAGGAGGTGGGACATTTAAAGGATAGCTAAGCATATATAGGCAATTATCAGAAGCATTATCAGTTGCAACACTCCCAGTAAACTGAGTATAAATTGATACCAACTACCTGTTTGTGGAGTGGCAGTATCCATAAAGTTTTGGGACAAGATACTGACAGGTCACATTCCAGCTGTCAGTGGACACCATAAAGCCTTATCGACTCATAGAACATATGTTCTTTCTGAGTCCGAATCTTCTGGTAAGCTTACATCCTCATCGGTGGTGGTGTTTTCACATGGGTGGTCGCAAGATTATGTTCTAATATTAGGTGGATTTGAAGATTTTCAAAGCTTTGATCACTACGGTGGAGTTTTTCACTAATGTATATGGACACACTATTTTTTGAGTTAAAATGTATTGTTTATACACTTCACTTGACACATGCGAGTGCCGCTGTATCAAATAAGTGCGTTGTTTATATGTTGTTTTTTTGGTTTATGTCACAATATTTCACTTACCGTATACTCATGCATGATTTTGTCATATAAATCTGGTGAGTTTTATGCACGTTTTACACTTGAGAACAAATTTATCTGTTTGTTGTGCTAGCTGCTAATTTTTTTTCTATTTAGTTTTGATTGCATGGGGTATTTTGTATATATTTTTCCAGAGTTTAATCCTATACTAAAGCATTTTTCTTGCACTTAACTCTTTCTTACACTTAACAAAAACCTAAAACCAAACCTTAACATATAATCCCTAAAGGTGCCTTTTAACAGGTTTCTTTAGTCGGTACATATCCTCCAATCATGTTACATACATAGTTACATAGTAGGTGAGGTTGAAAAAAGACACAAGTCCATCAAGTCCAACCTATGTGTGTGATTATATGTCAGTATTACATTGTATAGTTTATTGAAACTATCGATGCTCCCCGCTGAGACCACCACCTGTGGAAGGGAATTCCACACCCTTGCCGCTCTTACAGTAAAGAACCCTCTACCTAGTTTAATTTTAAACCTAGTTTCTTCTCATTTTAATGATTGGCCCATGTGTCTTATTAAACTCCCTTCTGCGGAAAAGTTTTATCCCTACTGTGGGGTCACCAGTATGGTATTTATAAATTGAAATTATATCCCCTCTCAAGCGTCTCTTCTGCAGAAAGAATAAGTTCAGTGCTCGCAACCTTTCTTCATAAAGTCCCCCATTTACTGTATGTGTCGTGTGTGTGTGTAGGATTTGTGCATGTCTTCTTTTGTTGGACAAGAGTAGTTTCAGCTTGGGGGTCCACAGAGCTTGGCTGTACCCTGCATCATAATTCTTTGTGTTTATGACACAGCATCAAAGGGCCCATTTTATGAAGGAAGGGTTTGTCTTTTCTGTGGAAGGATATCAATATTATTGCAGACCTTATGTTACAAAAATGACTTCAGGTCTTCTAGTCGCCTTTTACTGCCTTAATGTTTTAAGTTGAACTCCAGGCACATTGATTTTTTTTCAGAATATATTTCTCGATATAAATAAAGGCTAAAGAATGCAGGGCTGCTGATAGAAATCATGGAGCCCCGTACAGCCTACCCGACAATAACCTGCCTGTGTGCCCTCAGCACTCAGAGGAGGGAAAATGGCAGCACTACGGGGGAAGGGAGCACACAGGGATCCCAGACAGCAGGAGGAAGGGGGTAAAGATACTAGAACCAATCACTCCTGCAGTGCAGCCAGAGGAAGAAAAGGAAAGTAGAAGCCAGCAGCACTGCAGGAGTCACAAGTGTCTGCAATAAGGCAGTATTGCTGACCCTTCTGCTTGACAGGTGCCTGGGCCCCCTTTTGAACTAATGAGGCCTGGGCCCAGTACAGGAGGGCTGGCTGTACTGCCTTATCAGTGGCCCTGACCAAATGCCTTTGTAAACCCAGTTATTACCTTGTAAGAGTAGCGGTTACATTATCACTGATCTGCATGTAGCCTGTATACTACAGGATTCCTGCAGAACACTACAGGAGTGAAGGCATGACCAGTCACCGAGCACAAGGAGACCAAGTAGCAGTGACCGGTCTTCATTGCAGGAAGCTCCTACACAGAGACAAAGTTTTCCAGTGGATTACTGCACAGATCTAGAAGAAATGCACACCAAGATTCCAGTAAAAATACATACACCTATTGTATTTTATCAAAATTTCTTTGTCTAAAAATACTGTCTGCTTTCTTGGAGAGGGTCTTTTCAATCGTACTTCTTCACCTTCACTTTTACATGTCTGCTGTTGTTAGTTCTTGTGTAATGTTGTCATTGGTGAAAACTCACCTAGCAACAGGTTCGCTAAAATGTGCAGTAAAAACCCCTTAGCTGTTTGTATGTGTCATTCCATCTATATGAAGGTGCCTAAAATTTAAGTTGTGATTGTCATTTATGGGCTAATGCCTTGGTATTTTAGGGTTATTGCACTGTGGTGTGTCTGCCATTTGGCCTGTGCAGCTCCCTGTAGCAGGGGTATTTAAGCAGGTAGAGGTTGGACCAGAGGTGGATATTGGTCTTAGGAGTGAAAAGAACCATACTGTAGATAGAGGCATGTAGTATTGCACCTAAGTAGGGTTACTCCTTGGTGGGAGCCTGAAATGGGATTCCTAGCAAGCCGTGTACCATTGATTGGGAAATATTACAAGCTAAAGGTATGAGCCCCCACAGCATAGCCAAAAATCCTGCCTAACCTTTAAAGAGGACTGCTGTTCACTTGTTGCATTGCCATGTGAATACTTGAAACAAACCATATAAAGAAGTGTACATTATGTAATTTACTCAGTAAACAAAGTTCCTGGTTAAACCCTTGGCGCCAGTGCCTCCCGGTCCTTAAGGGGTTTAGGATGTGAGAGGGCAGGATGGAGTTTATGGTCATGTGACTTCTGTGATTTTCTGTCACGGTGGTCACATGATCGGAAACCTCCCGATTGCAAGGAGCTTTTCATTAGCCATGGGTGACTGTGAAGAGGGGCGCACGCTCTCGGCACATCTGTTTTAGAAATATTGCACACCAATATGCGGCCACTCTGTGCCATGGCCCACCCGCCGATAGGCCGCATATATATTGATGCTGTCGACGCCAACAGGTTAAGTGACCCATCTGATCTGGTTTCCTGTTAACACAAAGTGAGAGTGAAATCCTGCAACATATAGGGATGGGGAACGAAGTGTAAACCTTCACATTAAATTACTGCGTGGTGTAGAGTAAGAGGTAAAAGGAAAAAGTGACCAGTTCAGTAGACTAGCCTGGGAGGTTCTGTGAGAGGGGTGGATTGGTAGCTGTGTGATCTATACTTCTAAGCCCCTGTACACACGGTCACACATTCTGCCAACCAAATCCGTCGGATTTTGTCCGTCGGATCTTGTCTGAAACTGTTGCATACACACGGTCGGACTAAGTTGTCGAAAAATCTGATCATTCAGAACGTGATGACGTAATTTCCTTACGATGGGACTACGTTCAGGCTAGTAGCCAATAGCTTTGATGTAGGAATTTGATCTGAGCATGCGTGGCACTTGGTCCGATCAAAATTTTCTACACATGATCGGAGTATGTCCGATCAAACCAGTTGGTCGGAAAATATTTCCAACAAGTTGGAAAATTGGGTCCGACGGATATTCCGACGGAATCAGTCCGATGCATACCACACACACAGTCGGATTATCCGACAACACGGTCCGATAGGACACATTCCGACGGATTCTCCGACCGTGTGTACAAGGGCTAAGAGGCAGGGATTCTTATATTAGGGCCCACTGTGCAGAAGAGCACATGTCTATGAAATGGACCTGGCCCACCTGGACCATGGGTGTGGGAGGCCTCACAAAGTATACAGTAGTTTCACTCCATGCCTTCGGGCTGAAGAGTAAAGTGTAGTGTTCTTTACACATGTAAAACATGTGTAAAGAACCAGTGGAGGAAAATTAGTGTTCAACACTATTTTGCTTGAAATTACTTCGTAGTCAGTGCCAGGACAGGTTGTGAAGTCTCATGATTTTTCACCTTAATGCATTCCATGCTTTAAGGGGAAAAACCTTCTTTGCTACAGCTGCCCCCAGAGACCCCCTTTTTCTTACCTGAACCCATCCGTTTAAGCAACATGCATGAGCCCAGTGGCTCCAGTCGCTTTCTCTGTCCTCATTGGATAGATTGATAGCAGCAGGTGCTATTGGCTCCCGCTGCTGTCAATCAAATTCAGTGACACTAGAGTAGGGTGGCGGGGATGAGTCCTGCTGTTTGTGTCAATAGACGCAGCAGCGGGACTCAGGAGCGCACCTGCACAGGTGCCCCCATGAAATGCATCTCTCTGTGGGGGCACCTGATGAAGGGGAGGAGCCAGGAGCGCCAACTGGGCACTCCAGAAGAGGAGAATTGGGGCCGCTCTGGGCAAAATCCATGCACAGAGCAGGTAAGTATAACATGTTTGTTATTTTTATTTAAGAAAAAGGGGAACTTTACAAACCACTTTAAGCAGATGGGGAGGTGTCATCCTTTCAGTCTGTGGCTCTGTTTAACCACTTAACAACCGGCCCATAGACGAATGACGGCTACAGGGCGGTTGTTTAACTCTGGGAGGCCGTCACATGACGTCCTCCCAGAACTCCGCTCTCGTGCGCCCCCTGGGGCGTGCACTCGAGAGCATCCATGACCGCCGGGTCCACAGGACCCGGCGCATCAGGGATCACGGTAAATGGCCGCTCATCGCGGTCGTTTACCATGTGATCGCTCCGTCAAATGACGGAGTGATCACTTGTAAACAAACCGGCGTCATGTTATGACGCCGGTTCCTCCCTCCCCCTCTCTGTACCGATCGGTACAGCGGAGGGGGAAGAGATCGGTGTCAGCAGCGCTGTGGGCTGCACCTGCAGTGCCCACATCGCTGCTCACCGAAATTTAACCCCTCAATACCCTGTGTGACAGAGCGAGGCTCTGTCCCTATGAAATTAGAGGTAAAGGAGACACAGAGTTTGCATATCTGCGGACTGCAGGACTACAGAGTGTAGAGTTTAAATGGAGAAAACTGCTCTGTCAGTTTTCTCCAGGTTTTGCTAGCTCCAGATGGGATTCTGTAGTTTGGAGATCCCTGAGAGTTATGGGTGGGACGGGATCTCCAACCCTGTGTCCGGGTCTTGAGGCTAGTGAGCAGGGTGTGTGCCCAGCTGCACACAGCCCATATAACGAGGGGATTTGTGTAGGATGGTGGTGTGTGAGCAGCTTGCTGCTTGAAGCTGTGCATGTCCAAAGCTGTGTGAAGGACTTGAAGCTGTGTGCGTCCAAGGAGCCGTGTGCTGTGTGTCGAAGGGTTGGAAGCTGTGTGCGTCCAAGCAGTTTGTTGGACGGGGCAAGTACCTATAGCAGCAGTACTGCTGAAGAGTAGCCAGGTGGGCTAGCATTTTCGTTCTGATTTTGCTGTATTTAATTTAAGCTTGGACCCCTGCGTGGGATTACTGGATGGACTAATATTTTGTTTTCTTCTAATAAACGTGGGCTACCAGGCCCTTAACCATACACGCCTGACTGATGTGGACTAAAAAATGCATCTACCAATTGAGCTAATCACCCCAATGTCACACCTGCAATACTCTGCAGTACCAGGAATACTCTGCAGTACCAGCAGTACCAGCAGTACCAGCAGTACCAGCAATACTCTGCAGTACCAGCAGTACCCTGCAAATACTCTGCAGTAC
Source organism: Lithobates pipiens (assembly GCF_037356315.1). Taxonomy (NCBI): domain Eukaryota; kingdom Metazoa; phylum Chordata; class Amphibia; order Anura; family Ranidae; genus Lithobates; species Lithobates pipiens. The sequence goes on along the minus strand of NW_027507790.1, from coordinate 147,461,155 downwards.
CAGCAAATACTCTGCAAATACCCTGCAAATACTCTGCAACACCCGCCAAAACTCTGCAACACCCGCCAAAACTCTGCAACACCTGCCAATACTCTGCAACACCCGCCAATACTCTGCACTACCCTCCAATACTCTGCAGTACCCGCCAATACTCTGCAGTAAAATTCCAGCCAATACTCTGCAATACCCTGCCATAAATTGCCATACTCAGAGATACCCAGCCATACTTGGAGATACCCTGCAAAATACCCAGCCATAGTAGGTGATACCCTGCAATACCCAGCCATAGACATCCCCCCCTCCCGCCGCCCTCTGGTGCTTCTACCGACTCACCAATACGATCAAAGCCAGAATCTTTTTTATTTTTTTTATTTCAGGCTTTCCAGCCTAGAGGTGAGATGTGGGGTCTTATTGACCCCATATCTCACTGTAAAGAGGACCTGTCATGCCATATTCCTATTACAAGGGATGTTTGCATTCCTTGTAATAGGAATAAAAGTGCTAAAAAAAAATATTTTTGGGGAAAAAAATGTCAAACTAAAATAAAGTAAAGTAAAATGAACAATAAAAAAAATTAAATTTTTTAAAGCGCCCCTGTCCCCATGTGCTCGCATGCAGAAGCGAACGCATACGTAAGTCCCGCTCACATATGAAAACGGTGTTCAAACCACACATGTGAGGTATCGCTGCGAACGTTAGAGCCAGAGCAATAATTCTAGCCCTATACCTCCTCTGTAACTCAAAACATATAACCAGTAAAAATTTTTTTTACGGCTATGGGGATTTTTAAGTAGCGACGTTTGGTGCCATTCCACGAGTGTGTGAAATTTTGAAGCGTGACATGTTAGGTATCTATTTACTCAGCGTAACTTCATCTTTCACATTATGCAAAAATTGGGCTAACTTTACTGTGTTGTTTTTTTTTAAGCACAAAACAGTTTTTTTTCCCAAAAAAAGCATTCGAAAAATTGCTACGCAAATATCGTGCGAGATAAAAATGACCACCATTGTATTCTCCAGGGTGTTTTCTAAAAAAACATACATAATGTTTTGGGATTCTATGTAATTTTCTAGCAAATAAATGATGATTTTTACATGTAGGAGAGAAATGTCAGAATTGTCCTGGGTGCTCCAGAACGCCTGATGGTGCTCCCTGCATGTTGGGCCTCTTTATGTGGCCACACTGTGTAAAAGTCTCACACATGTGGTATCGCCGTACTCGGGAGTAATAGCAGAATGTGTTTTGGGGTATAATTTGTGGTATGCATATGTTGTGTGTGAGAAATAAACTGATATGACAATTTTGTGAAAAAAAAAAGTTAAAAAAATCTTGATTTTGCAAAGAATTGTGGGAAAAAATGACAACTTCAAAAAACTCATCATGCCTCTTACTAAATACATTGGAATGTCTTCTTTCCAAAAAGGGGTCATTTGTACTTTTCTGGCTTGTTAGGGTCTCAAGAATTGAAATAAGCCGTGAGTACTTCAGGTGTGATAAATTTTCAGATATTGGCACCATAGCTTGTGGACTCTATAACTTTCACAAAGACCAAATAATATCCACCAATTTGTACTTATTTTTACCAAGGATATGTAGTAGTATAAATTTTGGCCAAAATTTATGAAGAAAAAATTACTAATCTGCTAAATTTTAGAACAGAAACAAAGAAAAATAAAAATTTTTACTGAATTTTCGGTATTTTTATTATAGCACAAAAAATAAAAAAACGAGCGGTGATTAAATACCACCAAAAGAAAGCTCTATTTGTGTGAAAAAAAGGACAAAAATTTCATATAGGTCCAGTGTTGCATGACTGAGTAATTGTCATTCAAAATGTGAGAGCACCAAAAGCTGAAAATTGGTCTGGTTATTAAGGGTGTTTAAGTGCCCAGTGGTTAAAAAGCAAACCAATTGATACTTACCTGCTATGTGTAATGGAATTGCACAGAGCGTCCCCAAACCTCCTCCTCTTCTCGGGTTCCCCGCCAGTGCTCCAGGCACCTCCTCTTTTTGGTGTGCCACTGTAGGAAGCTGCTTTCTATCATGGCACACCTGCGGGCTTGATCTGGAGCTTCACTGCCTCTGTTCATAGACACAGACAGCATGGCTTGGACCTGCCCCCCGCTTCACAGGATTTGATTGAGAGCAGTGGAAGCCAATGGCTCCCACTGCCTCAGTAAAGCCTTTGAGATGGAGAAGTGAGAGGAGTGAGTTGCTACAGATAGGCACAATGCTGAATTCAAGTGAGAACTCAGGTAGGTATGAGGTGTGGGGGGAGTGGTGGATACTTTTACCTAAACATTTTTTACCTTAAAGAGGGATTCCACCAAAAAAAAAAAATATTAAAAGCCAGCAGCTATAAATACTACAGCTGCTGACTTTTAATAAATGGACACTCGCCTGTCCCGGGTTCCAGCGATGCCGGCAGCCGAGGCCAATCGATCGCTCGGCTCTCGGCTGCTGCAGTCACCATTCTAGGTGAGGGAATCAGGAAGTGAAGCAAATCGGCTTCACTTCCCGGTTCCCTACTGCGCATGCGCGAGCCGCGCCGCGCAATAGGAAATCTCCGCACTGTCACTGGGACCCGTGTGTGTCCCAGCAGACAGCGTGGCAGGGCAGGAAATGGCGTAGACTCCCACGGGAGTCTATGCACGGAAGTGGGTGAAAATACCTGTCTTTGACAGGTATCTCCACCCCCCTCCCTCCTGAAAGGTGTCAATTGTGACACCGGAGGGGGGGAGGGATCCGATCAGCGGAGGTTCCACTTTAGGGTGGAATCCCGCTTTAAGGCAAGAAATACATTAAGGTTAAAAAAAATAAGCTTTAGATCCACTTTAAGAAATAATAAAAATGATACTGACAGCATGCTGTTTCCCTGTGCTGCCAGCACATCGCTGGGTGGGTGAGCGATGCATTATTCCCTTGCTAACGAAATCCCTGCAGAATTTAGATCACCAAGATGAGAAGGATCATTTATTCAGCCCACTTGGGAGTGACAAATATGAGCTGGTGAGAGACTAGTGACAGGTCACACAAGACACAGGTTCACTAGTGTGACATAGACCTAAGAGAGGCCAACAGGTCTAAAATATTTTTATTTAAATGACATCTATACTTTGAGAAACATGTAGGTTGTCATGGCTGGTCTCCTGTTTAAGGTGCTAGTTTTCTGGTCTATCTTTGGCTTCAACACTAACCTAAACAGCCAAGGATTGGGTGAAGTCATAGCAAAGTCAGATCTCCTGATTTGCATGTCTACATCAGTAGCACAAAAAATATTGAAATGGCAATGGCGGCCAGGCAATCAGAACTTTTAGACGTAAAGGTGAGTAATGTCAATGTACATGATGCCTCAGTACAGGTTTTCTTTGAACTCTCACAGAGATCTATTACTGTTCCACATTCATGACCACAGATTGTTGTGATTTACACCGTATATTTAATCATTTAATTCATTTAGAATTTCTTATGTGTTTCATCTTTGCAAGTTTAAGCAGGTAACTTTACTATAGTATTAGTATATAATGTGTAGTCTTCTACCCCTCTGATATTTTCCTGCACCAGACTTGAGCTAATAACTGACCAGAAAAACGTATTAAATACCAGTTCTAGAGAAACCCACGCTCATTAGGGTCAAACGTCTCTTCTCAGTGCCACAAAAAATAGATAGGCGACGTTAACGTCTTAGTTTTCCTGTGGACCGCTGTAGGTGACTTTGATTAAATGCTAATGAATGTGATTCTGAATAAGCCTTTAGGCTACTTCATTACCTACCAAAACATAGTTTCATGCTCATTGTGCTCATTAGAAATTATTAACTAACAGCTATTGGTGATTGTGTAATTACTCCTGAATTCTCTCTGTTTGCTTCTGTAAAAATGTCAGAGAACCTAATGGTAAACAGAGAAAACAGAGGGTCCTTCTTATGCCGCGTACACACGGTCGGACTTTCCGGCAGACTTGGTCTGACAGACCGGAATCCGTCTGACAATTCGATCGTGTGTGGGCTCCAGCGGACTTTTTTTTTCCCCAAAGTCCGACGGACCTAGAAATAAAGCGTTTCAAATCTATCCGACAGACTCAAGTCCGACAGACTAAAAATCGGGAAAACTGTTCGTCTGTGTGCTAGTCCGACGGGCCAAATATGATGCAAGGGCAGCTATTGGCTACTGGCTATTGAACTTCCTTGTTTAGTCCCGTTTATGTCGCGTGTATGCGGCATAAGACTCTTTGGCATGTAAATTGATGTGAATTCAAATCAAAAGCTGTACATCTGTGCTATCTGCCGAGACAAACACCATTTAATGACTATACCGCTTCATGGCAGTATCTTGTGCCGCTGTATTGGCTAGTGCTTTCCTCCACTGTTGGGTTGGTGGCCAGGCTTAACATACCATAGCAAATAGGCAATGTGTTTTTAAAGCAGAACTACACTGTGTCTGAACACCATAAGTCTAAAACACCATTTAATTCATTTTTAATATTCAAGCAAGCTCACCCATCCATCCTTGTCTCCATGCTTTATTTTGCTGAGAAGTCACTTTGGAAACACCCCCCTAGCATTTCTAGTCATGGTCATCTTGAGTAAGGGCAGATGATTCATGTAGAATTTACTTCCCAGAGTCCATCTCCCCTTATCTCAGGCTTGCAGTCAGGAGGGTGTTCTTATCTGAGAACCCCACACCCCTCCTGAAGACTCCTGGGATGTATAATATTATTTGCCTAGGCCTGGACACCAGGCAGTAACTGAAGAAATATAAAAAAAAAACTGTAAAACAAGCAAATATGATATACTTATCTTTTCTATTTACTAATGCTAGTAGCACAAGGAATAAAATAGTCAATATTGATTGGGAGAATGAAGTTCTACTTTAAGCCCATGCAGCTCTTGCTAAAACTCTTGCAACATTTCAGAGAGGACCAGTTATATGCAGTGTGTGTGTGTGTGTGTGTGTGTGTGTGTGTGTGTGTGTGTGTGTGTGCTTTCACACAGGGGCGCTGTGCTGGCAGAGCGTCAGAAAAAATCCTGCCAGCAGCTTCTTTGCAGTGCATTGGGAGCGGTGAACTCACCACTCCTAAAGCGCCCCTGCCCATTGAAAACAATGGGGCACCACCATGCTTGATTGTAGGCAAGACACACTTGTCTTTGTACTCTTCACCTGGTTGCCGCCACACACGCTTTACACCATCTGAACCAAATAAGTTTATCTTGGTCTCATTAGACCACAGGACATGGTGCCAGGAATCCATATCCTTAGTCTGCTTGTCTTCAGCAAACTGCTTGCAGGCTTTCTTGTGTATCATCTTTAGAAGAGATTTCCTTCTGGGACAACAGCCATGCAGGCCAATTTGATGCCGTGTGTGGCGTATGGTGTGGCGCATGGTCTTTGCACTGACAGGCTGACCCCCCACCCTTTCAACCTCTGCAGCACTCATATGTCTATTTCCCAAAGACAACCTCTGGATATGACACTGAACACGTACACTCAACATCTTTGCTCGACCATTGGCGAGGCCTGTTCTGAGTGGAACCTGTCCTGTTAAACCGCTGTATGGTCTTGGCCACCGTACTCCAGCTCAGTTTGAGGGTCTTGGCAATCTTCTTATAGCCTAGACCTTCTTTATGTAGAGCAGCAATTATTTTTTTTCAGATCCTCAGAGTTCTTTGCCACGAGTCGCCATGTTGAAATTCCAGTGACCGGTATGAGAGAATGGGAGTGATAACACCAAATTTAACACACCTGCTCCCCATTCACACCTGAGACCTTGTAACACGAATGAGTCACATGACAACGAGGAGGGAAAATGGCTAACTGGGTCAATTTAGACATTTTCACTTAAGGGTGTACTCACTTTTGTTGCTAGCGGTTTAGACATTTTTTGGCTGTGTGTGTTATTTTGAGGGGACAGCAAATTTACACTGTTATACAAGCTGTACACTCACTACTTTACATTGTAATAAAGTGTAATTTCTTCAGTGTTGTCACATAAAATGATATAATAAAATATTTACAAAAATGTGAGGGGTGTACTCATTTTTGTCAGATACTATGTGTATGTGTATATATACATATATTACTGTGTTCCGGACTATTGGACACTTTTTTTTTTTTAAATAGATTGCAAATAAAGAGCAAACATGTATTAGCCAACAGCAACCTGTCAGAATTTAGAACAATGAAAGTTGATTGCTGATGGACCCATATAAGCTTATTAGCAATCATCTTTCATTGTTATTAATAACTAGGGATGAGCTTTGTGTTCGAGTCGAACGTACGTTCGACTCGAACATTGGCTGTTCGGCCGTTCGGCGAATTCCGAACGTTTGGGCCGTTCGCGTCAAAATTCGAGTGACGCACGCGTGGACCACAATGCACTGCGGTGGCGCAGTGCATTGCTGCCCCATGATTGGCCAAGCATGCACTGTGACCCCGCATGCTTGGCCAATCGCAGCGCCGGCAGCGGGGAGAGCCATGATTGGCCACAGGCATCCTGCCTGTGGCCAATCATAGCTCAGGCTGTGTAGTGCACGCCCCACACTATATAAGGCCGCCTTTGAGGCGGCCTCGTGTAGTGTGTTACTTAGCATCTGAAGCAGTGGGTGTTCTGTGTACCTTCAACACAGTACACACCAATCGTTTTTGGCTGATTTCCTATCTTGCTGCTGTGTAGTGGTTGTTGTCTGTGCCCTGACTGCAGTATACACCACTATATTCACCTCACCTATATAGCTAGTGATCTAGCTTTAACCACTTAACAACTGCCCATTGCCGATTAACGGCTTCAGGGGGGTTGTTTAACTCTGAGAGGCCGTTAATTAACGGGCTCCCAGAATTCTGCTCTCGCGTGCCCCGAGGTGTGCGCACTCGAGAGCATCCGTGACCGCCGGGTCGCATCACGGATCACGGTAAACGGCCGCTCATAGCGGCCGTTTACCACGTGATTGCTCCGTCAAATGACGGAGTGATCACTTGGAAACAAACCGGCGTCATGTTATGACGCCTGTTCCTCCCTCCCCTCTCTGTACCGATCGGTACAGCAGAGGGGAAAGAGATCGGTGTCAGCAGCGATGTGGGCTGCATCTGCAGTGCCCACATCGCTGCTCACCGAATTTAACCCCTCAATTCCCTGCCAATACTCTGCAATACCAGTGCATACTCTGCAGTACCCTGCCATTACTCTGCAGTACCCCGCCATTACTCTGCAGTGCAGTACCCTGCCATTACTCTGCAGTACCCCCCATTACTCTGCAGTAACCCCCATTACTCTGCAGTACCCCCCCAATACTCTGCAGTACCCGCCATTACTCTGCAGTACCCGCCATTACTCTGCAGTACCCTGCCATTACTCTGCAGTGCAGTACCCTGCCATTACTCTGCAGTACCCCCCAATACTCTGCAGTACCCCCCAATACTCTGCAGTACCCCCCAATACTCTGCAGTACCCGCCATTACTCTGCAGTACCCGCCATTACTCTGCAGTACCCGCCATTACTCTGCAGTACCCCCAATACTCTGCAGTACCCTGCCATTACTCTGCAGTGCAGTACCCTGCCATTACTCTGCAGTACCCCCCATTACTCTGCAGTAACCCCCATTACTCTGCAGTACCCCCCAATACTCTGCAGTACCCCCCATTACTCTGCAGTACCCGCCATTACTCTGCAGTACCCGCCATTACTCTGCAGTACCCCCAATACTCTGCAGTACCCTGCCATTACTCTGCAGTGCAGTACCCTGCCATTACTCTGCAGTAACCCCCATTACTCTGCAGTACCCGCCATTACTCTGCAGTACCCGCCATTACTCTGCAGTACCCCCAATACTCTGCAGTACCCTGCCATTACCCTGTAGTACACCCCAATACTCTGCAGTACCCTGCTATTACTCTGTAGTACCCCGCCAATACCCCGCCAATACTCTGTAATACCCTGCCATAAATTGCCATACCCAGCCATACTCAGAGATACCCAGCCATACTCGGTGATACCCTGAAATACCCAGCCATAGACGCCCCCCACTCCTCACCGCCCTCCGGTGCTTCTACCAACTCGCCAGTACGATCAAAGCCAGAATCTTTTTTTTATTTTTTATTTCAGGCTTCCCAGCCTAGAGGTGAGATGTGGGGTCATATTGACCCCCCAGATTTCACTGTAAAGAGGACCTGTCACCCCATATTCCTATTACAAGGGATGTTTACAGAGGGGAAAGAGATCGGTGTCAGCAGCGATGTGGGCTGCATCTGCAGTGCCCACATCGCTGCTCACCGAATTTAACCCCTCAATTCCCTGCCAATACTCTGCAATACCAGTGCATACTCTGCAGTACCCTGCCATTACTCTGCAGTACCCCGCCATTACTCTGCAGTGCAGTACCCTGCCATTACTCTGCAGTACCCCCCATTACTCTGCAGTACCCCCCATTACTCTGCAGTAACCCCCCCAATACTCTGCAGTACCCGCCATTACTCTGCAGTACCCTGCCATTACTCTGCAGTACCCTGCCATTACTCTGCAGTGCAGTACCCTGCCATTACTCTGCAGTAACCCCCATTACTCTGCAGTACCCCCAATACTCTGCAGTACCCGCCATTACTCTGCAGTACCCGCCATTACTCTGCAGTACCCCCAATACTCTGCAGTACCCTGCCATTACCCTGTAGTACACCCCAATACTCTGCAGTACCCTGCTATTACTCTGTAGTACCCCGCCAATACTCTGTAATACCCTGCCATAAATTGCCATACCCAGCCATACTCAGAGATACCCAGCCATACTCGGTGATACCCTGAAATACCCAGCCATAGACGCCCCCCACTCCTCACCGCCCTCCGGTGCTTCTACCAACTCGCCAGTACGATCAAAGCCAGAATCTTTTTTTTATTTTTTATTTCAGGCTTCCCAGCCTAGAGGTGAGATGTGGGGTCATATTGACCCCCCAGATTTCACTGTAAAGAGGACCTGTCACCCCATATTCCTATTACAAGGGATGTTTACATTTCTTGTAATAGGAATAAAAGTGATCAAAAATATATTTTTGGGGGAAAAAATGTCAAACTAAAATAAATAAAGTAAAATGAACAATAAAAAAATAAAATAAAAATTAAAGCGCCCATGTCCCCATGTGCTCGCATGTGCCACACATGTGAGGTATCGCCGAGAATGTTAGAGCGAGAGCAATAATTCTAGTCCTAGACCTCCTCTGCAACTCAAAACATGTAACCAGTAAAAAAAAAATTAAAGCGTCGCCTATGGGGATTTTTTAAGTAGCGACGTTTGGCGCCATTCCACGGGCATGTGCAATTTTGAAGAGTGACATGTTTGATATCTATTTACTCAGCATAACTTCATCTATCACTTTATGCAAACATTGGGCTAACAAGTGGTTAATAATAGAGCTTGCAGTCAGTAGTGTTAGGAGATAGTGCGTGCTGTCTGCGTGCTCTGTACCCAGTACATACCGCTATAATATAGGGCAGGCCCCTACTTTCAAACATCCAACTTACAAACATCTCCTACTTGCAAACGCAAGGAGACAGCAGCAAGTGAGATGAAAAAAGATGGACGACAAAACAAGTTATACAGGGGTGATAACCCTTCCCTATGTTTTCCAAAAAGCTTAAAGATAGTTTTTTTGACTGGAGCTACACTTTAAAAATGTACCGGTTGAAAATGACAAACAGATTCAACTTAACACAACAAACCTACACAGTCCCTGTCTTGTTTGCACCGCCTGTATACTGCTGTTCTGAGTATATAGGGCCTGGGGGCCACACGCATTTCCTTTTTTTAATATGGGTACGGGGTTCCCCTTAATATGCGTACAAGACCCAAATAGGCTGGTAATGGGCAGGGAGGGCTACCCATGCCATGTTTCTCAATGATTTTCAACCATATTGCAGGAACCAGATATAACATTAAAACCGCAAGCAGTTTTAAATGGTGTTATTTCCGTTTAATGTCATTTTGTGCAGGGACTGTTCTAAACACGGGAAACACGTGGCACTTCACAGGCATACTACAGACACCCCCAGGCACCATATTTAAAGGAATATTTCACTTTTTTTTTTCACTTTAATCGTCATTAAAATCAGTGCTCCTGCCAAAACGGCAGTTTTTAAAACTTTTTTTTGCAGTGACCCATGTCCCCTGAGGCAGGAGGCAGGTCCCCAAACCCTTTTTAGGACACTATCTTGCATATTAGCCGTTAAAATTAGCACTTTCCAATTCGAACGTTCGAGTCCCATAGACTTCAATGGGGTTCTAACGTTCGTACCGAACGCGGGGGTCGTTCGCAAGTTCTGGTGCGAACCGAACCGGGGGGTGTTCGGCTCATCCCTATTAATAACTGATGAAATCTGACTGGTTGCTGTTGGCTAATATAGGTTTGTTCTGCTTTATAAAATATTCCTATGTGTATGTGGCTAATAGGTTATGTATAATTGCTTAGGTGATATCTCTAATTAGCTATGTCGTGCTGCATAAAAATGTAACATGCTCTAGTTATTCAACAAGGCTCATAGAGCTTTAATACAATTATAAGCAGAACAGATTGTGAAAGATCAGGCATTTACAAGAATGGTTTAAAAAAGATTTTTTTTATTTATCTGTAGCACTGACCCCCAAAGGAGCTGCTGAAATGGATTTGGGCCTGCACTCTGCTAATGAACCCCCACTGACTTGATTCAGTCCCCTTGACAGCTGTGGTGCGATGTGGAGTGTGTAATGAAATTAAATAACCCCACAACACACAATACATACACAATATACCTGTATTATACCAGAGTATCCAATGGTTCCACCTACTGGGTGAAAGCAATACTCCACACAATTGAGGTACTTAACCAAAAGTATACTTTACTGTAAATTGTGATAGACAGGTGGTTACAATAATTGTACTGTCACCTTAACATAAAATGACAGGACAATGAAACTGAACAACAATTATACACAATGTAACTATAAGGGCGCTCCCCCTACTTTATAGCTAGTTGCGAGATTTCGTTAAAAGTACTCAGTCTTTAATCTTCTTGTCTTCTGCTAGCTATGATGGTTTCTTATAAATTGTAATCCAAAGGGTAAAGAAATTAGGATTGATTAAGGAGTGGTCCTGTTACTGTTTCTGTAAATGTTCCAGTGAGTGTTTCAGATTCTGTGAACTTCTTCTGTAGGACTACAGGTCCCAGCAAACACTGTATATGAGTCTGACTAGATGCAAGTGCCTAATGAAACTGTGGGCTGCAATCAGCTCACCAGCTGGTTCTGAAGCTGTGTATAGTAGCTCTGGTCCGGTGCTCTGTGGCTTGCTTCAACGCCGGCCGGCTTCATCACACCGCTGGGTGAACCAGGTCCTCTAATGCTCAGACGAGTGTCTCTGGATCTTTCCCAATCCGGTCACTATGTCTCTCACACTGTCAGATCACTCACACGGTGTGTTTAAGTTGCGCTCCGCAATGGCTGTAGGGCGCTCCTTCTGGACCCCCTCACAGGTCCTCACAGGTAGGCCGTGCGTTCAGAAGAGACCTAAGATGGCCGCTCGGGGTCCTTTTATGTCCTACCCAGCATGCAGTGCAAGAGAGGGTGTCCATGGGTAGGTCACTTGGCATTCTGAGAGTTAGGTCAAATATCAAAGTAAATAAACAGTCACTTCCTGTATTTAGTTCAATGCTCTGAAAATAAAAGTCATCCAAGTCCACTATCTGTATTTGGCTGCTAGATGGCGCCAAATACTAAGCTTTAGAATTGTCCATAGACCTACATTATAATAACATTAACATAGGATCAGTAGGCAGAAATGTCAGCACTACATATCTATAACCCAGGTGTTTAGATGAAGAGCCCTGGATTGGGTGGCCATGGAAGCAAATGAAAATCATTTTTTCATTTTTTAGAAGCAAGTCAGAATAATATTTGCTTACGTGGCTAAAGGAATTCTCGCAGATCTTAAAAAACAGTTTAATACAGTTATGGATTTAACTAAAGCCTCTCCAATCCTATGTAATTCCCTACCCCAATCTGTCCGCCTATCTCCTACTTTATTAGCTTTTAGACGATCCCTGAAAACACTTCTCTTCAGAGAAGCCTACCCCACCCACACCTAACTGTATTTTCATTTTCTCCATCAGCTCATCCCCCCCACAGTTATTACCTTTTATTTCAACTTGACCCTCCCTTCTAGATTGTAAGCTCTAACGAGCAGGGCCCTCTGATCCCTCCGGTATTGATTTGTATTGTAAGTGTACTGTCTACCCTCATATTGTAAAGCGCTGCGCAAACTGTTGGCGCTATATAAATCCTGAATAATAATAATAATAATAATTGAGAATCATTGTAAACCAAAAAATAATAATTATTGCACCACGTGTCACAGTCAGCAATGAGACTGCCGCAACCAACTAAATACAGAAGTTAAAACAATATAAACAGAAAAAGTGTGCTGTCTCTCTGAGACCTGTTAAAAAGTGTTCCTACTCAATTCATAAATGTAGTACTGTACTCATGTGCAATAATTAAATCCATATGTAGCGCTGGCTCCTGAAGAGCACGCGCTATATGTTTTTGCAATTTAATGTTACCCTTAAAACTGCAGTTTGGTTTGGGTCTAATTGTTCAAAATTTTTGACCTCAGCATCAATCTGACTGGACTGCAGGGTGTTCTGCCTGGCCTTGGGGGGCGCTGTCACTTTTGGCAGGCATTGAAACACAGTCTGGTTGGGTGCATTAAGGTTACTCTCTCTCGGAACCAGCCCAGTGGGAGTGTCGCTCTTGCTGTGCCACCTGGGAGGGGGTACTTTAAGGTGCGGATGTCAGGTGTTTCGGGGTTCCGGTCCAGAAGTATGTTCTGACTGCATGGTACTGGTCCTCCTGACCAGCTCCCAGGACATCCATGGCCTGGGGTGCGGATCCACCCGACTTTACGTCTCGGGGCTGGCTAGCCCGAGGCGAGGAAACTGAAAGGAGGATTCGGAGGAGGTCCGGTGCCGTCTTGGTTAGTGGAGTGGCCCAGCAACTGTGAAGTTATCCAGGGGAGGACTCTTCGGGAGAAGGCTACGCAAGGGTTGGCTTCTCAACAAGAGCCTGGACAAGTTGAAGGACCTAAGTGAATCCAATCTCGTGAGGTATCGCCGGACCAGCTGCAAGATACTGGTACCACACGAGTGTCCTACGCGCTTTCAAGTTTCCCTCACGTACTCGATAGCAAAGTCTTTGGCAGAGACTTGTTCCTGACTCAAGCACCCTGTTGGCTGCTATACCTGGTGAGAGAAGGACTATCCAATTCGGGTGAGGATCCAGGTGTGAATGGCTATTCTCTGGATTTATTCAAAGTGAGAGACTGTTTCATACTGAATTTAACATTAAGAGTACCTGGATTTTTCACCTAAACTCCCTGATCCTATGCCGAGATACTGTGTTGTTAACTACTAGATCTACTAGTGGATCTATCATTAGTCTCTGCAGTTTTTGGGCCATCTACCTTAGGAAACCCCTAGACGCATACGAGGTGAAGAAGGTAACGGTAAGCCCAATAAATTCAGCTGCTCCTTCGGGGGTCAGTGTTACACATACATAATAAAACAGGATTTGCACAATTCTTAAAGTCCTTTGTGCATATCATTACATAAAAAAATGAATACATCCATTCAAATGCATAATATGTATATCAAACTAGTGCCAAAAACTTAAAGAAAAAAAAGAATCCATTCAAATTCATGAAGTGTGGAGCAACCTGATGTTGTGAAATTAGTATTAGCTCATCAGCTCCGTGTGTGTCCTGAACTACCACCAGTGCAACTTGCTAGTTAGGCTGGCTACACACTATACAATTTTCTTGTACAACTTTCCTTTAGATCTACCAAAGCCATATAATATGAGGTCAGGCCTAAACACTTTCAATTTGTATGCAATCAGGCAGGACCTTGCATTACATAGTTGAAGGTAAATCCTAAAGGAAAATTGTGTCTGGCTTAAACCTCCAAATTATGAGGTCAATATAGCATGTAAACCCAGCGATCTCCACAACAGCAGTCAGCAACTTTGGAATATGCCTCACTCAAAAATAATAAACCACAGACCATAGCCAAAAATCATCCAAAAAAGCAGGGTTTGATTTAAAAAGCAGTACTCACAAATATTTACAGTGCAAAGTATGTAAACAGCATCATCGCCCGACAGAGGCCACGAGTCTTGTTAAACTCCCTTCTGTGAAAAAGTTTTATCCCTATTGTGGGGTCACCAGTACAGTATTTGTATATTGAAATCATATCCCCTCTCAAGTGTCTCTTCTCCAGAGAGAATAAGTTCAGTGCTCGCAACCTTTCTTCATAACTAATACCCTCCAGACCCTTTATCAGCTTTGTCGCCCTTCTTTGTACTCGCTCCATTTCCAGCACATCCCACCTGAGGACTGGTGCCCAGAACTGGACAGCATACTCTAGGTGCGGCCGGACCAAAGTCTTGTAAAGCGGGAGAATTATCGTTTTATCTCTGGAGATATCTTCTGTTTGCTTTGTTAGCAGCAGCTTGGCATTGAATGCCATTGCTGAGCCTATCATCTACTAGGACCCCCAGGTCCTTTTCCATCCTAGATTCCCCCAGAGGGTCTCCCCCCAGTATATAGATTGCATTCATATTTTTGCCACCCAAATGCATTATTTTAATTTTTTCTACACTGAACCTCATTTGCCATCCATCATTTGTGATCCTCAAGATCACCCATAGACTAGCATATTACATAGCTACCTAGCTAACTAAATAATCTTTGAAGCTGCTCAATGTGCATCACTTCACAATTGTGCCATCATTGTGCATAGACAAATGGCATTCTTTGCCTTTAAGGAAAAAGGTAGAAATAAGGAATAACATCATACTGTTTTCTGATATAGTTGTTAAGCGCTGCACAAACTGTTGGCATTATATAAAACCTGTATGATAATAATAGTTGTGTCAAGTCATATACACACTATACTGGATTTAAACAGGCTGTAAGAAAAGGTGCATGGAATGCAGTTGTGAACATTGCTAAGTGCCTCATGGACAATGGGGCCATTTCAGTGTAGTGAGCAAAAAAGGCTGGGTCAAAGTGTTGCATTAGGGAATTTAATGTTATTTGCAATTTTCAGGCCATGGCTGCTTATTATTTTTTTGGCTCCCTTGGTGAGCTCCTAGTTCAAAAAAGCAGTCAGAACATGGATGGGATACTGACACAACAATACCCCCCCCCCCCCCCCCAACATGCTTTTATGATTATCATAAACTGGTTGCATGTCTCGTTATTGCAATGTTTACAAGGCATAAAGATTGCTTGTAGATATGAGATGATTGGGTGTTAACCACTTCCTGCCCACGCTATAGCCAAAAGTGCTCAGTGGACAAGTCTTCTTGTTTAGGGCCTCTGTGGTACAAGCGCTAGGGGCCTACAGAATAGTTCCCTACTCCACAACCAATAGTAACCCCCAGCCTGACAAAGGGATCCCGCATGGCTCTGAAACGTTGCACTACACTGTTTGTGATGTGATCTTACTTCAGTTAAAAAAAAACAAAAAACGTTTCAACGTAATGAAAGATCCTCTGTGTGCTGGTGAATATTTACATTCAATAGTAACCCCTCATACCTTCTTATCCTCACACTAATCATAAGCCTTATGCCGTGTACACATGACCAGACTTTCCGGCAGACTAGGTCAGATGGTCTTCCCGACTGACTTTTCAGCAGAGCTCCAACAGACTTCTGAACGAATGGACTTGGCCACACACGAACGGACTAAGTCAATTGAACGTGATGACATAAGACGGGACTAAAAAAGGAAGTTCAATAGCCAGTAGCCAATAGCTTTCCTTGCGTCTTATTTGGTCAGTCTGGACCAGCATACAGACAAACAGTTTTCCCGATAGGAATTGAGTCCGTCGGACAGATTTGAAACATGTTCTATTTCTAGGTCCGTCACATTTTTATAACGAAAATGATCGGATTAGCCCACACGCGATCGGACTGTCCGACGGACTGATTCCGTCGGACCTAGTCTGCCGGAAAGTCAGGTCATGTGTATGCGGCATAAATGTAACCATCTCTTAACAATAACTGAAAATGTAGCTGTGTATGTTTACCTCGCCGGGATTCTCTTTTCACCAACACTTCGCCAGTATCTGCCCTAATATCATGCAGTGCTGTGCTGAGACCCCTGCGACAAAAGAAAGTACCCTGGAAATCTCATGTTTATGGTTGGCTAAAGATGCTGCACACACCTAAATGACTTCTAAAGATCATGTTTGTTTGAATGATCTTAATTGTTTACTTCCAGATGTGTCTGGTAGTAACTCTGTAACTGAGCACCCATGTTATATAGACAAAATGGAGGGCACCACCAGAGCACTACAATACTACAGTGTATGGCCAGCCTAACATCAAGTTGACTGCTCTGAAATAACTTCTCTATCTGGCAAAACACAGTGTACAAGACTAAAAACATGGAGTCTTTTCAGAGACAATGAGCTCTCTGTTGAGCCTTCCTCATCAAACATATACAGTATTTTCCCTGTCAGCAGTGCTGTTATATGCTAAGCTTTAATAAAAGAAAGGGCTTGTTTTCTTCATGCATCTCCGTGTCCAAATAATGTACGTGTTTTTTTGAGAAGCCTTGTGCAGTAATCATTATTCTTAAAGGCACGCTTATTAGAGGGAGCTGGGATAATCTGTTATTTAGTGAGCCATATGCACAAAGTCAGGGTGCAAGAAATTCATTATTTAGTTTGATATACAAAAAAAGTGTTAAAGAGAAGATAACAAGTACATAAAAGAAAAGATCACTGTTATTCCACTTTTCAATTTACTTCAATGTGACTCCTTTGAGCATTGTTTATAACAAGATCTTATTTTTATGTCTAAGTGGTACTTGATGAGAAATCACATGGTCTATCCATTCCTTGCCTCTGTACTTCTGCCAACTGTTGCAGATGGCAATTGAAGGTGCAGATACATATGGGCGTAAAATACTTGCTTCTAGAAACCAACCAATCTGTCCTTTCATTTGTAAACCTTTAAAGACTGGAGGAAAAAGAAACAGCAACCAGTTGTCTTTTGGATAATATATACAAACAGTGCACATACAGTATCATACAAAAGCGAGTACAACCCTCACATTTTTGTAAATATTTTATTATATCCTTTCATGTGACAACACTGAAGAAATTACACTTTGCTACAATGTAAAGTAGGGAATGTGCAGCTTGTATAACATTGTAAATTTGCTGTCCCCTCAAAATAACTCAAAACACAGCCATTAATGTCTAAACCGCTGGCAACAAAAGTGAGTACACCCCTAGATGGAAAAAGTCCAAATTGAGCCCAATGTGTCAGTATTTTGTGTGGCCAACATTTTCCAGCACTGCCTTAACCCTCTTGGGCTTCACAGATAATGTACATCTGCATGGTCCACATTGATTTAGGTAAACAGTTTACAGCAGCATAGGGCCTAGGACGGTCTGCAGAGTTTGAAGTTTACCTCAACAATATTTGTAAAGGTCAAAATTGCTTACTTTGATATGTTTTCTAATATGTTGGTAAATCTCACAACTACCTCCCATGTGCTAGACCAGTGGTGGCGAACCTTGGTACCTCAGATGTTTTGGAACTACATTTCCCATGATGATCATGCACTCAGCATGTGTAGTGGAGCATCATGGGAAATATAGTTCCAAAACATCTGGGGTGCCAAGGTTCGCCATCACTGTGCTAGACAAACTAGATTCCGAGGCCTACTCGCTAAACACTTGAAATCTAAAGAAACATGCCTCCAAACATGCCCCGTTCTCAACAATTATAAACTCACAGCAACTAATAAGAAGTAGGCTTTCTCTCAGTCACTGTCTCTTTCCTCCACTGAATACAATTGGTCTTTCTGTCCATTCCACATTTCTGAAGGTATCTTGCCCTCAGACGTGGCTGTGGGATGAGCATTCCAATTTTGCTAATTGTACACGTAGTTTCTGCTTCGTATTGAGACTACTGTATATAAAACATTCCTCCATGATTGTCTGCATTATGTTCAACTTTGCTTGTTTTGGACTGGACTCAGTTTTGTTAGTTAAATGGGGTAGGTTGGAAGGAGGATGGAAAATCCTAGAAGATATAACATTACCAATATGTTTTTTTTTCTCTTTTTCTTAGTTGGAATATTACATAAACAAGACTATCCACCGCAAGTCAGCTTTAATTGGAAAGAAAACAAAGAATTGGATTAAACCTCCATCTCTTCTACTACCAGGTAATATTATAAGGAATTCACTCCATACTCCCATACCACCATTCATCTTCCAGTACTCAGCAGTTCAGATCCCATACCATTTCTTTTTACTGTACATGATTTTCTGTGGATGAATAAGTAAATCAATCTGTATGAGATACCCCTAAAAGCCTACCCTCTCTAATTTCTGATATTCATTTCACTACACTGCTATTGCAAGGTACATGTGGAAGAGCTTTGCGTTTCCAACTTTAATGTTGAAAAGTATTTTTATATACAGCCATCTTGTTAATGTGATAACAGCATAGGCGTATGCGCAGGGTGTGTTGGATGTGCCTGGCATGCTCTTATTACCCTGTGTAGTGCAGATCCCCCCCCCCCATATCCTCCACCCCACAGTGCTGTAGGCACCCTCCTCTCCTCTCCCCCCAGCTGCTGTGGGGAATGTTTTAGGATGGAGAGTGGGGGAAGGGACCAATAAAGCTGGGACTGGAGAGAAAGGGACTGGGAAATCTGCCCACAGTCCCTTCCTCTGTCTCAAACCTGAGACATCTGTTTAGACCCCTGATACTGTATTTCACCAAAGTCGGGCTCCTAAAACAATTGTAAAATAATATTTTAAAAAATAAATAATTTTGTAAAAAGAAAAAAAATGTAATAATAAAAAGAAACAAACTGCTGACACCTGTACACCACTCTACAGACACATCCATGATTTAGTGCATGTTTACTTTTATTTATAAGAGTGTGTGTGTGTGTGTGTGTGTGTATATATACACACACACACACACACACACACACACACACACTCTCTTATAAATAAAAGTAAACATGCACTAAAACATGGATGTGTCTGTAGAGCGGTGTACAGGTGTCAGTAGTTTTTGTTTCTTTTTATTTGTTTTTTAATTATATATAATATTATTATATAGAATGTGTGTGTGTGTGTGTGTGTGTGTGTGTGTGTATATATGTACTGTGTATATATATATATATATGTGTGTGTGTGTGTGTGTGTGTGTGTATATATATATATAATATACACGCACACACATACATACATATATACATACATGCGTGTGTGTGTTTGAGCTTTGGGGTGCACACCTCTGGGTGAGCTGCTGCTGTTACTAATGAATGCATCTTGGGTTATTGTGGTTTGTAAACAGGTATTTTAAAACAGGCTGTAAAGTAATAGATGAAAACACAAAAAGTGCCAGAAAATAAATGTATGGCACTGTTTTGTATTTTTGTGCCTGCAGGTGGAGATCTGCTGGAAAAAAAAAAGTTGCAGTGTTCTGTATTGAACGGCCCATTCGAAATGAATGGCTTGATTGAAGACCGTTCCAAAATCTATCCAGTAGACACTGCTGCCCAAAACTTGTTGGGGAGAATGAATCATTACCAAAATCTTAATCAATACCAGATGGAAAATGTTGTCAGATTGCTTGCTTGTTTGCGTTTAGGGAGCTGGTAGTTTGCATAAATGCCTGAGGAAAGCTTGATTGTCCCTGCGGATATTACTGTCTTTTGATGTCTATAGAAGAGTTATGCTTGGCACAAAAGGCTGTGTCAAATGTAACAAGCATATAATACATTGGTGGCAAAAGTTCAACAACTAGAGGTCTAATGTTTTGGGATTTTTTTTTTATTACAGAAAAGATGCCAGTCTTGAAACATGAACCTTCGCGATATATATCTGACATACAGGATCTGCTGGTTCGCTGCCAATGTGCGGATGTCATCTTCTGTACAGCGGACTTAAGGCCAGTGTGTGGAGCCCACAGAGTAGTGCTGTGCAGTGTCAGTCCTGTCTTTGCGCACTTGTTTGCCGCTAACTCCTGCAGAAATATCTCTGACCCCTGCATATACGGGACAGCACATTTCCTATTCTCTCTGTATGAAGAATCTGCAGGCACTGCCCACAATTCTTCGGTCAGAGTCATTGTTAAAGACTGTGACTTCCAAATGTGCTTACCCAGCATTCTTAACTTCATTTACTCAGGTAATACATCTATAATAATAATAATTATAATTAATTATAATAATACATCTATATTGCCATTTTCTTTTTTTTTTTCCATAATGTTACTTCCTTTATATTACATGTAGCCTACATGCTATGTTTTGTTTCTATGACCTAGTAGAAATTTAGATGCACCAGATGCAGATGAGATATTTTCTCCATCAGCTTCATGTGACCCCAGATGTACCAAAGCTTGCCCAGTTATGCAATGTCACTTTTGTTTTTTGGTTCAACTCCTACTTAGTCATTATAGCCCAGTACATTTCTAGAAATCTGCAGCAGTTGAGCTAAAACTAAGAAATATATTTATACAAACAGGTGTCATTGTACAGATTCCATGGTTTAAGGCTAAACCAGCTTAGACCCCTTTCACACCACGCCGCCCATAGCGTCTGCGGTAAAACGCTGCTATTTTTAGACCCCTTTCACACCACATCGCCCCTTAGCGTGGGCAGTAAAACGCAGCTATTTTTAGCTGCGTTTTACCGCCGGATTTGTGGCAGATTTGCGGCGCATTTCGGCCGCTAGCGGAACGCTTTTACCCCCGCTAGCAGCCGAGAAATGGTTAAAACCGCCGGCAATACACCGCAATAGCGGCGTTTTGCCTGCGGTATAACAGTGCTGCCCCATTGATTTCAATGGGGAGCAGCGGTGGAGGAGCGGTAAATACCCCGCTCCTTCACCGCTCCAAAGAAGCTGCTGGCAGGACTTTTCCTGACGTCCTGCCAGCACACTGCTGCAGTGTGAAAGCCCTTGGGCTTTCACAGTACAGACAATGGTGCAGCTGTTAGACCCCTTTCACACCACACCGCCCATAGAGTATTTTTAGCGGCATTTTACTGACGGAATTGCGGTGCATTTCAGCTGCTAGCGGGGCTCTTTTACCCCCTGCTAGCGGCCAAGAAAGGGTTAAAACCGCCAGCAATACGCCGCAATAGCGGCGTTTTGCCGGCGGTATTACAGCGCTGCCCCATTGATTTCAATGGGGAGCAGCGGTGGAGGAGCGGTAAATACCCCGCTCCTTCACCGCTCCAAAGAAGCTACTGGCAGGACTTTTTCCTGACGTCCTGCCAGTGCACCGCTGTAGTATGAAAGCCCTCGGGCTTTCACACTACAGACAATGGTGCAGCTTTTTTAGGGCGGATTTCAGGCGCTATTTCTAACGCTATAGCGCCTGGAAAACGCCCTTGTGTGAAAGGGCTCATAGGGCGGATTGCAGGCACTATTTCTAACACTATAGCGCCTGCAAAACGCCCTTGGTGTGAAATGGGTCTTAGAGTATACAGTATCTCACAAAAGTGAGAAAGTGAGATTCTGTTATCAGACACCTGTATTTAGATTATACTCTATGTGATTAAATATTAGCCAATAGTAGCAGTCATTATTGGAACATACAATAGTTTCCTTTCACACCTTACCAGTCCTCTTTTTCAAATGAATCCTGTATTTCACTATGGGAATTTATATTAAAAAAAAAAATAAGAGAGGCTTAGTGTTATACTTTTGAAGGAGAACACTATTTAAATTATAGAGTCAGTTTAGACTGGTGCCCTCTGAGTATGCTTAGAGCTGAACTCTTGTAACAAAAACTTTAAATATAAATGTATATAAAATATATAAATTTAAATATATTCCTCAAAAACCACACAAGATATAAATCTACATTGTGTGCACCAAATACTTTTGAAAACCGAGATATTAAAATAGCAGTGACATCATCACTGTGCTGCCCAGTGCATTTGCAGAGAGCAGAGCTATGGGAGGGGCCCTGAAGGCCCTGCCATCTACAGGCCACATGCAGAAAAGTGAAGACAAGACCAGTCACCCTGCACAAAGAAAGAGAGCAGCAGGGATTGGTCTTTATTGCAGCGACTGAGGCAAAGTTGCATTTAATTATACTGCAAAGATCTGAAGATTCAAAAAAGAATACACATGCCTCTTGTAGTTAGACAATATTTGCTTTTCCCAGAAGTTAACCTTAAACACTGAAGATGCATCTAATTTATAATACCTGCTCTGATAGTTTGCGTTAAAAAAACAAAAAACACATGACCTTGTTTATCAAGAAACTAGTTTTGCAGGCTTACCTGTCATGCCACCATTCTTAAAGTGACCTGTTGCTTTACAGTAAAATATGGTAAACAAGCAAGACCAGAGAGAGGTAATAACAGCCATGTCACATGCAAATAGCATTTATAGTAAATAAGCCTGGGATCACATTTACACTAGGATAATATAATTCAGAATTAAGTTTTGTATATTAAAAAAAGTTCTTCTTTGAAACTTCACTTCTGTTGAGAAAGGGACACTTTTTGGGTGGGTAAAGAACATTGTTGCAGATTTCTACATGTTCTGAATAAATTGCTGTTTGTTTCCTCATGTCCTTTCATGATTAATTCCTGAATGGGAGGGTCTGTCTTCATTATAATCAACTGGTGCACCTTTAGCATTCTAAGGAGAATATATATATATATATATATATATATATATATATATTTATGGTCGAAGCCCTATGGCCGATACGGATATGAACAAATAGACTTACCATAAGATTTACAACATGAAATGGACCTGAAGTGTGCCCTGGTCTGATGGTCGGTATACCAAATTAAGGGGGCAAAAACACTCAGGTAGGGGTGTAGTTTTATTCGTTTTAGCTTAATTAGTTGAGCAAGTTTGGTGAATGCTTATGCCATTTCCACCCGAGGATTAGGGATGTACTGGGCGAGGTAGGCAGGGTTCCAACTGCTTAGTCTCTCAATGACGTGACTTGGGACCCATGCCAAGATGCTGCCAAGGGTGCTCCAATACTAAAGAGTGACCACGGTATGGACCGGGGTCGAGGTGTAGGCTGCGTAGAAGAACCCCATGTGTTTGGAAAACTAACAGGTACACAAGTGTTAGCACGAAAAGGCAACAGGGGACTAGAGTTTACGCGTTCCGGTAGGAGTGACAGTAGGTGGTCGAGTATGGTTACTCGACACCAGGTACTGTTTGTTCTATAGAAATGGACGTCTATCCTGGAGCCAGATTGCTGGGTTTTAGACACTGCAAGGTGGAGGATGAAATGGTGTTGGTAGCGAGCCAAGTGACGACTACGCAGAACTTGGCCTGTGGGATTGCTGAAGGTGAACTTGCTGGGCCATCAGAACCTGTAGTAAGCTAAGTAACTGGCTGTTTGTATGAGCAGGCTGGGCAGAAGGCCAAATTGCGAACTAGTGAAGATAGTAGACCTGTCCCAGAAGATGACAGCCTGGAATGAACATACAATGGACATTAACCTGGTGCCGCCAAGATAACTGCAGCAGTCTGCGCAGGAAGGACATAACCGAGAGCGGTCCAGACCTGGCTTCATCAACAAGATCAACCTCGGCCCAGTTGTCTGTGGTGAAAGCCACGGCCTGTCCTGTCCTGAGATGACCCCAGAGTTGAGAGGCTGTCATGACCGGGTATAGCTTGAAGAGGGAGGAAGTCCAGGTAAACCCAGGGTTTAGGAGTATCCCTGATGCCATGGTTCTGTAAACCAGTGGTGGCCAAAAATTACAGCGAAGCCTGTGGAGGCTGCGGCATCTGTCACTACCAGGGGTGACAGGGGCATCGTAGATGGTGTAAACATCGCTATACCAATCCATGCAGTAAGGAACCTTCCAACATTGATAGGTCTGCTATTGCCATGGCATCTAAATTAAGGATTTGAGAGGGGTCCTGTGTCCGTGAGAGGAAGATCAGGAGGCGTGACATAAAGATCGACCCTGGGGAATGGCCCGTATTGCAGATTTGAGCATTCATCAGGTGGTGTCTGTGTAGAACCTGGCTGCCAGTGCTACTAATGATAAATTGGCTAGGCCATGGAAAACCACAAAGGGCCAGGTAGATGGGCGCTTGGATGACTAGACTGGGGAATGTGCGAGGATTTTATATGCCCCTAAAGACGGCAGTTGTGATGGGCGAGAGCGTTTGCCGTTGGCTATGGGCTGATGCCTCTGGATACCTCGTAGTGGGGATCTTACTGTATGGGCCGTAAAGACAGATGGCTCTCCGGGTCCTGTAAGGATAAGAAATGCTGAACGCTGGCTAGGAATAGCCTGACCGTGTTACAAGAAGAAGCCAGTTGCGTGTGTCAACACGATCCTGGTGCAGGACGAAAGTTGAACTCAACTGTCCTAAGGGAGAGATGACAGACAGGAAACGGTGAGTGGCTTGTAAGAAAAAGCCACAGGAGACAAGTGGCCAATTAAGTGCTGCTGAAAATGACGTGTATCCAGTTTGTGTGCCACTGAGAATGTGCTTGCAAAAGAATGATTGCAAGAACTTATGCTAAGTCGCGTGCCTTGGCATGATTGCAAAAGTTGTGTTTAAACGTGTGTTTGCGACAATTGCACGGGAGTTTGTCACTGGAGATGTGTTCGTAGTGACTGTGAGAAATTCGTGTTACCGCATGTGCTTGCGAAGACTGCGGGAGTTGTGCTTGAACGTGTGTTTGGATGCGTGCTTGCAACGATTGCAAGATGTTATGCCAAGATGCGTGCTTGTAATGATTGCAAGATGTTATGCTAGGATGCGTGCCTGCAACGATTGCAAGGAGTTACACCAGGATGCGTGCTTGCCATGATTGTAAGGAGTTATGCCAGGATGCGTGCCTGCAACGATTGTAAGGAGTTATGCCAGGATGCGTGCTTGCAACGATTGCAAGGAGTTATGGTAGGATACATGGGTAGCCAGGTCGAAAAAGACAGAAGTCCATCCAGTCCAACCACAAATCAAATAAATAAAGTATCGCACAACCCAACATACCCAATTCTACACCCACAGCTGATCCAGAGGAAGGCAAAAAACCCCAGCAGAGCATAGTCCAATTTGCTACAGCAGGGGAAAAAATTCCTTCCTGATCCCTCGAGAGGCAATCGGATTTTTCCCTGGATCAACTTTACCTATAAATATAAGTACCCCGTTATATTATGTACATTTAGGAAACTATCCAGGCTTTTTCCTAAAGCAATCTATTTGAGCTAGCCAGAACTGCCTGCTAGCAATGATTGCAATATGTTTGTGCCTGGATATCTGCTTGCAACGATTGCAAGAGGTCTATGCTCGAATGCGTGCTTGCAATGATTGCAAGAGGTCTATGCTTGAATGGGTACTTGCAACGACTGCAAGAAGTCCATGCTTGAATGCGTGCTTGCAACGATTGCAAGAAGACTATGCTTAAATGCGTGCTTGCAACGATTGCAAGAAGTCTGTGCCTGGATATGTGTTTGCAATGATTGCAGGAAATGCGTGCTTGCAACGATTGCAAGAAGTCTGTGCCTGGATATGTGTTTGCAATGATTGCAGGGAGTGTATGCTTGGGTGCGTGCTAGCAGTGATTTGCAAGAAGTTGTTTCTTGGATGTGTATGGAATGAATTCGATATGAATCGGTCGTAAGAATGAAACTAATCCTATATGAGTCGATCGCATGAAATTAATCTGATAAGAACCAGTTTTAAAGTGTATGAATTTATTTTCAATATTTTTATTGATTTTATGCAAACCGAAAGAACAATAAAACATGACATGTCAGCCTTACATCATCAAGAAATACTATAGTAGATGGTTGTTCATTGACAATGGACGTTAAGAAAAAGGCACATGTTATCGGTAAACATCGGTAATACACACTGCAAGATCCTAAGCTAACAAAACCAAACATGTATTAAGCTTCGGTCAGGATCTATGTAGACACATCAGGATACCCGATCGCCCTAAGGAGAATAACTTTGAGGGAATCTAACGGGCGCGGGACTCAGCTATTCAGGCAAGATTGTCCGTTAGCGGTAACTTAAATACGAAGTCGTCACTGCTTGGTGCTGTTATTAGGGGTGCATCTCACACCTACACCCTATTTCGGGCGGTCTAGGAAAGAGTGACAGAAGGTCCCCCACCACCCCGAAAAGGGTACTTGCTGTGGTAGGAGACCCCCCCACCCCGCCCCGACCTAGATAGGCTGACAGAGACTGGACTAGTTAAAACATAATGAAGGACAAATTAGTAATAAACTAGTAGCACGGAAGACTGAGTACCTTAAGGAAGCCCGGAAAGCCAAAGCGGCGCCGGGTGCAGTCTGTGCATAACACTTATAACCAACAAGAATTATAGTAACCATTACACCCTGTACCATCTATGAGGGAGTGTAAGGCCTTATAAACTATCAGGTGGGAAAATAGAACAGTTAACTGAGCAGGTATCAAGGAGAGAATGGGATCAGTCCGCTCCAATCTCGTCCTAGAGTAATCCAAAAATAAAAAACAAAACAACAAAAAAAAAAGGGGGGGGGGGAGTAGGAGAGGGGGAAGGAGAAAGGTGAGGGGGGATCAAGGGGGGGTGGGGGGGTCTACCAGGGTTTCTGAGCATAAGGATTAGTCAAGTTATAAAAATACAAGTTATAACCCCTGAACGAGGGGGATTTTGTGGAATGTGGCCCAGGGTTCCCACACTTTCTCAAAGAAGGAGGCCTTGTCCTGCATGCGACTGACCAACTTCTCTTGCGCCATAATCCAGGAGATCTTTCGTTTAACCGCCCCGAATGGGACTGTATGTTGTTTCCAGTGGGCTGCTATCGTGATTTTGGTGCCTAAAAGGATAAAGAATATAAGTTTCTGAGAAGATTTATTGGCTTTGTCCACTTTGCGGTTAAGCAATGCCACTTCCGGATTTTGGGGAACTGGAAGCGATACCAACTTGCGAATTAGGGCAAATACCCTGTTCCAAAGGCCCCTGATATGTGGGCAAGTCCACCATGTGTGGAGCAATGAACCTATATGTCCGCAGCCACGGAAACAAATTGGAGACACCTCCGGAAAGATCTGTGCCAGTCGGGCGGGAACCCTGTACCACCTAGTGACAAGTTTAAGGCTAGCTTCAATCAGGGATACATTGAGGATCCCGGTGAAAGATCTTTGGAAGCAGGAGTACCATAGGTCACTATCCCACGAAATATTGAGATCATTTTCCCAGGCTAATGCATAGGAAGGTTTGGTCTTAACAGAAGCTAGAGCTGTATAAATCGTAGAGATCCCTCCCCTCTGACTCGCTATGTCCGAACACCATGACTCGTATGTCGTGATAGTAGGAGGATTTGGTCTATCGGGCCATTTGGAGTGCAAGAAATGGTTTAGTTGGGAGAATCGAAATCGTTCAGCTAGTGGCATCTCGAGTTTTTTCAGGCAGAAAGAAAGTGAGACAGGGCCCGAGGCGTTAAAAAAATTTCCAATCCTGAGTAGCCCTTTATTGAGCCACCAACTAAAGGCTAGGATATTCATACCCGGCGGGAAGTCTGGATTGTGAAAAACATGCGTTAACGGTCGTAATTTGGAGATCAATGCAGGGTTTTTATGTAACCGATCGCATAGGGCTAGCGAATGGGAGAGGGTGGGAGACATGATAGGGGGACGGCTTCTAGGCGGAGCCCAGATGAGATAGTCAATGGTGTAATGAGGGGCAGCCAGTCTTTCAATAGCAACCCAATCCGGTTTGGGGCCCCGGGAATAAACCATAGAGATCTGGGTTAATTGAGCTGCTTGGTAATACCACCAAATGTTAGGTAGCGCTAGGCCTCCTTGCTTTTTGAGTCTATACAATAATTGTTTTGATCCTCTGCAACCCTTGGAGCCCCAGATGAATTGAAGGATTTTAGATTGAAGTGGTTGGAGTTGGGCTTTCTTTACGGGGAGAGGAAGGGATCTAAACAGATACAGGATACGGGGAAGGAGGGTCATTTTGACCGCAAAGATGCGACCTAGCCAGGAGAGACCGAGATGGGACCAGGTTAGTAAATCTGCAGATAATTTTGCAAGGGCGGAAGGATAATTGGCCGAATAGAGAGTGTTCATATTAGATGTTAGTCGGATGCCTAGATAAGGTAAGGAATCACGGCACCATGTAAAAGGGAAATGATTCTGTAGTGTACTTACTATAGGCAGGGGAACGGTGACATTGAGAGCTAGGGATTTTGATGCGTTCATTTGTAGACCCGAGGCTAGTCCAAATGCTTCCAAGAGGGCAAAAACATTAGGTGTGGAGATCAGTGGGGAAGTTAAAAAGAGGAGGAGATCATCCGCGAATAAAGCACATTTGTGTTCTTGTGGACCACAACGGACTCCTCTAATATCAGGGTGAGCTCTAATGGCAATGGCTAGAGTCTCTATGGCTATGGCAAATAGCAGGGGTGACAGTGGGCACCCCTGTCTGGTGCCTTTTTTGATGTTGAACGTCTCTGAATAACATCCTTGTAGACGGACTTGTGCACTTGGGGTAGAATACAAGGCTTTGAGAGTACCCAGAAAAAGGGGACCAAAGCCCCATTTCTCTAGGACTCGAAACAGAAAGGGCCACGTAAGTGTATCAAAGGCCTTTTGCAAGTCAATGGACAACAAAAAGCCGTCCTGTGAGGGACCGCCATCCCAATGTGAGTTAAGAATAGAGATGATATCTACTGCTCGCCTGATTTGGTCCGGACCTTGTCTCCCCGGGATAAAGCCCACCTGATCCTTGTGAATATATCGTGAAATAAATGAAGAGATCTTATTAGAAAGCACCTTAGTTAAGATTTTTAGGTCATTGTTGATAAGCGAAATTGGGCGATAGTTTTGCACCAAGGATGCGTCTTTGCCAGGTTTAGGAATGACAGAAACATAGGCTAAGTTCAGGGCTTTATCCAAGGGAGAGCCGGACCGGATGGAGTTGAAGAAATCGACCAAAAAAGGGGCCAGGACCGGGGCAAATTTCTTATAATATCCCACAGAGAAGCCATCAGGACCTGGGGCAGAATTACTTTTAAGATGTTTGATCACCTCTAGGACTTCAGTAACCGTAATTGGGTCTTCTAGTAGGTTTGCATGTTCAGGTGACAATGTCGGGAGGGAGACAGTATCCAGGAATTGATCCACGGAGGGTTGTGGTTTATCCTCATCAACTTTATATAGGGAGGAGTAGAATTTATGAAAGGATGACATGATACGGAGGGGATTCTGTGTTAGAATTCCGTCCTGATCTCTAATTTTCGGGAACGCCGAGGGACGAGGCCTCGGGGATAATTTGGCTGCAAGTTTAGAACCCATCTTGTCTTTCTGATAATAAAACCTGGCCCCAGACCATCTTAAGTGTTTCTCGGCCTCGGTGGTGAGAGCCAAATTGAGAGCAGTCCTAGCTGCTTGCAGGGCTTCCAGGGATTCTCTAGTGGGGGTACGTTTATGAGCTTTGCTTAGTAATCGGAATTCCTTGGATAGAGAATCTACGTGAGCCTTCCTCCCTCTTTTTAGTTGGGACGAGATTTGGATGATTCTCCCCCTGATCACAGCTTTATGTGCCGCCCAGAGAACATCAGGGGCTGTAAAGGGATCCTTATTAAGGGAGAAGTATTCTTTTATGGCAGTGGAGATGTCTGCACTATGAGCTGGGTCACTAAGGAGACCCTCGTTAAGACGCCACGTGAATCTATTGCTGAGGTTGTGGGTGGACTGAACGTGAAGTAGTACAAGTGAATGGTCAGATAATGATGTGTCCCTGATTTCCGATCTTATGGCCAATGGAATAGTGTGTGATTGCACAAAAATGTGATCGATCCTGGCATGTACCTGGTGGGGGGCTGAGTAATGGGTGAAGTCTTTACATGTGGGGTTCTTTTCTCTCCATATGTCCACTAAGCCTCTCGAGTGTAGGGTAGCCGCTATCTTAGTGCTCTGTTTAGGAGGTTTTCTGTTGCGAGCTGACCCCTTTCCTGTTTTATCCAGGGACTGGTCAAATGGGATGTTAGTATCACCCCCCATTATTACCTTACCCTCTAGTAGAGGGTCCAACGTGGACATCATGGAGTGAAAGAAAGCTGATTGTCCCTTATTAGGAGCATAGTACGACACAAATGAGTAGATATTTCCATCCAGGGATCCCTTAACCAAAATAAACCTACCTTCCTTATCTCTAAATATGTCTGTTACGGTGAATCTAAGGTACTTAGATATGCATATTGCGACCCCTTTAGTTTTGTTTTTGGCGTTAGCCAGGAAGAAGAGGGGAAATCTACTATGTAGGAAGGAGGGATTATACGTGGATTTGAAGTGAGTTTCCTGCATGAGAATTACATCTATCTTTTGGGCTTGGTATAATTGAAATAGTTTTCTCCTTTTGATGGGAGAGTTCATCCCCTGCACATTATGTGTTGCTATACAGAAGGAAGGGGGAGTTGCTTGATCAGGCATAGCGAGTCAGAGGAAATAGCCAGTATGTTATATAGGGATCTCTTACCATATCCTTGCGAAGAGAGGGACCATCTAGACGTAGGAAGGCCTCAGCAAAAGGAAGTGAGGCTGTCAGCTTAGAGGAGCCCTGGTAGACCCGGGAGAAGAGGGGAGGAAAAAAGGGGTAAGGAAGGAGTTGACTGATCCTGCAGAGAAAGTGCAAAAGACATCGTAACCACCTTAAAGCTATGGATATCTTTGAAAGAACAAAAACAGATAAAACACATACAATGCATGAAACAATCTGCAGGGGAGAATGACACACGTCAGTCCCCTGCATGTAAGGCCCGAGAAGCCTAGTCTCGGGAAAAAGTCCCAAAAAGGGAAAAGTGTGGGAGCCTCTGAGTGAGGGGAAGAGAAGGCCCGTCACTCGGAGACCGGTGGGGGCGCAGTGCAAACCACCCCGACCGAGACCCACCTAAGGCCCAATGCCCCTTCAAATGAAATGAGGGACATCGGAAAACCCGCTTAAAAAAAAAAAAAAAAAAAATTATGAAAAACCAAGCAAATAAAAATAGAACTGTAGAACAAGAATGGGAAAACAATCATAAGTGGGAGAGCCGTAAGCTTGCGATAGCTATCGAAAGCCACGTGGAGAAGAGTCATGTAGGAAGTCTGTGGTAGTGCGAATCGCACCCGTCTGAGAAGGAATGTACCCTTACAAAAAGGGGGGAGAAAAAGGAGAATGCGTAAAATACGCGCTGTAACCATGGATTCTAAAACCAAGAGTCATTAGCATAAAGAGGTAATCATTGTCGACTCATTTAGAGACAGTCTTTCAAGTTGGGCGTCCATCCTTGGGACGTTTAGCCTTCTGCTTTTGCCAGAGGGGCTTGTCGGGACTTGCAGGGGGAGGCCTCTTCGCAGAACTGGAGGACTTGGGATCCGCAGGGTCAGCAGGAGAGTGAGAGATGAGGCCCAATTGAAGAAGCAGGCGTTCACCATCGGTGAAGTTGGAGAAGCCATATTGTTTATTGGAATAAGTGAAGTGCAGTCTGAACGGGAAAGCCCAGCGATAAGCTATGGAGTTTTGTGTTAAAATTTGCAGGAGTGGTTTCACGGATCTCCGCAGCTGGATCGTGTATGGGGATAGATCCGAGAAGATTTGGACTGGATGGCCCTGGAAGGATAGATTTTCAGTTTCTCTGGCCTTGCGCATGACTTCTTCCTTAGTTTTAAAGAAGTGGGGTTTGACCACAATGTCTCTGGGTAGGCCATCTTGGCGAGGGGGTTGAAGTGCTCTGTGAGCGCGATCCAACTCTAGACGATGGTCAGGCAGATCAGGTAATAGTGACGAAATAAAGGCGCGTACCACCGCGTCTGTTTCTTTAAAAGATTCAGGTAGGCCTCGGAGCCTAAAATTATATCGGCGATTCCTGTTTTCAAGGTCATCTAATTTAGAGTAAGCGGTGTCCAGCTGCTCCTGTAGTTCAGAGATCCTGTCAGTATTTTGTATGGTTCTGGCAACAGTCTGGTCAGTTTTAAGTTCTATTGCTTCAATCCTGGCCCCAAGTTGCTGTAGGTCAGCTTGAATGATTGAGGTAATATGGGATGCGTTCTGAGCTAGGCCTCTGGATAGCATTTGGGAGAATGTCTCTAGCAGGGCAGGGATATCAGTGGGATTAGTCTGGATAGATGGGGCAGCCCCACGCGCCGCCGGTGAGGAGAGATAGTCCTCCATAGAAGTGAGTGGGGATCTCCCATTAAATCTCCCCAGCAATGATTCCGTGGATGCTGGGGATGAAAGTGATGTCAGCTGGTAACTCACAGACTGAAGATTCGGATCCGTGGAGTTAGGGCCGGATGTGAGTTGATCCTCGATGGATGGCATCGGATGAAGACGAAGGCCTTGTGCGACGGGAGCGGCGTCCGCCATCATGGCGGCGGATGCGGCCTGGAACTCCGGAGTCAGCTGCCGGGATAAGCTGCGTCTCGCCGTGATTAACGGTCATTAAGTGGGTGGCGCTGATCCGCGGGGACGAGCGGGTGAGTTTGCGGTAATGATCTCTTCTCCGTGTGGCTCAAAGGCTGCGGATCACGGTCGGGGCGAACGGAGCCCTCAGGACATGCGACCGTCCATGGAGCTGCCGCGCATGCGCCTTCAAAGTGTATGAATTTAATCTAATATAGATCAGACCGCGGAGAGTACGAAATGAACTCGGTACGAATCGATTTGCCGCTGAGGCGACTGGAATTGAAACGGGTTGTAGCGTGTATGAAAATGAAACTGAGACGAATCTTTGTAACTAAATGTAACGAATCCTGATGGGAACCGGTCGTAAGGTGTATGAAAGGAGACCAACATGCATTGGATTGTGTGACTAACAGGGGGAGTAGCAGTGAGGCGAAGGTTTTAACGAACAAATCGAGACCCTTGGCTGAACTTCGAAGCACGAAGGATCGATCTATAGTGAGTGTCGGACTTGGAGGAATGACAGGCAACATGCGAACGATACCTGTAATGCTGAAATGACGGGTGCGAACCAATGTATTGTTGGTATGAGTGGATTAGACTCAAGTAACAAGTGTGTGAAGTGAATGAGTGAAATGTTTGCCGTGACATAGGCTGACTGCGATAAACGACGTTTCAGACGATAAGTGACGAGTTGAACTGTGGAGCATGTAATGAAATGCGACCGAGCCAATTGGGAACAAAACAACTGGAGCACACCGGAATGAATCGGTGCATCTCGGATGCGACCGATTCGAATCGGGGCACGGTATATGACGGTCAAATTAATGAAATATCTGTTATGACAGAGGCATAAGTCGGTCGTGCCGCGACTGCGACTGATGATGAACCGGACTCTGGAGCATGCACTGAAATGAGGCTAAAGCACTGGGGCACACCGTAACAAATCGGTGCATCACGTATGCCACTGGATTCGAAACGGAGTGCGGTACGTGGCGGTGAAATTATTTTGATTGCCATGACAGAAGCACGAATCGATCATGCCGCTGTTGCGACTGACCGTTAATCGTGCATGCTCTGGAACATGTACTGAAATGTGGCTGAAATACCTGGGGCGCGCCGAGACGAATTAGCGCACGATGCGACTGGATTGGTATCGAAGCGTGATACGTGACAGTGAAATGATTTCCCATGACAGAGACATAAATCAAAGAACCGAAACCTGCAACCGACAATGAATCCTGAATCTGGAGCATGTACTGAAATGAGGCCGTAAACAACTGGGGCACATCGGAACAAATCGGTGCATCACGGATGCGACTAGATTCGAATCGGAGCGCGGTGAGTGACAGTGAAATGAGTGACAAAGTTTGCCATGACAGAGGCCCGAATCGGTCGTGCCGCGATTGCGACGGACCACGAACGGGACTCTGGAGCATGTACTGAAATGAGGCCGAAAAATACCTGGGGCACGCCAGAACGAATTGGTGCATCGTAGATGCAACTGGATTCGTATCGGAACGTGATACGTGACAGTGAAATGATTTCCCATGACAGAGGCACAAATCGGTGCGCTGCAACCTGCGACTGACAACGAACGGGACTCTGGAGCATGTACTGAAATGAGGCCGAAAAATACCTGGGGCACGCCGGACGAATTGGTGCATCGTAGCTGCGACTGGATTCGTATCGGAACGTGATACGTGACAGTGAAATGATTTACCATGACAGAGGCATGAGTCGGGGACTCAACAAATGGGACTCTGGAGCATGTACTGAAATGAGGCCGAAAAAACAACTGGGGCGCACCGGGATGAATCGGTGCATTGTGGATGCGACTGGATTCGAATCGGAGCGCGGTAGGTGAGAGTGAAATGATTTAAAATGATCTGACATGGTTTGAAATGGTTCGGCCTTGACATGGCACTGACCAGTGCCCATCAAATCCACGAGAAACATTGATTAGTCTGTGGAGTATAAAACAGTGAGACACGCCTAAACGAAGCTGTGTCTTTGCGTCGGTGTGAGGTACACAAAAAACAAAGAAATGTTTGGTATGATAACGTAACGAGTAGTAGACAGACGTCGCGGCTGTGTGTAGGGTTTTAGGAATGACTCGTAAGTTTGATATCGAGGTTTAGTGACGAGACATTTACAATGTATGAAATGACAAGTCAACCGAAAAAAACCCTACCTGCGACAGCCGAATCAACGCGTTAGTACATAAATTGCGAACGGGAACGAGGACCTCTAACAACTACGAAGTGGTAACTCACGGACGCTAACGAGTTTCGAAGAGTCGCCCTAGTGACGTTGTGCCGTGCACAGGAAACCGACAAAGACCACAGGCGAGCGGGCTGGTTAAATACCCCCCGGGCTCCTCCCATAAATTCAGGCCACCATACTGGCCTTCCTACATATATATATGTATAGTATAAAAGTCTCACAAATATGCTTTGATTTGACACATATTTGTGTAACTGTGCCTATGTGGCCTGGTTGGGATGCCATCCATTTAGCGGCGTTTTGCCGGCGGTAATACAGCGCTGCTCCATTGATTTCAATGGGGAGCAGCGGTGGAGGAGCGGTAAATACCCCGCTCCTTCACCGCTCCAAAGAAGCTACTGGCAGGACTTTTCCCTGACGTCCTGCCAGCGCACCGCTGTAGTGTGAAAGCCCTCAGACTTTCACACTACAGACAATGGTGCTTAGGGCAGATTTCAGGCGCTATTTCTAACGCTATAGCGCCTGGGAAAACGCCCTCATGTGAAAGGGCTCATAGGGCGGATTGCAGGCACTATTTCTAACACTATAGCGCCTGCAAAACGCCCTTGGTGTGAAAGGGGTCTTAGAGTATACAGTATCTCACAAAAGTGAGTACACTCCTTACATTTTCCAGTGACCAGTATGAGAGGGAGAGCGATAACACCAAATTTAATACACCTGCTCCCCATTCACACCTGAGACCTTGTGACACTAACGTGTCACATCACACCTGGGAGGGAAAATGTCTAATTGTGCCCAGTTTTGACAGTTTTACTTAGGGGTGTACTCACTTTTGTTGCCAGTGGTTTAGACATTATTGGCTGTGTGAGTTATTTTGAGGGGACAGAAAATGTACACTGTTATACAAGTTGTGCACTTTGTAGCAAAGTGTAATTTCTTCTGTGTTGTCACATGAATATAATAAAATACTTACAAAAATGTGAGGGGTGTACTCTTGCAAGATACTGTATAACATGTTCACTTGTGTTCCTGTTTTCACAGGACAGCTCCTATGTATTCATATTGTCACTACAATAATACAGAATAGCTGTTGCAGGTATTTTTTCATTTCTGACATGGTTCGGTGGTCTAAAGCAGGGATCTCTAAATGACAGCCCTCCCGCTGTTGTGGAACTACACATCCCATGAGGCATTGTAAAACTCTGACATTCACTGACATGACAATACATGATGGATATTGTAGTTCCTGAACAATTGGAGGGCCATAGTTTGGAAACCCCTGTTCTAAAGTATACCACTAAAGGTAAAGGTATGGATTCTGTTATCAGACACCTGTATTTAGATTATACTCTATGTGATTAAATAGTAGCCAGTAGTAGCAGCCATTATTGGAACATACAATAGTTTCCTTTCACACTTTACCAGTCCTCTCTTTCGAATGAATCCTGTATTTCACTATGGGAATTTATATAAAAAAAAAAAATAAGAGAGGCTTAGTGTTATACTTTTGAAGGAGAACACTATTTAAATGATAGAGTCAGTTTAGACTGGTGCCCTCTGAGTATGCTTAGAGCTGAACTCTT
The DNA here is from genome assembly GCF_037356315.1 of Lithobates pipiens. NCBI lineage: Eukaryota > Metazoa > Chordata > Amphibia > Anura > Ranidae > Lithobates > Lithobates pipiens. Next base: position 147,424,897 of record NW_027507790.1, on the reverse strand, counting down.
GTAACAAAAACTTTAAATATAAATGTATATAAAATATATAAATTTAAATATATTCCTCAAAAACCACACAAGATATAAATCTACGTTGTGTGCACCAAATACTTTTGAAAACCGAGATATTAAAATAGCAGTGACATCATCACTGTGCTGCCCAGTGCCTTTGAAGAGAGCAGAGCTATGGGAGGGGCCCTGAAGGCCCTGCCATCTACAGGCCACATGCAGAAAAGTGAAGACAAGACCAGTCACCCTGCACAAAGAAAGAGAGCAGCAGGGATTGGTCTTTATAGCAGCGACTGAGGCAAAGTTGCATTTAATTTTACTGCAAAGATCTGTAGATTCAAAAAAGAATACACATGCCTCCTGTAGTTAGACAATATTTGCTTTTCCCAGAAGTTAACCTTAAACACTGAAGATGCATCTAATTTTTAATACCTGCTCTGATAGTTTGCGTTAAAAAAACAAAAAACACATGACCTTGTTTATCAAGAAACTCTAGTTTTGCAGGCTTACCTGTCATGCCAGCATTCTTAAAGTGACCTGTTGCTTTACAGTAAAATATTGTAAACAAGCAAGACCTGAGAGAGGTAATAACAGCCATGTCACATGCAAATAGCATTTATAGTAAATAAGCCTGGGATCACATTTACACTAGGATAATATAATTCAGAATTAAGTTTTGTATATCAAAAAAAGTTCTTCTTTGAAACTTCACTTCTGTTGAGAAAGGGACACTTTTTGGGTGGGTAAAGAACATTGTTGCAGATTTCTACATGTTCTGAATAAATTGCTGTTTGTTTCATCATGTCCTTTCATTATTAATTCCTGAATGGGAGGGTCTGCCTTCATTATAATCAACTGGTGTACCTTTAGCATTCTAAGGAGAAAGCTGTATCATGTGCCCCCCCCCCAGGAGTGTCTCACCTAAAATGAACTATAGTCGTACTAGCTATAACATTTATATATATATATATATATATATATATATATATATATATATATATATATATATATATATATATAGTATGAAAGTCTCACAAATATGCTTTGATTTGACACATATTTGTGTAACTGTGCCTATGTGGCCTGGTTGGGGTGCCATCCATTTTGAATGGCACCCCAATGCACTAAACTAGTGTTGATACTGGACACACCAGGGTATCAGTGCTCAGTGTCATGGTTTCAGATCTGTTGTGGGGCGTTGGGTAGCTCAAATGAATGGGCTGCATTAACACAAGGGGGGTTATTTACTAAAGGAAAAATCCACTTTGCACTGCAACTGCACTTGGAAGTAAAGTCACTGTAGATCCGAAGGGAACATGCAAGGAAAAAAACAGCACTTTAGCTTCCACATGATTGGATGATATAATCAGCAGATCTTTCACTCATTTCAGATCTACCCCTCTGATCTACAGGGACTTTACTTTCAAGTACACTTGCAGTGCAAAGTGGATTTTCCTTTAGTAAATAACCCCCAATGTGTGTTAATGCATGGTGTGTGTAGGGAAATCCTCTTCACTGTACCCCTGTTTCTGAAAGACAGTTTTTAGACACTCTCTGCATGGATGTCATTGTATATTGGGCAGCTCTAGTGTCGGGAGAAGCTGCCACATTATAGTGTCCATTGTCACAATGGCCACTGTCTTTAGCTGTAGTCATTTTATAACTAGCACAGATTAGCTGAAGTTCAAATGCACATAGCAAAAAGAAACCATGTCATCTGAATATTAACAAATCAACTTTTCAAACTGATTTGCAGTATCTTATACTTTATTTTCTTAATAAAGGTGCATCTAAGTGGGAACTGCTGGAACAACAGATTAAAGAAAAACTTAAAAATGAAGAAAAAGTCGAACATGTCTGTTACTTAGTACAATGTGTGCTTAAAAAACGTAGCCTGGTATGTATGATCTGATCATTTCAATGGCTCCCTCTTTTCATTAAAATTGAGATGGCACCAAAAAGATCTGGAAGAATAAATGTTCTTATAGAAATGCTTCTCTATTATATTCCATTTTTTACTTGCTCAGTCTTCTAGTGTTTGGATAAGAAATCGCTAGTTTTTACCATATCATTAGGGTATTCTCTTGTACAGCAACAGTGTATCATGAAGGAAAGAATGCACATAATACTTTGTAAAAAAATTTAAAGCCCTCTTTAAGTATATACAATGGGTATAATTGGTGATATAATGTATATAATTGTTTATTTCCTAATTGTAGCAATTCACAAAAGACATGTATAGGTCCTCATTCGGCCTTCATTGGCAAACTCCTGCATAGGGGCGGTGAGGGGCGAAGCAAAGAACGTACATGCAGTTAACTTTTGTAGAAAAAGGGTATACAGGATGTCCTCATTCTGCCCTCATCGTCATCTAAAAGGAAGATGGGGAAAAAATTATTATAACACTTCTGGCCCTCCAAAGAGGCATGGGACTATTCTACACACACACACACACACACACACACACCTGGCTGTACTTAGAAATCATAAAAATTATATTCTTTTGTGTAGGTTTCACAAATTTTGGCAATTATTTACATTCGCTACAACCTTTAAAAACACCCCATCACCAACTTAAAGTGACATGAAACCATATCGATCTCATCCCTAATCCATCTTCTCCGTAATCTACTCTACATGATTGTGTTTCTTATTGTGGTCTTTTGCCTCCTTCTTTATTCCATAGCACAGTCTCTTCTCCCCCTTGCATGCCATAGTCCTATACTTTTCTATGCATGTTGAATGGCTGTCTATACTGACCCAGCATATCCACCCCTCCCTTCACCTCCTTACATAAACTTTATGGAGTTGCAAGGTAAAGTAGGGGGAGAGAATACCATAGAGTCAGAGAGGTGACAACTCTGAGTCTGCTGGGGCTGCTAACCCAGTTGCAGTATCTGTGATTTTGGCCCTTTTACAGGTAAATAACATACGTTAAGTACACATACAATCTTATGGGGAGATTTTTGTTAACTTTAATGGTCTTGTAACATGGTTTCTCCTATAAAAATATCAGAGGCAACATGCCTGTCTAAGTAGTATTCAGATACATTATTATTATTATAATACAGGATTAATATAGCGCCTATGCATCGCTTTACAATATAAAAAGGAAACAATATAGTTCTAATACAATAAAATACAAGAGGATTATGAGGGCCCTGCTCAGAAGAGTTTACAATCTAATAGGGTGGGGTAGGTGGTACAACAGGTTGTAACTGTGGGGAAAGCTAATGGAAGTGTTAGGCCGCGTACACACGCGGGGACTGTTCGCCCAACTTTGTCCGCTGAACAGTGTTTCAGCGGACAGTCCGCTCATGTGTGGGCTTTCAGCGGACAGTTTCAGCGAACAGTCTGCTGAACAAAGTTTTTCGGAAATTCCGAAAAACTGTCCGCTGAAACTTGGTTTCAGCGAACAGTCCCCTCGTGTGTAGGCTTGTTCGTCAAACTAAGTTCCGCGCATGCTCAGAAAGGATTTACACGCCGAAAGTTGTAATGCAGTGTATAGGACGTCGTATTTTCCGTCCCGTCGTACGTGCCGTTCACGTCATCGCGCACGGTTTCAGCAAACTGTTCGTTCGTCGTGTGTGGGCAAGTCCGTCCATGCTAATTTTGAGCGGACTGTTTGCTGAAACTGTTTGACGGACAAAGTTGAGCGAACAGTCCCCGCGTGTGTACGCGGCCTTAGAAGATTAAGGAGACGTGAAAGGCTTTGCTGAAGAGATGACTTTTCAGGGATCGCCTGAAGTAAGCAAGAATAGAGGATAGCCGGGATCGGTAGAGGTAGCGAGTTCCAGAGGATGGGAGAAATCCTGGAGACAAGTATGGGAGGAGGAGGTGAGAGAATAAATAAATAATAAATAATATCTAAATAATATTCAGATACAGTACAATTTAACTGAAAAGGCTACAGTACTATTCTCATTTCATCCCTTAGTTTTGCTAAATTTACTGGCAGATGTCTAGAGGTAGCCAGAAAAGGGGATAAAAGTAAAAGTTTGCTGATTGTATGTCACAGTTCCACAAATGTATTAGATTGTTACAGCTCTGAACATCACTGGCTGGAGAAGCCATGTAAATCACCTTTCAGATGCAGCCCAATGGTTCTATGCAACCGTGTACCTGGTGTAACACAAACCCTTACTTGATAACATGGTCGTAGGAACTATGGTTTTACTCAATACGCCCTACAAGACCTAGTACCTGCCACTCGTAGTACATTTGTGTGATCAGTAAGCAGTAGAAAGTTTCATATTAAATGATTAAAGAATGTGGTGTATCTCACACATGCCCCCCCCCCCCCAGCAGTTTGCAGCAGAGAGGTGTACAGAACTCCTCCTACAGATCTTGTGCCTCTCTGTGCAGCTGCAGCACCCCCTCATCTCTGCCTCTCCTGATCTCAGTATTCAACTGACGCCAACCCTCCTCTGGTCCTCCTCCAGACCCTGTACTTTCTGCTTCCTAGCTTTCACCCCAGCTTCTTCCTGGCAGCAGCACATCATAAAGGCAGTGCACTGAGATGTAAGAGAGGGTGAGGGACTCTTGACCGCTGATGCATTCCAAGATCAAATTGAGTTTGGAATCCCTGATCTAGAGCATTTGATACTAAGGGTAGATCTTTTTGTAACACTCCTCTCTGCTCTGTACAACAAAAGGATTTCAGTTATAATTCTGAAATGAAATGAATACATTCATTTGTTAAGGAATGCATTCGGCTCTTTTTTAAACCAATCTACCGAGCTTGCCAAGGTTAAAAAAAATTTCCCTACAGACATAAAGAGTGTGTGGCCTTAAAGTAGTTCTAAAGACTGCAGGTTTTTTACCTTTATGGATTGTATGCATGAAGGTAAAAAAAACTTCTGTGTAGCACCCTCCCAGCCTCCCCTTTTACTGAAAGGTCAGATAAATTCCCTGTGTGGTTGTTTAGCAGCAATAAGAAACAAAATAATTTGTAAAAATTCCTTGATTTTATTATTCAAAACACAAGTTAAACATCATTGGGTGCAAAATATATTTAAAATAAGAGCTCTAGTATACAAAGTGCAGAACAGTTTCAGGTAGAGGAAGGTGCATACATAATTTACAATTCTTTTTTATAAAGTGATTATACTATATTCAAATAGATTTCCATAACATTTAATTCATATGACCATATGATATACACAATACCCCAATGCATTTCAACCTTGGAAAAAATTATTGCGGTCTTCTTCAGGGGGGTTCTTTTTACATTTCTGCAAGTATATCGAAAAGGACAGATTTTAACATTTCATTATATTGATTTATATGAGTTGCTTTCCCTTTAAGACAACCTGTAATATTTACACTTTTCACCAACAAGTCTTTTTCGCTCAAACCAGAGACTTTCCTTAAAAGCAAAAAACCTTTTCCTGCAGATCTTTCCCAGGACTCACCACAGACACTGCCCACACCCCTTTAGAGAAGGGGGAGTAAATAACCCATCCCCTGGATCCACGGACTTGCAAGAGGTGACAATATAGTTGGGCCCCCCCCCGCACACACAGTAGAGGGGACACCTTTGGTGGCAAAGCGGCGGCACCTAAAAATAATAATTAGAAAGCTATTCATTTATTTAAAATTATTGTATATGCATTACATACTAGGATTAGGGAGAGGGCAGACTTGAAAAATTCTTTGAATATGTACATATCCGTATGGGAGTTTATACATTTTATTTATTATTTTAAATTTAGTTTATGTCTAATTTCGTTTTATTTATGTATACTTAAATAAAAATAAATTATATATCAAATTGTTATTGGGGTTAAAAAAAAAACTTTTTCAAAATTGTGATATGGTCATATTTAGCTGTCCTATTAAACCTTATGTAGTCCAGCTGTCACTTCACTTAACCGTTTGCTGACTGGTCCATAGCCAAATGATGGCTACAGTGCGGTTGGATAACTCTGGGAGGGTGTACAATGACGTCCTCCCAGATTTGTGCTTCCACATCCCTCCTGCACCACCCAGTAATGTCCTTGACCGTCAGGTCTTCTAGACCCGGCACGACATGGATCGGGGTAAAGGGCCGATGACAGAAGCCCTTTACCAAGTGATCACTTTGTCCAATGACGGAACGATCAGATGTAAACAAACCGGAGCATGTCTGGTTCAGCTCCTCCCCTCTCCTCGCACTGATCGGTACAGTGTGCATGGAGAGTAGGGAGGCAGTGCAGCAGCACTGTGGGCTTGATCTGAAGTGCCCACAGCGCTGATCTGTGCCCATCCATGGCTCATTCATCCATCCTCATTCATGCTCATCCATGGTTCATCCATCCATCCTCGGCTCATCCATCCATCCATCCTCATTCGTGGCTCATCCATCCTCATCCATGGCTCATCCATCCCCATCCATGGCTCATTAATGCTCATCCATGGTTCATTCATGTTCCTCCATGGCTCATTCATGCTCATCCGTGCCATATCAGTGATCATCCGTGCCACATCAGTGATCATCAGTGCTCATCCATGCCACATCAGTGCTCATCCGCACCATATCCATTTCACATCAGTGTTCATCCATACCACATCAATGCTCATCAGTGCCACATCTATGCCACATCAGTGATCATCCATGCCACATCAGTGCCCATCCGTGCCACATCCATGCCACATCAGTACTCATCTGTGCCACATACATGCCACATTACTGCTCATCCATGCCACATCAGTTATCATCTGTGCCAGATCCATTCCACTACAGTGCCCATCAGTGCCACTACAGTGCCTCACAAAAGTGTAATATGTAGTCAAATTAGATTTGAAATGTATGTCCCTAGAACACCTGATGGTGCTCCCTGCATGTTGGGCCTCTGTATGTGGCCAGGCTCTGTTAAAGTCTCACACATGTGGTATTGCCATGCTCAGGACAAGTAGCAGAATATATTTTGGGGTTACATTTTTGCTATGTACATGCTATGTGTTAGAAATAGCTTATAAATTGACAACTTTGTCATAAAAAGCATTTTCTTTCCAAAAACTTGTGGAAAAGACTCATAATGCCTCATGGAATTTACGTTGGGGTGTTTGCTTTCCAAAATGGGGTAATTTGTTGGGTGTTTCCACTGTCCTGGTGCTCCAGGGCCTTCAAAAGTGTAAGAGGTAGTCAAGAAATTAGATGTGTAATTTATGCTCCTAGAATGCCTGCTGGTGCTCCTTGCATGTTGGGCCTCTGTATGTGGCCAGGCTGTGTAAAAGTCTCACACATGTGGTATCACCATACTCAAGAGAAGTAGCTGAATGTATTTTGGGGTGTAGTTGCAAGTATGCATATGCTGTGTGTGAGAAATAACTTGTTGTTATGACAATTTAGTAAAAAAAAATTTTTAATAAAAATCTTAATTTTTGCAAAGAATTGTGGGAAAAAATGACAACTTAAAAAAACTCACCATGCCTCTTACTAAATACATTGGAAGGTGTGCTTTCCAAAAAGGGGTCATTTAGGGGGTATTTGTATTTTCCTGAGTCCTCAAGCAATTAGATAGGCCATCAGCAGATCAGGTGTGATCAATTTTCAGTGATTGGCACTATAGCTTTTGGACTCTATAACTTTCACGAGGACCAAATAAAATACACCGATTCCGGTTATTTTAACCAAAGATATGTAGCAGTATAAATTTTCGCCAAAATTTATGAAGACAAATTACTAATTTGCAACATTTTATAACCGAAACAAAGAAAAATGCATTTTTTTTACAAGTCTTTTTTCATTTATAGCGCAAAAAAACAAAAACTCATTGGTGATTAAATATCACCAAAAGAAAGCTCTATTTGTGTGAAAAAGGGTACAGTGTCCCATGACTGAGTAATTGTCATTCACAATGTGAGAGCACTGAAAGCTGAAAATTGGTTTGGACAGGAAGGGGGTTTAAGTGCCTAGTGGGCAAGTGGTTAATATCAATTATTAAAATATTGTCAATTAAAATTGTTAGTTTGTCACTGCATATTGTCAAGCTACATATAACCATGTTTGGAATTTGAGGGTTAGGATAAAAAAAATGCATTTTCATACATTTATTTTGTTTATGGCTTTTAATGTAAATATGATTACATTGTTCTAGTCTTATCCTTTTTAGCTTTACATACAGTATACGCTAATTGAATTCTAAAAATATATATTTTTTTATTAATGCTATTATTATTACCTGTCTTATTTCTTGAAACTTGAATTATGTTTATTTAACATTTAGGCTTCATGCACACTAGAAAGCTAAAAACTGCTTTAGAAATGCTGGACAAAAAACACTAAAATTTTAGCATATTTTTTTCAGTGTTTAGCATCGTTTAGCCTCCAGTGAATAGTTGGTTGCTAAGGAGTGTTTGGGAAGCCAGCTGCTGCGTCCTTAACAGATGAGTCATGTGACAGCTGAATGTAAAAAAAATTGTCGGTGATAAAAAATTGTGAAAAACAATGGCATGGGCACCCTGAACAGAAAAAATTTAAGGGGAACCTCGCGCCAAAATTTTTTTTAAAATGCCATGGGGTCCCCTCCAATCCATGCCAGACCCTTAAGTCAAAATTAAAAAAAAATGGCATGCCCCCCCCAAAAAATCCATACCAGACTCTTAACCGAGCATGCCAGGAAAGGGGGGGCAAGCAAGCGCCTCCCCCCTCCTTAACCATACCAGGCCACATGCTCTCAACATTGTTAATGGGGACAGGGACCTCTTCCCCACAACCCTGGCCAGTAGTTGTGGGGTTCTGCACGCTGGGGGCTTATCGGAATCTGGAAGCCCCCTTTAACAACGGGGTCCCCATATCCCGTCCCCCATGTGAATGAGTACATGTACCCCTACTCATTCACCCAAAAAAAGTGTAATGTAAAAAAAGACAGTTTTAGACTTTTCTTTATTTAAAAAAAAAATGAAAAACATGAACCCCCCGGTGTAGCACTATTGTCAATCACGACACCCGCCTCCACCGCAGACCCAAAAAAACTAAATAGCTCCATGGTCTGACAGTTCTTAAGTAACTAAGAGGCGGGGGCCCCCCGATGACCTCACGTCACTGGGTGCTCCCTGCCCCTTAGTTATTCAAGAGCTATCAGACGGCGGAGTTGTCAGACAGCCTTCGTATAGAGCAGAGTTTTTTTTTTCTTTTTTCGGGTTGGCGGTGGTGGCGGGTGTTGTGATTGAGGATGGATCTACACCAGGGGAAATATTCATATAGGGAGGGCCAGGATCTGGGGGCCCTCTTGTTAAAGAGTACTTCCAGATTTCAATAAGCCCCCTGCTCACAGACCCCCACAACCACTGGACAGGGTTGTGGGGAAGAGGCCCTTGTTTCCATCAACATGGGGACAAGGTGCTTTGGAGGGAACACGGGCCAGCTCGTAAATAACCAGCTATTCATAGGTTGTTAAGGAGGCCTCTTCGAACAAAAAGAAGAGAAAAAACTCTGCTAAATGCTGGGCACCGGCTTTAAGAGTTTAAAAGCTGTAAGCATTTTTTCTGCCAAAACGCTGCTGCTCCAGAAGGTGCTGGCAGATGGTTTTTTTTTTTCTGCCACTAAACTCTCCTGCCAAAAAAAGCTAAAAGCCTATGTGTGCATTAATACATAGCATAACATGCAGGGGAGTTTAGAGGCAGTTAAAAAAAAAAAGGCTGACACCCAAAACAGCAGCTGTAAAAACATCCAGTGGGCATGAGGCCTTAACAGACAGATTTTTTTTGATAACTGCTGAGAAACATGATCGATATCTGGAAAGTAGATCTTGGTCTAGTGAATGAAGAAATGCCTGCAGATCTTTACTGAACATTCACTTTACATTATCAGTCAGCAATTTTACATTGGATATCCCGAAGATGGCATTAAGTTGATGCAGTTGTAACTCTTGTATTTAGGTTCCTTCTGTGTTTGACTTGTGATGGCATAGATGGGCAGCTGGACATTAACTTTAACACCTTCCCATATTCTAAAATCACTTAGATTCTGCATTGGCCAGCAGAACAACAGTCATGCATGGTTAAGTCACATCCACAAAAAAAGCTAAAGTTTTGTAAAACAAAGATTGTATAGATATAGTAAAGAAAGATATGAATCCTCAATTTAAAATCTTACAAACACCCCAAAACAAAACAGAAAACAAATAAATTGACCCCAACCCATATTTTGTTTCCCTTTGGGTAATATTTTTTATTTATTTTTTTGTTAAGTTATAACTACATTTATATTTATCTCTGCATGGCCACCACTCTACAGAGTTATGAAAAGAGTACTATATTCCTTTTTTATAGGTAAGAACTTTAACAGATGAATCTTTTCCACAATGTAAGAATCCACTTCAGATGTGTGAGTCTCTTGGACAGTTTTTTAACAATCCACTATTGGCGGATGTGATCTTCCAAGTACAAGGTACTGTGCAACTTCTGCAGGAGGTGCTACATTCTGTGTAGCCCCATGTGCAGTATATCCCATGTTAATTCTACTGAAGTCATGTTGGCCGGAAATATTCTTCTCTGCAGTGGGAATTGTTGGTTTCCTTGTGGTATTTAAATATTAGAAAGATATATATTCTTGCAAAGGAACACTGGTCTGATTAAATTCATATGCATTAGGTAACACCCCTATAGGGCAATGGAGATGTTTTTTCCTGGAATAACCCAGAACACTGCAAACCTCAGGACTGAGGTTTTAATAAGGAAGAGTGTAACTACAGCCAGAGTAGACCATGCAACTATGGATATACAATCATTTAAGTAGTTTGTAATTGCATTGGGATAAAATTATTCATACACAGCTTGGTAACCTCTATATAAGTACTATAAAAAAAAAATAGTATTTAGAAGTATATAGTATAGTACCACCTAAAGATTTTTTTTTCGGGTTAGTTTGGTTTTGCTAGGGAGCCTATTGCACTTACCGTGTTTCCCTGAAAATAAGACCTACCCTGATTTTCCAGGAGGGCTGCAATAGAAGCCCTACCCCGAAAATAAGCCCTAGTGTGTGTGTTTCTGTAATCAAATCTGTAGTCGAATACCTTCGGTATACAGCACCACTCAGCGCTCAGCTGATCTCCTCCTCTTCTCCTTCCTGTCAGCGGGGGATTTCGCCCCCCCCCCTTCCTCTGCAATGCTCGGATCGTGGCAGGTTATGGAAGCACCAAGGGGTGGTCAGCTGATCTCCCCTTCTCCTGCTTGTCAGCAAGGGATCTCTGCCACCTCCCTCTGCAATGCTGAATCACGGCGGGCTATGGAAGTGCTGAGGGGCGCTTAGCTGATTTTCTTTTCTCCTGCCTGTCAGCAGGGGATCTCGGCCCCCCTCCCTCTGCAATGCTCTGATCATGGAAGAGAGCTCCGGTGAGCTATGGAAGCGCCGAGCGGCGCTATGAGAGGTTATGTAACACAATTGATTACAGAAACACACACCTTTTTCATTATATTGTACTGTAATAAAGAGGATTCTTGCATTTTACAACCACTTTTACTTCACTTTACACTGGGGATTCATAGTTTCATAGTTAGAAAGGTTGAATAAAGACACCTGTCCATCCAGTTCAACCTGAGTGAGTGTCTACAATTGTCCCCATCCCTGTACATTGCACACTCATGTCGGTCCCTACCCTCAAGGAGCCCACAATCCATGGTCTCCATTCATATACTAGGGCCAATTTTGAACAGAAGCCTATTAACCTACCTGCATGTCTTTGGACTGTGGGAGGAAACCGGAGTACCCGGTGGAAACCCACGCAGGCACAGGGAGAACATGCAAACTCCAGGCAGGTAGTGTCGTGGTTGGGATTTAAACCAGTGACTCTTCTTACTGCTAGGTGAGAGTGCTAACCACTACACCACTGTGCTGCCAGGCAGGGAGGGAGAGGGGGCAAGAAGACAGCATATTAAATGGCAAGCCCTACCCCGAAAATAAGCCCAACTGTATTTTTGTTTGCCAAAATTAATATAAGACCCAGGCTTATTTTCAGGGAAGCATGGTAGTTTACACATCTTGTATCACCTCTGCAGATAGTAGATGGAGTGATTCTGTAGATGCATAGGAAGGTCTACAGTTACTCCCTATCTCTCTCTTTCTGTCTCACAATCTGTTCTTTGTATCACCAGTGATGATAAAGTGCAATGTAAAACAAGGAGGGGCACTCGATATCAATGTAAAACAGACAGTAGTAAGATGACCTAGTTCAGTACTACATGCATCCTGATAATCTTTTTTTTTCCATAAATACAGTATTTTTTATTAATTTTAAGAATATAAATTATAACAATGTATACAATAAATAACAGTATATAGGAATAAAGTAACAGTTAAAAAGGAAGAGAAAAAAATGAGGGGGGAGGGAATGGGAAGAAAATATCAGAATGAGAAAAATTGATCAGCATATGTACAAGCGTTTTTAAGAGTACACCAGAGGTATAAAATTTTGAGCAAAGCAGGATGTAACCCAGGAGGATCATATTTTCTCAAATTTGTGTGTAAATCAGCGCAAAGAATAGCAGCAAATTTTTTAATAGAAATATACCAATTCATTTTAATTTTAACTAATGAGGAATTCGGTGCAGAAGACCACCAAGCTTTTGTCAAAGTTTGTTTGGCAGCAGTGAGTAAGAATGTTAAGAGGCAGAATTGAATATTTGTGAAATTTTTTGGTTTGAGATTAAGGTTGGGTTCACATTGCAGCGATGTGGGAGCGCTGCGAATCCGCTGCAGGTTCCCGCATCGCATGCCTCCCGGTGGCAGTTCACACTGCCCTATGCGAACTGCTGGGAGTGTCAGTGAAACGTTAATGACACCCCCAGATCAGTTCGCATATCGCAGTGCGATCTGCAAACTCGGACAGGAATCGGATTGCATGGTGTGAAAACCCATGCGATCCGATTCTGCTGCGGACCGAAAAAAGGGTCCTGTGCGAGTTTCGGCCGGATGCGATGCGAATTTAGCCATACTATCTGTATGGCTGAACTCGCATCGCACAGAGATCGGATGTGATTTGCACTGCAGTGTGGTGCGAATCACATCCGATCTGGTCACCACAGCAGTGTGAACCAAGCCTTAAGCCCAAAAGTGAAACTTCCTCTCTTTGTACTCCTTCCCCCATCCGGTGCCACATTTGGCACCTTTCAGGGGGGGGGGGGGGGGACAGGATACTGCAGGTATTTGCGTCATCACTGGGGCTCCCTCCTCCTTCCCCGGCCGCCAGGCCAGTAGGAGAGAGGAGCGGAACCTCGCGCACTGCCAGGTTAGTTTACTCGCAATGGAGGTGGCAGCACCCGAAAGTTGATGGAAACATCACTGGACTCCAGGACAGGTAAGTGTCCGATTATTAAAAGTCAGCAGCTGCAGTATGTGCAGCTGCTGGCTTTTAATTTTTGCACCAGTGGGCAGATCTTTGCATTAAGTAAGGCTTCTAGGGGGTTCTTGGAAAGCTGTTTTCCAAACATGGTAAAAATTATGTGTTATATATCAGTCCAAAATGACTTTAATCTAGGACAATCCCACCATATATGTAAGAGGGTACCAGTGCTCAAGCAACCTCCTAAAGCATTTATCAGAGACTGTTGGTTTAAATTTGGCTAAGCGTTGGGGAACTAAATACCATTTCATGAGCAATTTAGTTATACTGCTGCTGTGTTGGTAGAAAAGTGGGACGTAGTGTACCAAATTTGAATCCAATGTTTTTCTGCTATAGGTTCACCAAGATCACTTTCCCATTTAGTCATGTATGAATGAGATAGAGGTGTCTGTTTTTCAAGCATAAATGAACATATCATTAAGAGAAGCCCTGAAGTAGTAGGATCATGTTTACAGATATGTTCAAAAAGAGTGAGGGTGTTTAGACTTGAAGATGATCCTATAGTTTGGATTACGAAATGTTTAATTTAAAGGTACCTTGAAATTTCTTGAGGTAAGTTGTGTGTTTATTTCATGGAGGAAAATTTCAATACTCCAGTGGAAGATATCATATCATATACTTTTACTTTATAAATATTTTAGAAGTCCACCATTTGAATTGGAGGGGTTCATAGAATCCTGGCAGAAACCTTGGAAGAAACCTTATATATAACTCGTAATAGGGGAGCATAACAGGACATTAGGTTTCCTCAAATTTTTGTATTTATCTCATATTGATAAGGAATGTTTGACAATGGGGGTTATCAATAGACTTCCGAAATTTTTTAGGAATCCAAAGAATAGTATCAACAGATATAGGGTCCAGCTGGGTGGCCTCTATGGAAATTCAGAGAGGAGGATCTGAATAGTTATGGTAACCTGTAAGTAGTGCAATTTGAGATGCTGAGTAATAAGCAGAATTATTTGAAATTAAAATTATTTAACAGCCAGACCTCCAATTGTTTTTTCTGGAAAAGAGTTACTCTATTTATTCAAAGTTTAAGATTTTGCCATACAAAGGAAAATATCATGTTTTGAATTGATCATAGAATATGGGAAGGAATTTTAATAGGAAGCACTCTAAATAAGTAAAGTAATTTAGGTAAAAAAAAACATTTTGATTGACGACATGCATCCCAACTTGTATCCTGCTGATTCTAACGCATTTTTATGAACATGGCTTTTAACAGGACTTCACATATAAAAATATATAAATATGGGGTAACCACTGATTCTGTAGGCATCAGAGGCATTAAGTGGATGGTCATAGACCCATTTTCTTTAGGCAAGCTGACTAAGCTGGTGAATAAAATAGAAATTAGAAGTCCACTTATTTCTTATAATAGAAATAAGTCCACTAATATAAGCGCATCTAAACCCAAAAATAAAAATTTTATATTTTGCAGTTTGTTATGATGGATGTGGTAGCTTCATTCGTTTTCTTGTATACATATACTGTAAGCACACAGGCTGATTCTGTTAGATTCTGAACCAGTTTGGATGTCGTAAACATTATTCATCTCATCTAGTTACTGGAAATATAGAGGAGACCATGCCATTCACCAATATTTTGAAATTATGTAAAAATTTGAGCCATTGTAATGCCTAACTTTAGCTAAAATCAAAAACATGAAAATCAGCACAAAGAGCATAAACTACAATTTGTATGATGCATTCCTAGTGATGATTCTTCTTCTTGTAGGAGAAATTGTCCTCCGTCCTTGCCCCCTGCCCCCTCATTTATATTAATCTTCTGGTGCTGCAGGGGTTATTACAACTAAAGGGCTGTCAGGAGCTCTCATGAAGAGCGCTTGATCATGTCTGCCCTTCCCTGCCTGATCCACCCTTTATAGAAGATGTATTATAGCTTCAATGAATGACGCAGGATCTATGAATGGAGAAAGTGAAGCTATAGCAATCATCTTAAAAAAGATCAATAACAGGTTCAATTGTATTATTCAACACCACATTTAGAAAAAATGTGTAGAATAAAGCAAAAGCAAAAACAAGATTTTTTTAGGTGTTGAATCTATTCTCATAGAATAAGCATACAACCACATGAATAACTAAAAGCAATCATTTTATTATATCATCATGTTAAAAATGAATTGTGGTACAATCCCCTTAAAAGCCACACACAATGGTAAAAACAGCAGCCTCATACAACTTCACAGCCCTCCAGAAAGGCACCCCCCCCCCCCCCAATATACTGTAGGTCAATACATTTAGACACTATATGGAGATACCAATAGAGAATGGAATCTTTTGTTTGTAAATGCACTAATACACTGTGCAAGGAGGACAAAAAGAATGAAATATAATAAAGCACATGCACATGTATCAAGAAGGGGTGCAACTACCCATGTGGTTGTAAGTTTATTCTGTGAGAAAGATTCAAACGCCTAAAAAAATCCAGGTTTATGCTCTTCATATTCTAACTGTAAGATTAAAAAATCCATCATGATCATGCTTCGGGTATAAATACACAGGTACCAGTAAACATTAAAGGAAAAAACTTACTTAAGCGCAAGAAATGAATAGGAAAAAATATTCAACCCAAAGATAAATTAAATAAAAATCAGAAAAACAGCTTCAAGCACTCAGAACAGGCCAGCCAACCAAAAATGAGTGTATCAAAGTAAATAGTGCTGCGCTATCTTCCAAAGACAAAGGCAAAGTGCTAAATATATAATATATTAAAAAAAAAGGTGAGTGCAATCAATAAAGGCCCGTACACACGATCTGACTTTTTGACAACAAACATGCAAATTAGCTGTTTTGGAGCAACATCCGACTGTGTGTATGCTCCATCGGACAAACTTTTTCTGTTTTCATCTGACTTTTGTTGGCTGTGCGAACAGACAAACTTTTTGACAACATAAGTCCGATGGAGCAAAGTCCAATCATGTGTACGCAAAACCATCGGACTTTTGTACAAGGTACAAACACGCATGCTCAGAACCAATGCAAAAGATCAGATAACAATACATAAGTTGACCAAAGGTGGCGCTGGAGTAATTGAACGTGCTCTTTTGAAGTGTCATCAGTACGTTGAAACGTCACTACGTTCATGTTTATTGTCTAAAAAGTCAGATCGTGTGTATGCAATACAAACTTGTGGACTACGCCCTTTGTACAAAAGTCCACGGGAAAGTTTGTACAAAGTCTAATCGTGTGTATGAGGCTTAAGAATGTGTGTTAGATTAAATAATCCCAAGAAGAAAAAAATATCCAACCATATAGTGGACAATCTATAATCTAGCCAAAACAGCATCAAAGTGCAATGTGCTAATTAAAAGGTGCTAAACAACAGGCAGAAAAAAAGGGGGGGGGGGGGGGTAAAATCCCTTGATTAGAAATTAATTATCAAAATATTGTAAATAAATAAAATAAAAATATAATCTATAAGAAATAAGATATAAATAACTTTTTTTTAAATTTATATCTTATTTCTTATAGATTATATTTTTTATTTTATTTATTTACAATATTTTTATAATTAATTTCCAATCAAGGGATTTTACCCCCCCCCCACCTTTTTTTTTCCACCTGTTGTTTAGAACCTTTTAATTAGCACATTGCACTTGGATGCTGTTTTGGCTAGATTATAGATTGTCCACTATTTGGTTAGATATTTTTTTCTTCTTGGGATGATTTAATTGAACACACATTCTTATTGATTTAATTGAACACACATTCTTATTGATTGCGCTTACTTTTTTTTATATATTATATATTTAGCACTTTGCCTTTGTCTTTGGAAGATAGCGCAGCACTATTTACTGTGATATACCAGTAAACATTATCATGTATATGAGGCAGGGTATATAGTATTCGAGGATAATAGTATGATTTATATGAACATTTAAACAATAACCTGTATTTATCTTTTATGTTAGACTCAAAGATCCCGGCACATCGAGCAGTGCTGGTGGCTCGCTGTGATGTCATGTCTGCCATGTTCAGTGGAAGTTATTCTGAAGCAAATCAAATTGTTATTCCTATTCACGACATGTCCAAAGACACGTTCCTTGCTTTTCTGGAGTATATTTACAAAGATTCATATTGCCCTGGTAAGCAGCATTTAATCCTTTTATCTCCAGTGGAAAAGTGAAAGTGTTGTCTATGGCAAGATCTAGTTCCCATTTGTTTTTTTTTTCATATTTCAGGTTAAAAAAATTTAGCATGCCCATCAGCCTTTAATAAACCAAAGTCCTGGTTTGTTAGGTTCATATTGCACAGCTACAACTCGCACCTGACACTGTGCAGGGTGGTGCAGCTCACTATATTGCTTTTTTTCCTCTCTCTCCTGTAATCAGGAAGTGATTGCTGGGGCAGGAGAGAAGAGCAGGTGGCACAACAGCACAGCGCCACCTACTGCCTGTTCCAGCTGGTGAAAGTCAATCCTTCACAGGGAACTTACAGGCTGCCTCCTGCCCTCTGCTCAGCTATGCAGCTTCTCAGTCTCTATATATATCTTTATAGACACTCATCAGAGAGAATCAGTCCAATGTGCAGATTTGTGCCTACTCAGACCGAAAAAGTAGGGGAAAAATTATAGTTTATCAAGCCTTTTGAAGTCTTTTTTAAAATGTTGTTACATAAACATGTGGATGCATAGCTCCCAACTGTTCCTGATTTTGAGGGATTGTCCCTGATTTGGAACAATATCCCTCTGCCCCTCATTCCTCCTCATTTGTCCCTCATTTTGGTCTGATTTATATAGTTGTATATAAAATACAATCTTTATCTATTAAAAAAGTGTTTTCCAGCACTAAACCTTTCATCTGATTTCTAAATTGCTGCATTTGTAAATTCCAAAAGCCAATATAAAGAAATAGTAGTGTTAAAAAAAAAAAACACTTGTGGGTTTAAAGCAGAGTTCCAGTCCCCCCCCCCCCCCAATTCGACTCCACTCTATAGATAGTGTTATTCATGTTATGTTTGAATTTAATAAAAGTACCTGGATCGCGGAAGCTGACAGTGTCCATCTCCACTGTGGGCATCTGAAGCCCTCTTCTATCTATTTCCAGGAGTCGGTGCAGCTGGCTACCCAGCCTGCACCTCCCGATCTCACGTCTGCACAGTAATGCCGCTATGTGGCGCTCCTTCCTCCTGAGTCTGAACACGTTGCCATACTGGCGTTGGCGGATGTTCCCATCAATCATCGCAAGATTTCGTCACTCGGTGATTCGCAAGAACTCCTGGGATACATGATGCTGCTATTCCAGGAGCCCTTGTGATGTAATTGCCTAGGCGAGGACTGAGGGAAGTGGAGGAGAAAGAAGATAATTAAAGGTATTTCCTTAAAAAAAAAAAGACTTTCCATTGCGAAAAGGATGCTCACAGGGGATACCATAGAGAGGAAGTGTATAAAATGGATGGAACGCTGCTTTAACCAATCTTGTTTTTTTGTACAGTTCTCCTTTAAGGGGGCGTGGCAAGGGGTGTGTCCCAGGCCTGTATACTTTTGCTGATAGGTGTCCCTCATTCCCATCTCAAAAAGTTAGGCGGTATGTGGATGTAATCTACATATGGCAACCCTATCAAGGATTCCCATTTATTAAACTTTTTTTTTATGTATAGTATGAAAAAGTACGAGTTATTTGCAAATCACATATGTGTCTTGCTCAGTAGTACTGCCCAGTGATTGTACTGAACAGCTCCTCTCTCATTATACAAGTCTACAGCTGGCAATAGAGGGGGATATCTCCTAATGAAAATACCTGCAAATCATCCAAGTGACAGTAGTGCAATGTATTGCTTTGTTCTTCTATATAGAATAGCGAGGAACTGGTGGCACAGGGATGTCTCAATGTACAATATTGAGCACCACTGACTGCCTTAATATAAGAATCCCAAAGGTCAGAAAATGTCTATTTACAGCAAGCAACTTTTGGGTGGATCATGCGGTGGGACATGTTTTACTTGACCTAAAGTGCCTGGCTTGTGAGCTTAAAGAGGATTTCCACCTTAAAGTGGAACTTCCGCTCATCGGATTACTCCACAATTGGCACCTTTCAGGGGGGGAGGAGGGTGCAGATACCTGTATATTCCAGGTATCTGCACCCACTTCTGGGAATAGATAGCCACAGCTAGCCGCAGATGCCCCACCCCCCCTGTTGTGTTCTGGGAAACACACAGTTCCCAGGACACAAGACAATGGGGACCAGTGAAGACGTGCAGCGCATGCACAGTAGGGAACTGGGCAGTGAAGACGCAATGCTTCACTTCCTGATTCCCTGATGGAGGATAGCGGCATGGGCAGCCAAGAGACAAGCGATTTCTCGTCATCTGCTGCCGTAATCGTGGGCACCCCGGACAGGTAAGTGTCCATTTATTAAAAGTCAGCAGCTGCAGTATTTGTAGCTGCTGACTTTTAATATTTTTTGTTTAAGGTGGCACCCCTCTTTAAGCGAACAGTTATTATTAAAACAATACTGTCAGCAACTCCAGCCTGCATTGCAGACTCAATGAACATTGGTGCATCTCTAGGTATGAAGCACAAGTGCATGCTCCTCCTGTCCTCCCACAAAGCCAGTGCTCAGTGCTGGGCAGCAACCTGAGCACTTTCAGAGGGGAGAAGAGGCATGGGTGGCTGAATGTTTAGCATGCCAATCAGCCTTTAATAAACAGAGGTCCCTGTGGGACCTTGGTTTGTCAGGTTCATATTGCATGGTAACTCACACCCAGCATTGTGCAAGACTGTGCAGCTCAGAGCTTGAAAGGCTGGTCAGCAGGCTCGAGCAATTTCAGAGGGGAGAAGGAGGCATGCATGGCCAAGTGTGGGCATCAATTTGGGTGTTTGCAAGAGCTACAATAAAGATTAGGAATGTTGAAAAGAGTTGGCGAGACACAATGTGGGGTTGCACTTTAAAGCATATCTAACATCAAGAACAAACATTTTGTTAAAATCCAACCTGGATGGCATCCATACGTCCCTTCATAGATACACTGGAGGTAGCTGCTTATGGATAAGATGTGTGTGGCAGGTGAAAATAAATAGAAAAAAGCCTTAAAAAAACAAAAGCCTCGTACATACAGGCCGAATGTTGGGTAACATTGGCTGATTCAATAAAAACCAGCTGGCATTCAGCCTGTGCATATGGCAGCCAGTCCGACAGCAGCTGGCTGGATTCTGTTGGATGTGCATGCTGGAAAAACTAGCAGCCGACCAGCCACTGGCTGAGAGTGCTGACCGGCGTGTTTGGGGGAGGGGGTGAGAGATATGTAGTGGATCACTTTAAGAGAGTGGTACAGGAGTGGTAGATACTGTTGCCTCCTGAATACCTTTTTTATTTTTTTATTTTTTTTACAGCCGAATGGTTTTTTTTAATGCAAATCTTGTGCCGCAACCGCATACCTATCATTTGGCTCAGATTGCGGTGTGGCCCCATTCACTTGAATGGATGCCTTTGGCAGTGGTGCTGCTCATTACAGGTATCTTTGTTGCAGCACAATTTTATCTGCCTTCAGAGGTCAGGGGGAGGTAACATGCTTACTGCCCCCTGACCGCAAGTGTAAAGAAGCCCTAGTACAGCCACAATATCCACTTACTGGTAAGCTGCAGTATACTGTAGTTTTTGTTTTTTTGAAAAAAACTATTTTGTGTCCAGCTATACATATAACCACTAGAGGGAGTATTTACAAATCTGCATATACATAAATATATTTATACACTGTATGAGTGTGTATGTGCAGTCTGTATATAGAACAACAAGCAAGTAACACTGAACGTTTTGTCAAAAATGATGCTTGAATAAATGTTAAATAGATTTTTTTTTTTTTATGTACCTACTGAAAACATACTCTACTACTGTCTAGTTTGTCTTGCAGCCGTATAGTTGTAAACAGCCACCATCCAACTATAAAGCAAAACTTGCATAATGGGTTACACAGCTTTCATTATAACAAAAAGGCACGCATTTCTTGTGAATATGGGATATTTATAAATGTAATATGGACAACCCAGTTATGGTCCAAGGAGTTGAAAATGTAAAAAGTTAATCAAAAGTTCGTATTTTGAAAGTTGCAATTTTTTCTAGACTAGCTCAGACAATTTAAATCAGAAAAAAAAATGTAAACTAGAGCTGCATATGTCAATACCATGTTAGCCAACATCAATATATGCAGACCACGTGTACGCTATTATTGTTTCTATGATAGGGTCATGTTTCACCAAGTAATGGCTCAGACATTTGATGTACAAGTTATGTCCTATTTCTGGTATAATGTGCTGATGATCTCTCATTCTACATCCTTTATCAGCCAGCATTCTACAAGCCATGTCCCTGATGATTTGCTCTGAGATGTATCAGGTGTCTCGATTACAACATGCATGTGAACATTTTATCATCACTCAGCTTCAGAGCATGCCAAGCAGGGAACTGTCATCGTCAAGCCTAAGTGTGGTCAGTCTGCTTAAAAAAGCCAAGGTATTGTCCGATACTTCCTGCCAGTAATCCTGTATATGACAAGCCAGGTATAATAAATCAATTTCATTAAGAGGGTCTCAATGCAACTTATTTTTATTATTTATTACAGGCATTTATATAGCGCCAAAAATAATGCAGTGCTTTAATACACATTGGGGGTTATTTACGAAAGGCAAAACCACTTTGCACTGCAAGTGCACTTGGAAGTGCAGTCGCTCTGAATCTAAGGGGTAGATCTGAAATAGGTGGAAGCTCTGCTGATTTTATCATCCAATCATGTGCAAGCTAAAATGCTGTTTTTTATTCCCCTTGCATGTCCCCCTCGGCTCTACAGTGACTTTACTTCCAAGTGCACTTTCAGTGCAAAGTGGATTTTGCTTTAGTAAATAACCCCCATTGCACATTCACATCAGTAGCTCACAATCTAAGATCATTTAACTCACAATCATAAACTTACTAGAGCGGAGCAAATTCACATGTCTTTGGTGTATGGAAGGAAACTGAATATCTCTGTTGTTCTAGCATCAGTAAAAGTCTAGTTTTTATACTGTGTCTTCATTGTGAAAACTCCCTGAAATTTCTAAATGGTCATTAAGACAGGAAGTGAGGGGAAATCTCACTAGTGTGTGACACAGACTCTAAATTCAGATATTCCAGATCTGTCCAAATCAATTATGTATATGAGAAATAAAATCACAATCTTGCACTTTGAAGCTGTAACTTTCTGGCTGCACTATTATTTGACACAGGAAACCATTAAGATGTATGACAACATTTTCCAAGAAACTGGGTATAGCTAAGAAAAGAAAGGATTCAAATTTACAATATCTCCTTGTTGTTCCACTGCCACCATGGTTGTTAAATATATGATTTTTTTTTTTGGCAAGGCTCTGCTGTAGTTCTCATTCTTTTTTTAAATATTGTTTCTTTTATTAACCATTCTTTTTTTGAAAACTGACAGTTTTATTAATTGCAAACAGAAAAACAAAAGGGGAACAGAAACAAGAGAGAATCAACAAAAAAAGGAATAAAAAAGAGAACAAAGCATTTCCAATAAAGAGCACAGGATGATGCATAGTACAGTAATAATCACAACATCAGATTGTCAGTTAAACCAGCATCCCGAGTAGGGGTAAGAGTAGGTGGCCGTTCGTAAAGTTTATGACCCCTGAGATCCTAATAAGCTACCATAGAATAAAAGGGCCGCAATAGCTGATCTCCTGTGAGAGGTCACTTCAACATATAGCAATAGGAGCATTAGAGAAGGGAAAAGCTAAGTCAGGAAGAGGAGAGAAAGAATAGAGATAGGGTGTAAGAGGGTTAAGGCAGCCTCCCGCCCCCAGAGCCCAGGGCTGTCCCAAAAAACAGCCACCTCAGGCAGCATTAGCCCCAAGAGAAGAGAACCGTGCATCAGTAGGCTGGGGGAGTCTCGAATAGGACCCAAGGCCCCCAGATTCCGTCATGCTTATCAAGGGTGTTATTCAGGGAAGCCGTCAGATATTCCATTCTCTTAACATCTCTAATCCTGGTATGCAGTTCAGATAAGGAGGGGGGGTCCGTCTGTTTCCATTTTAGGGCCACCAGGCAGTGGGCTGCGGTTAATACATGCGACAATAGTTTCTGTGACATTTTAGTGAAGGAAACGGGTGGCAGACCCAACAGATAGATTTTGGGATCCAAGGGCACCTCCGCGCCGAAGATAGATCGGAGCAAGGACTGCACCATCAGCCAGTATGGGTGAAGTAGGGGGCACGCCCAGTAAATATGGAGTAACGTTCCCCTATCTTTATGGCAGCGCCAGCAACGGGAGTCAGTCAGTGGGTATATGGAGTGGAGCAGATCCAGGGTCTGATACCAATGGAATAAGATCTTGTATTGGTTCTCCTTGTAGAGCGTGCAAATGGAGCTTCTGGAAGCCTGCGACCAGATACGCTGCCAGGTGTTTAGGGGTATAGTTTCACCCAGGGCCTGCTCCCACTTGTCCATATAGGCATGTCTCGGCCCGTCCGGTGAGGGGGATGCAATCAGAAGCTGGTAGGTGCGGGATATCATACCCTGTGGGGAAGAGCCCTCCAAACATATTTTTTCAAATTCAGTTAAAGGGGAAAAACAAAGGTTGGCCACAAACGATTGGGCATAGTGCCGCAGTTGCAGATAACTGAAAAAGGCCTGTTTGGGTAGATTAAAGGTGTTCTGTAAGTCCTGGAAGGATTTCAAAAATCTAGTTCTGGGGTCTATCAGGCGGCCATAGTGGAATAGATCCCTGTCCATCCAAAAGTGTGACATCTGCGAGGTCAGGCTGTCTGGGATATTTGGCGTGAACAGGAATGAGGTCACCGGTGAGGAGGCAGTAGTAAGCGGATACGACAGTTTCGCACGCCGCCAAAGCGCGCGCAGCAACGCCATGGGGCCCAGGAGGTGTGCCCCCCCATGTGTTATATCCGAGCTCCAAAGCATGGAGTTCGGGTGGATGGGGCTAACCACAGTTTCTCAATCTGCGACCAGCGATGAAAAGCGTGGAGAGTACACCAGGAGGCCACAGGACGCAACTGGGCAGCCAAGTAGTATTTGGCTATATTGGGGAATGCTAGGCCGCCCTGGGTACGGGGGGCGTACAGAACCGATTTGCTGATCCGGTGTCTCTTATAGTTCCAGAAAAAGTTTAGAAGGTCACCCTGGAGTTTTTTAAAGAGTGAGGCAGGGACAGGGATGGGCAAAGTCTCAAAAAGGTACAAAAGTTTGGGTAAAATGGTCATTTTTAGCGTTGCGAGACGACCAAGCAGCGACAGCCTCAGAGTTCTCATTCTTTTTTGAGGGTATGTGTATGTCTTGTATGTTTAAATCATTGCTAGATTTGATATTTAATAAATGTTACATTTTGGTATGTTTGGGTACAATTTTCAGACTGTATGCATCTCATTCGTGTTTATTTTTTATTTTTTTTCATAGCTATCCCTTGTTCTAGTTATTTATTTATTTTTGGCCTAGATTTTAAATTGCATAGTACATTACTATAGTAAAAAAAAAAAAAAAATTCTACTTCCCGTTTTTTTGTTAGGTGCAACATTCCCAATTTTACGTTGTACAAAGTTTTTAATTTCCACTGTAATACTATTTTTGTAGTGGAGGTGCACAAAAGCGGTTTACTGTGATCTCTGTCATTCTATACAGCCAAATATTTGTTTAACCCTATAAAACTGAAGTTCTTGGATGGGTGGTGGGTTATGTCCATGGATATCACAAGTCCATTTTTGTTATACTAGAGTTTGGAAAAAGCTACGCAAGCAATATTTGTAGCCCAATCACACTAAAATTGCAGTTCCAATTAATTTCTAAAAGTTGTGATTGAAAGGTAAATAGAGGGATCAATGGGCTCCCTACTGTGTAAACTACTCTTAGTAAATAATCACTAGTGGAAGAAATCTGAGACATGTATGGCAGAGTGTGGCACCACATAATAATTGAACAAAAACAGGAAAAAGAAACAAAGAGTAAAAAGGACTTTAACATGTTCAAACTGTTCTCTAGGTAAAAATCTAACTTTACATATGGTTTTTACACTGAGTCTAGATCAGAGGAGAGAACACCCCAAGCTGGGGGAATTGAAATTAGAAAAAGTTCTACCGATGTAACATACTCATCTACCATTATATTTACTATGTCTAAACCATATGCACTAACGTTACTATGTACAAATGTTATTATGATTGTACACTTGCTACATTTTCAACTTGCAAAAAAATCCTTTCATTGAAAAAAAAAAGAAAAAGGACTTTAAAGGTTGCCACTAAGATCCCGAAATAGGAAAGAAAAATGGTCTCAAATGTTTTAAATATTGTGGTGCATCTGACACTGAGCAGGACTGGCGCTGTAGCCCAAACATCTTCATATAAAGGACCAAGTGTGTCTAGTCACCCTTACCCTCCCCCTTTTTATCTTGTCGAAGTCAGCTGGACAGACTGTGACAGGCCACTTTACATGCTGGTCTATGGATTCAGAAACAACATTTTCCCTCTGGTGATTTCTATTCTATATAGGTTTCATAAGCTGCCACACATCTGGTTTAAGGCTCTTCAATATTTGTTTGTACAATGTCTGGAACCTGTTTTCTTGCTCCATCTATTGCTATTTTTCTATTTGTTTGTTTTTTCCTATCCCCTTTTCCCCCTTTCTCTTGTTCTATGATGGTGGATTGCTTCATGGACTGAGCCCTCTGTGTTGTTTGGGTGCTCCTCCTCTTTCTTGCTATGAGCCAGTGGGATCTCCTGAAGAAGCTATCGGTGAAACGCGTAGCGATTCATTGGTGCTGACACTGTGATCTCATATGTGTGGCCTTCAGCCAAAAGGGACCTGCTAGGATTATTTTGTAACCAATTTCTAGACCATCCATGCGATTTTTCATATATCAGCATTATATCTGTTCTTATACATGTGGCAGTGTTTTTTCCAGATATGTTCATGTTTTTTCTTATATCATGTGTTTTTAATATGATTATAATAACAAATCACTAGTGATTCTAGTGGATATAGCTACTAAAAAAAACAATCTAGCTTATAAACTAGGGTTATGTTGCCTTTTAGGGTTCAGGTTAACCACTTGCCGATCAGCCGCCGCAGTTGTACTGCGGCAGAATGGCAAGGCTGGGCGAAAGGACGTTATGTAACTACGCTTTTCCCTGTGGCCACTAGGGGCACGCACGCCCACTGCTCACTCACGGAGCCGATGCGAGTGCCCGGCGGTCATGATCACCACCAGGCACCTGCGATCTCTCAGGGGAACATGGAGAACTGGGATCTGTGTGTGTAAACACAGTTTCCGGTTCTCTGAGGGGACAAGTGAGTGCAGGGTATGAACAGAAATCTATCTCTTCCCCTACACCGACCCCTCCCCCCTTCAGTTAGAATCACCTCCCAGGGTACGCAGTTAACCCATTCGATCACCCCCTAGTGTTAACCCCTTCCTTGCCAGTGACATTTTTACAGTAATCAATGCATTTTTATAGCACTGATCGCTGTAAAAATGCCAATGGTCCCAAAAATGTGTCAAAATTGTCCGACGTGTCTGCTGTAATGTCGCAGTCCCAATAAAAATCACAGATCGCCGCCATTACTAGTAAAAAAAAGTTAATAATAAAAACGCCATTAAAACGATCCCCTATTTTGTACACGCTATAACTTGCGCAAACCAATCAATATACTCTTATTGCGATTGTGTTTTTTTTCCTTTTTTTTTTTACCAAAAATATGTAGAAGAATACATATCAGCCTAAACTGAGGAAAAAAATATTTTTTTTATATATTTTTGGGGGATATTTATTATAGCAAAAAGTAAAAAAAAAATAGAATTATTTTCAAAATTGTCCCTTTTTTTTTTTTGTTTATAGCGCAAAAAATAAAAACTGCAGAGGTGATCAAATGCCACCAAAAGAAAGCTCTATTTGTGGGGAGAAAAAGGAAGTCAATTTTGATTGGGAGAAATGTTGCAGGATCGCACAATTTTCAGTTAAAGCGACGCAGTGCCGAATCGTAAAAAGTGCTCTGGTCTGGAAGGGGGTAAAATCTTCCGGGCCTGAAGCGGTTAAGGTGTGGGTTCGTTTTTAGAACTAGCTTTAGAGATTTTGTTAAGGGCTGAGTTTAAGTTTTGCTATTAGTGATTGGATTGGGTTAAATCCAGTGGATAAAAATAGGTAGGTTGAGGTTTTAGGCTAAAGCTGGCAATACAATAATGAACATTAAGAAAAATTATAAAAAATCTGCCCTTAGTAAAAAAAATTAAAAATTAAATAAAAAAACAGCAGCTGAACACAATAACCAGGATACTGGGCACAACAAAATAGAAAAAAATAAAAGTGCAGCGCTTACCACTAGGTGAATTCTCATATGACTAAGTATAAATGAATAAACTTTCGTAAAAAAACAAAAATCAAAGATCTAAATGTTGGTGAATCCAAATATAGTGAAAATCAATAGTGAAAAGTATTTTCAAAAAATTAGTTGTCAAAATAAAAAACAACAATCATCTATAACTCAAATGTCCAGTGCATTTAAACATGTGAAAAAAAATCTCAAAAGTGTATAATAATGCTACACAGTGTAGGTAGTGTCCTATATAAGTGAACAAAAAAATGTAGTTAATCTTGTTTGTTCAGAAAATAGTGCTTGACCACGTGGACCCTTCACAGCTACAAATCAGTAAGGAATGAAGGCTTACCAGATCACCAATTAGTATACACAAATACGAATACCCAAATGATTCGAAACGGACAGCCGGAAAACGACCCAGTCTCTCGGACGTTCCACAGTCACCGAATCGGCTCGAGTCCTCTCACAGGACGATCTGCACGGCCGCGTAGAATTTTCGATGTAGGAAGCCGAAAGTCAGCCCACACCTTCGAGTGTTTCGTAGTTCCCAAGTCCGTTCCGGTCCTTTCAGAAGTCTCGGGATATCGTATCACCATAAAAACAAAAATAAAAAAGTGCGCCCAATCGTGTAATAAAGTTTAAACACATAAAATTTATTATTCAACCGAATAATGTTAAGCGCTACAAATGACTCCACCGAGCCATACAAAAGTAGACGTAACGTATAAAATGAACAATTTTCTAGCAAAAAATAAAATAAAATGAACGAATGCTAAAGCACAAAGGGTGAGCTTTAGCTTTGTGCTTTAGCATTCGTTCATTTTATTTTATTTTTTGCTAGCAAATTGTTCATTTTATACGTTACGTCTACTTTTGTATGGCTCGGTGGAGTCATTTGTAGCGCTTAACATTATTCGGTTGAATAATACATTTTATGTGTTTAAACTTTATTACACGATTGGGCGCACTTTTTTATTTTTGTTTTTATGGTTATACGATATCCCGAGACTTCTGAAAGGACCGGAACGGACTTGGGAACTACGAAACACTCGAAGGTGTGGGCTGACTTTCGGCTTCCTACATCGAAAATTCGACGCGGCCGTGCAGATCGTCCTGTGGGAGGACTCGAGCCGATTCGGTGACTGTGGAACGTCCGAGAGACTGGGTCGTTTTCCGGCTGTCCGTTTCGAATCGTTTGGGTATTCGTATTTGTGTATACTAATTGGTGATCTGGTAAGCCTCCATTCCTTACTGATTTGTAGCTGTAAAGGGTCCACGTGGTCAAGCACTATTTTCTGAACAAATAAGATTAACTACATTTTTTTGTTCACTTATATAGGACACTACCTACACTGTGTAGCATTATTATACACTTTTGAGATTTTTTTTCACATGTTTAAATGCACTGGACATTTGAGTTATAGATGATTGTTGTTTTTTATTTTGACAACTAATTTTTTGAAAATACTTTTCACTATTGATTTTCACTATATTTGGATTCACCAACATTTAGATCTTTGATTTTTGTTTTTTTACAAAAGTTTATTCATTTATACTTAGTCATATGAGAATTCACCTAGTGGTAAGCGCTGCACTTTTATTTTTTTCTTTAATGAACATTACATTTAATATTCATAAGAAAATTCTCAGTCCATTTGATGACTTTACAAATGTCATTTTAAAGTACTCTTTTTTTAACATTTCATTTTGGAATGAATGGGCATTCATGAACGGAAAACACATACACTGAACATTAATTTGATCCCACTCAACACTAAACAAAAATTAAATGAATATTCTTAAAACAATTTTTTTTTTAACTAAATTATACTAGTGTATAGTCAGCTAAACGATTACATTTAGATTTAGTGACATGTTTGGGAGTTGAGATAGATTAAAGTATATGAGAACCCTTACCTTTAATCAATAGAAAAAAAAGTCGGAAATGTACTGGCACAGAAAGGAACACACAATGCACTGTATAAAACCATCAAGTGTTATTCCATACAGTATAAAAACACATAAATTAGTTGCATATGTTAAAATGAATTTCTTGCATTTTCTGCTGATATATGATGTGTGTACCCACTGCTACTTATCAACCACACAAAAAAGCTTATTAACCACCTCTCACCCGCCTATTATAAATATACACCTGGCTGGGAGCACCATTGTCCTGTGAGGACGTCATATGCCATCCTGCCACTTGCATGGTTTGTGTGCCCCCTAAGGGCTACGCAGCAGTGCAAACCTGTGATCCACTGTGCCAACCGGACACAGTATAAGACAGATGGTTGTACCTGGTTGGCCTGGTACCATGTAATCACGTCAGTTGATTTGTCACAGCGACTTGTTGAATATTACATCACAGATAACAAGGGTTGATATACTGAGCGTAATTAAAAGTATAGTAAAAGGCTTAAAATTGTTGAAGCATAAGCTCCCAATCAACCTCAAAGTATACATATGGTATGCTTACCCCTATAAGAAAGTAAGGCTCTGTTCATGCCATATAAACTATAATCCTCTCAGAATCAAAGACTCTTGGGCATGTACCAACCTGTAATAATAATACATGACCACTAGGTGGCAAGCACATTCACTAGTCGCACTAGAGTCATATACTAAACCAGCTTACCATTCATGGTACAAAGAAAGAAGAACTACCCATAAACGCCTCTATCACCAAAGTCCAATAGGGGTAAAGCTAATCAATTATTACAGAGGGCACAGCAAAAAGAGAGTCACTTACAATTTTGTCCATCCATCTACCTGCATTAAGTCAAGCCCCAGGTGCTATGCCACTCACCTTTACAGAGCTTATTTTCAGACCGCCACAAGTTTCCGCCAGGAGCCCACAAACTGCCATTCTCCCAAACACCCCACTTGTATATCTGTCTCTTCCACCCCAGGACATCAAAGGTTAGGCTGATGTTAAAGTATAACTAAATTCAAACCTTTTTTTTAGCTTTGGATAGAGTGGAGAGGGATTAGAACACCTGTCAGTTTTTTTTGCTGTCTGTGCCACCATTAACCTCCCTGGCGGTACGATTATTTCGGATTTTAGGTGCTAAAAGCGGTACAATTATTTTGCATGAAAATTTGGCGTTTTATATTGTAGTCCTGTAATTCTTAGGAATAACTCACTTAAATCTGTCCAAACCAGAGTCTAGCAGACATCCCGGGTATGATAAAGTTTGAAAAATGAAATCATAAATTATAATATAATAAATAACTATAAATAATTGTACCAAATAATAATATAACAATAATAAAAAAATTATTCAATAATGTAATCAAATCAAAAACACTGAAATTTGCTCAGTTGCAGAATTGTCACTGTCATTACTTTTCAATATTTGATGACCGATCTCCCCACAAATTGCTATCGCTCAATTCTGCGAGTGATTGCAATTTATTATCGCTGTTTTCTAGCTGGTCTAAAATCATTTTTGATGTAAAGGGACAGTTTTGGTTGCTATGGACAATCTCCAGTTTCCATGCATAAAGAACAGTTTTTATAATATAAAACTGCATACAGGGCACTGGGCAGACCACTAGGGACAAAGGGGATGTGAAATTATTACATAAAGCAATGTAATCTGTAAGATTACATTATACTGTATGTATACTGTGTGTTTCACTTTTTGAATTTGGTGCCGTTCTCCGTCCCCGTGCGTCACAACGCTCGCAGGGAACAGAGATCGGCTCCATGATGAATCGAGCGGAGGATGAGCCGCTCATACAGCGCGGGGACATCGCTGGATCCAGGGGACAAGGTAAGTAAACGTCGTCCTGGATTCAGAGATGCGGTCCCGAGTCTGGCTCGGGGTTACCGCTTTTGGTATAAAAATTCCACCCCGAGCCAGACTCGGGAATACCGCCAGGGGGGTTAAGGAGATTCACCCTCTCTACTTGTCCTGTTTACCATTTATCATTGAAAGGGAAAATAAAAAATAAAAATTTGAGGTTGTCCCCAGAACTGTAATAGAGGGGAAATGTTCCAGTGGGGATACTAGTTCTGATGATCTAGGGGGAATTCTCTCAAAGTGTTACTAACCCCAAACAGTAAAATCAGTCTGTATATGCAGTAAAGCATGCTTGTTATACTCACTGTGCAACATAAGGGGTTAATCCTCTGCATTGTGTGAAAAGGCTATTTGATTCTGTCTTCTCTGATCCTTCCCTTCTTCCACAGTCCCCAAACCATCTCCTTATAGAACAGAGCCTTTGGAGTCACTCTGCACATGCTCAGTTTGGTGTGCATTGGTCGAGAGCTTTTTTTATTCTTGGGAAGGTACATGTGATCAGAACAGAGTCAATCAGCACTGTCCAGACAGAGGGTCAGGGATCATGCAGCCTCATAGGATAGCCAGAATAGAATGAAAACTCCTCCTACAAGCTTTAACCAGACACTGATAGGAGTCACAAGACTGCTATGATGAAGTATTTAGCAGTTTATATTTACCAAAACAATTGCATTTGCATATTCTGTGTACTGTGAGAGACCAGATATAGTGAATGAAGTGTCCTGGGTTTAGTAACATACATTTCATTTGCAGGGATTTTCTCTTACTTTCTGTTTGGCTGCAGGTCAGGAAGTAAAGGTGAACCTGCCCAGATGACAAAAACATAATTGACGGGGGTTATAACCCTTCCTTATTCAATCAAAAAATTAAAAGTTAAAAGTTTGGTCTGATATTGGTACAGATTGTCAGCTTTTTTATATAACACAGACACTGGGGCAAATAAAGTTATGTTACAGAGGGGATGGGATGTTTTCATGGTAGTTATGATAGCAGCAGGAGAAGAGGGGGCAGGCATTGACACAGAGCAGACGGGCAGGGGGGGAGGGGACAAAGAAAGACAGAGCAGGGCTGTGGATGATGGAGGCACGTAAACTGACCACAGTGTCAGGGCTCAGCATCCATGATAAACCATGGTCAGTTTACAGGGGGGAGAGTATAGCAAGGTAGGTATTTTAGATGGTAGAAATGGCCAAATTACACAGCACAAGCAAGTGCTGTATTCATGCTTTCAGGGAACGAGATCTGTTTTGTTTTTTTAGGGTAACAAACATATTAAGCCACTGGAAATAAACAAACCTACTTTTAAACTGCTGCTGCACATTTTTAGTGCAGTGAAACAGACAATGGCAAAAGCATGGCAATCATGTTCCCCATCCTTGGGGGACACCAAGTCTAGAATCAACAATGTCCTCTAGCATGAGAAGATCCAAGCACACTTCATAAGCCGGGTTAAAAGGTATCAAACTATCCTGAGACTATGGACCTCTCATTACCTTCCAGCGGGATTTGATTAAGACAGCAGATCTGTACACTAAACCCCCCTCCCCCCCCCCTTTTTTTCTTCCTTTCCCTTCTCTCTCTCTCCTCCTCCCTCCCTATGCAGGCCATCACACTGGTAAAGTCCATTTTAACCATAATAATACCCGTTCTGTTTGTTGCACAGTGTGTGCACACTACGCATATGCCCCCAATAGTAGGTAGGTGTGCATTCCTAATGAAAGGGTACTCCTGGAAGGAACTACAATTTTTATTGTAACTTAGGAAGCATGCTTTTTTTTCTTTCTTTCTTTTTTTTTCTTTCTTTTTTTTTTCTGCGGTGGTGCAAAAACCTAAACAGAAAAAACTCGTAAGTGAACAAAAAACATGCATGTGCAAACACACACTAAAAAGTGCGCTTAAGGGTATGCTTTTAGTCCACCCCCTGAAGGAGTAGCACCTCTACCCTGATCCCCCGGGGAGCAATGCTCCTGACATGCTACTGTCATGGTTATGCAGTGATCTTCCTGTGTTTGCTTACCTCCCCTCATGTCTTCAGCCTAAGAGGCCAGCCACTTCCACCTGGTGGTTTTTATAACCTCTCCTCTAAGCATGGCTCCACCCCAGGCCCTATCAGGGAGCCCTATATTAACCTGTGCACTGCAGGCCTTCAGTCCTGATCAACCATTGTGTATTCCTTTGTGTGTTAGCTTCCTGTTTCCTGCCGTGTGCTCTGCTACTGGTTTCCGTTACCGACTTTGGCGTGTTTTGACTATCCCTGTTTGCCTGTGATCCTGACCTTTTGGCGTGTCCCCGACTATTCTTGTCTGCTTGTGGCCCTGACCTTGGCTTTGTCCCTCACCATCCCTATCCTCCTGTTGCCTACTGTGGGTGTGAGCTGGGGGACCCTGGGAGTCGCGACCTGGAGCCAGTTGCAGCCAAGTCCATCCTCACCACCAGAGGCGCTGGTGAACACCTGCTGGCTCTTAGACTCCACGCCCCAGGGAATCTTACGCTCTAACCCCAGTGGGACCTGTCAACCATCTGCAGCAGTCAGCCGTAGGGTCCACAACCTTGCGGTGCACTCCTGATCCTACTGTGTGCATCTGTCACATCGCCTCAAGGTGACCTGACAGTTTGATCAGCCATGGACCCGGCTGACGTGCCGCTTCCTGCAGATGATCCATTGCAGAGCTTAAACAAAATTGGAGTATCCCCGCGCTATCATATAAAACCTAAATTAATGCTAAGGGCGGGTTGCAGCAGAACACCGACAGAGGTATAGACCCTACCACTGAAAGACGTGTATCAAAATCAAATAAGTGGTGCTGCGCTACCTTAAAAATAATAAATTAATCTAAAGTGCCTAGTGTTTACTATTAATTAAATACCAAATTGCATATAACTAGACAATAGTGTAAACCAGCTATCGTGACCATAAATAAGGCAATAGGTGAGTAAAGTGTCAGGTGCTAAAATGAAACATACAATATATAAGCGATATTAGAGTGTCCAGTGCTTCATAGGTTCAAAGTCGCATAAACCAGTGGAAATATATAGTGCAAACAAGCTCTTTCCTCAGTAAAAATTGACACAATAAACTAAAAACTGTATCAATAATGACACACACGTGAATCACACAGTGCAATTAGAACACATGAGTAAAGTAAAATAGCAGAGTCTCTTTAAAAAAATATAAAGTGACGCGTGATTCATAAGGTGCTTCTCCGGGTACAAGGTGCCAGGAAAACCAGTGTGTACAACCTCTTGTGCCTCTTCAGTGTTCCACACACATCAAGTGAAGTGGCCCCTTACCTTACTGCTGTAAGGTAAACAGCAGAAAGAAAAATCTCAAACAGTCCAGGCGGTGTGTCCCTACTCCCGGGACATAAATCTTATCCCCACGTCAGTTGTTGGAATAACAGGGTCTCGTAGGGAAAAGGAAAGGGAGGCTCCAATGGTGAAGTACATATATACTTTTATTAATAAAACCAAAATAATGGAGAGGTACTCACAAACAACAGATAGGTAATTCACATATCACAACACAGCCGAGCGTTCCGTTCGTGTCTCGGACGTCACTTCCGGTGTCCTGATTCCTCCTATTCCTATTTTTGGAATAGGAGGAATCAGGACACCGGAAGTGACGTCCGAGACACAAACGGAACGCTCGGCTGTGTTGTGATATGTGAATTACCTATCTGTTGTTTGTGAGTACCTCTCCATTATTTTGGTTTTATTAATAAAAGTATATATGTACTTCACCATTGGAGCCTCCCTTTCCTTTTCCCTACGAGACCCTGTTATTCCAACAACTGACGTGGGGATAAGATTTATGTCCCGGGAGTAGGGACACACCGCCTGGACTGTTTGAGATTTTTCTTTCTGCTGTTTACCTTACAGCAGTAAGGTAAGGGGCCACTTCACTTGATGTGTGTGGAACACTGAAGAGGCACAAGAGGTTGTACACACTGGTTTTCCTGGCACCTTGTACCCGGAGAAGCACCTTATGAATCACGCGTCACTTTATATTTTTTTAAAGAGACTCTGCTATTTTACTTTACTTATGTGTTCTAATTGCACTGTGTGATTCACGTGTGTGTCATTATTGATACAGTTTTTAGTTTATTGTGTCAATTTTTACCGAGGAAAGAGCTTGTTTGCACTATATATTTCCACTGGTTTATGCGACTTTGAACCTATGAAGCACTGGACACTCTAATATCGCTTATATATTGTATGTTTCATTTTAGCACCTGACACTTTACTCACCTATTGCCTTATTTATGGTCACGATAGCTGGTTTACACTATTGTCTAGTTATATGCAATTTGGTATTTAATTAATAGTAAACACTAGGCACTTTAGATTAATTTATTATTTTTAAGGTAGCGCAGCACCACTTATTTGATTTTGATACATTGCAGAGCTTAGTTCGAAGACTTGAGACCCAAGAATCGCATCAGACCCAGGTGATGCGATTCCTTCAGGATTTGGCATCCCGTTTTGAACAGGTTCAGGCCTCATTAGGACCCCCGGTTCAACAACCGCAACCGCTATCTGCCGCTGCACCTATCGTATCAGTCGCAGCCACACATTCATTACAACTACCAGCTCCAGTCCGTTTCTCTGGGGACTCCAAGGCTTGCAGGGGGTTCCTTAGCCAGTGCACAATTCATTTTGAACTTCTGCCCCAAAACTTCCTGTCCGATCGGGCAAAAGTCGCATATATCATATCCCTCCTGTCCAGCGAGGCGTTAGCCTGGGCCGCCCCTCTGTGGGAACTGAATGATCCAGTGGTTTCTAGCCTGTCTGATTTCTTGAAACTTTTTCGGAATATCTTCGAGGAACCGGGTCAAGTCTCCTCAGCGGCTAGCGCTCTTTTACGTCTCCGTCAAGAGTCCACGTCTGTGGGACAGTATGCTCTTCAGTTCCGTATCCTCACAGCTGAATTGAGCTGGAATAATGAGGCCCTAGTTGCAACCTTTTTACATGGCCTCTCTGATAGAGTGAAGGATGAATTAGCAGGAAGATCCCTTCCTGCTGATCTGGACAGTGTCATCACCTTGTGTAACCAGATCGATATTCACTTTCAGGAGAGGGCCCTGGAAAAAAGACGCCAGCACGGCCCGTTCTTTAGGCAACCTGAGCCCCCAGTCCCTTCTCTTCGATCCGAGGAGCACCCCCTGCCTGCTGAGGAACCTATGCAGTTGGGCCGGACAAAGTTATCTCCCGAAGAACGTGCTAGGCGCAGAACTCTGGGCCTATGCCTCTATTGTGGGGCCAAAGGTAATTTCCGTGATACTTGTTCTCTTCGTCCAGAAAAACGCTCAGGGCTAATACATATGGAAGGTGGAGTATTAGACCCTGAAATATCAACTTCACCTTCTCGTCTTCTCCTTTCTGTGTTGCTTCATGTCGGTGCTTCCTTTCGTTCGGTCTCAGCACATCTGGATTCCGGAGCCGCTGCCAATTTCATGGATTGGGAAACTGCATCCTCCATGAGACTTACCCTTTTGCCCCTTACAACGCCATTGGTGGTCTTGGCGATTGATGGCACTGTTCTCCCAGGGGGCCCTATCCGCTTCCAGACTCTTCCTGTTAAGATGTCAGTAGGGACACTCCACCAGGAGTGGATATCCTTCCTTGTCTTTCCTAAGGCTTCATCTCCTATCATATTAGGTCTTCCTTGGTTACGACTCCATTCTTCACACGTTGACTGGTCTGCTGGACAGATCCTGGCTTGGGGTTCCTCCTGTTCCTCTTCCTGCCTACTCAAGGGTACCCCAAAGGAGAAATTTCCTGTTACCACCATCCCAGTATCTTCTGCTCTTCCCGCTGTATATAGCGATCTCTGGGATGCGTCCTGCAATAGTCGGACTGATGCACTCTCTAGGTCATGTGGTACTCTGGATGAGGGGCCCACCTATGAACCTGAGTCGATCATTCACTCCAGTTCGCATAACCATTTACCTTTGCCTGTCCCTAATTTCCCTTGGACGCACAGCCAGACTAACTTGTCTGCAAGTTCCACAGTTGCTATGCCCTGTGATGCAATTGAGGTGGTCGCTACACCTGACAATACTATTCAGTCGACCTCTGCACCAGTTATGCCAGTCCAGCCCATGCCCAATGAGCTTCCTGCTTCTTGTTTAGCACCTTCGGTGACCTGGCCTCACCCTACTGCTACTATGTCCGTTCAAACCCGTTTAAGAGGCTCAATCCATCCTTTGGATAGAATACCTCATTCGACCAGGAGGGGTTTTCAATCTTTTTCTCAGGGTTCTCTGCATTCTGTTTGTGTTGCAGCTACCCAGCTTGACTCTTGTGACATGTCACTTTCTAACCAACATGACCTCAGGGATCCACTGACCTCTGCCCAGTCTGGTGGTCCTGTTATGGATGCCCAGCTCATCTTTAAGGGTGTGGGGGTCCCTGCTCAGACTCCTGATCTTCTCATGCCCTTACCCATTCCTAAAAAGCCTTTTGTCCTCAAGTCCTCTCGTCCTCTCCCTACCTCAGTTTCGGTCTCTGAGGATAATCTAAAATAAGAGGTTTAGTCAAGTTTTGGATTCCCGGCTCCGTAAAGGCATTCTTCAATACCTTGTACTTTGGAAAGGGTTGGGTCCTGAGGAGAGGTCTTGGATCACTGCATCTGAGGTCTTTGCTCCCTGTCTGTTAAGGAGGTTCCATCTGGAGTTTCCCTTTAAGCCTGGACCCAGGCGGGGGAGGCCTCGTAAGAGGGAGGGTACTGTCATGGTTATGCAGTGATCTTCCTGTGTTTGCTTACCTCCCCTCATGTCTTCAGCCTAAGAGGCCAGCTACTTCCACCTGGTGGTTTTTATAACCTCTCCTCTAAGCATGGCTCCACCCCAGGCCCTATCAGGGAGCCCTATATTAACCTGTGCACTGCAGGCCTTCAGTGCTGATCAACCATTGTGTATTCCTTTGTGTGTTAGCTTCCTGTTTCCTGCCGTGTGCTCTGCTACTGGTTTCCGTTACCGACTTTGGCGTGTTTTGACTATCCCTGCTTGCCTGTGATCCTGACCTTTTGGCGTGTCCCCGACTATTCTTGTCTGCTTGTGGCCCTGACCTTGGCTTTGTCCCTCACCATCCCTATCCTCCTGTTGCCTACTGGGGGTGTGAGCTGGGGGACCCTGGGGGTCGCGACCTGGAGCCAGTTGCAGCCAAATCCATCCTCACCACCAGAGGCGCTGGTGAACACCTGCTGGCTCTTAGACTCCGTGCCCCAGGGAATCTTACGCTCTAACCCCAGTGGGATCTGTCCCCCGTCTGCAGCAGTCAGCCGTAGGGTCCACAACCTTGCGATGCACTCCTGATCCTACGGTGTGCACCTGTCACCTCGCCTCAAGGTGACCTGACAGCTACTCATTGTATGTGATATGACATTGCCTGTACCTGAAAACCAATGAAAAACTGAACAAGAAAAAGTACTGCTTAAAATAGTTAGGGAGAGTTGTAAAATACATACTGTTACGTAGCATGTCAGAAATTTATCTGCGATTGCGATTGGAGCAAACCCTAGCTGTTCATCTGAGTTGCTTGTGGTTCTGCCTGCACTCTGACAGTGCATTTCATTAGAGATCATGTAACAAAATTGACGTTGATCAGTGCAATCAGTGTTGTACCTAATCTTTGAAATCTCACACAGTGTCGAAAGACTTTGTTTATGCTCATCACATGCTTTCGAGAATGCATTATGACTAATATTTGGGTACAACAGATCAAATAGCCTCCTGCTTCTATGGGTTGGAATCCAAGCAGTCAAACTCCAGAAACAAGAGGTGGCAAGAGAGTCACTATGGGACATGACTAATGCATCTTACAATGTGTAACTGAAAAATATGCCTATATACTATACCATACTACCTTATGTTGTAATAATTATTGTTTTACTTTTTATTGTAGTTTTATAACTCTGAAAGTCTGTACACTTGGCTGCTCTCTTTTATTGCTGCACACTATTTAATCTTCAGTCAGAAGACGGACTTCCAAGATCTTTCAGGTACTTTTAATATATATCCTTTAAATAAGAATTTACTTATAACATATTATGGAAGAAATGCAAACAAATAGTTGAGGACCAGCATCTTGGTTGTGGAGACTGGCTGCACAAGAGAGAGAGCTCTCTGTATTATGGCGATTAGCGAGAAATAGAGTGAGATTTTTCACCAGGATGCTCTTCATTAGCAGATAAAAAACAAAAGCTGAAAATTGCTAAGGGTGGAAACCCCTGAGCAATGATGGGCAAACAAGTGTAAGCCCCTGTACACACGGTCGGACATTCTGCCAACCAAATCTGACGGATTTTGTCCGACGGATTTTGTCCGACGGATTGTGTCCGAAACTGTTGCATACACACGGTCGGACCAAGTTGTCTGATTTTGCGGTTGCCAAGAACGTGGTGACGTAAGCCGTGTACGGCGGGACTAGAAAAGGGAATTTCAGTACCACGTCCGGCACCCTTTTGGCTCCTTCTGCTGATCTCGTGTTAGTAGAAGTTTGAGGAGAGACGATTCGCGCTTTTCACATTAGTGATTCAGATCGCTACTGCTCTTCAGTTTGTGCTTGTGTTTGCGTATCTGATAATCAGTGCGTGCAGTCATTAAAGGGGTTCTGCACTCATAATAAAACATTTGCCCATTCTGTTGCCTCTAGTTCATATATTTGATAATGCCACCTGTTTTTTTTTTTGATTCACCTACCTTTTGTAATCTGTAGTAGTTTATTTTCATCCCCTGCGGCGATGGGCGGTCTCTTGCGGGGATCAGCATCATTTCCTGCTGAAGCCCGCACTGTCTCCTGGGATCTCGTTCAGGTAATCCCAGGAGACATTGCGGCTAATGCACCCGACATCTCGCGAGATTTCGGGTGCTACAGCCGACATCTCGCGTGATTTCGGTTATTACAGCCGAGATCTCGCGAGATCTCGGCTGTTATAACCGAAATCACGCGAGATGTCGGCTGTAGCACCCGAAATCTCGCGAGATGTCGGGTGCATTAGCCGCAATGTCTCCTGGGATTACCTGAACGAGATCCCAGGAGACAGTGCGGGCTTCAGCAGGAAATTATGCTGATCCCCGCAAGAGACCGCCCATCGCCGCAGGGGATGAAAATAAACTACTACAGATTACAAAAGGTAGGTGAATCAAAAAAAAAAAAACAGGTGGCATTATCAAATATATGAACTAGAGGCAACAGAATGGGCAAATGTTTTATTATGAGTGCAGAACCCCTTTAAGTATTTGTTGATCATTGTGGACTATATCTTGGTATAGTACGCTTTGAAAGGCATTTTTTATTGTCTGCTTGCTTCTGCTATTCAGGTCGTTCTTTCAGGCCTTGCTGTTTTTCTGTGCTTTCTGGTGTCCGTTCTGACCAGCCGACCATTTTCAAACGATGTTTCATCTACGTACTCATCGTACAGTTTGTGCTGTGCAGGGGCTTGGTGTTGGGGTTCTTACTTTGACACAAGCCCGGTCCATGAACAGGGAGGGGAGGCGTTTGTGGACCAAGAATTGGTTGCGCCAGCGTCACCAGTTCTCGCACATGCCTTTGCTCCGTGAGATTCGCGAGAATAATCCTGATCATTTCAGGAATTTTCTCAGGATGACGGACCCTGTTTTTCACCGTCTGCTGGCTTTGCTGACCCCTTATATCAGTAGGCAGGATACCTGCATGTGGCAAGCCATCACTCCGGAGCAGAGGCTCATCGCCACGTTGCGCTACTTGGCGACAGGGAGAAGTCTTCAGGACCTCAAATTCTCTACAGGCATCTCCCCCCAGGCTCTGGGGATCATTATTCCAGAGACCTGTTCTGCCATCATTCAGGTCCTGCAGAAGGACTATATTATGCTAAGTTTTATCCTTAAACATCACATTCTATGTATTTCATGATTGCTAATGTCTTGCATTTCTTTCCTCATTCCCTAATTACCATCACTGCAATATGCTCTAATTCATATACTCTGCCCCTTTGTCCTCATGCATATTTGCCTCACTAACTTCCCCACCATGCTCTTCTTGGCCCATAAAACTATAGTCTAGTCCAGTGATGGCGAACTCATGGCACGCGTGCCGCTGCCGGCACGCCGTGCCCTCTCTGTGGGCACGCCATGAAAGGAGAGCCATTAAATGAGAAAAGCACACAGTGAAAACATAATCGTCCGCACCACGAACTACATTTCCCACAGTTCTGTAGGCGAGTGGGTGTGACAAAGAATAAGTGCCCAGGGGTGACGTGCGCACGCTAATCCAATTATAGAGGCTGTCTCATCCACACCGCACTCACCATCAAACAAATCAGCGGTGACGTGCTGGGCGTGACTGGGAGAACATGCGGCTGGGATCAGAGGAGACTTGTGGGCGGGAATGAGCTGCCAGAGAGACTGGAGACAGGTAAGATCAATGTGGAGTGGATCCATTATTTTCCTGCATCCAAACATCTCTAAAGTAAGCCTTTCACTGTTAAAGTTTATTGCTTGTTTAACGGTATGTACCGATCTACAAAAAACAAATACAAACCAACTCACGGCAATGCTGACATTGTGCTCTGTACAGTTACAGATTTTACAAAATTT
Source organism: Lithobates pipiens (assembly GCF_037356315.1). Lineage (NCBI taxonomy): Eukaryota > Metazoa > Chordata > Amphibia > Anura > Ranidae > Lithobates > Lithobates pipiens. Next base: position 147,382,851 of record NW_027507790.1, on the reverse strand, counting down.
TGCAAAATAAAGGTGTTAATTCGGTGAGTGCATGTGTCAGGTAGGTGAATGTATGTGTCGGGTAGGTGAATGTATGTGTCGGGTAGGTGAGTGTAATGGTCAGGGAGGTGAGTGCATGTGTCAGGGAGGTGAGTGCATGTGTCAGGGAGGTGAGTGCATGTGTCAGGGAGGTGAGTGCAATGGTCAGGTAGGTGAATGCATGTGTCCGGTAGGTGAATGCATGTGTCCGGTAGGTGAATGCATGTGTCGGGTAGGTGAGTGCAATGTGTCGGGTAGGTGAGTGCAATGTGTCGGGTAGGTGAGTGCAATGTGTCGGGTAGGTGAGTGCAATGTGTCAGGTAGGTGAGTGTAATGGTCAGGCAGGTGAGTGCAATGGTCAGGTAGGTGAGTGCTATGGTCAGTTAGGTGAATGCAATGGTCAGGTAGGTGAGTGCATGTGTCAGGTGAGTGTAATGGTCAGGTAGGTCAGTGCATTATGAGCACAATGCATTGCTGATCCCTGCATTCTGAGCAAATCTGCTAGAATTGTAGGTTTTTGGTCCCTTAGGATTTATTCAGAGGGATGATCATTCCCATCCTCTGTACAGAGCCGCTGGCAGGTTTAATTCTGTGTTGGCACTTTGAAAGAAATAAGTTGGTTTTGCGTTGCGGTTTGGGCACTCGGGCTCAAAAAGGTTCGCCATCACTGGTCTAGTCACTTAACAATGTCTTTTGGCAGCTCCATAGTATTGCTTTCCCCTAAACACCCCCTAAAATCTCTACAAATGTGATGTGTGTGCTTCAATTCATGCAAAGTGACCTTTTTTTTATTTTTGGAGTTGTGTCAAACTCATTAGTAACCCCCCTCTCCCCAACTGCTACCTCAGCTGATAGCAATCCTCTATCTGATGACTTGACCAAACCCAATACACACTATACCTACCTTTTTCATGATCACATTTATGGACGAATTCACCAAAGCATGTAGTGTAAGGGCCTGCCTCAATACTTTCAAATGCTATTTTTATTTTTTTAACACATTAATTTTCTTGCTATGTAATAGCAGAATGTCAAAACGTGCTTCCATTTTGTTATTATGACACTTCTTACCTGTCCGGTGGGCTGCCAATAGTATAACTAAGGAGGGGCTTCACAAAGTATCACACATTATTTAGGCATTCAGCTCTCAATCAAGTGGAGAGGGTTACCTGTCCTAAACATCCCCCCTCATTTTTTAGCAAGGGCCCATCAGATGGGGGGGATGGGGGGGTGATGACTCTCATAAGGGGACCTTATACTTTAGGCTTTAAATACTCAGTTCCCAAAATGTTATAAGAATTTTGACCAAAAATGTGGGTGTCTAATCTGCTTGCAATGTTGATTTGTCAAATTACAAATTTTTGTTCTCGTTTCACTACACAGTGTCCTTCAACGCCACAGGAATGGCAGAGTGTCGCCTCCCACTTTGCCATTTTTTTTTAAGTTGTGCCTTTTTCACCAACAGAGCAAACCCAAGTTCAGAGCGAGATGAGGGGACAGTCTCTTCTTCAGATAATCCAATAATGTTGTGGGTCTGCTACACACACACCTTGTTTTTGTTAACTAATGTATGTAGTGAATTTCTGACCAAAATCATGCTCATTTTCAGCACCATGGCAGGAAAATGGCATGATTGTCCAAATTTACAACTCACTCTGGGTGTTTTTTACTAAAGGCACATCCACTATGCACTACAAGTGCACTGCAAAAGTACACCGGAAACTGCACTTGGAGTGCAAAGTGGAGTTACAATTAGTAAATCACACTCCTTCTCAGCACAAACTCAAATTTGACTACAAATACATTTTATGCGCAATGAAAAAGGAAGCCACACATTGTTAAGTATTCAACTTTTTAATACAAGCACATTCACATGTGCATTTTGAAAAGGTTTTTACAACAAACCAAGAGATTTTGTGTATCCAAAACAGAGTTTAATCAGAATTTTGTTTCCTTGTTGTTTTTGTGTAAACAGGCATGTATCAAACCGTAAAATACAGAACACAGGAACTTACAAAGTTCAACTTTGAAAAGTGAAGACAATATCAGACATGAGTATGTACAAACTGGGCTGATATTGCCTTCATCACATGGGGTGTCACCCCTGAAAAAAACAAATTTGGAAGATGCACACAGTGTGTCAACATGTGCTATCTCCCATCATGGGGGATCAATGTACATGCTTTGGGGCTGCAACCCCTTCATCTCAGCCACTTTACACAAAACACGTACATTGATCCCCCATGATGGGAGATAGCGCATGTTTACACACTCTGTGTATCTTCCAAATTTGGAATTTTGATAAATACAACATTTTGTTTTTAAAATAGCAAAAATAAAACCCTATCTAGTTTTTGTTGTTTCACACTCTCCCCAAAACAACAATGATGTTCTTCATTTTATTTTTAACATCATTGATGTTTTGTTGGATAATTTCCAAATCCCGATTGCACCCCATTATCTCCCCGATCAAGATCTGGGCACTTTCACTGGTAAAACGGGAATCTTCTTCCACATCACCTACAAAACAAAGCAAACAAACACACCATGTAATCCAAATATGGTGATATACATTGATGAGCTTACCGGAAGCTGTGTTCTCCGACACTCACCTGTTGTGGTGACAATTTGTCCAACCTCCACGATCTCTCCTTCCTCCTCCTCCTCCTGCTCCTGCTCCTCTGTTTCTGCTTTTGGAAGTTGCCCTTCTTTGGGTGGGGTGTGGTCCCTGGTGTCCTCATACTTGCCGAGTCTTCTCTCCCCTATGAGAATGTAAACAAAGATTAATTAGCACACAGAGGGCAGAAATAGGAATATGAGACATTGCTTGGAAGTGTTGTACAATTGTGTTTTTGGGCCGAGTTACAAGGTGAAAACATTATTGGGGACACTTTGTTAAGCTGGAATACTTCCCTGCAGAACGATGCTTCATACGAACGAACGAAACCATGAACTTGAAAGTGGCCATTTTAAAATGCACAACATGAAATCAAAGCACATGGAGCAGTATGCAAGCAAGAATAATCATATGAACACACGACAACTACTTACTTTTTTTAAGAACACGCTTGATCCTTAGGTACTGCTCGTGCTCCCTCAGTTTTAGGTCAGACCAGCGTTTTCTCAGTTGATCCTTGGATCGGTGTACCCCAAAATTCTTCAGAAGACTCTTCACAACTTTATTCATGATCTTGGCCTTTCTGATATTTGGGTTTGGGTAAGGTCCATACTTCCCATCATAGTCGGTCCTGTTCAATATGTCGACCATCTCCAACATCTCTCCAAAAGACATATTTGAGGCCTTAAATCTTGTCTTCCTGGATCGGGACGTTTCAGGCTTCGGGCTTTCCTCACCCTCCTCCTCGTTAGTGGAACTATTATTAGTGCGCACCTGCGTTCTCTCCGCCATGTGCTCTCCCCACTGCGCCAGAAGCGAAGGGGCGGGGAATAGTCTGGAAAGAACGTCAGGGGCGGGCGGAGTTTCATGCATGCGCACTGTATATAAAACGCAACACGCGTGTATCGTCCGTACGATCTGGGAAGAGAGTGAGGCGCGGACGTGACGAACGTGGAAACAAAGGTAAAATTTTTAACTTGATGCTTCACTAGACTAGACTGCTTCTATCTAGGCCGATGTTGGGACAAGATTTGGAGGGTTTTTAATGGCATTATTAGTATTTGAGGGTTTGTCTTGTGTTGTGTCTTGCAGACAATATGGATCCTTTCACAAATGCAAACTTTCTGGGGCTATTCATAGAACTGTACATGGAGATGCCCTGCCTGTGGCAGTTCCACAACAAGTTTTATACTGACAGAACAAAGAGGAACGCAGCACTGGAGAAACTGCTTTCTTTGGTGCGGATCATGGTCCCCACGGCAGACATGGCCTATCTGAATCGGAAAATTGTGGCCATGAAGCTTACATATCTCAGGGAGAGAAAGAAGCACCTGGAGTCCTTGAGCGCAGGAGATACAGATGCTGTTTATTACCCCAGGATGGTTCACTTTGACAGGCTGCATTTTCTGGTAGACCAAGGGGTACCCAGGCCACCACTCAGGCCACCACTCTCCAGGCTTCCTTCAAGGCATCCTTCACCCCCAGCTGAGGCTTCTGATGTCCAACCTGGGCCTTCCAGGCAGCAACATGTGGTGGGGCCCAGCTTGAGACAGGTATTGCATTGTTGAACATATTTCTTGTGTTACATTTAATGATGTTAACTAGATGTTCTTATTGATCAGTAAGTTGAGATTTCTCAAAGCGGTTTACATCTCAATAGACAGTAGTGACCAAAAATGATTGGGACGGGAAAGAAAAATGCTGGTCTCAGAATGATAGTCTGTTCTATTTGGTAACATTCAATTAGCAAAAGCCAGGAGCACAAAATGGTGTGATTGATGATCAAAAAACTAAAACTATGTCCCCTTTTCATACACAGGAAGACCTCAGTCGGGGGGAGGCTGTGGCAAGTGGCAGCCAGGAGGTCGACCAACGCCCTCCTCCTCCTGCCCCAACTACAGGAGCCCAGCCACAGCCTGGAAGGATGCCTGGTGGGAAGTGCCCAAGGAAGACGAGAGAGTGATGGCCTGGGTTCAGTCTGGTCTGCCAGAAGATGCAGCCTCTTGAAGATCCACATCCTGGGGACAGAAATGGCATCTGAATTTCCTGTTCTCTAGGACTTCGGGACCAGACTTCTCTCCCTGAGATATCTACTCCTCAGGCCACCAATTTTTTCTATTAGAATTTGTCCATGTCTGCCCTGGGGGCCAAAGGCTGCACCAAAGTTAAGAAGTTTCTCCAGTGCTGCGTTCCTATTTTTATTTTATAGCGACCAAAATAAAGGTTTTTTTTGTTTGATGAAATACTTGTGTAATGTGTTTTCCTTCCAAAAGGCCAGTTTATTTGTGAGCAGGCAGGTACATTTCAAAAATACAAAGTGAAATGAATAACAAGGGGTACCAACACTAAACAACCTCCTGTAGATTAAAAAAGAAAAACCGAAGATAAAAAATAAAATAATATTGTTGTGGTAAGTTTACACACAAAAAACACCCCAAAAAAGGAGAAATGAGCAAACTGTCTTTAAAGGAGATTTTTAGGAATTAAAAATAAAAAAGCATCCAAAAAAGAATAAACCGAATCTAAAATTGTGTAGATGTGACGCAAACTAAAATTGTATTGCTGAAATGGTTAAAAAAGAGTAATGAAATCTGTTCGGGAGAAGTGTGTGTGACTATGAGCATCAAAAGAAGTTCGTTCTTGCAGCATTGTAAAGAACAAGAGAATGTGCTTGATGAATGAATTTTTAACATTGCAGCGTGACGAATGTGCTATATCGCTTACGAGCAGTAGTTTTACCTGAACGAGCACTTCCGTGTCGGAATTTGAATGTGAGCATGCGTGGCACCTTATCCGTCGAAGTAGGCTACACATGATCGGAGTATGTCCGATCGGCCCAGTTGGTCGGGAAATATTTCCAACATGTTGGAAAATTGGGTCCGACGGATATTCCGACGGAATCAGTCCGATGCATACCACACACAGTCGGATTATCCGACGACACGGTCCGATAGGACACATTCCGACGGATTCTCCGACCGTGTGTACAAGGGCTAAGTGTGACCACCAGAGGGCTTATGTGGAACATATATAAAAAGTTTCTACTAGTGGAGAAAGTGTAGCAATTAAATGGTAACAAACATTCAATACCAAAATAGTGGGTAACCTTTTGTGACACATTTGCACTAGGTGTATTTAACGTTTAAATAAAATATAACAAATATGTTTCCATTCTGTAAAAAATTGTTGACAAATGAATTTTAACACTGACCAGTTTTTGTGATATCATACAGAGAGTAACACCATTGTTGAGTTTTTCGTTTAGAGATGCTGATCTATATATATTTGTGATATGTAACTTAGATGGGGAACATTATTGAGTTAGTACAGCAATTATTTTTACAATTACAACTTGTATTTAATATTTCCACATGTCACCCTCTTGATATGTGATATGTCACATAGAGGGTGACACCATGACTGAGAAAGCAAAGAAATTCTGTGTTTAAATATCTCCATTTTGGTTAAAGGTGTTGGTCTTATTACATAATAAATTGAGCTGTTTAATTGCTTTTAATTATCCACACCAGTTTCCCTAATGTGTTTGAACGAAGAGGATTCCTATTTTAGTGAGTGCTTTGTGTATGTACAAACATGCTATGAGTAAAGCCTGGTACACACTATGAGTTTTTTTGCTTTAACCCAGCGGGCTGAACCAAAAAATAACTATCAGCTTCGGTCAGAGCCACAGTGCTAATTATGCAAAGTTAGTGCAGCGATCTCCCCCACTGAGCTGTTGTGCTTTGATAGGGTGATGGCCCTCCCACCAGAACACTCTGATCAGTGCTCTCCACCATTGGCTGAGAGCGCTGATCGGGAGTCCGTCGGTTGCTGGTTTTCCAGCATGCTCGTCTAAATGGTCAGCTTCTGTCGGACAAGCTGATGTACACACAGGCTAAATGTCAGCTGTTTTATTGTGGGACCGGCTGATGTCTCCAAACATTTGGCCCGTGAGGATGAGGCTTGAGGCTTCAGCCAAAATGCGTTAGTTTGTTACTGTATCCTGCTATGTAACCAATAAAGAATTATTGCATTGGATGTTTCCAAGTAGCCAGCTTCAGCATTAGAGGATTATTACTAGGTGGACCAAGTCTTAACCTCCTCACGCAGACACCCTTTTATAGGTTTGGGTTTTCGGGAGACGGGGTAGAGATTAAGATCATGTGATCGTCATGATTGGTTGTCGGTTAGGTGCCAGTAACTGTCACAGGAGCGCGAAGGACACGCACTCTCAGCACAGCAGAACTGACCACAATCCATGCAAATATGCAGCCTCTCGATGCCAAGGCCCAGGCACCGAGAGGCCGCATATTTGCGTATGGCTGTCGCCAAAGGGGTATCATGAAAGACAAGTGCATAAAGGTAATAATAATAATAAAAACAAGAACTAAATCCAGATCATAGAGGTAATAGCTGTGTACTAAACTAGCTATTGGGTTGTGCTGCCACCTGAAACAATGGCTGGGAGACTGGATGCTGAAAGACAAAAAAAGGAAAGCAAGATGGGTGCCAATGGCCTCATAGAGTATTCATGTCTTTATTGTAAATATAGAATATACAAATATAGATAATGTACTCACAAAGGAAGGGGAGGGTATTAGCAAGCATTGAGCATGCAATGAGTTTGCGTCCAGTGTGCAGTCTACAGGAGAGAGACTATTTGCTGCCAATGGTGTGTTGATATACACTGTGGCCGGATGCTGGAGAGAACTGCTCCTGTCTGTCTTGCTGCTGGTATCCCCTCTCGGATCTCCTCTTTCCAGTGACAATATATGTTATACCGCTCACAATGTTGTCAATGCTCCCAGTCCAGTGTTTCATTGCACAAATATATGTATCTGTATTCTGCATCAGCAAGATTACTTGTTTACTGAAAACTGCTTTCCACAGATGTGATGGGTTGTCTACTAGAAACAATATCTTGACTGTTTGGAGGATTGATTAAAATGGTTCCCTGGCTAAAAGGAATTCAGCACACCCTCCATACTTGAGTACTTACCTCAATAACATCACCAAGACCTCTTCAGTCCTTTATCACCTGCTGTGTTATTCCTGGACTGTCCCAACATCCACAGTCCTTAGTGGTGCCGATCTGGGCCATCTTGAGACGTTGCTGGTTGACAAAGCAGTTCCTGACTATTTTAACAAAGTTCTTTTTTAAGGGTTAATCATATTGTGAGCAGTATAAAACCATCCCAGAGGCAGCTGTCAAATAGACTAATGAAGAGTAGGTTCTTCTCCTCAAAACTCGTATCCCACAATCCATTGCGCCCTGCCACTGAAAAGAGGAGATCCAAACAGGGATACCAGCAGTAGTACAGACAGGAGCGGCTCTCTTCAGCTTCCAGCCAGTATATATCTACACATCAGTGACAGCTGATTAGCTCTCCTCTGTAAACCATGCTCTGGCCACAGACTCATTGCATGCTCAATGCCTGCTACCCTCATCTCCCCATCCTTTGTAAGTGCATTACCTATATTTTTTTTCATTTATATTTACAATAAAGACATAACTACGCTATGAGGCTATTGGCACCCCTCTGGCTTTCCCTTTTTTGCTCTCCATTAGCATTCCACAACAGCAGCAGATACCCCATGTTTTAGGGCCACATGCTTTCCTCATTGCTCCCCCCCCCCCCCCCAGGATACTTATTTTGTCAATGATCCCAACTTTTTTAATCTACAGGTTTATCAGCACTTTACTAGTGCCCCTTTAGGTCAGAAAAATTAAGGAAAAAAAGACCGCTTTTTCTTTGTCTCTAACACTGAATTTACATATATGCAAATTGGATGCATTTTTAACCACATCCAATACCTATAATATTTGAATGTGAGCTGGTTCACACATGTGCCGGGTGGCCCCCGATGCGGTTTTGAAAAGTGTCCTGTGCATTTCTGGGTCCGATTCAGGTGCGAATTTAGGTACAAATTTGCACCTGAAATTGGTGAACAGAAAAGCACTGGACTCCAGACTGCAAATCACAGCTGCAATTACTTCTTTTGGCAGGTCAGAAGATTCGATTGACTATTCCCAAGTTCTCTCCATTCTACTTATTCCCAGACTTTGACCGAGTGGCTATGCATTTTCAAATTCTCTCGTTAGCCTTTGGGGTTGATTTACTAAAACTGGTGAGTGCAAAATCTGGTGCAGCTGTGCATGGTAGCCAATCAGCTTCTACCTTCAGCTTGTTCAGTTAAGCTTTGACAAAAAAAATAAAAAATCCTTGAAGCTGATTGGTTTCTATGTAGCCCTGCACCAGATTTTGCACTCACCAGTTTTAGTACATCAACACCTTCCCCCTATTATTGTTAGATATACCATCTTTATGGTGCAAAAGAAGTTAAATCAATTCATTTGAGTTTATAAAAAATATAAACTGTTGTGCTGACATCAGGTACCTTTTAATGTTACACTTTAGGTGTTATAGCACGAACAGGAGCAATCTCTCGAAACCATTTACTCTGCTTAGAGGATCAAAAACTCTCCCTCTTTGCCTCGATTCCTTGAAGGAGAGACATTGGAAAACCAAGGCCAATGGTGCCATACTACTCAGGGATAGGGAGCCCTAATTATGTCTACATACATAGCAACTACCCACCCAAAGACAACTTCTTTCTCCCCAGGACATCGCTACACTATGCCACACCACAGTATGCACAACGGTGTTCTTTTTTTCCAAGGAAAACCCACCAATCACAAAGAGCAGACTGCGCAGTGAACCCCTTAAGAGGATACATGATCTATATTTCTCAACCTCAGTCCTCAAGTACCCCCAACAGGCCATGTTTGCAGATTTTCCTTTATCTTGGAATTTTGGACAGCTTTTTTATCTAAGAGAAATTCCCAAAACATGGCCTGTTGGGGGTACTTGAGGACTAAGGTTGAGAACCACTGTCCTAAAGGACTGAAGGAGCCAAGATGCATTCCAGATCCCTTCACATGCCCCCTTTTACCAAGGAGAGTGTGAGAGACGGTAAGGTTATCTGCAGGGTTTCCAGTGCAAATTGTTCCTTCTCCATCAAAATACTGAGCCAATATATGCTTTCCTCTGGTGATCTCTGTACTGTCTACAATGATGGAATGCAGATTTGTTTTAGTCTAAAAAAAAAAAAAAAAACAAGGAACTGCCGAGGGACTGTCAGACGAGTCATTCTTTGGGTAACCCGATTGAATAAAAGTTCTTACCTTTTTGTCATGCCTAATTTACCTGGGTAGAAGCAGCCATGTCTAATTCCATTTGTTCATCTTTCCTGATGTTAGACTTGCCTCTGCCTGTAAACATTCTGAGACAGCATTTTTTTTCTTTTGTCATTCAGCTGAAGAACTGGAGTTTGTAGAAAAACACAGATGGCCTTCAAACTTTTATTTGAATCAGCTTGCAGAATATAGAAGATACATCCACTCCCCGAAAAACAGATGTGTTGTTTTGTGAACAGAGCATGTCATGCATCCAAGCACTAAATTATTACTGATCTTCAGGTCAAATCCTTTTTATATATATATTTTTGCTATGGAGTTTAAACACTTACCTTTAGTTACTATGGGATGTACAATTAATTATACTAGGTTGTATGAAAAATAATAAAATTGTATCTGCTGATCTTGTGCTTAATGCTGTTTGTTTAGAAAAAAAATAAAATGACCTACATTTTGTGAAAGCAGAATTATTTTTAATTGCCTAGAAAATAACAAGATATTTAAACAAAATGGAAAATGTTTCCCAACTTTTTCAGCCTATCGTTAATATAAAGGGGAATGTTTCTTGATTCCCTTGTTGGATTTTTTTTCCTGAATTTTCCATTTCATGAAGATTTTCAGAAAATCCCCCTATGCAGTTCTGAATCCAAAACATAGTACATACCATAATTCCTCATTTTGGAAATGGTGAAGGTCCTCCCATTATCATTGCAGCTGTTGGAGGTCCTCTTTCCCTCATTCCCTGTTTAATCTGTGCACGTGTGTAGTGCATCCACTCCCGGCTCCAGCTTAGCTTAGTAGCAACCATTCAAATTCTGTGCCAGTACAGTGTGCACGGCTAAAACTGGAGTTTGACCAATTCCAACAGGAGGAGCTACAGTATGTACTATTTATTGGCTACAGAATTGCATAAGGAGATTGTCTGAAGATCTTCTTAAATTATAAACTTACACCAAAGTTCACCAACAAAGTTTATACCCAAAAACTTGATAATTTGCAGCTAGCCAACCCCATTTTCTTTTGTAGTCCACAAGGAGCGCTGTATGAGGCTGATGGAGCTGTGGGCTTCCCTACCCAGGATTCCATGCTCACAGAGAGGAGGCAAAAGTTGTCTTTTCCTGTGCAATTCTGGAGAGATCAGGGTCTTTTTGCCAGGTGAAAGCAGAGGATACAGACAGACCGTTTAGACTTGCTAGTTTCCACCAGAGAGGCTACTATGGAGTACGGAGGAGAGCAGCACAGAAAACCAGAGTGCGCAGACCTGCTGCTGTGCCCAGAGCACCCAGAGAGTAGAGAGCGATTGAGCCACAGTATCTTGAGACCAGAGACGGGGAGACCCATGTCCTGTGTGCCTACATTGGTGAGGACCTGATTGTGCAGCTCGAGACTTCTGGGACAGCTGACAACCAAGCATATGGGACCAGACCTGTTAAATGCCAGGAGTGGCGAGAACTACAAAGCTTAATCCCTTTGTGGCACACAGTTAATGCAATAGAGACTGCTATTTACTTAGCAGCTCATCAGCCATCCACACATTCTTAAGGGGACAACTTCAGGTGCACCAGCTTACAGAAGGTCTCCTTTGAAAGCTTGCTAATAATGACAATTAGGCACAAGATACCTGTAGTCACTTCTGGGGGGGTACCCCCTTCTTTAGGAACGCATACACCCACTGACTATTGGGACCACATGCACAGTGTGCACACAAGGACCTTATTTATTTTGGGGTTAGTTATCACCGTTACTTTTAACGCCATTTGCATCAGTTATAATTTGGTTTCGCATCAATACAGTTCAGTTGATTAAAATCAACTTGCACTGTCATGCACTTAAGATTGCTCTGTGGTCAGATTATCTGACAGCCATTTTTAATTCAATGCCAGCCATACATTATTACTAAGTAAATACTGCTCATTCAAGATACTTACCTAAAAGCTATTATACCTTTTACAAGAGTAATAAATACAACCATATTTATTTAAAAAAAAAAAAAGTGTATTCATCTTTTTTGCTTTAGCACTTGTAAAACATTGCAGACGTGATTAGTGGATCACAGGCACAATACTCAGACTGCAGACTATTCTTTCAGGTCTGTACCATCTGTTACAGTACTGGAGGAAGTATCCATGGACTACAAGGAAGTGTGGTGATGTCACTGCATTAAGAACTGTGGGGGTTATTTACTAAAGGCAAATCCACTTTGAATTACAAGTGTACTTGAAAGTGCAGTCGCTGTAGATCTGAGGGGGTCATGCAAGGAAAAAAAAAAAACGCATATTTGCTTGCACATGATTGGATAATAATGAGCAGAGTTTCCCCTCAGATCTACAGTGACTGAACTTCAAAGTGTACTTGTAGTGCAAAGTGGATTTGCCTTTAGTAAATGAGCCCCTATGAGTCACTCGGCTGTGGTGGCACTTTTAATTCTTTATTTACAGAATCCTGTGAAGGAATGACATGACTGTGTACACCACTCTGCCAAATTCAAATGATAGGAGTCTATGAAGAGAATTGTAAGGAAACATGGTCCAAGTTATATTTTACACACTAAACTAGACAAGTGGACAAGGTCTAAATTGGTTGTAGTATGTGTGAATGTGAGTTAGGGGCCTTAGACTGTAAGCTGCTTGAGGGCAGAAACTCATGTGAATGTACAGTATATAGTCAAAGGTAGTGGGACACCTGCCTTTAGATACACATGAACTCTAATGGTACCCCAGTCTTACTCTGTAGGGTTCAATATTGAGCACTGGTGAGCAGTCATGTTGGAACAGGAAGGGGACAACCCCAAACTGTTCAACGAAATTGTCTTGGTGTGCCAACGCTGGAACTAAGGGGCCAAGCCAACCCCTGAAAAAACAACCCCACACCATAATCACCCCCCCCCCCCCCCCTCCACCAAATGATTTGGACCAGTGCACAAAGCAAGGTCCATAAAAGACACTGATGAGCGAGTTTGGGGTGGAGGAACTTGACTGCCATGCAGAGTTGTGTTGAGCCCTGACCTCAACCCAATCAAACACCTCTTTGGATGAATTAGAGCGGAGACTGCGAGCAAGGCCTTCTTTTCCAACATCAATGCCTGGCCTCACAAATGGAAGAATGGTCAAACATTTCCATAGACACACTCCTAAACCTTGTGGACAGCTTTCCTAGAAGAGTTGAAGTCGTTATAGCTGCAAAGGGTGGGCCAGCTCAATATTGAACCCTACGGACTGAGATGCCATTAACCACTTGCCAATCAGCCACCGTCACTATACTGTGGCAGGTTGGCTCTCCTGCGCAAACCTACATAGGTGTACAACGGTCTTTGCACAGGAGATAGCGGGTGCAGCGACCCATGATCGTGGTGTACAGAGGCAGAATGGGGACCTGCCTATGTAAACATACGATGATATACAATGCAATACTGACATATAATCACACACATAGGTTGGACTTGTGTCTTTTTTCGACTTCACTTACTATGTAACCAAGGCGATTTTCCATTCTGCCAGATGACATGTCAAAAATCTTCTGTTGCCAGTGATCTGGAACAGTGATCTGTCATGTCCCTGGTAGCCCATCCCCCCTATAGTTAGAGCACACCCAGGGAACAAACTTAACCCCTTGATCACCCCCTAGTGCTAACCCCTTCCCTGCCAGTATCATTTTTACATTGATCAGCGCATTATTATTGTAATAATGTCACTGGTCCCCAAAAAGTGTCATTTGGGTCAGATTTGTCTGCCGCAATGTCACGGTCCCAAACAAAAACACAAATCCCCGCCATTACCAGTAAAAACAATAAAAAATAAATAAAAACAAGTTCCCAAATCTATCCCATAGTTTGTAGACATAACATTTTCAAAATATGCCCATTGTGATTTTACCAAAATTATGTAGAATATTTTTTAAATCAGCCTAAACTGATGATAAATAGATTTTTTAGAATGTGTATTATAGCAGAAAGTAAAAAACAATAAAATAAAAAAACATTTTCTTAAAAATAGTTGCTCTTTTTTGTTTATAGCGCACAAAAATAAAGACCCCAGAGGTGATCAAATACCACCAAAAGAAATTTGTAAGGAAAAAAAAAAAGATATAAATTTTGTTTGGGTACGTCGCACGACCGCGCAATTGCCAGTTAAAGCGACGCCGTGCCGTATTGTAAAAAAATGGCCTGGTCATCAAGGGGCCAAGTCCTTCTGGGACTGAAGTGGTTAAAGTTCATGTGAGACAGGCGTTCTAATATCTTTGACAATAGAGTGTATGTAAAGCGCTGTATAAAATTGTCGGTGCTATACAAGTAGCTGTAATAAATAAATTAAATAATATCTCAGAAGGGCCTGCTTTACCAAGAACCAACCCTGAGGCAGCTATAAGTGACCCTATTATCTCTGCATGGGTGAAACACTTGTTTAACTTTAAAAAGATTCAGAGATGGCTGAGTTAGAAAGGGGCAATTTTCTCAAAAAAATAAATAAAAATAAAAAATATACAGTTTGTACAAGGTTTAAATGGAAAGGTCTACCCATTCTGTCTGAAGGAGATTCCTTGATGGAAATCTAGTACTGTGCAACTCGGGGGCAATTTTTTTGGACCGAACACAAAACCATTGCTGTGGACTGAAGCACATATATTAATCGCTTAAACTCTGTGATAGTGAGCATAAGTTACAGGAAATTGGCGTTTTCTGGAGATCAGCAATAGTCTCCAGCATCTCTTGGTTCCGGTTTTATTGATAGTCAGCTCATGTAAAAGAATGGACCACAGAATCATCATAGATGGTAACAGGTTTATTATTAAATATTTTTGCAAAACTCCAAACACATCTTCATGATACTGTAAAACCCGCAGGTGGTCTCGTTCTGAAGTTCTCTTTCTGGTGGAAAAATGTCTGCAAAAATGGAACAAATGAATATACTGAAACTAGTATGTTAAAGACTTCTTTCCACATCATATACCAAATATAGAAATATGCAATACAACTACGGTATATTAACTGCGGTACAAAATAACAGGTGACAAATATTAGATAGGTCAGACCAGTTAAGAAAAAATAAATATATTTAAAGTAGACTTTTTAGAACAAACATAGGTGGTGCCAATCTATTTTTGAAGGTACAAGCCCCAGAGCTATATATTTTTTTTTTTTTAAATGACATGGAAACAAATACAATATGCTTGTTGCAGGTTAGTGACACCCCACTTAGTGATGAAATGAGGCTTGCAGCCCTGGATCGTGCAACGTCCCAAACAAGACAGCGGCTATGGTTCCTACCTCACAGGTCCCCCTTTGGATTATTGCTGGATTCAGACCTTTGTGGTATGTTACCATGCATTGTAGCAGGGCAGCACATTCATTTTGTGGTGCCCTAAAATGCAGGCCTAATGGAGCGCCATTCAAAATGATACGAAACACAAAAAGGTGTGAATTTGGGCTTACCAGTTAAAGATCTGTCTTCACTATTGTAATCCAATAATCATATCTGTTGGTAAGTGAGGTCCATTAATAGCAGCAGATACCACTAGATACCAGTGTTTGCTCCACAATGCGCCTGTATGTTACGTCCCATTCATAAAATGCAGGCCATGGTGTGACGCATGCAGCGTCCCACCGAATGTTCTCTGCAGAGAATACTTTATAATTGCAGGAGACCGATCACAGAGACAGGTTCTCTTCCTGGACTATTTTTCACCCCATCCATGTGCGTTTTATAAAAGGTCTTTAAACATGAATCCAGGGATGACACCTTTGTCAAAAAATATTTAATTCTTCCGATGTGCCTGGT
The DNA here is from genome assembly GCF_037356315.1 of Lithobates pipiens. NCBI lineage: Eukaryota > Metazoa > Chordata > Amphibia > Anura > Ranidae > Lithobates > Lithobates pipiens. Next base: position 147,367,244 of record NW_027507790.1, on the reverse strand, counting down.
TTTTAACAATGATCGACTTTTTCTACAGCACACCATGTTAATTTTTTACCTGTTAATATTGTTTTTGTAACTTTTTGTTGCAATGTTTAATAAACAGTTCTAATTTCATAAAGAGTAAAGGAATATGTGGTGTCCAGTGGTTCTTTGAGAGTCGGGTCTAAAATTAAAATGGAAATATCAGCTCAACAGTAAAGCATTCCTTAAATGAGAAGTTTGGGATTTAAAAAAAAAACGAAAAAAAACAAACAATACACATACCTACATAGGTGGAGCAGCATCAGTCCCCTGCCGACTCCAAGACTGAGAACTGAGTGATCAAAGTTCACCGATCGCTTAATTCTCGGTCTTCAATAAGCAGAGAGACCGTGACTATCAGTCACCAGCACTCAGCTCTGCCCTACCAGCGCTCATTGGAGCACCAAGAGGCTGCGCCAGGTGCCAGGCAGGCATCTGGGTGGACCCTGACATTAAAGTTGGGATCCCTCCAGAGTCTAGACTGGCTAAGTGACATCAGTTGACAGCAGACTTTAGAATACTATTGGCTTTAGCTCTACTTCTCTTTTAATATTGGCAAGAAGCTTGCAGTGTACTAGAATGCTGGAGAGTAATTTTTTTGTGGTGCAGGGCCTCATTTAAAGCTGAACTTACTGTAAATACAAAGACACAAACGTATGCATACATTCATTTTTTTTTTTTTAAATGCAAGTAACAAGTCCCAGAATGTGACTTGATATTAACTTTTTGCATACCTAGAGTGTGAGAGGACGTGGCCGCAGAAGGTTCCAATCAGATCTGTGCTGACAAGAAGCATGCTGACAGCAGGAGAAAGCAGAGGGATCATCACTGTGTTGCTCCACCTTTCAATGTCCAGCGACAAGCTGGGGGTGGATAGAATGACCTGGGGGTGATAATGGCGGCCATTAGACTAGGGGGGTATGTAAACCCAACATTTCATATTCCAAGTCTGTGCCTGCCATACCATGTTCTTGTATGAGAAAGTATCCTGTTCCCTTTTTATTGCTTCCCCGTGTGAAATTCCTGGCGTTCCTGCCAGTCCCTCTGCTTTCCTATTTAAAAAAAAACTGACCACACTAAGCAGGAGAACACACCGTGGTCAGTTCTCCATCTGTGCTGGGAACTCAGTGTGCTCTCCTCCAATGATCAGACTTGTCCTGACAACTCCCCCCCCCCCCCCCCTCTGCACAGCCATTTACTGGGAGGATCAGTGTACTGCTGCTTCTCCTCCTCCCAGCTCTTATGCAGCAGAGAACAGAGGGAATGTGATCACTTATAATATATATAAAAAAAAAAATGTATTCATAATTATTTTTTTATATTTATACACACTTTCATTTTTTAAATGGAATGTGTTGTTTTACAAGGTGAGCATTTACAAATCACTTCAAAAGTAAGTACAACACCCCATCCAGCTGCAGTGTATTTCAGCCTGCCGTAGACCAATAGGCAGCATCTGTGCCTCCCGGGTGACAAACACTTGGACTGGATGGGCTAAATTATGAAAATAGTCATATTTTTGATGCAGTCATTATTAAGTCAACTAATTTAAATTTGAAAACCCTTTAAAAATTTGATCCAGATCTGCTAATTGTCAAACATGTTTTATTTGTGCCCATCACACATGCATTACAAAACGTATGATTTTTCACAAACAAAAACCACATTCACTTTCCATTCTGCACCTTAGAATTTTCTCATCACTACAAAAAAAATAGAAACTTTCAAATGAAATTCTGTTGGCATTTTGCCAGCTTTAGTTTCTTATGTGCGCAGCGTCAAGGCAATCACTATGTCCACCCTTCAATTGTTCTTTTCTGTCATGTGTCTGATGTATTCTAGGAAATTTACAATGTCTCAGAAGAGCTGTTAGCTTAGTGAGCAGGTTTGCTCAGTACAAGAACAGCAAATATTCACAAACACATTGATACTAATAAGTATTCATATCTGCCTAGGTACACGTTAAAAGTCTACAGGTCTGTAAACTATTTAAGCTGGTATTATTATTACTAAACAGTGGGTATTATAATGCATATTTCCCTGTCTATTCCCACTGTCTATTGACACCCGGTTTTCATCTTCTGTTGTGTATATGGCAAAAGGTATACACTATATCATAGCAATGTAAAGCAGTGTAACTACAATAAAAGAAAATTGTTTTTGTTGCCATGACTTGGTACTATGATACACTTTTGCATAAAAGGACAACAATGATTCTTGGTTTGCATATATTGCAATACCAGCTCCAGTTAATGAATAGCCAAATGCATACAGTAAATTCCTTAGTATTTCCCTTGGATTAAATGACTGTGGGGTATAGCACCTGCTGATACTGTAGTTGTAGCAGAGTTACTAGGCCATAGCTACCATGTGTTAGATGCAGTTGCAGGCGGTCATACTTACAGATCACTACTCCAGGGCTCCAATACTTTTCAGCCTTCTCTCCAGCTCCCCACTGCTGTCCAGAGGTACAAGGTCAGAACAACCACCAATGCATTCCTTCTCAATAAATATTCGAGGTACCTAAAAAGAAATAACATTTATTTAGTTTTCTTTATGTAGTGTAGTGCTACCCAACTAGGAGCTGCTGATTAGGATGGGTCCTCTGTTCTTTACCTTGACCTACTCAAGAACCTCAGCCACTCCAATATCACAAGAAATCACTGAACATAATACTTAGTACTCAATAGTAATGCTATATCAAAGAAAACTGTCACCAAACCAGGTACTAGAGGCAAATGTAATATATGGTCACCCAATATGGTTGGTAACTAAGCAATCAGTGGCGGCCTGTCCATGAAGGGTGCCGCCCCCCAATCTACATGCAGGGCGCTGGACACACGGATTACAATGTTTTTTTTTATTTTATTTTTTTTTAGAAGCATGATTGGAGCCGGAGGCTCCAATTGGCTTAAAAAAAATGGGGCCAGCCACCCCCCTTTCCAAGAAAATGGAGCACCAGTCACCACTGCAAGCAAGCATAAAATTGATTAACATTAGTAATAATCACTTTGTATGCCAAAATTGTGTTAACAGTAGGGACTAAGCATAAGGTGACATTTGGCGTCCAGGTCAGCATAAACAGCAGCAAGGCCACCTCAAGTGCAGCAGTGAGCAGTAGTAAAATTGAATCTACCAAGTGCTGGAACTATACTGTCAGAGCGCATTTATGGCAGCAATGCTAGTCCTAGACCAACCGGGTATGCACTGTCCAAAAGAAAAAGGAGGAAGGTAGTGAAAGGGGGCTTGCAGAATAATTATTACGGGAGAGGCAGTCCTTTGAGATATTTTTCTACCAGCTATTGTTGGGGCCCTTTAAGAGCATTGCTGAATTTAACAACAGTCCCAGTTAACCTGCATGCAGTATAGGTACAGTATAGTTATGGCATAGGTGCAAGGTAGATGTGGTTCAGATGTAGTAAAAAGTTCAGTATAATTTGGTATTGGGTAGGCATAAGTGCAATCTAGCTTTTTAAAGTGGTTATAAACCCTTACAACACACTTTGACCTACAGGTAAGCCTAGATTAAGGCTTACCTGTAGATCCAAGAAATATCTCCTAAACCTACACGGTTTAGGAGATATTTTCCGAAAGACAGGCGCATGCGCCGTAGACAGCAGCGCGCAGGCGCACTGAGTGCGGCACTGTCAGCGGCGAATATGCCGCGCGAGGCGGCTCCCGTGCCAATGCACGGGAGTGACATCGCGGCTTCACCGAATGACAGCGGCGAAGCAGCGAGACCCACCGAGAAGATGGATGCGCCGGACTACAGGGGACAGCGGTGACATCGCTTGCTCCTGTGTCAGGTAAGTGACACATAATGGACTACTATGCGATGCATAGTAGTCCATTATGCTTTACCTTTGCAGGGAATGAAAGAGGAAGTAAACTCATCAGGGCTTACTTCCTCTTTAATAAGTGTGGTATGGATTAGGTAACACTTTGTGTTCTGCTCTCAGTGGCTCAATACTAGCTAGCAAGATCGGCAATGGGCGAAACGCCTCTCTTCCGTCCCCAGGATGCTGCGATGACCTCTTGCTGTAGAAGAAGGGGGGGTCTCTTCTGCCTCTGGTGATCAGCAGTGGCAAGCAGAGGGCGAGTGGCTGCTCCAGTCCCCCTGTGGCAGAGGTGCAGGTGCTGTGATGTGGAGCGCTGCCCCCCCGAGTGTCCTCACACCCAGTCTCAGAGCTCCACTGGCATTGTCTCTCACTAATGGGGGAATATCCAGACAGAGGTGCCCTCTCCCCAACTCCCACAGTGCCAAGAAGAACTTTCCCAAGCAGTTTAATAAAAATCACCTCTTCACTCCTACTGCCCAGGATATATAGGGATCTGCAGTGTAAGAAGTCTATTCCTTTCATATGTTATATATACCACTGAAGGTTGGTATAGCTGTTCAATAAGTGCAAAAAAGACCTGATGAAATCTTGCAAGCCGATAACTTCCTGTACTCTCTGCCTGTACACAAGGAAGGGTTATGGATACAAGAAGGGGCTTGACTTGGTCTAGAGCTCATTTCATCTCCAACAGTGTGTTTGCTACATATTGGCACACACTGGTCCTCACTCTCAAGAATATGCTATTTTAGCAAATAAGAGGTTAGCAAATCTGCAAGATAGAGTAGGGACTGACTAGAGAGGGATCATTTTAATGCAGTTGACCAGCTTGAACATGTATAGCAATATTGTATGCCAACTGATAATCCCCATGTTATATGCAAAAATTTGCTTTATGTAAGGGTTACTCCTCTTTAGGATCTCATGCGCTGTATATATGGAAGCTATTTATGACCTAAACACCCATATCTTCATATCCACTGCAATTTGTAGGTTAGCAATTAAAAAGGGCAGGGATACCTGTAGTTGGTATTTTTTTTTTTGTCTTGACATACACCTATTTTTACAAGCTTGCTACTTTTATTACTGTATTAAAGTAAGGGTCAGAATCTCTCAGAAAAAAAAAAAAAAGACCATGCATTCCTGGTAAAGCAGAGTTCCACCCATTTAAAAGTCAGCAGCTACAAAAAGTGCTGCTTACTTTTAATAATCAGACATGCACCTGTCCCACAGTCCAGCGATGCAGGTGAATGAAGCCCCGCTCCTCCCCGTGGCGCCGGTATTGTAACTGTGGGCGCCCGCTTCACAGCCGGGCATGCACTGCACATGTGCGAGCTGCACTGAGAATGGCTGGGCAATCTTCTGGGACCTGTGACACGTCCCAGCAGATTGCAGAGAGGGAGGGGGAAGGGAAGAGGTGAAATTCCTTCCGGTGCTGTGAAGGCACAGGAGGAAGTGGGAGCTGGATGCCTCTAAAAAGAGGGTTTCCGCCCCCCCACACTTCAAAAAAATTACATGCCAGATGTGGCTTGTCAGGAGGTCAACATCACTTAAAGCGGAAGTTCCATTCTTGGGTGAAACTCCGCTTTAAATCCCCAATGTTAAACTGGTTTTATAGAGTGGAGAATGGATAGACCTCGTCAGATTTTTTGTTATTGCCATGTCCCTGCTGGGAAGGATTTCCTTTTACTTTCTGTCCCTAGTCCAATACAGAAGGTTAGAACCTCTGACAGGTTTTTATTGTCGTCTGTGCCCCCATGTGTTGTAGGTTTCACAGGGTATCTACAGGGCAGAAACTGGAAGGATTTCGCCGTTACAGGAACACAGACAGAAAGATTCAAATTCTTCCTATCTAAAAAAAAAAAAAATAAAAAAAAAAAAGTTTTGGCTGTAGTTGGGCTTTAAAAATATATTCTGCCAAAGAGTAATATTGAAAACAGAAAACAGATATGACTTCCTGAGAAAAACTGTACTTTTTGGAAAATGTAACCATTCCCGTTTTTCTTGGCCAAGTATGCTCTGGTATATAGATTATATGGAATGTTAAACATTCATTTTCCTTACTGAACGAATGTTCAGCTCAGCTGTTCTTCCTGAAAGAAACAGCAATTTAAACGTGGAGAGAAGAATGAATTTCGAAACATGACCATTTCCTGAATAAAGCTTCCCCTGTGCAGCACAGTGTATAATGGTGGAGATTACCAGCTAGGTCTAAAAATACATGTCTGACACATTATTATGTTACAAAAAGAATATATCTCCAAGTGCAGCTGTGCGTTTACCGTCATCGGTGTATTTACCCAGCTCTGTTTAGTTCTTTTGTATCCCACTAGCTTTTCATAAAATTTCCCCAAGAAGTGTTTGGGGGGGCGTTTTAATATTCTCAGCTTCAACAGACTGAATGTCAATTCAGGGGACAGCGAAAACAGTACAATTCCTCCTGGCCACAGGAATATAGTGCAAGATTCTTAGGCTGATGACATGAGTGATTAATCGCTGCTACCAATAGCAATGATGGTATATGATGCAAAAATGCTGATCTGTTGCTGGTGATTTTCTACAGCATTGGGTTGTGCTCCACTACAAAATCGCTCATCTTTTGGCAATTTGCAGCCAAGCACAGCGACTGCAACATTTCATAGAGAAGTATATAGAGCGATTGTTGTTGTCAATTTTGCTGCCGAAGCACTGATGAATTTTGAATGCTGGGTAACAAATCACTTTAAAAAGGTCACTGTTATGCCGCGTACACACGGGCGGACTGTATGGCGTACTTAGTCCGTCGAAACACATTTCAGCGGACAGTCCGCTCGTGTGTGGGCTTCAGCTGACTTTTTCAGCGTGCAGTCTGGCGTACTAAGTATTTCGGATTTTTCGAAATTCTGTCCGTCATACTTTGGTTTCAGCGGACAATCCGCTCGTCAGTAGGCTAGTTCGACGGACTAAGAATGGCACATGCTCAGAAAGGATTTACACGGCGGAAGGGTGCTTTGCTGTGTATTGGACTTCCTATTTCTAGTCCCGTCGTACGTGCTGTACACGTCATCGCGCAAGCTTTCGACGGACTGTTTGTGCATCCGTGTGTGGTCAAGTCCGTTCAGTCGAAAGTATGACGGACTGTCCGTCGGATTGTATGATGGACGAAGTACGCCATACAGTCCGCCCGTGTGTACGCAGCATTAGAGATCCCATAGAAAAATCGTGATTTTCCAAAAGAGAAGTTTTGCTCATTACGTACCCTCACTTTACGTACACTCAGAAATATGGACACACTGGTGTATATGGAAAATCTTGGTCAGCTTGACATGGCACTGCTCCCGAACCACAAGTGACAGGAACATCAAACTTTGGGAGCACTGAGAGGGGTTCCAAGACTACAACATATCAAATTTTGAGGTCAGCCAGCTTGCCCAGGTAATCTACCATATCATAGTCCTGGGTCTCCAAGTTTGGTGTCCGTCACTTATGGGTTCGGGAGCAGTGCCATGTCAAGCTGTCCAAGACTTCCCATAGAGCTAGTGCATTTACATGCATTGAGAAGTGGGAAAAAAAAAAAGAAAGGGGAGGGTATTGCTTTACTTTAAGTAAATTTTTGTTTTACATACATGCTCTGGTCCCATTGGGGTATGCCTGTACTTGAACAAAAACACACTTACCAGTCCAGAGATCCAGCCAGAACCCTGTAGGGCACTTAGCCTGATTTATCCCAGTTGTGGACTGTTTTTTACATCAACCTCTAGGGATGTGCCCTACTTTCCTTTGTATCACTGCAAATTTCATGTTTATTAATAAATATCATTAGGTGTCCTCGTTAAGAACACTGGCTTATGTCTTCCTATATTTTGCTGCCTCCACCCGGGGTGTTTTTTTGCTGATCTTTGAGTCCCCAGTGCCACCATCCTGCATGTTGGAAACCAGCTGTGGCTTCCTGGGGTTTCACAGCTGGCTCCCCACTGCACATGTACCAGATACACTGAGCTTTCTGAATGGTCCCACAGCTGCAAGAGATTTGCCCCTGTGTCATCCAGCTTACAGATGCCAGCTTTCAGAAGTTTCTAAAGGTCATCAATGGCCTCAATTTAAAAAGTTAGAGAAGAGCTTTACAGTTCCAGGTAAAAGGCTAGGACCCCAATAATAAAATCTGCCACTGGCTCCCTGAAACTGATTCCTCAGTCTGGTAAAGTGTATTTTAAAATATATTGCTTTGCAAAAATGTTTTCATTTTTTTTTCAATATATCTGTATTATTAAAATATATGCAGTGTGTATTTTTTATAACATAATTTTCTTGGACACTAGACAATTCCTTGCAGTAAAGATCCCAGGCACCACTCCCAGGGTCTCCTTGTTACAGTATCTACATTGTTCCAACAGTAATGACTTATAAACTAGAGATGCTTTGCATGCTAGTATCTTATTTCACCTATATTGTAATTAAACAGCACTGTTCAGCTCAGGGCTAGAAGGATCATAGGGATAGTCTATGGGGGGGGGGGGGGGGGGGGGGAGAATGATAATCACAAGCTGCTATACCTGCTTACTGATATACATTAAAGAGGAACTTAAAGTGATGCTAAGGGTCGGTTCACACTGGGACGACTTGTCAGACGACTTAGCCGCCTGACAAGTCACGCCCCGTTCTGTACAATGGAACCATTCTAATCGGAGCGACACATGTTGCTCAAACTTCAAAAAAGGTTCCTGTACTTTGGGGACAACTTGCATTGACGTCTATAGAGAATTCGTTTTGCATGTCGCCGCAACGGTTATGTCCAGGTCGCATGAGGCAGTCATGCTGTAAGTCGTACTGCCTCAGTGTGAACAAAAACTAAAGGCATTTTTTTTTTTAATAAAAAAAATAAATAAAAAAAAAGAAGAAGAAGAGGTTATACTCACCTGCTGTTTGCAATGATATTGCTGTGTGTGTGTGTGTGTGTGTGTGTATAAAAGTATTGGGACACCAGCCTTTACACGCACATGAACTTTAATGCCATGGGCATTTGTGAGGTCAGGCGCTGATATTGGACAAGGCGGCCTGGCTCGCAGTCTCCACTCAAATTCATCCCAAAGATGTTCTATCGGGTGCAGGTCAGTCAAGTGACCCCACCCCAAAACACGCTCATCCATGTCTTTATGGACCTTGCTTTGTGCACTGGTCCAAATAATTTGGTGGAGGGGGCATTATGGTGTGGGGTTTGGCTTGGCCCCTTAGTTCCAGTGAAGGGAACTCTTGAGGCATCTGCATACCAAGACATTTTGGACAATTTCATGCTCCCAACTTTGTGGGAACAGTATGGGGACGGCCCCTTCCTGTTCCAACATGACTGCGCACCAGTGCACAAAGCAAGGTCCATAAAGACATGGACTGAGCAGGGGTGGTGGGAAATTAACTTCAAGTGCAATAATTCACATTATAACCGTAACTAAAACCATACACAATTAAGTGTAACACTCTAACAAAAAAAAAAAAAAAATTCCAAACTGCTATAATGGTGTGAACCTCCCAACTAAAAAGTTTTTGCACTCGAAGGTAATTTGTATTGCAATTATCTGTACAGGGGTTTCCACCACCCCTGCTAGGCACTTATTGCCAATAATAGGCTGCATTGATTGGCAGCACTGATGGACACTAATTGGTGGCATTGATAGACAGCACCAATTGACAGCAATGGTTGGCACTGATTTACAGCACTAGCACTGATAAGCAGCATTGGTTGGCACTGATAAGCAGAATTGGTTGGCACTGATAAGCAGCACTGGCACAGATAGGGGAATTTCACATTCAGGAGATCGTGAGAATGTTCGGTGTACGAAACTGTCAGATAATGATATTGCATGCAGGGAGAGAGACCAGCTGTTAAAAGTCAGTGGGGATGTCAACCCCTGTGTAAAATCACAGTGGGTGAGGAAGCCCATGCGAATCACTCCCTAGGGGTCAGGGGGATGACGTAGGAACGCTCCGACGGAAGGGAGGGGTTACGAGGAGGCTGAGCAGGAGAAGGCGTGCGGCGTGTGGAAGAGAAATGCAGAGCGGAATAATGCTGGAAGGTGAGAGGCTCCAGTAATGAAAGACACCGCCGCAAGACGCCGCTCCGGAACCTGTCTACCCTACCGGCCATAAATAACAGCTGCCACCTCGCCTCCTCTCTGCCGCCCTCCCCCCCAACCTCTCGGGATTTCGAAGATAAAAGGAGAGCATGATCACGGAGAGCAACAGATAAGCTAAGTACTATATCCCGGTGCAAGTCATAGCTGTCTTAAATGACCGTATGTCTAAACTGCCAGGGGAATAGAAAGGACTGTAATAACAATGATGGGACAACATGAATGATGAGGTGTTTCTCTTTCTGGGATAGACAATTCAGACCAGCTTTGCGCTGGTTGCTGGAACTATACATAAACAAATATAAGATATAAAGATACCAGGCTGCATTGTGTTAGAAAAATTTGTATGAACACTATAAATGCGCTGAAGTGGTCAGCAGGATATTAGACTTTTCCCTTCACCTCTCTGATGCAACATAACAGCAGTTTTTCTTTGTAAGCTGGGACGCACTAAGGGATGAACTAAGGAAGATAAACGAGTATAAGAGATAAGATAAGTGATACTTATGTCTGCAAAACTCATCTGTCTTAAATAAGAATATGTTTAAACTATCATGGTCATTAAAACTGGAGTAAAAGTAAAGAGATAGTATGAATGATGACATACTTTTACCCTGGGATATATAATTCAGATTAATACTATACTCGTCGCTGAGATTCTCTGCAAAAAAAAAAAAAAAATTATAAGATACCAGGTGGGAGTGAGGGAAATGCCCAGAGAAATAGCCTGAAATATTACTAACCAGACTGAAAGCGGCCAGTGAGGATGAAACAAGCATTATATAAGACACTCAAGATGGAATGAACGAATAACTCCTTAGCTGCCTGCTTTCAGAAAATCAATCCGGATCCTTAAATGTAATGATAGATGGTTAATATAAGGTAACCCCCTGGAAAAGAACCCCACGGCACTCCTGCTTAGCTACTCAAAAATCGCATATTTTCTAAACGCATGAGCAGTGATGTAACTCGGTGGAGTAATATATTCATAACATGTAGGAAACTGCATGAAGGACAGTACACGCATGGAAAGCGATCCCATTTTGCAGCTGCATACTTTCCTGGGAGCCCAGCAGAATTCTCAAGAGTAAACATAACCTTACATAGTACGCACGTCCCTATAGAATTCGATGACCAGCTAATATAGAGGTAAAATATCAGGAGAGGCACAATAAGGGGAGAAACCCCATATTTAACGCATAACGAAATTATGACATGCGACTTACAGGTGTCTATTAAAGATATAGGGACGGAAGACGTCATTGCTCAATAGATAAAGCTAACTGTGGTGCCACTGGTTTTTTCTCTCTACTTTCTGTCTTCTCTTTTTTTTTTTTTTTGTTACCCCTTTCTTCTCCCTCTTTCTCCCGGACCCCCTTTCCCTGTGTTGGAGGGAGGGAGGAAGAAAGAGAGGAGATAATAAGAATAAATGCTTGGACTGAAAGTACCTGCCCTTGATCGACCATAAAGAAGGGGGAGAAACACTTATAGCAGACTGACAAACTTAGGGCGGAAAACCGCTCAGCCATAACCAAGGGATCCTACCCTGGTAGATACTGTAAGGGGCTGATTGGAGGGATTTCTCAGAAGAAAAAGCACCAGCCATAGAAGGAGAACGTGAGAAGACCAGCAAACTGGGGCGACGACCACGGGAAGCAAAAAAAACCAAAATGAGCAGAGCCTCAAAGCAAAATACTAAGGGGGGCCTTAAAACCCCAAAAAATCCCAACCCGGAAAGCACCATAAAACAATATATGACCCAAGGAGCTAGCCCAAGAGGAGGAGGGAAGGAAAAGATACCCACAAACCATGGAGGAAAAAGGGGAGTGGAAAAAACAGCAGGGGAGACCCCGGATCAGTCTAGAGACGAACTGACAACGGAAAGCGAATTAGAACTAAGTAAAAATGAGGATCAGAGGATGGAAGACCTGGGAATAACAAAAGGGTTCATGAGGGAGATGCTCCAAAAACTGGAGAACTCTATAAGATCAGATATTAGTCTCCTAAGAAGTGACCTTGGTCATATGCTAGCGAGAGTTGAAGCTGTAGAAGAAAGAACTGAGAATCAAGAACAGAAGTGAAAGAAAGTACAGACGCAAGTTAAATCAATTTCTCAGAACCAGAGAAGAATTCTCTACCGACTCGAAGACCAAGAAAATAGAAATAGAAGACTAAATCTGAGAATAAGAAATGTCCCAGAGAACAAGAAAGAAGATTTAAGGGAGGTTCTGAAAGATATATTTCGCCCCATACTAGACAATGCAGAGGGGGTACTCCCTTTGTTAGAGAGGGTGCATCGGGTTGGGAGGATAGGATCGGAAGAAACAGGAAGGGGAAGATTCCGCGATATTATCGTAAGGTTTGAACACTATGAAGATAAAGAGGAGATCTGGAGGAAATTAAGGGGAAACCCCCCATTAAAGTATGCGGAAACAGAAATACAAATCTTCCCGGACCTAGCATTTGAGACCCTAGCCAGAAGACGTCTCCTGAAACCTCTCTTGGAACAGATGAGAGTACGAAACATTAGATACAGATGGGGCTTCCCGGCTTGCCTGTTGGCATTTAAAGATGGAACAACAGCTAAATTAAGTTTCCCTGAAGAGTTAAGAGAATTTTGTGAAAAACTGGAGATTCCAACTCCAAGTTTACCCGGCTGGACAGACGAGTCAGAGGAATCACCTTAAAATGCCACCCAACTTAAATGATAAATTAGAAGTGGAAGAGACTGGGATCATGGGGGAGACGGGGGGGGGGGGGGGGAGGGGTGGAGAGGTAGGGGGATGTATGTGGTCGGACCGGTTGGGTGGGGCAGTCCCATTCCCATCCCTATGAGGAGATATACCAAAGTAGGGAGGGAAAGGAGGCAACTGGCGAACCCCACCTCGGAGCACTAAGACTTAGAAATGGCCAGAGATTTGAGGCCAATTGATAAGTCGAGGGCCGCAGAATGGCCAAAACAGGGGGGGGGGAGGGGGATGGGGAGATGGGCGGGAGAGGGGGGTATGGGGGAGAGGGGGAAGGGGAGGGAGGAAGGAGAAGAAGATGTCAGTAGTGAAACCCTGAGGGAAAAAAGGAGGGAAGGAAAAGAAAAACGAAAACATGGTCAGGACAGAGAATATGGATAAAAGGAAACTGGAATTAAACTTCCTATCTTATAATGTTAGGGGGCTCAACACAGCAAAAAAGAGGCATAAAATCCTGGTAGAATTAAAACAACTAGAGGCAGATGTGATCTTTCTCCAGGAGACACATATAACACATACGTCAAGGAGTAGGCTTTACTCTAAAGACCACCCGAAATGGTACTATGGGGATACGATCTCAAAAAGGGCAAGAGGAGTAGCAATAGGATTCGGTAAGGATATTCGATTCACTGTAGAAGGAAGAGTAGCAGACCCAGAAGGAAGATATCTATTTTTGAAAGGAAAATTAGGAAATATTAGGTATACACTGGCTAACATTTACTCTCCAAATAAAAACCCTATAAATTTCTTGAGGGGAATACTGGCCAAAATACAAGAATTTAAAAGTGGCCATGTAGTTATAATGGGAGATCTGAATCTCTGTCTAGACCCCATACTTGACAGTACGTCCCGGGTACTGGGAGGGAATAGCACTCAATTAAAAAGGTTAATTCAAAACTTGAATAAAAACCAACTAGTTGATGTATGGAGGGCACAACACCCCAAAATAAGGGACTACACATTTTTCTCCCCAGTACACGGGTCGTACTCAAGGATTGATTATATTCTTGTGGAACACAGAGCCCTAGAGATGGTACTAGAAACAAGTATAGAAATAACAACACAGTCAGATCACGCGCCTTTAAAAATGAAAATGCAGATTCCCGGACAAAGTAAATGTTTCTCTAGGTGGCGACTAAATGACACGTTGATTCTTGATAAGGAGGGGGGGGAAGTAGTGAGTAAGGAATTAGAGAAGTACTTTCTGATGAATGAGACCGAAGGAATCTCTGGGCAGGTCCTGTGGGATGCCCATAAGGCGTATATTCGGGGGATCTTGATTGCACGAGGCTCGCAGAAAAAAAAAGAACGTATAGAGAGGGGTAATAAACTCAGAGAGGAAATCCTCAAAATTGAACAACAACATAAAAGGGGGCTTACAGATAAAAAGCTATATCAAAAATTAACGTCCAGGAGAGAAGAACTACGTGGGTTAATGGAACAAGAAACTAAAAAATTTTTTAATCAACTCAATAAAGTGAGGTATCAAGAAGAAAACAAACCTACTAAATATCTAGCCAGGACGCTCCAAAAGAAAAAAGCTACGAACTACATAGAGAAAATTCAAACAGAAACCGGGGACATGGTATACGCTTCAAAAGAAATAGCCGAATCATTCAAAACATACTACGGGAAATTATATGCGGTAAAAAACAACTTGATAGATAAAGAAGGTAAACTAAAAGAAACTGTTAAATATTTAAATAAGGCGAGACTCCCCAGGATCAGTGAAATTGATAAAGAATACTTAGAAAACCCCATAACGGAAGCAGAAATAAACGAGGTATTAGCGGAATCAGCTCCTGGGAAAAGCCCGGGACCAGACGGTCTGACAATTAGTCACTACAAGAGGTTTAAGAATATACTAGTACCGAAACTCTGTAAATATATGAACGGGATTGGGACAGAGTACGCCATGAGTAAAGAGGCGCTATCGGCCTCAATAACGATCATACGGAAAGAAGGAAAAGACGAGACCAAGTGCGCAAGTTACAGACCAATATCACTCCTTAATGAGGATACTAAACTATTTGCTAAGGTGTTAGCAAATAGAATGAAAAAAGTAATGAATATACTAGTACATCCAGATCAGACTGGGTTTATCCCCGGGAGAGAGGGAAAGGACAATGGAGTGAGAACTTTATTGATTCTATCTCAAAGGAAGAAGACGGAACCCCCGGCGCTACTATTATCAATAGATGCCCAAAAGGCCTTTGATAGAGTCGATTGGGGATTCATGTTCCAGACAATGGACAAAATGGGCATAGGCCCTAGGATGGCCAGATGGATTAAAACGATGTATGACCACCCGACAGCGACTGTAAACATCAACGGGTTGCCCTCCTCTTCCTTTGAGATGGAAAATGGGACCAGACAGGGATGCCCACTATCACCTCTTCTTTTTGTGCTTTCGTTGGAACCCCTACTCGCGACAATCAGAAACAACCCGGAAATAAGCGGAATTAAGGCTGAGCAAGAGGAACATAAACTTGCAGCATATGCAGACGACGTGTTGTTTTATATAAGTAACCCAGTAGATTCTCTGCCCAAGATAACAAAGGCCCTGGATGAGTACGGGAAATTATCAAACTTCAAAATTAACCAAACAAAATCTGAAATCCTTAATATAAATGTAGGTGCGACGGAAGTACAACTAATCCAAGAACAAAGTAAATTTAAATGGACAAAAGAGCTGAAATACCTGGGGGTAAAATTGGCAAACACTCTGGATAAGATATACCGTCTAAATTATATCCCTTTATTGAATGAAATAAAAACTGAACTCAGAAGAGCAAGTAATAGATCGATCTCGTGGATAGGTCGAATAAACGTGTATAAAATGTTTATTCTTCCAAAAATTGTATATAAATTCCAGATGTTGCCAGTTGAAATCCCATCCAGCTATTTCCAAAAATTAAAAGCAATAATGAGCAAATTTATATGGAATAACAAAAAACCTAGGATCTCCTATGGAGTATTAAAACAAGAAAAAGGGAGGGGAGGATTAGCGGTCCCTGATTTACAATATTATTATCAGGCGGTGGTCTTATCAAGAATTGTAGAATGGGTAAAAGGGAAAAAAAAAGAGGAAAAAAGATGGGTTAATTTAGAATATACATACAGTAAAGCACAATTAAATAAGATAATATGGAATCCCCCAAAATACAGGGTACTAGATATAGACACAAATAAGTTAACACAGACTGCACTGAAGATATGGGATAAGGAATATAAAAGATTAAATGGACACTATAATTCGCCACTGATAACCTTAAAAGATAACGAATATTTCCCACCGGGTAGAGGGGTGATAGGAGGGAACTGGATAAGATTAGAGGGGTCACAAATAAAAGATATAATTAAAAAAGGGAAACTTCTTTCACATGAAGAGTTAGTGCACATGGGATTTATGAGAAGGGATAGGTGGCGATATCTCCAGCTGACCCGTTTCATAGAAAAACTTCCCCAGCCGATTAGGTCTGAAAAGGATTTGACAGGGGTGGAACAACTTTGTACGGCTGATAGTACAAAGGGTATAATATCAAAGCTATATGGGCTATTGATGCGGACCAGCTGGAAAGATACGCCGCCATATATAAATAAATGGGAAAGGGAATTGGGATCACAAAAAGGTAAAGAAACAATAAATAAAATTTTGAAAATGACACACCGCTCGGCAAGGGACAATAAAACAGCTGAGATGAACTACAAACTTATCTCCCGATGGTATAACACCCCGGATAAGGTATCTAAATTCCAGCTAGGCGGGACCGCCGAGTGCTGGCGGGGCTGTGGGAAAACAGGTACCATGACACACATTTGGTGGGAGTGCGCTAAAATTAAACTATACTGGGAAAAGATCCTTCAAATGATTAAGGAAATAACTCAAACAGCATTGAAATCAGACCCCTGGGTAGTACTCTTTCACGGCACGGAGGTTGGGGTTAAACAATACCAAGACACAATCATCCCGCATCTATTAAACGCTGCGAAAAAACTGATCCCTAAAAAATGGCGAGAGGTAGAGTGCCCAACAACATGGGAGTGGGTAGATGCGGTAGAAGAAATATATAATATGGAAAGCCTGTGTTTGAGAGAAGAAGAGGAAAGGGTAATATTTCTAAAAAAATGGAGAGGTTGGAAACAATTTAAGTGGGATTGGAGTTTCTCCGCACAACTAAGACCATAAAGACCAGAATATCAGGAGCAGGGACACTACTGACAAGGGGAAAGGGGAGGGGGGGGGGGGTAGTATAACTTTAATATAATATTCAGTGAAATATTGGGAGTAAGATATAAGAATTGTTTTAAGAAATATGAAATAAAAGTTGGATAAATGTTTTTACATTTAATTATACAAGTAAGCAACAAGAAAACAGCCACAATGATGTGAAGATTAATTCTAAGAGACAACAATGAACGTTAAGTTGATTCATAGTCTCAGGTAAAGATTCGCTGATGTGGCAAAAAAAAAAAAAAAAAAAAAAAAAAAAAAGTCAGTGGGGATGTCAATGCTGCCTGTGAAACTGTTTCACATGCAGCGTGGGCCACACACTCTCTTGGATGCAGCATTTTGGGGCAAATCTCTGGAGACAGCACAGGGTGATTAGGGTGTGCCCAGGCACATCCGGCACATCCCGTACGCACGCCTATGTGCTATTGCCAATGGCTACAGTACTAGTGTTGAGTGTATAGGCAGCCAGCTGGGCGGGAAGTGTGCTACTTGGCAGAGGTTACAGAGGGCCCCGATAGTGAAGGAGTTTGTGTGCCTGGGCTCCTTCTGTAGGGACTGGAACCCCAATACTAGGTCCAATTCGCAGATTGGGATATCCTAGGGACACAGCCTGTATGTCACAGAAGATGAGGCGTTCAGAGAGAATAATCACAGGGCATGTATAAAATTGAGCTTCTTAAGAATCAAGCGTAATATATACGAATTAATGTCACTGGGATAAAGTGATGGGTAACTGGTCTGGTGGAGTCCAATGCAAATTCTGTGGCACCGTCTCAGAAAAGCTGCACAACAGAAGAGAAAGTGTTATGAAGTATGAGGAGGAACTGTTGTCTTTAGTGTACAATGCAAAGTATTACAGAAGTTGGGCCCAGATTATAAGGAGTTAATTATGTCGGCATGGAGAAGGGTCACTTTTAAGATGGGGTACTGCCTTAAACGCTGTTTGCTTTAGCCTAGGTTCACATGGATGCAATTTAAATGGGTGGCTATTGCCGGAAATAGAACCGTCCAAATCAGTGCGGAGCCGCAACTTTTGGCAACTAAAGGTGCGATTTCAATAGACATCTGTGCAGGAACCCGCACAGATGTCTCTAAAATTTCCCCGAAGTTGGACTGACACGATTTCAATCCTGCAGTCAGTGTGAACCTAGGCTTAAAAAGTGATATTCAAGCGGTATGCTACCCGTTTTTTAAAAATCCAATTACTGTCTACCCATCCTGAATGCGATAAACGGCAATACATTTTTTGTTTCTATGCAATAACTTTTTTTTCACACATTTTCTGTAGCAGTTACGGCTGTGGCCACCTAGGCAATTTACATGGACACCCAGGATATTGTCATCATCTATCCCAGGAGTCCATGGTAATCACCTAGTAATGAGATCTTGCGTTATTTCCTTTCGGGATGTCCTCCTCTTCAAAAGGTTACTATAGCAAAGGGGCAGGAACTTCCGCCAACACCACCATTGCTATGGAAACAAGTCAGGAAGAATGAGATCAGACGCCTGCTGCTGTCTCAGCCAATCAGGAGGGAGAGTCCCAGACAGCTGAGGTTCTCGTGCAATATGGCTGGATCAAGATGGGGTTCTGGTAAGTAACAACCTCAGCCCACCTCAGTATGGACACTGCCCACAATCAGGACCACAGACACACTACATATATGCACCCCGGCACCTGAGCATGCATAATACTATAGCCACACTCTATGCATGCACCCAACTAATCACAAAGAGAAGGACCCTGGCCACACTGCACATGCAGGTCTAATGCACGGAGCCCAAGCACACCCACACAGAATAAGAAAGATACAGCTGGGTGCACATATAGAGTGGCTCCAGAAATACCTGCAAAGCAATGGAGCCACCCCTATCTTCAGATGTGAGTTACATTCTACTTCAAAGTGGATTATGCTAGACACAGATGCGGCACACAAGCGTGGGACTGGAAACAAGCATCAACATAGGGTATGGCAATGTATAATTTTTCAACACAAGGTATCATTTTCTCAAGGGAGGGTTTAATAATATGTTAAGGCTCCGAGGTCAATCCCAACACCAGCGGTCGGTGACCCAGCCCAATGGTTTGGGTAAGTATGAGGTCTCTTCTGTTTTGACCTCTCTTGCCCACCACTTTTTTTTCCCCCCATTCTCTCATTCATTAACATACACCCACTATTATTTTTCAGATATAAAAACTATGCATCTGCCCCTGAAGAGCGAACACAGATTCATGAAACGCATAGGCCACCATCGATGATTTTCACATGCTCATATTGCTGGGTGTATCATTGTTTATGTATTGTTTCAACTCATGTATGTCCAATTTTTCCACTCTGTATGATGTGTGTGTGTGTGTGTATGTGTGTGTATGTGTGTATGTGTGTATGTGTGTATATATATGTATATATATATATATATATATATATATATATATATATATATATATATATATGCACTGGTTTAGCAACTTACAACAAACATCATTATTGTTTAATGGATGTATATCAACTGTAAAGAATTGGCATTTGTTTTTACCTATGCTGTTAACTTGGCCACTATGCCGGGCAACACACAATTATTGCTGTACCCATTTGGTTATACAGCATTTTGTTATCAAAAAATTGATTTTATTACAATTTTCTGTGAACGTGTGCCAAATCTCCCACCTCGTTCAAAGTCCCGGGGCTATCCTTTTTTTTTTCCTGTGTATTTTAGGGATGGAGGTGTGTGTGGGAGGTCATCCCAGACCTTAAATTTTTATTTTCTATCGCAAAAAATGGCCTGGTCCGGTAGGGGGTAAATCCTTCCGGGACTGAAGTGGTTAAGCTCCTAGAAGCTGTTATTAGCTATTTTTCTGCTCCTAGAAGCCAAATAGTGTTATTTTTTCCTATATGTGTTCATGCACACTACATTAGGCTATTTTTTGAGCTTCAGCATTTAGGAGCATTGTAGAATTTCTTGGAGCATTTTCCCAGCAGAAATGTTCCCTAAATGTTACCAATAGCATTTTTTAAGATCCGCCCCCCCCCCCCCCACCCCACTTTACTGCAAAAATGCTACTAAACCACTACTTCAAAAAGCTCTAATACCGCGTACTCACGACCGGACTTTGACAGCAAAGGTCCGACGGAATGAATCCTTTGGACAATTCGATCGCGTGTGGGCTCCATCGGACCTTTGCTGTCCAAAAATCTGACGGACTTTAGAAATAGAACATGTTTAAAATGTTTCCGCCAGACCCAGTTCCTATGGAGAAATCCGCTCGTCTGTATGCTAGTCCGGATGGACGAAAACCGACGCTAGGGCAGCTCTTGGCTACTGGCTATGAACTTCTTTATTCTAGTTCAGTCGTACGTCATCACATTCAAATCCATCAGACTTTGGTGTGATTGTGTGTGGCCAAGTCCGTTCATTCGGAAAGTCCGTTGGGAAATCCGCCAAAAAGTCCATCGGGAAGACTGTCGGACCTAGTCTGCCGGAAAGTCCGGTTGTGTGTATGCAGCATTAGGCCGCGTACACACGCGCGGACTGTTTGCCCAACCTTGTTCGTCAAACAGTTTCGGCAAACAGTCCGCTCAAAATTTGCATGAGCGGACTTGCCCACACACGAGCGGACTGTTTCAGCAAACTGTTTGCCAAACAGTTCGCTCAACTTTTGAAATGAACGGACTCGCCCACGTAAGGAGGAGGCAAATCCGCCCATTTCGAGCGCGTGTACAGGTAGGCGGGGCCCGCGAAGGAGACGTCGCGGGCTCCGCCGCCTGGAATGGGCTTAAAGGGGAACCCCAACGCCGAAAAAAATCGGCGTGGGGGTTCCCCCAAAGTCCACACCAGACCCTTGTCCGAGCACGCTACCCGGCCGGCCAGGAAAGGGGGGCGAGCGAGCGCGCCCCCCCTCCTGAGCCGTACCAGGCCGCGTGCCCTCAACATGGGGGGTGCCTTGGGGAAGGGGGGGCCGCGCGGCCCCCCCACCCCAAAGCACCTTGTCCCCATGTTGATGAGGACAAGGGCCTCTTCCCGACAACCCTGGCCGTTGGTTGTCGGGGTCTGCGGGCGGGGGGCTTATCGGAATCCGGGAGCCCCCTTTAAGAAGGGGGCCCCCGGATACCGGCCCCCCACCCTATGTGAATGAGTATGGGGTACAATGTACCCTTACCCATTCACCTGTGAAATAAAGTACAAAAAAAAACACAACACAGGGAAAAAATATTTTATTGCACAGCTCCGGGGGGTCTTCCGTCTTCGGGGGTCTTCTCGCCGGACTCCTCCGCTATCTGTGTGTAGCTCTTTTACTAGCGGAGGAGTCCGGCTTTCTTCCTCCCCGCCGCCGCCCTCTTCTCCCGACTTCGGGGGTCTTGTCCCCCTCTTCGGTTCTTCTGCCGGGCCACCGCGCCTTCTTGTAGCTCTTTTACAGGCGGTGGCCCGGTCTTCTGTCGCCGCTGCCTTCCGTTCTTCTGTCGCCGCCTTCGGTTCTTCTGCCGGGCCACCGCGCCTTCTTGTAGCTCTTTTACAGGCGGTGGCCCGGTCTTCTGTCGCCGCTGTCGTCGCCGCCGCCGCCTTCCGTTCTTGTTCTTCTTCTTGTTCTTCTTCTCCTGGAGATGTTGACTCGACGAGCTCTCCGGCCGGAATGCCAGGGCCGCGCTGTGCGGTCACTTATATAGTGACAATGGGGCGGTGTCACATGGTATATGTCACATGGGTTGGTCACATGGGTTGATGTCACATGGGGACTATGACATCGTAAGGGGGCGGGGTCACCATGTGACCAACCCATGTGACATATACCATGTGACACCGCCCCATTGTCACTATATAAGTGACCGCACAGCGCGGCTCTGGCATTCCGGCCGGAGAGCTCGTCGAGTCAACATCTCCAGGAGAAGAAGAAGAAGAACAAGAAGAAGAACAAGAACGAGAACGGAAGGCGGCGGCGGCGGCGACGACGACAGCGGCGACAGAAGACCGGGCCACCGCCTGTAAAAGAGCTACAAGAAGGCGCGGTGGCCCGGCAGAAGAACCGAAGGCGGCGACAGAAGAACGGAAGGCAGCGGCGACAGAAGACCGGGCCACCGCCTGTAAAAGAGCTACAAGAAGGCGCGGTGGCCCGGCAGAAGAACCGAAGAGGGGGACAAGACCCCCGAAGTCGGGAGAAGAGGCCGGCGGCGGGGAGGAAGAAAGCCGGACTCCTCCGCTAGTAAAAGAGCTACACACAGATAGCGGAGGAGTCCGGCGAGAAGACCCCCGAAGACGGAAGACCCCCCGGAGCTGTGCAATAAAATATTTTTTCCCTGTGTTGTGTTTTTTTTTGTACTTTATTTCACAGGTGAATGGGTAGGGGTACATTGTACCCCATACTCATTCACATAGGGTGGGGGGCCGGTATCCGGGGGCCCCCTTCTTAAAGGGGGCTCCCGGATTCCGATAAGCCCCCCGCCCGCAGACCCCGACAACCAACGGCCAGGGTTGTCGGGAAGAGGCCCTTGTCCTCATCAACATGGGGACAAGGTGCTTTGGGGTGGGGGGGCCGCGCGGCCCCCCCTTCCCCAAGGCACCCCCCATGTTGAGGGAACGCGGCCTGGTACGGCTCAGGAGGGGGGGCGCGCTCGCTCGCCCCCCTTTCCTGGCCGGCCGGGTAGCGTGCTCGGACAAGGGTCTGGTGTGGACTTTGGGGGAACCCCCACGCCGATTTTTTTCGGCGTTGGGGTTCCCCTTTAAGCCCATTCCAGGCGGCGGAGCCCGCGACGTCTCCTTCGCGGGCCCCGCCAACCTGTACACGCGCTCGAAATGGGCGGACTTTCCGAGCGGGAACAGTCCGCTCATTTCGAAAGTACAGCGGACAGGCCCACACACGGGCGGACTGTTCGCTCAAACACAGTTTCAGCGGACAGTTTTTCGGAATTTCCGAAAGACTTTGTCCGTCCAACTGTCCGCTGAAACTGTCCGCTGAAAGCCCACACACGAGCGGACTGTCCGCCCAAACACTGTTCAGCGGACAAGGTTGGGCGAACAGTCCGCCCGTGTGTACGCGGCCTAAGTGTTTTCTTAGCTTAGCTCCCCATGTCTATTATTTTTTTTAATAAAAACGTATTGAATAAAAAAAAAAAAAAAAAAAAAAAAAAAAAAACACACAACACCCACCACACACAAACATAGGGTTATTTTTAAACAACAGGCTTATTTTTTAAATATCTGAGTTATTTATAAACACAACGGATTGTTGGAAAGCATATCTGTTCTCTGAGGTATACTGGTAATAAATGTAACTAAATCAAGTTCAGAAAAACTGGTTTTGGGCACATTGCAGGGAGGGAATAAGCACAGCAAGAGTATTGTCTGCACTCAGAAAGAGGAAATGTCAAACATTTCCAAACGAACCGGCTGACCTTTCATCTGATATCACTGCACACAAAATTCACTTCCGGGAGCAGGTCAAACCATACTGCTACACAAGAAGACAACGAATGTCTACAGTACTCCAAGCCCTGGTTCACGCTGATGCGATGCGTTTCCCTGCATAGCAATCACACGGCGTACATGCGATCTGCTGCAAGTGTAAGGCTGGATTCACACCTATGCATTTTTAGTGCTTTTTGCATTTTGCAGATTTGCACTACAGTCCATTTAGCATGGTTTCCTAAGGAGCACGTTCTGTAGTGCAAGTCTGCAAAATGCAAAAAGCACTAAAAATGCATAGGTGTGAATCAGGCCTTAATGTTAAGCTTCATACACACGATCGGATTTTCCAACAGGAATAATATAATATGAGGTCAAACTATTAGGAGTTTCAATTTGTATGCAATCAGGCAGGCCGTTCTACTACATGGTTTTGGTAAGATTGAAGGAAGAAGAAAATCTGATAGTGTGTATGGGGCTTAATGGTCGGCTACTCTCTGTTGGCAATGTTGGAAAATGTTCACTTGATCAGTGCATGCAGCCAGTTGGCTGCAGCGCTGATCAATGTGTTTTGAAAGCAAAGGAGTCCCTGCTGTCAGAATACAATAGTGCAGTGGGGAGAATTCTAAGTGGATGGAGGAATCCATTTATTTATTTATTTTTGTTTTTTTATTATTAGTTCACCAGCTGATAAAAAAAACAAAAACAAAACACAGATGCCTTTGTAGCCAGTTTTATGTATGGTGAGATGACCGTTACAATAACAAGGTGGGGCAGATTAGATGTCTACACTGAAAAAAAATCCAGCAGTTTATTGGTATTTATTGTTATATGGAATTACAGGGATGCAGACAAAAGACCAATCATCCTGCACAAGCAAAGAGAGCAGTGACCGGTCTGTAGTCCAGGGATTTAAATCCAGGAGATGCATGTTCAATGCTGGATTACTGCACAAACCAAGTATACACAGAGCACCCCAACAATACACTAAGAATACACATGCATACAATTTAGGGCTGCAACTAACGATTATTTTCATAATCGATTATTGTTTTGATTAATCGGTTAATAACTTTAAAAAAAAAAAAAAGTGTGGTGTATCATTTTGTTAATATGTAAAGTTTAAAAAAAAAAAAGGAAATTTATTCTTAAATATCTCTATGCGGTGGTAAATATAAATAACCAACTATATGGTTAGGGAGCAAAATATTTAATCTACTCTGAGAATAACAGACAGAAGAGATATACTGTATATACTATTAGAGGAGATATAATGTATATACTATTAAATGGTGAATCTGGTAAATATCAGACTCAGATCAAATGTCTTAAAAAAAAAATATATTTTTAAGAAAGTTCATTTGATTTTCTAATCATTAGTGGGGTCAAATTGATGTTCTTTTTCAACCACAGTGACGGGAAAATTTGGAAATAAAAAGAAAACTTCTTGGTCAAAGGAATTTTCAGACAGTGTATGTGGTTTTCGATCCATATTGGCCAGCATAAGGCTCGGTACACACCTATGCAGTTTGCTTTTGATCTGTTTCTGCAGTGCATTTTCATTTTTGCACATGTAATATTTCTTTGATTTGTGTTTTTGCATTTTTTTTGGCCAATTTGTTGTTGGGTAGATTAAAAAAAAACACAAATTGCTGCAAAAAAGCATTACATGCATTTCTGCGGCTTCTCCATTGATGTATATTATACCAAAAAAGTACTGTTTTGTGTTAAAAAATAAATAAATAAAAAAAAGGTCTGACCATTTCCAAATACGCAACAGCTGAAAAAAAGCATAGATGTGAACGTGTCCCATAGGAAACCATGTAAATGAACCATAGTGCGTAACATAACGGGGAAAAAATAAATAAATAAAAATTAGCCCGTTATAGTACAAAAAAAAAAAAGCAGATAATCACTACTGTAAGGGGTTCATTTTTTACTGTAGAACTGTGAAAGTAATATTTACAGTAGCGATTATTTGCTTAATTGGGCTCATTATGTTACTGGCTGATAAATAGATTATGAAAATAGTAATCGGTTAATTTCATAATCGATTAGTTGTTTCAGCCCTGATACAATTTAAATCCCCCCCAATCACCAAGCCCAAGGTGACAGTGGCGGAGACGTAGGCAGAAGGTTGGTGTATAGGTGGTGACAGTGGCGGGGAGGTAGGTGTATAGGTGGTGACAGTGGCTGGGAGGTAGGGAGAAGGTAGGTGTATAGGTGGTGACAGTGGCGGGGAGGTAGGGAGAAGGTAGGTGTATAGGTGGTGACAGTGGCGGGGAGGTAGGGAGAAGGTAGGTGTATAGGTGGTGAGGTAGGGAGAAGGTAGGTGTATAGGTGGTGACAGTGGCGGGGATGTAGGGAGAAGGTAGGTGTATAGGTGGTGACAGTGGCGGGAATGTAGGGAGAAGGTAGGTGTATAGGTGGTGACAGTGGCGGGGATGTAGGGAGAAGGTAGGTGTATAGGTGGTGATGTAGGGAGAAGTTAGGTGTATAGGTGACAGTGGTGGGGATGTAGGGAGAAGGTAGGTATATGGGTGGTGATGTAGGGAGAAGGTAGGTGTATAGGTGACAGTGGTGGGGATGTAGGGAGAAGGTAGGTGTATAGGTGACAGTGGTGGGGATGTAGGGAGAAGGTAGGTGTATAGGTGGTGATGTAGGGAGAAGGTAGGTGTATAGGTGACAGTGGTGGGGAGGTAGGGAGAAGGTAGGTATATGGGTGGTGATGTAGGGAGAAGGTAGGTGTATAGGTGACAGTGGTGGGGATGTAGGGAGAAGGTAGGTGTATAGGTGACAGTGGCGGGGATGTAGGGAGAAGGTAGGTGTATAGGTGGTGACAGTGGCGGGGATGTAGGGAGAAGGTAGGTGTATAGGTGGTGACAGTGGCGGGGATGTAGGGAGAAGGTAGGTGTATAGGTGGTGACAGTGGCGGGGATGTAGGGAGAAGGTAGGTGTATAGGTGGTGACAGTGGCGGGGATGTAGGGAGAAGGTAGGTGTATAGGTGACAGTGGTGGGGATGTAGGGAGAAGGTAGGTGTATAGGTGGTGACAGTGGCGGGGATGTAGGGAGAAGGTAGGTGTATAGGTGACAGTGGCGGGGATGTAGGGAGAAGGTAGGTGTATAGGTGACAGTGGTGGGGATGTAGGGAGAAGGTAGGTGTATAGGTGACAGTGGTGGGGATGTAGGGAGAAGGTAGGTGTATAGGTGACAGTGGTGGGGAGGTAGGGAGAAAGTAGGTGTATAGGTGGTGATGTAGGGAGAAGGTAGGTGTATAGTAGACAGTGGTGGTGATGTAGGGAGAAGGTAGGTGTATAGTAGACAGTGGTGGTGATGTAGGGAGAAGGTAGGTGTATAGTAGACAGTGGTGGTGAGGTAGGGAGAAGGTAGGTGTATAGTAGACAGTGGTGGCGAGGTAGGGAGAAGGTAGGTGTATAGTAGACAGTGGTGGCGAGGTAGGGAGAAGGTAGGTGTATAGTAGACAGTGGTGGCGAGGTAGGGAGAAGGTAGGTGTATAGTAGACAGTGGTGGCGATGTAGGGAGAAGGTAGGTGTATAGTAGACAGTGGTGGCGATGTAGGGAGAAGGTAGGTGTATAGTAGACAGTGGTGGCGATGTAGGGAGAAGGTAGGTGTATAGTAGACAGTGGTGGCGATGTAGGGAGAAGGTAGGTGTATAGTAGACAGTGGTGGCGATGTAGGGAGAAGGTAGGTGTATAGTAGACAGTGGTGGTGAGGTAGGCAGAAGGTAGGTGTACTTCTCACCGTCCTCTCTCCGCTCAGCTGGCACAGGTAGTCCTGTATGCTGCCCACGTTGTCCATGTCGGCGATATTGATGAACTCCAGGCACTCTCCTCTGATTTTGTACTTGTTGATGATGCTCTTGGCCCGGACACAGAACGGACATGACACCTTCTCGAACACGGTGACTTTGCCGGCTCTCAGTTTGGAGTCTACAAAGCTCTTCGCCATTAATGCGGTAAGGAGGCTCCGGGGCTACAGATAGAAATGAGGAGAGGAGAGGAGATGTGCTCGGGGTGACTGGCTGGGGGAGGGGTTCTCACTTCCCTTAACACTTTGTGTTCCAACAGTCAAAGAGCAGAAGAGCTGACATGGAAGTGCTGAGTCACTCTGCTCGGAACTCTTCTTAGATAACTTGCTGTGTTGTGGGACTACACCTCCCAGCATGGGGTGTTGGAGGTGATACCTATAGATTTACATCAGTCATTGTCAACCAGGGCTCCTGTACAGGCTGCTATGGGTTTCTTGAGGTGTGACCAATTGCTCTCCCATTTAAAGGTGTCTGCATAGTTCTGGGTCCAAAAAAAAAAATTGGCAGAGCCAGCTGCATAGCACCAATCTTTTTTCAGCTGTCTGTGTAATTTTGTGCCCACCAATGTAAAGGAGACATTCTTCTTCCAACTGACCTTTAATATAAAGCCCCTTGCAGATGGACATCATCATTTACTGATGTTTATACTCAGGATCTTGTTGCCATGAGCATCCTGGGTAAAAAAAAAAAAACTGTTTGCAACGAAGGTGCCTATGCGTATACACGACTAAAATCGCCTTCTAGCTTCTAGTGTGTTTTGCATATTTTATATTATCCAAACCAATATAATCTTGCTGCCTTTTTCCTTGCATGTTGCTGCTAAAGAGGGGCTGAACACCCCCCCCCCCCCCCCCCTCGGTTCAGTACACGGCAGAACTCTCGAACGTCTTGAAAGTTCGAAGGGGAATAACGAAAACCCATTGAAGTCTATGGGACCCGAACTTCAAAAAACAAAAGTGCCCATCTTTAAAACTTGGATGCAAGTAATTGAGCATACAAAGGGTATAAGGGACTGGGTACTGCCCTGGGGGGGCATGTATCAATGGAAAAAAGTTTGTAAAAAACATTTTTAAATGAACAGTGATTTACTGATGCTTAAAGTGAAACAATAAATATGAAAACTTCCTTTAAAGCGGAGGTCCACCCTAAAGTGGACCTTCCGCTCATCGGAACCCTCCCCCCCTCCGGCGCCACAATTGGCACCTTTCAGGGGGGAGGGGGTACAGATACCTGTACAGTACAGGTATTCTGCACCCACTTCCGGGATAGCTCTCTGCGGAAAGGGGCGTAGATTACGCCCCTTTCCGCAAGTGCCCGCCCCTTTCCACAAGTGCCCCGCTGCCTGCTGGGAAACACACAGATCCCAGAGGCAGCGGGGACCGTCCTTATTGTGCAGCACGACTCGCGCATGCGCAGTAGGGAACCGGGAAATGAAGCCGAAAGGCTCCATTTCCTGATTCCCATACCCAAGATGGCGGCGGCAGCACCCGACAGACGATCTAGAGATCGGCTTCGGGTGCCGACATCGCGGGCGCGCTGGACAGGTAAGTGTCACTATTTTAAAAGTCAGCAGCTGCAGTATTTGTAGCTGCTGGCTTTTAAAAAAAAAAAAACGCGGAGTCCCGGCGGACTCCCGCTTTAAATATAGTGCCTGGGGGGTTCCCTCTGTCTGCCTTTAAAGTGGCACATCTGTACTGTGTATAGAACCTGCTGCAGCAAAAATGACATTTATAAAGGGGAAAAAAATGACATTTTCCCTGCAAGCTTTCTTTTTTTTATAAACAACGGCATGGGGAACCAGTCTGTATGATGAGGCCACAATTTAGTGCACTCAGAACAAGATTCAAGATTTTTGGGATAAATGATGGTGTCTGTTTCGAAGACTTTGGATAGAAGTAACAGGTGCAGAAAAATTGGGCTTTGGGTGTCTGTGGTGCCTTCACACCATAACCTTATAGAGGTACTCTTGATGGAAGCAAGAATTGGCCTTGCTGTCAAAAATTTAAATGATATGCACCTGTCAAACAGGTGCGGAAAGATTGACCCTTAGGTGTTAATTGTGCCCATGAAACCTATACCAAAAAAATTCTTCCAGATAACATCAACATCTTTTAGCCTGACTCATTAATAGCCCCTTGAACACTTAGGTGGTACTGGTGGTTTCTAGGACAATTCAGCAGAGGAGGGCATGGAGGAGAAGAAGCAGGAGGGGGTGGAGCTGACAAATCTCTCGTCACCACCAGCTGTATGGAGAAGTGGCAGCAAAACAAGCTGCAGTACTGAGCCTTGTCCTGCATTCTCATGAGTTGCAAGCAGAGTTACCCAGTGGTCTGTGAACAAAATATATTGTCCCAGAACATGCTTGCTGGAACATGTATCCAGGGCCGTCTTTAACGCAGGGCAAAAGGGGCAACTGCCCTGGGCACTGTCATTGTGGCGGGCCCACCAAAGCAGCTGTCCCTTGTGCCCGCGCTAACTGCAAATTGGGGCCCCAACCATGCCATGGTAATGCAGAAATAAATTGCTGTATTCCCCGGCCAGGGATGGGGGCAGGGCCGGGAGCTCCACTGCCACTCTGACCCCGCCCATGCAGCCTGTATGGTCGGAGGCTTGGAGCTGACATCGGAGTAGGAGAGATGAGAGCCCCGCCTCTAAACCTCTTTGAGCCCTGCCTTCGGACCTCTTTGAGCCTCGCCTCCGGACCTTTGTGCCCCGCCTCCAGACTTTGAGTCCCGCCCCCGGACCTTTGCGAGTCCCGCCCCCGGACCTTTGCGAGTCCCGCCCCCGGACCTTTGCGAGTCCAGCCCCCGGAACTTTCCAAGCTCTGCCTCCAGACCCCTGAGGGCCCCGCAAAAGGCCGTCTTTAAGGCAGGGCAAAAGGGGCAGCTGCCCTGGGCCCACTCATTGTTGTGGGGCCCAAAGCAGCTGCCTCATACTTGCCAACTATGCCAGTTTACATTCCTTTGTCCCTTGAGGTTTTAGTCCTGTGCTGTGTCCTGATAGCTGCTGCCCAGCTCTGACCTATTGTTGTGTACAGATGACTCACCTGCAGATCTGTGTTTACATGTAAATAACCGACATTCATATGTAAATAGCAGTGACATGCATATGTAATTAGCTGAAGCCAATGGCATTGATATGTAAATAAGGCAGTATTCATATGTATATCATGCCCCCTGCAGTGAGGAGATGATGTGCTGTATCCTGTAGCAACCAGTGAACAGTATTACTGTACAGTAATCTCTAGCAGCCAATCAACAAGCAGAAATCATGTGCTGTAACCTCTAGCAAATAATCAGTGAGCCTTAAGGAGTGCTGTAACCTCTAGCAACCAGTCAGTAAGCAGTAATGATATGCTGTAACCTCTGGCAACTAATCTCAATCGCTGCCTGATCTGATACAGTAAACTGATTTTAAGTCTAGCTGCTATTTATTGTATGTCTCAGAGAAGGTGGAGAGTGAAATTGCATGGGGGGAGGGGGGCCCTAAGAATATTTTTGCCCAGGGCCCAATCAATATTAAATACGGCCCTGGCCCTGCACCTGGACCCCTGAAGGCCCTATCCCTGAATCAATGAGAGTGGGTGGTGAGCCTGACTGGCTAGGTAGGTCATTCTCCCCATAGACTGCTTGATGACTGTTATATTAACCCTAACCTGTATTTTATAAACAGTATAGCTGTACACTGCTATGAAAATTTTAAAAATGGTTACTTAGTTTATCACCTCCTGGTCTCTGGTCATCTCCTGTATTAGATTTGCAGTCTCTGGTCATCTCCTGTATTATATCCGCAGTCTCTGGTCATCTCCTGTATTATATCCGCAGTCTCTGGTCATCTCCTGTATTATATCCGCAGTCTCTGGTCATCTCCTGTATTAGATCCGCAGTCTCTGGTCATCTCTTGTATTAGATCCACAGTCTCTGGTCATCTCCTGTAATAGATCCGCAGTCTCTGGTCATCTCCTATATTATATCTGCAGTCTCTGGTCATCTCCTGTATTATATCCACAGTCTCTGGTCATCTCCTGTATTAGATTTGCAGTCTCTGGTCATCTCCCCTATTAGATTTGCAGTCTCTGGTCATCTCCCCTATTAGATTTGCAGTCTCTGGTCATCTCCTGTATTAGATCCGCAGTCTCTGGTCATCGCCTGTATTATATCCGCAGTCTCTGGTCATCTCCTGTATTATATCCGCAGTCTCTGGTCATCTCCTGTATTATATCCGCAGTCTCTGGTCATCTCCTGTATTAGATTTGCAGTCTCTGGTCTTCTCCTGTATTAGATCCACAGTCTCTGGTCATCTCCTGTATTATATCCGCAGTCTCTGGTCATCTCCTGTATTAGATTTGCAGTCTCTGGTCATCTCCTGTAATAGATCCGCAGTCTCTGGTCATCTCCTGTAATAGATCCGCAGTCTCTGGTCATCTCCTGTATTAGATCCGCAGTCTCTGGTCATCTCCTTTATTAGATTTGCAGTCTCTGGTCATCTCCTGTATTAGATCCGCAGTCTCTGGTCATCTCCTGTATGATATCCGCAGTCTCTGGTCATCTCCTGTATTAGATCCGCAGTCTCTGGTCATCTCCTGTATTAGATCCGCAGTCTCTGGTCATCTCCTGTATTAGATCCGCAGTCTCTGGTCATCTCCTGTATTATATCCGCAGTCTCTGGTCATCTCCTGTATTATATCCGCAGTCTCTGGTCATCTCCTGTATTATATCCGCAGTCTCTGGTCATCTCCTGTATTATATCCGCAGTCTCTGGTCATCTCCTGTATTCTATCTGCAGTCTCTGGTAATCTCCTGTATTATATCCGCAGTCTCTGGTCATCTCCTGTCTTATATCCGCAGTCTCTGGTCATCTCCTGTAATAGATCCGCAGTCTCTGGTCATCTCCTGTATTAGATCCGCAGTCTCTGGTCATCTCCTGTAATAGATCCGCAGTCTCTGGCCATCTCCTGTATTAGATCCGCAGTCTCTGGTCATCTCCTATAATAGATCCGAAGTCTCTGGTCATCTCCTGTCTTATATCCGCAGTCTCTGGTCATCTCCTGTAATAGATCCGCAGTCTCTGGTCATCTCCTGTATTAGATCCGCAGTCTCTGGTCATCTCCTATAATAGATCCGCAGTCTCTGGTCATCTCCTGTATTAGATCCGCAGTCTCTGGTCATCTCTTGTATTAGATCCGCAGTCTCTGGTCATCTCCTGTATTAGATTTGCAGTCTCTGGTCATCTCCTGTATTAGATTTGCAGTCTCTGGTCATCTCCTGTATTAGATTTGCAGTCTCTGGTCATCTCCTTTATTAGATCCGCAGTCTCTGGTCATCTCCTGTATTGGATTTGCAGTCTCTGGTCATCTCCTGTATTATATCCGCAGTCTCTGGTCATCTCCTGTATTAGATTTGCAGTCTCTGGTCATCTCCTCTATTAGATTTGCAGTCTCTGGTCATCTCCCCTATTAGATTTGCAGTCTCTGGTCATCTCCTGTATTAGATCCGCAGAATCTGGTCATCGCCTGTATTATATCCGCAGTCTCTGGTCATCTCCTGTATTATATCCGCAGTCTCTGGTCATCTCCTGTATTATATCCGCAGTCTCTGGTCATCTCCTGTATTAGATTTGCAGTCTCTGGTCATCTCCTCTAATAGATCCGCAGTCTCTGGTCATCTCCTGTAATAGATCCGCAGTCTCTGGTCATCTCCTGTATTAGATCCGCAGTCTCTGGTCATCTCCTTTATTAGATTTGCAGTCTCTGGTCATCTCCTGTATTAGATCCGCAGTCTCTGGTCATCTCCTGTATGATATCCGCAGTCTCTGGTCATCTCCTGTATTAAATCCGCAGTCTCTGGTCATCTCCTGTATTAGATTTGCAGTCTCTGGTCATCTCCTGTATTAGATTTGCAGTCTCTGGTCATCTCCTGTATTATATCCGCAGTCTCTGGTCATCTCCTGTATTATATCCGCAGTCTGTGGTAATCTCCTGTATTATATCCGCAGTCTCTGGTCATCTCCTGTATTAGATCCGCAGTCTCTGGTCATCTCCTGTCTTATATCCGCAGTCTCTGGTTATCTCCTGTAATAGATCCGCAGTCTCTGGTCATCTCCTGTATTAGATCCGCAGTCTCTGGTCATCTCCTGTATTAGATCCGCAGTCTCTGGTCATCTCCTGTAATAGATCCGCAGTCTCTGGTCATCTCCTGTATTATATCTGCAGTCTCTGGTCATCTCCTGTATTAGATTTGCAGTCTCTGGTCATCTCCTCTATTAGATTTGCAGTCTCTGGTCATCTCCTCTATTAAGCCGCGTACACACGGGCGGACTGTATGGCCAACGTAGTCTGTCAGACAATCCGATGGACAGTCCGTCCTACTTTCGAATGAACGGACTTGACCACACACGGATGCACAAACAGTCCGTCGAAAGTTTGCGCGATGACGTGTACAGCACGTACGACGGGACTAGAAATAGGAAGTCCAATACACAGCAATGCAACCTTTCGCCGTGTAAATCCTTTCTGAGCATGCGCCATACTTAGTCCGTCGAACTAGCCTACTCACGAGCGGATTGTCCGCTGAAACCAAAGTACGATGGACAATATTACGGAAACTCTGAAATACTTAGTCCGCCAGACTGCACGCTGAAAAAGTCCGCTGAAGCCCACACACGAGCGGACTGTCCGCTGAAATGTGTTTCGACGGACTAAGTTGGCCAGACAGTCCGCCCGTGTGTACGCGGCTTTAGATTTGCAGTCTCTGGTCATCTCCTGTATTAGATCCGCAGTCTCTGGTCATCTCCTGTATGATATCCGCAGTCTCTGGTCATCTCCTGTATTAGATCCGCAGTCTCTGGTCATCTCCTGTATTAGATTTGCAGTCTCTGGTCATCTCCTGCATTAGATTTGCAGTCTCTGGTCATCTCCTGTATTATATCCGCAGTCTCTGGTCATCTCCTGTATTATATCCGCAGTCTCTGGTAATCTCCTGTATTATATCCGCAGTCTCTGGTCATCTCCTGTATTAGATCCGCAGTCTCTGGTCATCTCCTGTCTTATATCCGCAGTCTCTGGTCATCTCCTGTAATAGATCCGCAGTCTCTGGTCATCTCCTGTATTAGATCCGCAGTCTCTGGTCATCTCCTGTATTAGATCCGCAGTCTCTGGTCATCTCCTGTAATAGATCCGCAGTCTCTGGTCATCTCCTGTATTAGATCCGCAGTCTCTGGTCATCTCCTGTATTAGATCCGCAGTCTCTGGTCATCTCCTGTAATAGATCCGCAGTCTCTGGTCATCTCCTGTATTATATCTGCAGTCTCTGGTCATCTCCTGTATTAGATTTGCAGTCTCTGGTCATCTCCTGTATTAGATCCGCAGTCTCTGGTCATCTCCTGTATTAGATCCGCAGTCTCTGGTCATCTCCTGTATTATATCCGCAGTCTCTGGTCATCTCCTGTATTATATCCGCAGTCTCTGGTCATCTCCTGTATTATATCCGCAGTCTCTGGTCATCTCCTGTATTCGATTTGCGGTCTCTGGTCATCTCCTGTAATAGATCCGCAGTCTCTGGTCATCTCCTGTAATAGATCCGCAGTCTCTGGTCATCTCCTATAATAGATCCGCAGTCTCTGGTCATCTCCTTTATTAGATTTGCAGTCTCTGGTCATCTCCTGTATGATATCCGCAGTATCTGGTCATCTCCTGTATGATATCCGCAGTCTCTGGTCATCTCCTGTATTAGATCCGCAGTCTCTGGTCATCTCCTGTATTAGATTTGCAGTCTCTGGTCATCTCCTGTATTAGATTTGCAGTCTCTGGTCATCTCCTGTATTATATCCGCAGTCTCTGGTCATCTCCTGTATTATATCCGCAGTCTCTGGTCATCTCCTGTATTATATCCGCATTCTCTGGTCATCTCCTGTATTAGATCCGCAGTCTCTGGTCATCTCCTGTATTATATCTGCAGTCTCTGGTCATCTCCTGTATTAGATTTGCAGTCTCTGGTCATCTCCTCTATTAGATTTGCAGTCTCTGGTCATCTCCTCTATTAAGCCGCGTACACACGGGCGGACTGTATGGCCAACGTAGTCTGTCAGACAATCCGATGGACAGTCCGTCCTACTTTCGAATGAACGGACTTGACCACACACGGATGCACAAACAGTCCGTCGAAAGTTTGCGCGATGACGTGTACAGCACATACGACGGGACTAGAAATAGGAAGTCCAATACACAGCAATGCAACCTTTCGCCGTGTAAATCCTTTCTGAGCATGCGCCATACTTAGTCCGTCGAACTAGCCTACTCACGAGCGGATTGTCCGCTGAAACCAAAGTACGATGGACAATATTACGGAAACTCTGAAATACTTAGTCCGCCAGACTGCACGCTGAAAAAGTCCGCTGAAGCCCACACACGAGCGGACTGTCCGCTGAAATGTGTTTCGACGGACTAAGTTGGCCAGACAGTC
Organism: Lithobates pipiens; assembly: GCF_037356315.1. NCBI lineage: Eukaryota > Metazoa > Chordata > Amphibia > Anura > Ranidae > Lithobates > Lithobates pipiens. Next base: position 147,331,625 of record NW_027507790.1, on the reverse strand, counting down.
CGCCCGTGTGTACGCGGCTTTAGATTTGCAGTCTCTGGTCATCTCCTGTATTAGATCCGCAGTCTCTGGTCATCTCCTGTATGATATCCGCAGTCTCTGGTCATCTCCTGTATTAGATCCGCAGTCTCTGGTCATCTCCTGTATTAGATTTGCAGTCTCTGGTCATCTCCTGCATTAGATTTGCAGTCTCTGGTCATCTCCTGTATTATATCCGCAGTCTCTGGTCATCTCCTGTATTATATCCGCAGTCTCTGGTAATCTCCTGTATTATATCCGCAGTCTCTGGTCATCTCCTGTATTAGATCCGCAGTCTCTGGTCATCTCCTGTCTTATATCCGCAGTCTCTGGTCATCTCCTGTAATAGATCCGCAGTCTCTGGTCATCTCCTGTATTAGATCCGCAGTCTCTGGTCATCTCCTGTATTAGATCCGCAGTCTCTGGTCATCTCCTGTAATAGATCCGCAGTCTCTGGTCATCTCCTGTATTAGATCCGCAGTCTCTGGTCATCTCCTGTATTAGATCCGCAGTCTCTGGTCATCTCCTGTAATAGATCCGCAGTCTCTGGTCATCTCCTGTATTATATCTGCAGTCTCTGGTCATCTCCTGTATTAGATTTGCAGTCTCTGGTCATCTCCTGTATTAGATCCGCAGTCTCTGGTCATCTCCTGTATTAGATCCGCAGTCTCTGGTCATCTCCTGTATTAGATCCGCAGTCTCTGGTCATCTCCTGTATTATATCCGCAGTCTCTGGTCATCTCCTGTATTATATCCGCAGTCTCTGGTCATCTCCTGTATTATATCCGCAGTCTCTGGTCATCTCCTGTATTCGATTTGCGGTCTCTGGTCATCTCCTGTAATAGATCCGCAGTCTCTGGTCATCTCCTGTAATAGATCCGCAGTCTCTGGTCATCTCCTGTAATAGATCCGCAGTCTCTGGTCATCTCCTTTATTAGATTTGCAGTCTCTGGTCATCTCCTGTATGATATCCGCAGTCTCTGGTCATCTCCTGTATGATATCCGCAGTCTCTGGTCATCTCCTGTATTAGATCCGCAGTCTCTGGTCATCTCCTGTATTAGATTTGCAGTCTCTGGTCATCTCCTGTATTAGATTTGCAGTCTCTGGTCATCTCCTGTATTATATCCGCAGTCTCTGGTCATCTCCTGTATTATATCCGCAGTCTCTGGTCATCTCCTGTATTATATCCGCATTCTCTGGTCATCTCCTGTATTAGATCCGCAGTCTCTGGTCATCTCCTGTCTTATATCCGCAGTCTCTGGTTATCTCCTGTAATAGATCCGCAGTCTCTGGTCATCTCCTGTATTAGATCCGCAGTCTCTGGTCATCTCCTGTATTAGATCCGCAGTCTCTGGTCATCTCCTGTATTAGATCCGCAGTCTCTGGTCATCTCCTGTAACAGATCCGCAGTCTCTGGTCATCTCCTGTATTAGATCCCCAGTCTCTGGTCATCTCCTGTATTAGATCCGCAGTCTCTGGTCATCTCTTGTAATAGATCCGCAGTCTCTGGTCATCTCCTGTATTATATCTGCAGTCTCTGGTCATCTCCTGTATTATATCCACAGTCTCTGGTCATCTCCTGTATTAGATTTGCAGTCTCTGGTCATCTCCTCTATTAGATTTGCAGTCTCTGGTCATCTCCTCTATTAACCCGCGTACACACGAGCGGACTGTATGGCCAACTTAGTCTGTCAGACAATCCGACGGACAGTCCGTCATACTTTCGAATGAACGGACTTGACCACACACGGATGCACAAACAGTCCGTCGAAAGTTTGCGCGATGACGTGTACAGCACGTACGACGGGACTAGAAATAGGAAGGCCAATACACAGCAATGCAACCTTTCGCCGTGTAAATCCTTTCTGAGCATGCGCCATACTTAGTCCGTCGAACTAGCCTACTCACGAGCGGATTGTCCGCTGAAACCAAAGTACGACGGACAATATTACGGAAATTCCGAAATACTTAGTCTGCCAGACTGCATGCTGAAAAAGTCCGCTGAAGCCCACACACGAGCGGACTGTCCGCTGAAATGTGTTTCGACGGACTAAGTTGGCCAGACAGTCCGCCCCTGTGTACGTGGCTTTAGATTTGCAGTCTCTGGTCATCTCCTGTATTAGATCCGCAGTCTCTGGTCATCTCCTGTATTATATCCGCAGTCTCTGGTCATCTCCTGTATTATATCCGCAGTCTCTGGTCATCTCCTGTATTATATCCGCAGTCTCTGGTCATCTCCTGTATTAGATTTGCAGTCTCTGGTCATCTCCTGTATTAGATCCGCAGTCTCTGGTCATCTCCTGTATGATATCCGCAGTCTCTGGTCATCTCCTGTATTAGATCCGCAGTCTCTGGTCATCTCCTGTATTAGATCCGCAGTCTCTGGTCATCTCCTGTATTAGATTTGCAGTCTCTGGTCATCTCCTGCATTAGATTTGCAGTCTCTGGTCATCTCCTGTATTATATCCGCAGTCTCTGGTCATCTCCTGTATTATATCCGCAGTCTCTGGTCATCTCCTGTATTATATCCGCAGTCTCTGGTCATCTCCTGTATTAGATCCGCAGTCTCTGGTTATCTCCTGTATGATATCCGCAGTCTCTGGTCATCTCCTGTATTAGATCCGCAGTCTCTGGTCATCTCCTGTATTAGATTTGCAGTCTCTGGTCATCTCCTGCATTAGATTTGCAGTCTCTGGTCATCTCCTGTATTATATCCGCAGTCTCTGGTCATCTCCTGTATTATATCCGCAGTCTCTGGTAATCTCCTGTATTATATCCGCAGTCTCTGGTCATCTCCTGTATTAGATCCGCAGTCTCTGGTCATCTCCTGTCTTATATCCGCAGTCTCTGGTCATCTCCTGTAATAGATCCGCAGTCTCTGGTCATCTCCTGTATTAGATCCGCAGTCTCTGGTCATCTCCTGTATTAGATCCGCAGTCTCTGGTCATCTCCTGTAATAGATCCGCAGTCTCTGGTCATCTCCTGTATTAGATCCGCAGTCTCTGGTCATCTCCTGTATTAGATCCGCAGTCTCTGGTCATCTCCTGTAATAGATCCGCAGTCTCTGGTCATCTCCTGTATTATATCTGCAGTCTCTGGTCATCTCCTGTATTAGATTTGCAGTCTCTGGTCATCTCCTGTATTAGATCCGCAGTCTCTGGTCATCTCCTGTATTAGATCCGCAGTCTCTGGTCATCTCCTGTATTAGATCCGCAGTCTCTGGTCATCTCCTGTATTATATCCGCAGTCTCTGGTCATCTCCTGTATTATATCCGCAGTCTCTGGTCATCTCCTGTATTATATCCGCAGTCTCTGGTCATCTCCTGTATTCGATTTGCGGTCTCTGGTCATCTCCTGTAATAGATCCGCAGTCTCTGGTCATCTCCTGTAATAGATCCGCAGTCTCTGGTCATCTCCTGTAATAGATCCGCAGTCTCTGGTCATCTCCTTTATTAGATTTGCAGTCTCTGGTCATCTCCTGTATGATATCCGCAGTCTCTGGTCATCTCCTGTATGATATCCGCAGTCTCTGGTCATCTCCTGTATTAGATCCGCAGTCTCTGGTCATCTCCTGTATTAGATTTGCAGTCTCTGGTCATCTCTTGTAATAGATCCGCAGTCTCTGGTCATCTCCTGTATTATATCTGCAGTCTCTGGTCATCTCCTGTATTATATCCACAGTCTCTGGTCATCTCCTGTATTAGATTTGCAGTCTCTGGTCATCTCCTCTATTAGATTTGCAGTCTCTGGTCATCTCCTCTATTAACCCGCGTACACACGGGCGGACTGTATGGCCAACTTAGTCTGTCAGACAATCCGACGGACAGTCCGTCCTACTTTCGAATGAACGGACTTGACCACACACGGATGCACAAACAGTCCGTCGAAAGTTTGCGCGATGACGTGTACAGCACATACGACGGGACTAGAAATAGGAAGTCCAATACACAGCAATGCAACCTTTCGCCGTGTAAATCCTTTCTGAGCATGCGCCATACTTAGTCCGTCGAACTAGCCTACTCACGAGCGGATTGTCCGCTGAAACCAAAGTACGATGGACAATATTACGGAAACTCTGAAATACTTAGTCCGCCAGACTGCACGCTGAAAAAGTCCGCTGAAGCCCACACACGAGCGGACTGTCCGCTGAAATGTGTTTCGACGGACTAAGTTGGCCAGACAGTCCGCCCGTGTGTACGCGGCTTTAGATTTGCAGTCTCTGGTCATCTCCTGTATTAGATCCGCAGTCTCTGGTCATCTCCTGGATCCGCAGTCTCTGGTCATCTCCTGTATTAGATTTGCAGTCTCTGGTCATCTCCTGCATTAGATTTGCAGTCTCTGGTCATCTCCTGTATTATATCCGCAGTCTCTGGTCATCTCCTGTATTATATCCGCAGTCTCTGGTAATCTCCTGTATTATATCCGCAGTCTCTGGTCATCTCCTGTATTAGATCCGCAGTCTCTGGTCATCTCCTGTCTTATATCCGCAGTCTCTGGTCATCTCCTGTAATAGATCCGCAGTCTCTGGTCATCTCCTGTATTAGATCCGCAGTCTCTGGTCATCTCCTGTATTAGATCCGCAGTCTCTGGTCATCTCCTGTAATAGATCCGCAGTCTCTGGTCATCTCCTGTATTAGATCCGCAGTCTCTGGTCATCTCCTGTATTAGATCCGCAGTCTCTGGTCATCTCCTGTAATAGATCCGCAGTCTCTGGTCATCTCCTGTATTATATCTGCAGTCTCTGGTCATCTCCTGTATTAGATTTGCAGTCTCTGGTCATCTCCTGTATTAGATCCGCAGTCTCTGGTCATCTCCTGTATTAGATCCGCAGTCTCTGGTCATCTCCTGTATTAGATCCGCAGTCTCTGGTCATCTCCTGTATTATATCCGCAGTCTCTGGTCATCTCCTGTATTATATCCGCAGTCTCTGGTCATCTCCTGTATTATATCCGCAGTCTCTGGTCATCTCCTGTATTCGATTTGCGGTCTCTGGTCATCTCCTGTAATAGATCCGCAGTCTCTGGTCATCTCCTGTAATAGATCCGCAGTCTCTGGTCATCTCCTGTAATAGATCCGCAGTCTCTGGTCATCTCCTTTATTAGATTTGCAGTCTCTGGTCATCTCCTGTATGATATCCGCAGTCTCTGGTCATCTCCTGTATGATATCCGCAGTCTCTGGTCATCTCCTGTATTAGATCCGCAGTCTCTGGTCATCTCCTGTATTAGATTTGCAGTCTCTGGTCATCTCCTGTATTAGATTTGCAGTCTCTGGTCATCTCCTGTATTATATCCGCAGTCTCTGGTCATCTCTTGTATTATATCCGCAGTCTCTGGTCATCTCCTGTATTATATCCGCATTCTCTGGTCATCTCCTGTATTAGATCCGCAGTCTCTGGTCATCTCCTGTCTTATATCCGCAGTCTCTGGTTATCTCCTGTAATAGATCCGCAGTCTCTGGTCATCTCCTGTATTAGATCCGCAGTCTCTGGTCATCTCCTGTATTAGATCCGCAGTCTCTGGTCATCTCCTGTATTAGATCCGTAGTCTCTGGTCATCTCCTGTAACAGATCCGCAGTCTCTGGTCATCTCCTGTATTAGATCCCCAGTCTCTGGTCATCTCCTGTATTAGATCCGCAGTCTCTGGTCATCTCTTGTAATAGATCCGCAGTCTCTGGTCATCTCCTGTATTATATCTGCAGTCTCTGGTCATCTCCTGTATTATATCCACAGTCTCTGGTCATCTCCTGTATTAGATTTGCAGTCTCTGGTCATCTCCTCTATTAGATTTGCAGTCTCTGGTCATCTCCTCTATTAACCCGCGTACACACGAGCGGACTGTATGGCCAACTTAGTCTGTCAGACAATCCGACGGACAGTCCGTCATACTTTCGAATGAACGGACTTGACCACACACGGATGCACAAACAGTCCGTCGAAAGTTTGCGCGATGACGTGTACAGCACGTACGACGGGACTAGAAATAGGAAGGCCAATACACAGCAATGCAACCTTTCGCCGTGTAAATCCTTTCTGAGCATGCGCCATACTTAGTCCGTCGAACTAGCCTACTCACGAGCGGATTGTCCGCTGAAACCAAAGTACGACGGACAATATTACGGAAATTCCGAAATACTTAGTCTGCCAGACTGCATGCTGAAAAAGTCCGCTGAAGCCCACACACGAGCGGACTGTCCGCTGAAATGTGTTTCGACGGACTAAGTTGGCCAGACAGTCCGCCCCTGTGTACGTGGCTTTAGATTTGCAGTCTCTGGTCATCTCCTGTATTAGATCCGCAGTCTCTGGTCATCTCCTGTATTATATCCGCAGTCTCTGGTCATCTCCTGTATTATATCCGCAGTCTCTGGTCATCTCCTGTATTATATCCGCAGTCTCTGGTCATCTCCTGTATTAGATTTGCAGTCTCTGGTCATCTCCTGTATTAGATCCGCAGTCTCTGGTCATCTCCTGTATGATATCCGCAGTCTCTGGTCATCTCCTGTATTAGATCCGCAGTCTCTGGTCATCTCCTGTATTAGATCCGCAGTCTCTGGTCATCTCCTGTATTAGATTTGCAGTCTCTGGTCATCTCCTGCATTAGATTTGCAGTCTCTGGTCATCTCCTGTATTATATCCGCAGTCTCTGGTCATCTCCTGTATTATATCCGCAGTCTCTGGTCATCTCCTGTATTATATCCGCAGTCTCTGGTCATCTCCTGTATTAGATCCGCAGTCTCTGGTTATCTCCTGTATGATATCCGCAGTCTCTGGTCATCTCCTGTATTAGATCCGCAGTCTCTGGTCATCTCCTGTATTAGATTTGCAGTCTCTGGTCATCTCCTGCATTAGATTTGCAGTCTCTGGTCATCTCCTGTATTATATCCGCAGTCTCTGGTCATCTCCTGTATTATATCCGCAGTCTCTGGTAATCTCCTGTATTATATCCGCAGTCTCTGGTCATCTCCTGTATTAGATCCGCAGTCTCTGGTCATCTCCTGTCTTATATCCGCAGTCTCTGGTCATCTCCTGTAATAGATCCGCAGTCTCTGGTCATCTCCTGTATTAGATCCGCAGTCTCTGGTCATCTCCTGTATTAGATCCGCAGTCTCTGGTCATCTCCTGTAATAGATCCGCAGTCTCTGGTCATCTCCTGTATTAGATCCGCAGTCTCTGGTCATCTCCTGTATTAGATCCGCAGTCTCTGGTCATCTCCTGTAATAGATCCGCAGTCTCTGGTCATCTCCTGTATTATATCTGCAGTCTCTGGTCATCTCCTGTATTAGATTTGCAGTCTCTGGTCATCTCCTGTATTAGATCCGCAGTCTCTGGTCATCTCCTGTATTAGATCCGCAGTCTCTGGTCATCTCCTGTATTAGATCCGCAGTCTCTGGTCATCTCCTGTATTATATCCGCAGTCTCTGGTCATCTCCTGTATTATATCCGCAGTCTCTGGTCATCTCCTGTATTATATCCGCAGTCTCTGGTCATCTCCTGTATTCGATTTGCGGTCTCTGGTCATCTCCTGTAATAGATCCGCAGTCTCTGGTCATCTCCTGTAATAGATCCGCAGTCTCTGGTCATCTCCTGTAATAGATCCGCAGTCTCTGGTCATCTCCTTTATTAGATTTGCAGTCTCTGGTCATCTCCTGTATGATATCCGCAGTCTCTGGTCATCTCCTGTATGATATCCGCAGTCTCTGGTCATCTCCTGTATTAGATCCGCAGTCTCTGGTCATCTCCTGTATTAGATCCGCAGTCTCTGGTCATCTCCTGTATTAGATTTGCAGTCTCTGGTCATCTCCTGTATTAGATCCGCAGTCTCTGGTCATCTCCTGTATTATATCTGCAGTCTCTGGTCATCTCCTGTATTATATCCACAGTCTCTGGTCATCTCCTGTATTAGATTTGCAGTCTCTGGTCATCTCCTCTATTAGATTTGCAGTCTCTGGTCATCTCCTCTATTAACCCGCGTACACACGGGCGGACTGTATGGCCAACTTAGTCTGTCAGACAATCCGACGGACAGTCCGTCCTACTTTCGAATGAACGGACTTGACCACACACGGATGCACAAACAGTCCGTCGAAAGTTTGCGCGATGACGTGTACAGCACGTACGACGGGACTAGAAATAGGAAGTCCAATACACAGCAATGCAACCTTTCGCCGTGTAAATCCTTTCTGAGCATGCGCCATACTTAGTCCGTCGAACTAGCCTACTCACGAGCGGATTGTCCGCTGAAACCAAAGTACGATGGACAATATTACGGAAATTCCGAAATACTTAGTCTGCCAGACTGCATGCTGAAAAAGTCCGCTGAAGCCCACACACGAGCGGACTGTCCGCTGAAATGTGTTTCGACGGACTAAGTTGGCCAGACAGTCCGCCCCTGTGTACGTGGCTTTAGATTTGCAGTCTCTGGTCATCTCCTGTATTAGATCCGCAGTCTCTGGTCATCTCCTGTATTATATCCGCAGTCTCTGGTCATCTCCTGTATTATATCCGCAGTCTCTGGTCATCTCCTGTATTATATCCGCAGTCTCCAGTCATCTCCTGAATTCGATTTGCAGTCTCTGGTCATCTCCTGTATTAGATTTGCAGTCTCTGGTCATCTCCTGTATTAGATCCGCAGTCTCTGGTCATCTCCTGTATGATATCCGCAGTCTCTGGTCATCTCCTGTATTAGATCCGCAGTCTCTGGTCATCTCCTGTATTAGATTTGCAGTCTCTGGTCATCTCCTGTATTAGATTTGCAGTCTCTGGTCATCTCCTGTATTATATCCGCAGTCTCTGGTCATCTCCTGTATTATATCCGCAGTCTCTGGTAATCTCCTGTATTAGATCCGCAGTCTCTGGTCATCTCCTGTATTATATCCGCAGTCTCTGGTCATCTCCTGTATTATATCTGCAGTCTCTGGTCATCTCCTGTATTATATCCGCAGTCTCCGGTCATCTCCTGAATTCGATTTGCAGTCTCTGGTCATCTCCTGTATTAGATTTGCAGTCTCTGGTCATCTCCTGTATTAGATCCGCAGTCTCTGGTCATCTCCTGTATGATATCCGCAGTCTCTGGTCATCTCCTGTATTAGATCCGCAGTCTCTGGTCATCTCCTGTATTAGATTTGCAGTCTCTGGTCATCTCCTGTATTAGATTTGCAGTCTCTGGTCATCTCCTGTATTATATCCGCAGTCTCTGGTCATCTCCTGTATTATATCCGCAGTCTCTGGTAATCTCCTGTATTATATCCGCAGTCTCTGGTCATCTCCTGTATTAGATCCGCAGTCTCTGGTCATCTCCTGTCTTATATCCGCAGTCTCTGGTCATCTCCTGTAATAGATCCGCAGTCTCTGGTCATCTCCTGTATTAGATCCGCAGTCTCTGGTCATCTCCTGTATTAGATCCGCAGTCTCTGGTCATCTCCTGTAATAGATCCGCAGTCTCTGGTCATCTCCTGTATTAGATCCGCAGTCTCTGGTCATCTCCTGTATTAGATCCGCAGTCTCTGGTCAGCTCCTGTAATAGATCCGCAGTCTCTGGTCATCTCCTGTATTATATCTGCAGTCTCTGGTCATCTCCTGTATTATATCCACAGTCTCTGGTCATCTCCTGTATTAGATTTGCAGTCTCTGGTCATCTCCTCTATTAGATTTGCAGTCTCTGGTCATCTCCTGTATTATATCCACAGTCTCTGGTCATCTCCTGTATTAGATTTGCAGTCTCTGGTCATCTCCTCTATTAGATTTGCAGCCTCTGGTCATCTCCTCTATTAGATTTGCAGTCTCTGGTCCTCTCCTGTATTAGATCCGCAGTCTCTGGTCATCTCCTGTATTATATCCGCAGTCTCTGGTCATCTCCTGTATTATATCCGCAGTCTCTGGTCATCTCCTGTATTATATCCGCAGTCTCTAGTCATCTCCTGAATTCGATTTGCAGTCTCTGGTCATCTCCTGTATTAGATTTGCAGTCTCTGGTCATCTCCTGTATTAGATCCGCAGTCTCTGGTCATCTCCTGTATTATATCCGCAGTCTCTGGTCATCGCCTATAATATAAACTGCAGTCTCTGGTCATCTCCTGTATTAGATCCGCAGTCTCTGGTCATCTCCTGTATTAGATTTGCAGTCTCTGGTCATCTCCTGTATTAGATTTGCAGTCTCTGGTCATCTCCTGTATTAGATTTGCAGTCTCTGGTCATCTCCTTTATTAGATCCGCAGTCTCTGGTCATCTCCTGTATTGGATTTGCAGTCTCTGGTCATCTCCTGTATTATATCCGCAGTCTCTGGTCATCTCCTGTATTAGATTTGCAGTCTCTGGTCATCTCCTGTATTAGATCCGCAGTCTCTGGTCATCTCCTGTATTAGATCCGCAGTCTCTGGTCATCTCCTGTATTAGATTTGCAGTCTCTGGTCATCTCCTGTATTCGATTTGCAGTCTCTGGTCTTCTCCTGTATTAGATCCGCAGTCTCTGGTCATCTCCTGTATTCGATTTGCAGTCTCTGGTCATCTCCTGTCTTATATCCGCAGTCTCAGGTCATCTCCTGTAATAGATCCGCAGTCTCTGGTCATCTCCTGTATTAGATCCGCAGTCTCTGGTAATCTCCTGTATTAGATCCGCAGTCTCTGGTCATCTCCTGTAATAGATCCGCAGTCTCTGGTCATCTCCTGTATTATATCTGCAGTCTCTGGTCATCTCCTGTATTATATCCACAGTCTCTGGTCATCTCCTGTATTAGATTTGCAGTCTCTGGTCATCTCCTCTATTAGATTTGCAGTCTCTGGTCATCTCCTGTATTAGATTTGCAGTCTCTGGTCATCTCCTGTATTATATCCGCAGTCTCTGGTCATCTCCTGTATTATATCCGCAGTCTCTGGTAATCTCCTGTATTATATCCGCAGTCTCTGGTCATCTCCTGTATTAGATCCGCAGTCTCTGGTCATCTCCTGTCTTATATCCTCAGTCTCTGGTCATCTCCTGTAATAGATCCGCAGTCTCTGGTCATCTCCTGTATTAGATCCGCAGTCTCTGGTCATCTCCTGTATTAGATCCGCAGTCTCTGGTCATCTCCTGTATTAGATCCGCAGTCTCTGGTCATCTCCTGTATTAGATCCGCAGTCTCTGGTCATCTCCTGTATTAGATCCGCAGTCTCTGGTCATCTCCTGTATTATATCTGCAGTCTCTGGTCATCTCCTGTATTATATCCACAGTCTCTGGTCATCTCCTGTATTAGATTTGCAGTCTCTGGTCATCTCCTCTATTAGATTTGCAGTCTCTGGTCATCTCCTGTATTAGATCCGCAGTCTCTGGTCATCTCCTGTATTATATCCGCAGTCTCTGGTCATCTCCTGTATTATATCCGCAGTCTCTGGTCATCTCCTGTATTATATCCGCAGTCTCTAGTCATCTCCTGAATTCGATTTGCAGTCTCTGGTCATCTCCTGTATTAGATTTGCAGTCTCTGGTCATCTCCTGTATTAGATCCGCAGTCTCTGGTCATCTCCTGTATTATATCTGCAGTCTCTGGTCATCACCTATAATAGAACTGCAGTCTCTGGTCATCTCCTGTATTAGATCCGCAGTCTCTGGTCATCTCCTGTATTAGATTTGCAGTCTCTGGTCATCTCCTGTATTAGATTTGCAGTCTCTGGTCATCTCCTGTATTAGATCTGCAGTCTCTGGTCATCTCCTGTATTGGATTTGCAGTCTCTGGTCATCTCCTGTATTATATCCGCAGTCTCTGGTCATCTCCTGTATTATATCCGCAGTCTCTGGTCATCTCCTGTATTAGATTTGCAGTCTCTGGTCATCTCCTGTATTATATCCGCAGTCTCAGGTCATCTCCTGTAATAGATCCGCAGTCTCTGGTCATCTCCTGTATTATATCCGCAGTCTCTGGTCATCTCCTGTATTATATCCGCAGTCTCTGGTCATCTCCTGTATTAGATTTGCAGTCTCTGGTCATCTCCTGTATTAGATCCGCAGTCTCTGGTCATCTCCTGTATTAGATCCGCAGTCTCTGGTCATCTCCTGTATTAGATTTGCAGTCTCTGGTCATCTCCTGTATTAGATTTGCAGTCTCTGGTCTTCTCCTGTATTAGATCCGCAGTCTCTGGTCATCTCCTGTATTCGATTTGCAGTCTCTGGTCATCTCCTGTCTTATATCCGCAGTCTCAGGTCATCTCCTGTAATAGATCCGCAGTCTCTGGTCATCTCCTGTATTAGATCCGCAGTCTCTGGTAATCTCCTGTATTAGATCCGCAGTCTCTGGTCATCTCCTGTAATAGATCCGCAGTCTCTGGTCATCTCCTGTATTATATCTGCAGTCTCTGGTCATCTCCTGTATTAGATTTGCAGTCTCTGGTCATCTCCTGTATTAGATTTGCAGTCTCTGGTCATCTCCTCTATTAGATTTGCAGTCTCTGGTCATCTCCTGTATTAGATTTGCAGTCTCTGGTCATCTCCTGTATTATATCCGCAGTCTCTGGTCATCTCCTGTATTATATCCGCAGTCTCTGGTCATCTCCTGTATTATATCCGCAGTCTCTGGTAATCTCCTGTATTATATCCGCAGTCTCTGGTCATCTCCTGTATTAGATCCGCAGTCTCTGGTCATCTCCTGTCTTATATCCGCAGTCTCTGGTCATCTCCTGTAATAGATCCGCAGTCTCTGGTCATCTCCTGTATTAGATCCGCAGTCTCTGGTCATCTCCTGTATTAGATCCGCAGTCTCTGGTCATCTCCTGTAATAGATCCGCAGTCTCTGGTCATCTCCTGTATTAGATCCGCAGTCTCTGGTCATCTCCTGTATTAGATCCGCAGTCTCTGGTCATCTCCTGTAATAGATCCGCAGTCTCTGGTCATCTCCTGTATTATATCTGCAGTCTCTGGTCATCTCCTGTATTATATCCACAGTCTCTGGTCATCTCCTGTATTAGATTTGCAGTCTCTGGTCATCTCCTCTATTAGATTTGCAGTCTCTGGTCATCTCCTCTATTAGATTTGCAGTCTCTGGTCATCTCCTGTATTAGATCCGCAGTCTCTGGTCATCTCCTGTATTATATCCGCAGTCTCTGGTCATCTCCTGTATTATATCCGCAGTCTCTGGTCATCTCCTGTATTATATCCGCAGTCTCTAGTCATCTCCTGAATTTGATTTGCAGTCTCTGGTCATCTCCTGTATTAGATTTGCAGTCTCTGGTCATCTCCTGTATTAGATCCGCAGTCTCTGGTCATCTCCTGTATTATATCTGCAGTCTCTGGTCATCGCCTATAATAGAACTGCAGTCTCTGGTCATCTCCTGTATTAGATCCGCAGTCTCTGGTCATCTCCTGTATTAGATTTGCAGTCTCTGGTCATCTCCTGTATTAGATTTGCAGTCTCTGGTCATCTCCTGTATTCGATTTGCAGTCTCTGGTCATCTCCTTTATTAGATCCGCAGTCTCTGGTCATCTCCTGTATTGGATTTGCAGTCTCTGGTCATCTCCTGTATTATATCCGCAGTCTCTGGTCATCACCTATAATAGAACTGCAGTCTCTGGTCATCTCCTGTATTAGATCCGCAGTCTCTGGTCATCTCCTGTATTAGATTTGCAGTCTCTGGTCATCTCCTGTATTAGATTTGCAGTCTCTGGTCATCTCCTGTATTAGATCTGCAGTCTCTGGTCATCTCCTGTATTGGATTTGCAGTCTCTGGTCATCTCCTGTATTATATCCGCAGTCTCTGGTCATCTCCTGTATTATATCCGCAGTCTCTGGTCATCTCCTGTATTAGATTTGCAGTCTCTGGTCATCTCCTGTATTATATCCGCAGTCTCAGGTCATCTCCTGTAATAGATCCGCAGTCTCTGGTCATCTCCTGTATTATATCCGCAGTCTCTGGTCATCTCCTGTATTATATCCGCAGTCTCTGGTCATCTCCTGTATTAGATTTGCAGTCTCTGGTCATCTCCTGTATTAGATCCGCAGTCTCTGGTCATCTCCTGTATTAGATCCGCAGTCTCTGGTCATCTCCTGTATTAGATTTGCAGTCTCTGGTCATCTCCTGTATTAGATTTGCAGTCTCTGGTCTTCTCCTGTATTAGATCCGCAGTCTCTGGTCATCTCCTGTATTCGATTTGCAGTCTCTGGTCATCTCCTGTCTTATATCCGCAGTCTCAGGTCATCTCCTGTAATAGATCCGCAGTCTCTGGTCATCTCCTGTATTAGATCCGCAGTCTCTGGTAATCTCCTGTATTAGATCCGCAGTCTCTGGTCATCTCCTGTAATAGATCCGCAGTCTCTGGTCATCTCCTGTATTATATCTGCAGTCTCTGGTCATCTCCTGTATTATATCCACAGTCTCTGGTCATCTCCTGTATTAGATTTGCAGTCTCTGGTCATCTCCTCTATTAGATTTGCAGTCTCTGGTCATCTCCTGTATTAGATTTGCAGTCTCTGGTCATCTCCTGTATTATATCCGCAGTCTCTGGTCATCTCCTGTATTATATCCGCAGTCTCTGGTCATCTCCTGTATTATATCCGCAGTCTCTGGTAATCTCCTGTATTATATCCGCAGTCTCTGGTCATCTCCTGTATTAGATCCGCAGTCTCTGGTCATCTCCTGTCTTATATCCGCAGTCTCTGGTCATCTCCTGTAATAGATCCGCAGTCTCTGGTCATCTCCTGTATTAGATCCGCAGTCTCTGGTCATCTCCTGTATTAGATCCGCAGTCTCTGGTCATCTCTTGTAATAGATCCGCAGTCTCTGGTCATCTCCTGTATTAGATCCGCAGTCTCTGGTCATCTCCTGTATTAGATCCGCAGTCTCTGGTCATCTCCTGTAATAGATCCGCAGTCTCTGGTCATCTCCTGTATTATATCTGCAGTCTCTGGTCATCTCCTGTATTATATCCACAGTCTCTGGTCATCTCCTGTATTAGATTTGCAGTCTCTGGTCATCTCCTCTATTAGATTTGCAGTCTCTGGTCATCTCCTCTATTAGATTTGCAGTCTCTGGTCATCTCCTGTATTAGATCCGCAGTCTCTGGTCATCTCCTGTATTATATCCGCAGTCTCTGGTCATCTCCTGTATTATATCCGCAGTCTCTGGTCATCTCCTGTATTATATCCGCAGTCTCTAGTCATCTCCTGAATTTGATTTGCAGTCTCTGGTCATCTCCTGTATTAGATTTGCAGTCTCTGGTCATCTCCTGTATTAGATCCGCAGTCTCTGGTCATCTCCTGTATTATATCTGCAGTCTCTGGTCATCGCCTATAATAGAACTGCAGTCTCTGGTCATCTCCTGTATTAGATCCGCAGTCTCTGGTCATCTCCTGTATTAGATTTGCAGTCTCTGGTCATCTCCTGTATTAGATTTGCAGTCTCTGGTCATCTCCTGTATTCGATTTGCAGTCTCTGGTCATCTCCTTTATTAGATCCGCAGTCTCTGGTCATCTCCTGTATTGGATTTGCAGTCTCTGGTCATCTCCTGTATTATATCCGCAGTCTCTGGTCATCTCCTGTATTAGATTTGCAGTCTCTGGTCATCTCCTGTATTATATCCGCAGTCTGTGGTCATCTCCTGTAATAGATCCGCAGTCTCTGGTCATCTCCTGTATTATATCCGCAGTCTCTGGTCATCTCCTGTATTATATCCGCAGTCTCTGGTCATCTCCTGTATTAGTTCCGCAGTCTCTGGTCATCTCCTGTATTAGATCCGCAGTCTCTGGTCATCTCCTGTATTATATCCGCAGTCTCTGGTCATCTCCTGTATTATATCCGCAGTCTCTGGTCATCTCCTGTATTATATCCGCAGTCTCCAGTCATCTCCTGAATTCGATTTGCAGTCTCTGGTCATCTCCTGTATTAGATTTGCAGTCTCTGGTCATCTCCTGTATTAGATCCGCAGTCTCTGGTCATCTCCTGTATGATATCCGCAGTCTCTGGTCATCTCCTGTATTAGATCCGCAGTCTCTGGTCATCTCCTGTATTAGATTTGCAGTCTCTGGTGATCTCCTGTATTAGATTTGCAGTCTCTGGTCATCTCCTGTATTATATCCGCAGTCTCTGGTCATCTCCTGTATTATATCCGCAGTCTCTGGTAATCTCCTGTATTAGATCCGCAGTCTCTGGTCATCTCCTGTATTATATCCGCAGTCTCTGGTCATCTCCTGTATTATATCTGCAGTCTCTGGTCATCTCCTGTATTATATCCGCAGTCTCCGGTCATCTCCTGAATTCGATTTGCAGTCTCTGGTCATCTCCTGTATTAGATTTGCAGTCTCTGGTCATCTCCTGTATTAGATCCGCAGTCTCTGGTCATCTCCTGTATGATATCCGCAGTCTCTGGTCATCTCCTGTATTAGATCCGCAGTCTCTGGTCATCTCCTGTATTAGATTTGCAGTCTCTGGTCATCTCCTGTATTAGATTTGCAGTCTCTGGTCATCTCCTGTATTATATCCGCAGTCTCTGGTCATCTCCTGTATTATATCCGCAGTCTCTGGTAATCTCCTGTATTATATCCGCAGTCTCTGGTCATCTCCTGTATTAGATCCGCAGTCTCTGGTCATCTCCTGTCTTATATCCGCAGTCTCTGGTCATCTCCTGTAATAGATCCGCAGTCTCTGGTCATCTCCTGTATTAGATCCGCAGTCTCTGGTCATCTCCTGTATTAGATCCGCAGTCTCTGGTCATCTCCTGTAATAGATCCGCAGTCTCTGGTCATCTCCTGTATTAGATCCGCAGTCTCTGGTCATCTCCTGTATTAGATCCGCAGTCTCTGGTCAGCTCCTGTAATAGATCCGCAGTCTCTGGTCATCTCCTGTATTATATCTGCAGTCTCTGGTCATCTCCTGTATTATATCCACAGTCTCTGGTCATCTCCTGTATTAGATTTGCAGTCTCTGGTCATCTCCTCTATTAGATTTGCAGTCTCTGGTCATCTCCTGTATTATATCCACAGTCTCTGGTCATCTCCTGTATTAGATTTGCAGTCTCTGGTCATCTCCTCTATTAGATTTGCAGCCTCTGGTCATCTCCTCTATTAGATTTGCAGTCTCTGGTCCTCTCCTGTATTAGATCCGCAGTCTCTGGTCATCTCCTGTATTATATCCGCAGTCTCTGGTCATCTCCTGTATTATATCCGCAGTCTCTGGTCATCTCCTGTATTATATCCGCAGTCTCTAGTCATCTCCTGAATTCGATTTGCAGTCTCTGGTCATCTCCTGTATTAGATTTGCAGTCTCTGGTCATCTCCTGTATTAGATCCGCAGTCTCTGGTCATCTCCTGTATTATATCCGCAGTCTCTGGTCATCGCCTATAATATAAACTGCAGTCTCTGGTCATCTCCTGTATTAGATCCGCAGTCTCTGGTCATCTCCTGTATTAGATTTGCAGTCTCTGGTCATCTCCTGTATTAGATTTGCAGTCTCTGGTCATCTCCTGTATTAGATTTGCAGTCTCTGGTCATCTCCTTTATTAGATCCGCAGTCTCTGGTCATCTCCTGTATTGGATTTGCAGTCTCTGGTCATCTCCTGTATTATATCCGCAGTCTCTGGTCATCTCCTGTATTAGATTTGCAGTCTCTGGTCATCTCCTGTATTAGATCCGCAGTCTCTGGTCATCTCCTGTATTAGATCCGCAGTCTCTGGTCATCTCCTGTATTAGATTTGCAGTCTCTGGTCATCTCCTGTATTCGATTTGCAGTCTCTGGTCTTCTCCTGTATTAGATCCGCAGTCTCTGGTCATCTCCTGTATTCGATTTGCAGTCTCTGGTCATCTCCTGTCTTATATCCGCAGTCTCAGGTCATCTCCTGTAATAGATCCGCAGTCTCTGGTCATCTCCTGTATTAGATCCGCAGTCTCTGGTAATCTCCTGTATTAGATCCGCAGTCTCTGGTCATCTCCTGTAATAGATCCGCAGTCTCTGGTCATCTCCTGTATTATATCTGCAGTCTCTGGTCATCTCCTGTATTATATCCACAGTCTCTGGTCATCTCCTGTATTAGATTTGCAGTCTCTGGTCATCTCCTCTATTAGATTTGCAGTCTCTGGTCATCTCCTCTATTAGATTTGCAGTCTCTGGTCATCTCCTGTATTATATCCGCAGTCTCTGGTCATCTCCTGTATTATATCCGCAGTCTCTGGTCATCTCCTGTATTATATCCGCAGTCTCTGGTCATCTCCTGTATTAGATCCGCAGTCTCTGGTCATCTCCTGTCTTATATCCTCAGTCTCTGGTCATCTCCTGTAATAGATCCGCAGTCTCTGGTCATCTCCTGTATTAGATCCGCAGTCTCTGGTCATCTCCTGTATTAGATCCGCAGTCTCTGGTCATCTCCTGTATTAGATCCGCAGTCTCTGGTCATCTCCTGTATTAGATCCGCAGTCTCTGGTCATCTCCTGTATTAGATCCGCAGTCTCTGGTCATCTCCTGTATTATATCTGCAGTCTCTGGTCATCTCCTGTATTATATCCACAGTCTCTGGTCATCTCCTGTATTAGATTTGCAGTCTCTGGTCATCTCCTCTATTAGATTTGCAGTCTCTGGTCATCTCCTGTATTAGATCCGCAGTCTCTGGTCATCTCCTGTATTATATCCGCAGTCTCTGGTCATCTCCTGTATTATATCCGCAGTCTCTGGTCATCTCCTGTATTATATCCGCAGTCTCTAGTCATCTCCTGAATTCGATTTGCAGTCTCTGGTCATCTCCTGTATTAGATTTGCAGTCTCTGGTCATCTCCTGTATTAGATCCGCAGTCTCTGGTCATCTCCTGTATTATATCTGCAGTCTCTGGTCATCACCTATAATAGAACTGCAGTCTCTGGTCATCTCCTGTATTAGATCCGCAGTCTCTGGTCATCTCCTGTATTAGATTTGCAGTCTCTGGTCATCTCCTGTATTAGATTTGCAGTCTCTGGTCATCTCCTGTATTAGATCTGCAGTCTCTGGTCATCTCCTGTATTGGATTTGCAGTCTCTGGTCATCTCCTGTATTATATCCGCAGTCTCTGGTCATCTCCTGTATTATATCCGCAGTCTCTGGTCATCTCCTGTATTAGATTTGCAGTCTCTGGTCATCTCCTGTATTATATCCGCAGTCTCAGGTCATCTCCTGTAATAGATCCGCAGTCTCTGGTCATCTCCTGTATTATATCCGCAGTCTCTGGTCATCTCCTGTATTATATCCGCAGTCTCTGGTCATCTCCTGTATTAGATTTGCAGTCTCTGGTCATCTCCTGTATTAGATCCGCAGTCTCTGGTCATCTCCTGTATTAGATCCGCAGTCTCTGGTCATCTCCTGTATTAGATTTGCAGTCTCTGGTCATCTCCTGTATTAGATTTGCAGTCTCTGGTCTTCTCCTGTATTAGATCCGCAGTCTCTGGTCATCTCCTGTATTCGATTTGCAGTCTCTGGTCATCTCCTGTCTTATATCCGCAGTCTCAGGTCATCTCCTGTAATAGATCCGCAGTCTCTGGTCATCTCCTGTATTAGATCCGCAGTCTCTGGTAATCTCCTGTATTAGATCCGCAGTCTCTGGTCATCTCCTGTAATAGATCCGCAGTCTCTGGTCATCTCCTGTATTATATCTGCAGTCTCTGGTCATCTCCTGTATTAGATTTGCAGTCTCTGGTCATCTCCTGTATTAGATTTGCAGTCTCTGGTCATCTCCTCTATTAGATTTGCAGTCTCTGGTCATCTCCTGTATTAGATTTGCAGTCTCTGGTCATCTCCTGTATTATATCCGCAGTCTCTGGTCATCTCCTGTATTATATCCGCAGTCTCTGGTCATCTCCTGTATTATATCCGCAGTCTCTGGTAATCTCCTGTATTATATCCGCAGTCTCTGGTCATCTCCTGTATTAGATCCGCAGTCTCTGGTCATCTCCTGTCTTATATCCGCAGTCTCTGGTCATCTCCTGTAATAGATCCGCAGTCTCTGGTCATCTCCTGTATTAGATCCGCAGTCTCTGGTCATCTCCTGTATTAGATCCGCAGTCTCTGGTCATCTCCTGTAATAGATCCGCAGTCTCTGGTCATCTCCTGTATTAGATCCGCAGTCTCTGGTCATCTCCTGTATTAGATCCGCAGTCTCTGGTCATCTCCTGTAATAGATCCGCAGTCTCTGGTCATCTCCTGTATTATATCTGCAGTCTCTGGTCATCTCCTGTATTATATCCACAGTCTCTGGTCATCTCCTGTATTAGATTTGCAGTCTCTGGTCATCTCCTCTATTAGATTTGCAGTCTCTGGTCATCTCCTCTATTAGATTTGCAGTCTCTGGTCATCTCCTGTATTAGATCCGCAGTCTCTGGTCATCTCCTGTATTATATCCGCAGTCTCTGGTCATCTCCTGTATTATATCCGCAGTCTCTGGTCATCTCCTGTATTATATCCGCAGTCTCTAGTCATCTCCTGAATTTGATTTGCAGTCTCTGGTCATCTCCTGTATTAGATTTGCAGTCTCTGGTCATCTCCTGTATTAGATCCGCAGTCTCTGGTCATCTCCTGTATTATATCTGCAGTCTCTGGTCATCGCCTATAATAGAACTGCAGTCTCTGGTCATCTCCTGTATTAGATCCGCAGTCTCTGGTCATCTCCTGTATTAGATTTGCAGTCTCTGGTCATCTCCTGTATTAGATTTGCAGTCTCTGGTCATCTCCTGTATTCGATTTGCAGTCTCTGGTCATCTCCTTTATTAGATCCGCAGTCTCTGGTCATCTCCTGTATTGGATTTGCAGTCTCTGGTCATCTCCTGTATTATATCCGCAGTCTCTGGTCATCACCTATAATAGAACTGCAGTCTCTGGTCATCTCCTGTATTAGATCCGCAGTCTCTGGTCATCTCCTGTATTAGATTTGCAGTCTCTGGTCATCTCCTGTATTAGATTTGCAGTCTCTGGTCATCTCCTGTATTAGATCTGCAGTCTCTGGTCATCTCCTGTATTGGATTTGCAGTCTCTGGTCATCTCCTGTATTATATCCGCAGTCTCTGGTCATCTCCTGTATTATATCCGCAGTCTCTGGTCATCTCCTGTATTAGATTTGCAGTCTCTGGTCATCTCCTGTATTATATCCGCAGTCTCAGGTCATCTCCTGTAATAGATCCGCAGTCTCTGGTCATCTCCTGTATTATATCCGCAGTCTCTGGTCATCTCCTGTATTATATCCGCAGTCTCTGGTCATCTCCTGTATTAGATTTGCAGTCTCTGGTCATCTCCTGTATTAGATCCGCAGTCTCTGGTCATCTCCTGTATTAGATCCGCAGTCTCTGGTCATCTCCTGTATTAGATTTGCAGTCTCTGGTCATCTCCTGTATTAGATTTGCAGTCTCTGGTCTTCTCCTGTATTAGATCCGCAGTCTCTGGTCATCTCCTGTATTCGATTTGCAGTCTCTGGTCATCTCCTGTCTTATATCCGCAGTCTCAGGTCATCTCCTGTAATAGATCCGCAGTCTCTGGTCATCTCCTGTATTAGATCCGCAGTCTCTGGTAATCTCCTGTATTAGATCCGCAGTCTCTGGTCATCTCCTGTAATAGATCCGCAGTCTCTGGTCATCTCCTGTATTATATCTGCAGTCTCTGGTCATCTCCTGTATTATATCCACAGTCTCTGGTCATCTCCTGTATTAGATTTGCAGTCTCTGGTCATCTCCTCTATTAGATTTGCAGTCTCTGGTCATCTCCTGTATTAGATTTGCAGTCTCTGGTCATCTCCTGTATTATATCCGCAGTCTCTGGTCATCTCCTGTATTATATCCGCAGTCTCTGGTCATCTCCTGTATTATATCCGCAGTCTCTGGTAATCTCCTGTATTATATCCGCAGTCTCTGGTCATCTCCTGTATTAGATCCGCAGTCTCTGGTCATCTCCTGTCTTATATCCGCAGTCTCTGGTCATCTCCTGTAATAGATCCGCAGTCTCTGGTCATCTCCTGTATTAGATCCGCAGTCTCTGGTCATCTCCTGTATTAGATCCGCAGTCTCTGGTCATCTCTTGTAATAGATCCGCAGTCTCTGGTCATCTCCTGTATTAGATCCGCAGTCTCTGGTCATCTCCTGTATTAGATCCGCAGTCTCTGGTCATCTCCTGTAA
Organism: Lithobates pipiens; assembly: GCF_037356315.1. Classification (NCBI taxonomy): domain Eukaryota; kingdom Metazoa; phylum Chordata; class Amphibia; order Anura; family Ranidae; genus Lithobates; species Lithobates pipiens. Next base: position 147,309,535 of record NW_027507790.1, on the reverse strand, counting down.
TAGATCCGCAGTCTCTGGTCATCTCCTGTATTATATCTGCAGTCTCTGGTCATCTCCTGTATTATATCCACAGTCTCTGGTCATCTCCTGTATTAGATTTGCAGTCTCTGGTCATCTCCTCTATTAGATTTGCAGTCTCTGGTCATCTCCTCTATTAGATTTGCAGTCTCTGGTCATCTCCTGTATTAGATCCGCAGTCTCTGGTCATCTCCTGTATTATATCCGCAGTCTCTGGTCATCTCCTGTATTATATCCGCAGTCTCTGGTCATCTCCTGTATTATATCCGCAGTCTCTAGTCATCTCCTGAATTTGATTTGCAGTCTCTGGTCATCTCCTGTATTAGATTTGCAGTCTCTGGTCATCTCCTGTATTAGATCCGCAGTCTCTGGTCATCTCCTGTATTATATCTGCAGTCTCTGGTCATCGCCTATAATAGAACTGCAGTCTCTGGTCATCTCCTGTATTAGATCCGCAGTCTCTGGTCATCTCCTGTATTAGATTTGCAGTCTCTGGTCATCTCCTGTATTAGATTTGCAGTCTCTGGTCATCTCCTGTATTCGATTTGCAGTCTCTGGTCATCTCCTTTATTAGATCCGCAGTCTCTGGTCATCTCCTGTATTGGATTTGCAGTCTCTGGTCATCTCCTGTATTATATCCGCAGTCTCTGGTCATCTCCTGTATTAGATTTGCAGTCTCTGGTCATCTCCTGTATTATATCCGCAGTCTGTGGTCATCTCCTGTAATAGATCCGCAGTCTCTGGTCATCTCCTGTATTATATCCGCAGTCTCTGGTCATCTCCTGTATTATATCCGCAGTCTCTGGTCATCTCCTGTATTAGTTCCGCAGTCTCTGGTCATCTCCTGTATTAGATCCGCAGTCTCTGGTCATCTCCTGTATTAGATTTGCAGTCTCTGGTCTTCTCCTGTATTAGATCCGCAGTCTCTGGTCATCTCCTGTATTCGATTTGCAGTCTCTGGTCATCTCCTGTCTTATATCCGCAGTCTCAGGTCATCTCCTGTAATAGATCCGCAGTCTCTGGTCATCTCCTGTATTAGATCCGCAGTCTCTGGTCATCTCCTGTATTAGATCCGCAGTCTCTGGTCATCTCCTGTAATAGATCCGCAGTCTCTGGTCATCTCCTGTATTAGATCCGCAGTCTCTGGTCATCTCCTGTATTAGATCCGCAGTCTCTGGTCATCTCCTGTAATAGATCCGCAGTCTCTGGTCATCTCCTGTATTATATCCACAGTCTCTGGTCATCTCCTGTATTAGATTTGCAGTCTCTGGTCATCTCCTCTATTAGATTTGCAGTCTCTGGTCATCTCCTCTATTAGATTTGCAGTCTCTGGTCATCTCCTGTATTAGATCCGCAGTCTCTGGTCATCTCCTGTATTAGATCCGCAGTCTCTGGTCATCTCCTGTATTATATCCGCAGTCTCTGGTCATCTCCTGTATTATATCCGCAGTCTCTAGTCATCTCCTGTATTATATCCGCAGTCTCTAGTCATCTCCTGAATTCGATTTGCAGTCTCTGGTCATCTCCTGTATTAGATTTGCAGTCTCCGGTCATCTCCTGTATTAGATCCGCAGTCTCTGGTCATCTCCTGTTTTATATCCGCAGTCTCTGGTCATCGCCTGTAATAGAACTGCAGTCTCTGGTCATCTCCTGTATTAGATCCGCAGTCTCTGGTCATCTCCTGTATTAGATTTGCAGTCTCTGGTCATCTCCTGTATTAGATTTGCAGTCTCTGGTCATCTCCTGTATTAGATTTGCAGTCTCTGGTCATCTCCTTTATTAGATCCGCAGTCTCTGGTCATCTCCTGTATTGGATTTGCAGTCTCTGGTCATCTCCTGTATTATATCCGCAGTCTCTGGTCATCTCCTGTATTAGATTTGCAGTCTCTGGTCATCTCCTGTATTATATCCGCAGTCTCTGGTCATCTCCTGTAATAGATCCGCAGTCTCTGGTCATCTCCCCTGTTATATCCGCAGTCTCTGGTCATCTCCTGTATTATATCCGCAGTCTCTGGTCATCTCCTGTATTCGATTTGCAGTCTCTGGTCATCTCCTGTATTAGATCCGCAGTCTCTGGTCATCTCCTGTATTAGATCCGCAGTCTCTAGTCATCTCCTGTATTAGATTTGCAGTCTCTGGTCATCTCCTGTATTAGATTTGCAGTCTCTGGTCTTCTCCTGTATTAGATCCGCAGTCTCTGGTCATCTCCTGTATTCGATTTGCAGTCTCTGGTCATCTCCTGTATTAGATCCGCAGTCTCTGGTCATCTCCTGTATTAGATTTGCAGTCTCTGGTCATCTCCTGTATTAGATCCGCAGTCTCTGGTCATCTCCTGTATTATATCCGCAGTCTCTGGTCATCTCCTGTATTACATCCGCAGTCTGTGGTCATCTCCTGTATTATATCTGCAGTCTCTGGTCATCTCCTGTATTAGATGTGCAGTCTCTGGTCATCTCCTGTATTAGATCCGCAGTCTCTGGTCATCTCCTGTATTAGATCCGCAGTCTCTGGTCATCTCCTGTATTCGATTTGCAGTCTCTGGTCATCTCCTGTATTAGATCCGCAGTCTTTGGTCATCTCCTGTATTAGATCCGCAGTCTCTGGTCATCTCCTGTCTTACGTTTCTCAGTGAGCAGTAATGATGTGCAGTAACCTCTAGCAATGAATGAGGAAGCAGAAATTATGTGTTGTAACCTCTAGCAACCAATCAGTGATCGGAGATAATATGCTGTATCATCTGGCAACCAATTGCAATTGCTGCCTGATCTGCTGCAGTAAACTGATTTGGGTCTTGCTGCTATTTGTTATATGTCTAATAGCGGTTGGGGGCCCCAAAAAAATTTTTGCCCAGGGCCCAATCAACATTAAAGATGGCCCTGCACGTGTCAGCAGTAAAGTGGACCTTGTGGCTGACTGTCTTGCCTGTCAATGCCACAACATTGTCTTCCACGTAATGGTACAGAGCTGGAATGGCCCAGTGTGCAAAAAAATAGCGACTGGGAACCTGCCATTGTGGTACAGCACATTCTGAAAAATCACAGAAGGGGGTCAGAATCCACCAAATGGAAAGGCAGGAGTTGTAAAGCCAGCAGCTTTGACAAGCTTGAATTAAGACACTGGGCATGTGGGTGGCTGTGACTGTATTTTTTTTCGCTGCAGCAGCTGGGGCAGAGAAATTTGCCTGCTATAGTCTACAGCTGGTGGTGTGTTGCTGGCAGACAGGCTGCAAAGGCCTGTGACACCCTTCACTATACCATCATCCTTGTCAGTGAAGGCTACTGAGAGTTCATGAGGTATAGCGGGGTATACCTGAAAGGTGAGGAGTGAGAAGGAGCAGAATTGCGTCCCTTTTTCTTTATCTTACATCATGGGACATAAAGCCTTAAGTAATTACTTAATGGGTTATAGGCCACCTTCTGGTGATGGACACTGGTATACCCAATCCAGGAAGTTCACTCCCTTTATAACCCCTCCTCCTTCCAGGACCACATCAGTTTTTTCGCCAGTGTCTAAGGTGTTGGTCACAAGTGAAGATTTGCTTTAAGGAGCTCCAGTAGGGATCCATACTGGATTTAAATAGCCTCCATAGACCAGATCCATCCAAAGTGCCGCTGAGGCCAAAGTGGATGGTAGCGGGACTTGTATCCGAAGCTTGAGGTTTTGCCTGTAATGCCTCTCTTTGTAGGGCTGGACCCTGGGAACCAGGGCTTTGGTCATGCTACATTACCTAAAGCTTTCTTGGTGGGGTGCTTTTTACAGGTCCAAGGGAGTGAAACCCCAATATAAACGGACCTGGTCCTTGAAGGTTTGCTAAATGCAGCTCGCTGTGATGGTTGAAGGTTGGATTGTTTGTTAATTCAGCAAATCCTGCAGAGGTGATAAGATGAGGGAAGAAACTTAGGAACTGAAAAGTCCACCTATGCATTCTTCTTTAACCACTTCAATACCGGCACTTAAACACCTTCCTGCCCAGACCAATTTTGAGCTTTCAGCGCTGTCGCACTTTGAATGACAATTGCGTGGTCATGCTACACTGTACCCAAATGAAATTTTTATCATTTTTTTCCCACAAATAGAGCTTTCTTTTGGTGGTATTTGATCACCTCTGCGGTTTTTATTTTTTGCTAAACAATTAAAAAAATACCGAAAATTTTGAAAAAAAAATGTTTTTTTTTGTTTCAGTTTCAAAACTTTGCAAATAAGTAAGTTTTCTCCTTCACTGATGGGCACTGATGGGGTTACACTGATGGGCAATGATAAGGCGGCACTGATGGGCACTGATGAGGTGGCACCAATGAAGTGGCACTGATGAGGTGGCATTGATGGACACCGATATGTGGCACTGATAGGCGGCACTGATGGGTGGCACTGATGGGCGACACGGATGGGCACTGATAGGTGGCACAAATTGGCACGGATTGGCATGGATGGGCATGGATAGCTGGCACAGGTGGGCATGGGTTAGGCGGCACAGGTAGGCATGGGTAGGCGACACAGGTGGGCATGGGTAGGCGGCACAGGTGGGCATGGGTAGGTGGCACAGGTGGGCATGGGTAGGCGGCACAGGTGGGCATGGGTAGGCACTGATAGGCGGCACAGATGGGAACTGATAGGCGGCATTGTATTATAATATATTGTACTAATGGATGCCAATCAGTGCCAATCAATAATGCATGCCAATCAGTGATGCCCATTGTGGGCACTGATTGGCATCCATTATGGGCACTGATTGGCATCCATTGTGGCACTGATTGGAATCCCTGGTGGTCTGGGGTGGCATACCTTGTCCTTGGCATCCCTGGTGGTCTAGTGGCGTCCCTGGTGGTCCAGTGTGGGCATCCTCGGGGGGGCTGTGCTGATAATCGATCAGCACAGACCCCCCCTGTCAGAGGAGCAGCCGATCGGTTCTCCTCTACTCGCGTCTGACAGACGCGAGTGAGGAAAAGCCGATCACCGGCTTTTCCTATTTACACTGTGATCAGCCGTGATTGGACACGGCTGATCACGTGGTAAAGAGTCTCCGTCGGAGACTCTTTACCGAGATCGTAGTTGCCGGGTGTCAGACTGACACCCCGCAACAATGATCGCCGCGATGCGCGCCCCCGGGGGCGCGCAGCGGCTCATAATCCTGATCACGTCATATGACGTCCGGTCAGGATTATGAAACCACTTTGCCGCCGTCTATTTGCTATAGGGCGGGCGGCAAGTGGTTAAGGAAAAAAATGTTGTCATGCCTTAATTCTCCACTAGAGGGAGTCTATGCACATACCTCAATCTGTTGTCTTCACTGTAACGCTCAGTCAGTCTGTGTGTCTCAGGTAAGAAATCTGCCAAAATGCTTTTTTCTCACCCCTGAAGGGACCGGAGGGTTAGGGGAACATCAGCAGTGTACCCCCTTGCATCACCCCCCCCCCCCCCGCAGCGGGGGTTGCGGAGGTCCCAAAGTTATTGCTCAATCTGTTTTTTTCTTTTGCCTGCTGCTGACAGGGCTCTGCCTCCCCTTCCCCCCCTTGTGTTGGGTCTGTAGACTCGAAAGCCGCACGAGCACGGGAACATTTTTAAAAATAAAATGGGAGTGGGTTTACAGAGGGGGTGGGGCCTAGGCGCAGTGCCGTCCAACATCCACAAGGACGCACAGCAGGCAAGGATAATAAAGATACAGCTGGGACAGTCTCTCCTTGGCTGACAAGGAGGAAGCAAGCAGTCTACACACAGGGACACAGGAGCTGTGGGACACGTGAGAGTTGCAACTGGCATTTCCTGATACAGGAAGGACTTTTTTCCCAGCAATAGGCTGAACTTAATAGCGGCTTTACTGTCATGACTATGTTCAGCGATTAACTGCAAATTAATAGTGCCTCTGTTTTTGTGCTTAGGACTATGCCTACCAAAAAAGTCACCAGAAACACCAAAAAGGTACCATTCCTCGCCTGAATTACCAATTATGGCAAGCCATGCTGAGCCATTGGAACAAATTGATGGTGTAACTGCTTCTCATATCTCAGCCCCTGTATACGTGACTGAAGATGTCTTTTCCTCCACCCTGCAGGAAGGAAGATTAGCGGCTTTAATTGCATCCTCCATTCAAATGGATAGGAAGCGTGCTAGATCCCCCTCCCCCACTTCAGACCCCTTGCAAGGGGGACAGTGGGAACAGGATGAGGTGTTACCCTCAGGCAATCAGAGGAAAAACAAACCGATGATTGCTCTGCAGAGGAAACAACAGTAGATTAACCTTTTTCAGCCTCACAATCTAAGAAATTGCTGATACAATCTCTTACGGAGATGTTTCTTTCTACTTTCATGCTACCCCTAACAGAGTCTCCTGAAAAGTCGGTTTCTTCCTTGGGTTCCTTAAAACCTTTACAGCCTTTGCATGTGTTTCCTGTCCATGCATTACTAGAACAGTTTATTTTTGCTGAATGGGACCACCAGATAAAAGGTTGGAATTCCTGTTAAAATCTGCTTTTTCCTTGGCAGGTGCTGTTACTCAGCCTGCAGTCACTGCAATAGGCGTCTGTCAATCCCTACAGAACCAATTTAGACAGGCCCTTAAAGAGGTTCCTGCACAACAAGCCCGGGAATTGGCTGAACTACCAAAAGCATTATGCTTTGCCATAGATGCCATTAAAGATTCTATTCACCAGGTGAACGCCTTACCCTTATGCTAGTACATATGCATAGACTCTTGTAGTTAAAAAATTTGTCAGCCCAAGCACCATGTAAAAACCTCCTAACTGGGTTCCCTTTTGATGGGGAGCAGCTATTTGGGGATGATTTGGACAAATATATCCAAACAGTTTCTAGTGGGGAAAGAACTGTTTTGCCAGTCAAAAGAAAATATAAATGCCCTTCATTTAAACACCCCGGTGCCAGGGGTTTCCACCTCTAGGCAGTGGCGACGGTCTCCGCTGTCAGACTCTAGAGGAAAACCTCAGGGTCAGACCCAGGCTCAAAAGAAGTCCTGGGGCTGGAAACCTGCAAAGCAGAATCCTAAAGCCTCATCATGAAGAGGCAACCCCCCTCACCAAGGTGGGGGGAAGACTTCTGCAGTTTTCAGAAGTCTGGCAAGAGGAAATTCAGGACAGATGGGTCATCTCCACTGTAACAATGGGGTACACGCTGGAATTTTGAGACTTTCCACCATCTCATTTCCTGAGGTCAAACATTCCCAAAGATCCAGAGAAAGGATAATCTCTGTTTAAGGCACTAGACTGATTAATATTTCAAGGGGTGATCATACAGATCCCCACAAAAGAGCAAGGTTTGGGTTTTATTCAAATCTTTTTATGGTACCAAAACCAAATGGAGATGTCAGACCCTTTCTAGATCTAAAAAATCAAAATTAGTTCCTGAAGATCCGCTCCTTTCGCATGGAGACGATCAGGTCAGTAGTATCTATCCTTCTAGGAGGAGAACTTCTGGCGTCTATCGACATCAGGGATGCATATCTGCATGTTCCTATATTTCCCACACACCAAAGGTTTCTGCGGTTTGAGGTGGAACAGCAGCATTTCCAGTTTGTATCCCTGCCCTTCGGGCTAGCTGCAGCACCCCAGGTGTTTACAAAAGTCCTGGCCCCACCTCTAGCCAGGTTAAGGGCACAGGGCATAACAGTCTTGGCGTACTTAGATGATCTATTGCTAATAGACCAGTCGGTGGCTCGTTTGGAGCAAAGCGTACACATTACAACCAGTTACCTGGAAAGTTTGGGTTGGATTCTCAACCTAGAGAAATCTTCCTTAATACCGCTAAAAAGTCTGGAGTACTTGGGTCTGATCATAGACACAGCCCAGAAAAATGTGCTCTTGCCTCAGGCAAAGATCAATTCCATAAGAGAGCTGGTGCGGATGGTCGGGTCAAAAGGTGATCCCTCCGTTTGCCTTTGCATTAGGTTCCTAATAAAGATGGTGGCTTCATTCAAAGCGGTTCCCTATGCCCAGTTCCATTCAAGACTGTTGCAAGTCTAGCATACCTAGGGTCTCCAACGCCCTTGGCGAGAATCTGTATCGGCGTCTCCCCCCCCCAACCCCCCCATTATACATTGTCACCCCCGTATTTTTGAATATGTTCAGGTGTTTTTAACTAGCCTTGCAGGTTAAATGTCATTTTTGCATGTGTGCGCTGTCATCTGTTTTGTATTATACACTGTTAGTCTACATTTTTAAGAATAATCATTTGTATATAATTATCTCAAATCTGCCTCTTCCCCTACACTACACACTGACCAAACCACTACACTACACATTCACCAGACCACTACACACTGACCAAACCACTACACTACACAATGACCAGACCATTACACTACACATTGACCAGACCACTACACACTGACCAAACCACTACACTACACAATGACCAGACCATTACACTACACATTGACCAGACCACTACACACTGGCCAGACCACTACACTACACAATGACCAGACCACTACACACTGACCAGACCACTACACACTGACCAGACCACTACACTACACACTGACCAAACCACTACACTACACACTGACCAAACCACTACACTACACATTGACCAGACCATTACACTACACATTGACCAGACCATTACACTACACATTGACCAGACCACTACACACTGACCAGACCACTACACTACACAATGACCAGACCATTACACTACACATTGACCAGACCACTACACACTGACCAGACCACTACACTACACAATGACCAGACCATTACACTACACATTGACCAGACCACCACACACTGACCAGACCACTACACTACACACTGGCCAGACCACTACACACTGACCAGACCACTACACACTGACCAGACCACTACACTACACATTGACCAGACCACTACACATTGACCAGACCACTACACACTGACCAGACCACTACACTACACACTGACCAGACCACTACACTACACATTGACCAGACTTACTGACTGCTCCCTCTCCCCAGACCATGTCCAATCCCCTGGGCCAGCAACATGACTCACATGGGCCAGCCTGAAATTAAACATGGTGGCCAAAGCACGGGGACACCGATCAAAATTAGGAGGACAGAGCAGGGTGAAGACACTCACTGATGCGGAATGTGGCCCCCCCAAAAGTTGCACCTGGCCCCACGGCCAACCTCGCCATCAGAAATTTTAACAGGATCAGCAGGTGAAAATAAAAGAAAGAAAACCACATCTAAAATTTGTAAAGCTGCAATAAAATAAATGTTTGCTTTGGAGGTGGGGACAGAGAGAGAGAGTGAGGGGCAGAGAGAGGGAAGAGAGAGAGAGCAGAGAGAAATAGAGCAGAGATAGAGAGAGAGAGCAGAGAGAAAGAGAGCAGAGAGAGCAGATAGAGCGAGAGCAGAGAGGAGAGAGAGAGCAGAGAGAGAGTAGAGAGAGATAGAGCAGAGAGCAATAGAGAGAGAGAGAGCAAGAGAGACAGAGCAGAGAGAGAGCAGGGAGAGAGCGAGAGCAGAGACCAATAGACAGAGAGAGAGATAGCAGGGAGAGCGAGAGAGAGAGGAGAGAGCAGAGAGAGAGCGCAGAGAGCCATAGAGAGCTAGAGAGAGAGAGAGATAGAGCAGAGAGAAAGTGAGAAGAGAGAGAGCAGAGAGTGAGAAGAGAGAGAGCAGAGAGAGAGCAGGAAGAGAGAGAGCAGGAAGAGAGAGTGAGAGCAGAGAGAGAGCAGAGAGCCATAGAGTGCAGAGAGCAATAGAGAGAGAGTAGAGAGAGAGAAGAGAGCGAGAAGAGAGAGAGCAGAGAGAGAGATAGAGCAGAGAGAGATAAAGATCGAGAGCAAGAGCGCGAGAGAGAGAGAGCAGAGAGAGGACAGAAAGAGAGCAGAGAGCGAGAAGAGAGTAACAGCAGAGAGAGTAGAGAGAGAGAGCGAGAGCAATAGAGAGATAGAGCAGAGATAGAGATCGAGAGCGAGGGAGCGAGTACAAGAGAGAGAGAGCAGAGAGCGAGAAGAGAGTGAGAGCAGAGAGAGAGAGAGAATACGAGAAGAGAGAGAGCAGAGAGAGAGAGCAAGAGGGAGAGCGAGAAGAGAGAGAGATCAGAGAGAGAGAGATCAGAGAGAGAGAGAGCAGGGAGAGAGAGAGGGAGCAGAGAGAGAAGAGAGAGAGAGCAGAGAGAGCGAGAGAAGAGAGAGAGCAGAGAGCCATAGAGTGCAGAGAGCAATAGAGAGAGAGAGAGCGAGAAGAGAGTGAGAAGAGAGAGAGCAGAGAGAGAGAACAGAGAGCCAGAGAGAGAGAGAGAGATAGAGCAGAGAGAGATAGAGATCGAGCACGCGAGAGAGAACGCAAGAGAAAGAGAGAGCAGAGAGAGGACAGAAAGAGAGCAGAGAGCGAGAAGAGAGTGATAGCAGAGAGAGAGTGCGAGAAGAGAGAGAGTAGAGAGAGAGAGCAAGAGAGATAGAGCAGAGAGAGATGGAGATGGAGAGCAAGAGAGAGAGCGCAAGAGAGAAAGGGCAGAGAGCGATAAGAGAGCGAGAGAGAGCAGTGAGAGAGAGAGTGTAAGAAGAGAGAGAGAGCAGAGAGAGAGAGAGCAGAGAGAGAAGAGAGAGAGCAGAGAGAGAAGAGAGCAAGAAGAGAGAGAGCAGAGAGAGAGAGAACAGAGAGAGGGAGAGATAGAGCAGAGAGAGAAGAGAGCGAGGAGAGAGAGAGCAGAGAGAGAGATAGAGCAGAGAGAGATAGAGATCGAGCACGCGAGAGAGAACGCAAGAGAAAGAGAGAGGACAGAAAGAGAGCGAGAAGAGAGTGATAGCAGAGAGAGAGTGCGAGAAGAGAGAGAGTAGAGAGAGAGAGCAATAGAGAGATAGAGCAGAGAGAGATGGAGAGCAAGAGAGAGAGCGCAAGAGAGAAAGAGCAGAGAGCGGTAAGAGAGCGAGAGAGAGCAGTGAGAGAGTGTAAGAAGAGAGAGAGAGAGCAGAGAGAGAAGAGAGAGAGCAGAGAGAGAAGAGAGCAAGAAGAGAGAGAGAGCAGAGAGAGAGCAGAGAGAGAAGAGAGAGAGAGCAGAGACAGAGAGCAGAGAGATAGAGAGCGGAGCGAGCAGAGAGAGAGCGAGCAGAGAGAGAGAGAGCAGAGAAAGAGAGAGCAGAGAGCAGGAAGAGAGAGAGAGCAGAGAGAGAGCAGAGAGCCATAGAGTGCAGAGAGCAAGAGAGAGAGAGAGCAGAGAGCCATAGAGTGCAGAGAGCAAGAGAGAGAGAGAGCAGAGAGAGCAGAGAGAGAGAGAGAGCAGAGAGAGAGAGAGCAGAGAGAGAGAGCAGAGAGAGAGAGAGAGAGAGCAGAGAGCGAGAAGAGAGCGAGAAGAGAGTGAGAAGAGAGAGAGCAGAGAGAGAGAGCAGAGAGTAATAGAGAGAGAAAGAGAAGAGAGCGAGAAGAGAGAGCAGAGAGAGAGAGTGAGGCAAGATAGAGCAGAGAGAGAGAGAGCGAGAAGAGGGAGAGAGCAGAGAGAGATAAGAGAGTGAGCAGAGAGAGAGAGCAGAAAGCCATAGAGAGCAGAGAGCAATATAGAGAGTGAGAGAGTGAGTGAGCAGAGAACCATAGAGAGAGAAAGAGAGAGAGAGAGCGAGCAGAGAGAGAGAGCAGAGAGCAGGAAGAGAGAGAGCATAGAGAGAGCAGAGAGCCATACAGTGCAGAGAGCAATAGAGAGAGATAGAGCAGAGAGAGAGATAGAGAGCGAGAAGAGAGAGAGCAGAGAGAGAGAGCAGAGAGCCATAGAAAGCAGAGAGCAATAGAGAGAGAGTGAGGAGAGATAGAGACCTAGAGCGAGAGAGCAGAGAGAGAGGAGAGAGCGAGAAGAGGGAGCAGAAAGAGAGAGAGAGCAGAGAGAGAGAAGAAAGCGTTCTGCCCTATTTGACCGGCCCACCTGGGTGTCCCCACTCACAGCTGACTAGATGACCAGTTTGCACTGTCTGCTTCACTGCACACCAATACTCTGTACCTGCTACTAAAGGGTCATTCTATGTCACGGTCTGTTCATCCTCTATTATTTCACTCCTTCCACCTTACACCTACACTGATTTCCCATGAACCTCACCTAACAGGTGTATGTTCCTTCAGGATTCTTCAAATGGTACTTGTTCGCTTTTTTCTGGTTTGTTTATACTTTTTCACAATTTTCACTGGTCCACCTTATATGTAACTTCTATCTCTGATTTGCAGACTATCAAGTAGGTGTATTTCTACCTACGCCTTATCTAACACTTTTACGCTCTTTCACCCTTTCTCCTCTACGTATTCCAATCCTCTCTGCACTTGACAGTGCTTCCAGGTTTATTGTACACAATTCTTTTGATTTATCTTGCAGATTTACTTGCGATCACTGGCATTATACTCAATACACTTCATTTGTTCACTGGTTGGGAACTTTTCGGTTTGGGCCTGTTGTTACGGGTGGACCTTTACACCTCAGCTCCCAGGGAGGCTTGATGTGGTGACTCCTGCATACCAGGATCTTTTTCGAGTTCAGCATTCCAATGGGATGTAAGTTTGTGGACTTGACCGCCTCACGGCCCCCCCTTCCCCAAGGCAACCCCCCATTTGAGGGCACGCGGCCTGGTACGGCTCAGGAGGGGGGGTGCTCGATCGCCCCCCTTTCCTGGCCGGCCAGGTAGCGTGCTCGGACAAGGGTCTGTTGTGGACAAGGGTCTGTTGTGGACTTGGAGGGGACCCCCACGCCGATTTTTTTCGGCGTTGGGGTTCCCCTTTAAGTCCATACCAGGCGGCGGGGTCAGCGACGTCTCCGTCGCGGGCCCCGCCTACCTGGATACGCGCTCCAAATGAGCGGACTTTCCTCCGCGTGTGTGGGCGAGTCCGTTCATTTCAAAAGTAGGGCGGATAGTATGGCGGACTTAGTCCGCCGTATTAGTCCGCTCAAAAAGTGCCGTGTGTGGGCAAGTCCGTTCATTCGAAAGTATGACGGACTGTCCGTCGGATTGTCTGATGGACTAAGTTGGCCAGACAGTCCGCCCGTGTGTACGCGGCTTAAGATGTCTGCATATGCTTTGAGTAACTATTTGTCATATACAACGTTACGCAATTTGACATTCATGTGCAATAAAAAATTCTTTACTTTTATGTTGTGTTTGAGCCTGCCTCATCTAAATTCCCATATTCCTTTATTATTTTTTGAATTCCCTTTTCAAATTAAGGTGCACTCTACCAGGGCGGTAAGTGCTTCTTGGGCAGTGCGTCACCAGGCCTCCATGGCTCAGATCTGCAAGGCCGCAACTTGGTCTTCAGTGCATACATTCACAAAATTTTATCAAGTGGATGTAGGAGGTATGAAGATATCGCCTTTGGTCGCAGAGTGCTGCACGCAGCAGTTTAGGTCCTCAAGTCTGGGGGTACCCTCCGGGTTGTGTCTCCCTCCCCTCAAGTAGCATTGCTATGGGATGTCCCATTAAGTAATTACTTAAGGCTCTGTGTCCCATGATGTAGGATAAAGAAAATAGTATTTTTATAACAGCTTACCTGTAAAATCCTTTTCTTGGAGTAAATCATGGGATACAGAGGTCCCTCACCTCTTTTTGGGATTTAAGTATATTGCTAAAAACTGATGTGCTCCTGGAAGGAGGAAGGGTTATATAGGAAGTGAACTTTCTGGATTGGGTATACCAGTGTCTATCACCTGAAGGTGGCCTATAACCCTTTAAGTAATTACTTAAGGCTCTGTGTCCCATGATGTGCTCCAAGAAAAGGATTTTACAGGTAAGCTGTTATAAAAATAAATTTTTTGGGCTTTCAGGTGCTCTTGCCAACAGGTTGAGTTGGTGGGAGGTTAAATGCCTTGTCAAGGGGGCGTGGCCAGGACATGGCTGAATGAGGATGTGTTACTCCTGAGCTCCCGGCCGTTTCCTACCAGCCCGACGCTGCAGACACCATAGCGGACACTATGCCCTCCTCTCGTAAGAGGACAGCCAGGAGACAGGGCGGACACGCTAAACCAGTGATACAGACGCCCTCCGGAGACATTAGGAGGCTTCTCCATCCCTCCCAGCATAACTCACCAGAGCTCAACTTGGCGGCCGCACAAGGAGGTGAGGAGAGAAGCCGATCCCCAATGGAAAAAGCGCTGATCTTTGCGGAAAGTGACTGAGAGCGGGTCCCCGGGGACAAGCATTTGCGGGGAATTCCCATCAGTCCTCCGACCTGATGCCGGAGACCTGCCGCAGACCCCCCTCCCAACCTAGTGGGGTAGACGAGGAACTCCGGGCGCTGCTCCGTGCATTGCCCACCAAGGCGGATATCGCAGCACTTATAGGAATGGTGGAGGCGGCTCACCGTAAAGAGCTCACCGCGGTGAAAGCGGAGGTCACCGCCCTCACCTCCCGGCTAGAAACGGGGAGTCCTCGGTGGCGGCTCTGGAGCGGCGGATGTCTGCGGTAGAGCAGGTACAAGTGTCCCACGCGGAGACCCTAGTGGAACAACAGCTCCACCTGGAGGACATGGAGGACCGGAGCCGTAGGAACAACCTGCGGCTCCGTGGCCTCCCGGAGGCAACGGGAGTGGAGGACCTCGCGGACACGGTGATTGCGATCTTCTGCGGCATAGCGGAGATCGACCTACCGGACAGGGTGGAGATTTACCGGGTACACCGGGCGCTGGGGCCGAGGTCGGCTGACCCCCTGCGCCCCCGAGATGTCCTCTGTCGGTTACACCACTTTGCATATAAAGAGCAGATTGTTCAGAAGGCCTGGGAAGCTGGGGACCTAGAGTTTGATGGCGCGACAATCAAAATATTGCCAGATCTCTCCCGGGCTACTCTTCAACGACACGCCATGCTGAAACCTCTCCTGGATTTGGCCCGCCTGGGAGGGGCCACCTACAGATGGGGATACCCGCTCTCAGTCACTTTCCGCAAAGATCAGCGCTTTTTCCATCTACACAGGCCCGATGCCCTCCCGGATCTCTTTTCCTTCCTGGGAGTCGATCCTGTACCTGTACCAAATTGGCTGACTATTCTCCCCCGCTCGCAAGGAGGCACCAAGACAGGGAGAAAATCTTGAGCCGCGGCAGCAGAGAAGCCAACGACCCCGGGCAATCTCCCGAGAGGAACCTCGTGAGTTGTGATCTCCTAAAGTGATGATGTTGTTTTCCCCCCTTTCCTTTTTGTCCTTTTTATAGCACGGACCCCTTTTGACCCCCCTCGGACAGTTGCCATACTTTCTTGCTACCCGCATCCACCGAGCCCCTGGCCCCCCATGCCCCATGGCCGTGCATGTCCCACCCTGCCAGAGAGGCCTATGATTCCTCTGGGGAGGTTGACGATGTTCGGGAGGGATGGCGAACTTGGAGGATGATCTTGGGGAAACTCAGAACTGGTCGGGCCCCCCCCCCCCCTTGCATGCCCTATTCTCCCTGTGCTGATGGGATCTTTCTCAGACCCCAAGACTACCCGGGGAGTTGGATACGGATGGATGTTTACTGTCCCACATATACTGCCTTCAGACTAGTTGGAACTCTGACAGCCGGGACCTCTCCTCCCTCAACTATCTGTGGGACGTGTAGCTGATTATGGGGGAACCTCTGGTGAACACCTGCTTCTTCGGGAGCCCCTTACACCACCTTAACAGACACGTTTGACTTCTGGGGCACTGCAGCCGGCCGTGTCGGCTATTCTGAGTGGAGGGGGCTGGACACGGCCGTACCGTGGTGGCACTGAGGAGACGTGGAGGCAGCAGAGACCAACGACATCCAGATCTGAGGTGCGTTTTCCATATTATTTTTGTTACCATGCGGGTCTGGGATGGCTCCCCGGCTATGGGGGAATGTTATGGTGTGCCTGCTAACTCCTTGATCGGGGAGGGGGGGAAGCGGGTTTGGCCTGGAGGGGAGGGGGGGCGAGGGAGCAGCCGGTAACCTCTCATGGGTGGCTTAGTTGGGGATTTTTTTTTGTATAATTTTCCTGCTGTTACTGTTTACTATGTTAAGGGTAAAGTGTATTGATATATAATCAAGTGGTGTCGGGTGGTGGGTGGTCGGTCGGGGGCTTGGTGTTCAGGCCCTGTCCTACCCCTCCCCCAAATAGGATAGCATACACCGCCGGGAGGTGCCGAATTGGTGCTCCGGGTGGCATATACGGGTATTGCTTTATGTTCAGGGTGAGGTGCTAGACCTTACCCCAGCTTGCAATATTCTAGTTCTGAATATTCTCACCTCTCTTCTTTTCTAGTCTTTCCTCCTCTACTTCCAACCCTACCCCTTTTTTCTTCCTCCCCTACTTGGTTCCCACCCCCTTCCTTTTCCCTTTCCTGGGAGATGGCGCTAGACCAGCTCAAGGTGATGTCCCTTAACGCCAAAGGTCTTAATACGCCGGAAAAGAGACGTATACTGTTAGATGAACTAAGGAGGGCCCAAGCTGAAGTAGCCTTTATCCAGGAGACTCATTTTAAAGACAATAGATTGCCATACTTATGAAACAGACACTACCCAGTGACTTATCACTCCACCAACCCAATTGCTAAATCTAAGCCCTTGTACACAAGGTCGGAGATTCCGACGACCAAATCCGTCTGAGTTATTTCGACGGATTAATTCCGGACGAGGTCCGGAAGTGATGTTGCATACACACGGTCGGACCAAGTTGTCGGAATTTCCGGTTGCCAAGAACGCGGTGACGTAAGCCGCGTACGGCGGTACTAGAAAAGGGAAGTTCAGCACCACGTCCGGCACCCTTTGGGCTCCTTCTGCTGATCTCGTGTGTATCGCCTGTTAGAAGTTTGGTGAGAGACGATTCGCGCTTTTCAGATTAGTGATTCAGATCGCTACTGCTCTTCAGTTTCTGCTTGTCTTTGTGTATCTGATAATCAGTGCGTGTAGTCAGTAAGTATTTGTTTCTCATTGTGGACTATATCTTGGTATAGTACGCTTTGATTTGCATTTCTTATTGTCTGCTTGCTTCTGCTATTCAGTTCGTTCTTTCAGACATTGCTGTTTATCGGTGCTCTCTGTTGTCCGTTCTGACCAGCCGACCGCTTTGAAACCATGTTTCGTCTACGTACTCGTCGTAGAGTTTGTGCTGTGCAGGGGCTTCGTGTTGGGGTTCTTACTTTGACACAAGCCCGGTCCATGAACAGCGAGGGGAGGCGTATGTGGACCAAGAATTGGTTGTCTCAGCGTGACCAGTTCTTGCACATGCCTTTGCTCTGTGAGATCCGGGAGAATAATCCTGATGATTTCAGGAATTATCTCCGGATGACGGACCCCGTTTTTCACCGTCTGCTGGCTTTGCTGACCCCTTATATCACCAGGCAGGATACCTGCATGCGGCAAGCCATCACTCCGGAGCAGAGGCTCATCGCCACGTTGCGCTACTTGGCGACTGGGAGAAGCCTTCAGGACCTCAAGTTCTCTACAGGCATCTCCCCCCCCAGGCTCTGGGGATCATTATTCCAGAGACCTGTTCTGCCATCATTCAGGTCCTGCAGAAGGACTATATGAAGGTAAGTTTTCTCCTTTAACATCACATTCTATGTATTTAATGTTTGCTAATGTGTTGTATTTCTTTCCTCATTCCCTACTTACCATGATTGCAATATGCTCTAATTGATATGCTGTGCCCCTTTGTCCTCATGCATGCTGGAAGCTTTTCAAGTTCTTTTTTTGTCCTCATGCATATTTGCCTCACTAACTTCCCCACCATGCTCTTTTTGGCCCATAAACCTATAGTCTAGTAATTTACCAATGTCTTTTGTCAGCTCCATAGTATTGCTTCCCCTATTATTATCTTGATATGTAATAGCAGAAAGTCAAAACATCCCCCCCTCCTTTTTTAGCAAGGGCCCATCAGATGGGGGGATGGGGGGTGGGGGAGAGATGGGGGGGTGATGACTCTGATAAGGGGACCTTATACTTTAGGCTTTAAATACTCAGTTCCCAAAATGTTATACTAATCTTGGCCAAAAATGTTTGTGTCTAATCTGCTTGCAATGTTTATTTTTAAAATTACAAATTTTTGGTCTCGTTTCACTCCACAGTGTCCTTCAACGCCACAGGAATGGCAGACTGTGGCCTCCCACTTTGCCAGTCGTTAGGACTTTCCCAATTGTGGAGGTGCAATTGATGGGAAGCACATCCGCATCGTCCCACCACCCAACTCGGGGTCGTACTATTTTAACTACAGGGGGTTTCATAGTATCGTGATGTTGGTGGTGGTGTCTGCGACATATGGGTTTTTGTATGTGGATGTGGGGCAAAATGGATGGATGTCGGATGGTGGAGTGTTCTCCCGGACGGAGTTCTACTGGCGTCTCCAGAGTGGCAGTCTGGGCTTGAATCAGGAAGGACTTCCGTTCGTCTTCGTCGCGGATGAGGCGGTTGCCCTTGCGAACCATCTGATGCGGCCTTTCCCGATGAGGATCCACACCCCAGACCAGAGGATTTTTAATTTCTGCCTGTCCAGAGCCCGAAGAGTGGTGGAGAACACCTTTGGAATACTGGCCAGCCGGTTCTGCTTCTTTTAACGCCTATCCACATGACGGAATGCAAACTAAATCACATTGTGCTGGCGTGCTGTGTTCTTCACAATTTTCTAAAAAGACATTCTGCAAACTATATGGTCTCAGTTGTCCAACAAGAATCAGACTTGCTGGATTGATGGATGGAAATGATAACCTCACGGGCCTTGAAGCTGCTCATCCTGGCTTGCCCCCCCAAAGCGCCTGTGAGGTTAGAACGCAATACATGGACTACTTTTGGGTAGGGGGGCCATTGATATGCCAGACAATGTCTGAGCAGCATTTTATGAATACATTTTCTTTGAAACTCCTTCATTTACTGCTTGGCTTGCTTTTAGGTGTCTCCTATGTAAAGGTATGTTTTTTCTTGTTGTGCCTTTTTCCCCAACAGTGCAAACCCAAGTTCTGAGCGAGATGAGGGGACAGTCTCTTCTTCAGATAAGCTTATTATGTTGTGGGTCAGCTACACACACACCTTGTTTTTGGGAACTAATGTATGTAGTGCATTACTGACCAAAATCGTGCTTATTTTCAGCACCATGGCAGGAAAATGGCATGATTGTCAAAATTAACACATCACTGTGGGTGTTATTTACTAAAGACACATCCACTATGCACTACAAGTGCACTGCAAAAGTACACCTGAAACTGCACTTGGAGTGCAAAGTGGAGTTACCTTTAATAAATAACACCCATTCTCACTGAAAAAAAAACATTTTCACTCCAAATACATCTTTTGCGCAATGAAAAAGGAAGCCACACATTGTTGATAATTTAACTTTTTAATCCAAGCACATTCACATGTGCGTTTAGAAAAGGGTTTTACAACAAACCAATAAATTGGGTGTATCAAAAACAGTCTTTCAGGTAATTTTTATTTCACATTGTGTTTTTGTGTAAACAGGCATGTATCAAAGCGTAACATACAGAACACAGGAACTTACAAAGTTCAACTTTGAAAAGTGAAGACAATATCAGACATGAGTATGTACAAACTGGGCTGATATTGCCTTCATCACATGGGGTGTCACCCCTGGAAAATCCAAATTTGGAAGATGCACACAGTGTGTCAACATGTGCTATCTCCCATCATGGGGGATCAATGTACATGTTTTGGGGCTGCAACCCCTTCATCTCAGCCACTTTCCACAAAACACGTACTTTAATCCCCCATGATGGGAGATAGCGCATGTTGACACACTCTATGCATCTTCCAAATTTGGATTTTCAAAAAATACAAAAGTTGTGGTTTAAAAGCCAAAAAATAAAACCCTAGCTAGTTTGGGGTGTTTCACATTCTCCTCAAAACATCAGTGATGTTCTTCATTTTATTTTTAACATCATTGATGTTTTGCTGTATATTTTCTAAATCCCGATTGCACCCCATTATCTCCCCAATCAGGATCTGGGCACTTTCACTGGTAAAATGGGATTCTTCTTCCACATCACCTACAAAACAAAGCAAAAAACACACCATGTATTATAAATATGGTGACATACATTGATGAGCTTACCGGAAGCTGTGTTCTCCGACACTCACCTGTTGTGGTGACAATTTGTCCAACTTCAACAATCTCTCCTTCCTCCTCCTGCTCCTCTGCTTCTGGTTTTGGAATTTTGGCTTCTTTGGGAGGGGTGGGGTCCCTGGTGTCCTCATACTTGCCGAGTCTTCGCTCCCCTATGAGAATGTAAAAAAAGGATAATTAGCACACAGAGGGCAGAAATAGGAATATGAAACATTGCTTGGAAGTGTTGTACAATTGTGTTTTTTGGCCGAGTTCCAAGGTGAGAACATTATTGTGGACACTTTGTTAAGCTGGAATACTTACCTGCAGAAAGATGTTTCTTACGAACGAATGAAACCATGAACTTGAAAGTGGCTATTTTAAAATGCACAACATGAAATCAAAGCACATGGAGCAACATGCAAGCAAGAATAATCATATGAACACACGACAACTACTTACTTTTTTCAAGAACACGCTTGATCCTTATGTACTGCTCGTGCTCCCTCAGTTTCAGGTCTGATCAGCATTTTCTCAGTTGATCCTTGGATCGGCGTACCCCAAAATTCTTATGAAGACTATTCACAACTTTAGTCATGATCTTGGCCTTTCTGATATTTGAGTTTGGGTAAGGTCCATGCTTCCCATCATAGTCGGTCCTGTTCAATATGTCCACCATTTTCAACATCTCTCCAAAAGACATATTTGAGGCCTTAAATCTTCTCTTCCTGGATCGGGACATTTCAGGCTCCGGGCTTTCCTCACCCTCCTCCTCGTTAGTGGAACTGTGATTGCGCACCTGCGTTCTCTCCGCCATGTGCTTTCCCCACTGCGCCGAAAGCGAAGGGGTGGGGAATAGTCTAGAAAGAACGTCAGGGGTGGGCGGAGTTTCACACATGCGCACTGTATATAAAACGCAATACGCGTGTGTCGTCCGTACGATCTGTGAACAGAGGGAGAAGCTGAGGCGACGAACGTGCAAACGAAGGTAACATTTTGAACTTGGTACATCACTAGGCTATACTGTTTCTAGATTGAGGCCTGCATTAGTGATGTTTAGCCTGACATTAAGATTTGTCTTGTGTTGTGTCTTGCAGACATTATGGACACGTTCAATGATCATAGCTTCCTCCCTCTGTTCATCGATAAATACAGAGAGATGCCCTGCCTGTGGCAAGCGACACACCCTCAGTATAGTAACAAATTAAAGAGGCAGGCAGCAATGGACAAACTGGTTGAGTTTGTGAAGCCGGTGATACCCAAGGCAGATGTCAACTATTTAAGAAAGAAAATCGATGGCCTGAGGAGTACTTATCTGAAGGAGAGGAAGAAGGTGCTGGACTCCATGCAATCTGGTGCTTCAGCAGATGAGGTTTATGTCCCCAGGCTGTGGTATTATAACAGAATGCAGTTTCTGTCAGACCAGGCTGAGGCCAGAGAATCACTCTCTACTCCTCCTTCCAGGCGTCCTATGCTCCATTCCACACCCGCTGAGTCTTCCGACGCCCAACCTGGGCCTTCCACTCAGGAAGAACTGGGGGAGCCCAGCTTGAGCCAGGTATAGTATTGTTGTACATATTTTGGGAGTATAAATGAATGATGTTAACTTGATTTTTGCTCACTAATTGGTGATTTTAGAAAGTGATCCACATATCAATAGACAGTAGTGGCCAAAACCTTGGGGACAAGAAAAAAAAATGCTGGGCTCTGAATGATAGTCTTTTCTATTGGTTAACAATTTGCAAGTCTTGATGTGAAAATTGTGTGTGTTTGATAAACCAAAAACTAAAACTATGTCCCTTTTTCATACACAGGAAGACCTCAGCCAGGAACAGGAGGGTGTGGAATGCAGCAGCCAGGAGGTAGCTGTGGAAAGTGGCAGCCAAGAGGAGGCGGGGGTAAGCAGCAGCCAGGCGGTGGGCTGGCAAAGGAGCCTCACAGAATGCCAGGTCCCTCCCATCCGCCTTCCACGCAAAAGGGCGAGAAAGGGGGGGGGGATGTGGAAGAGTCTGCCCTGAGGCTGATTGGGGAGGCATCAGCGGCCCTCCAAGCCAAACCCACCTATCAAGAGGCCTTTGCCGCCTTGGCTGCATGCAAGCAAGAGAAAATGGAGGAGGGGCAACAGCTCTTGTGTGAGGGGGTAATTATACACACCCTCAACAAGGGTCTGTTGGGCCAAATGACACAAACAACACACTTGTGTGATTTGGCCCACACCCCTCCTCCTCCTCCTCCTCCTCCTTCTGCCACACCTCCAGCACCACAGCCTGGAAGGAAGCGTGGAAGGAAGACCAGAGAGTGATGACCTGGGTTCAATCTGGTCTGACAGAAGATGCAGCCTGTTGTAGTACCACAGCCTGGGAACATAGATGTCATCTGCTGCAGTTCCGGGTTTCTTGGACTTCAGGACCAGACTTCTCTCCCTCAGATATGTACTCCTCAGGCCACCAAGTTTTGCGTTTAAATAGTTGATGTGTGCCCTGGGGGCCAAAGGCTTCGCTAATCTCCCCAGTTTGTCCATTGCTACCTCCCTCTTTATTTGTTACTGACACCTAAATAAAGGTCTTTTCTGGTTGAAGAAATACTTGCGTATGTGTTTTACTTCAAAAAGGACAGTTTATTTGTGAGCAGGCAGGTACATTTCAAAAATACAAAGTGAAATGAATAACAAGGGGTACCAACACTAAACAACCTCCTGTAGATTAAAAAAGAAAAAGAAAATATAAAAAATATAATAATGTTGTTGTGGTAAGTTTACACACAAAACACACCCCAAAAAATGGAAAGACGAGCAAACTGACAAAAAAGGAGATGTTTAGGAAAAAAATAAATAAAAATTCACCCAAAAAAGAAGAAACAAAAAATAAAATTGTGTAGATGTGACGAATTCAAAAATTGTATTGCTGAAATGAGTAAAAAAGAGTCAGGAAATACGTTTGGGAGAAGTGTGACTATGAGCATCAAAAGAAGTTCCTTCTTGCAGCATTGTAAAGAACAAGATAATGCGCTTCATGAAAGAATTTTTAACATTGCAGCGTGACGAATATGCTATATCGATTACGAGCAGTAGTTTTACCTGAACGATCGCTTCCGTGTCCGAATTGGATTGTGAGCATGCGTGGCACCTTGTCCGTCGGAGTAGGCTACACATGATTGGGGTATGTCCGATCGGAGCATTTTGTCGGAAAATATTTGGAAAAGTTGGTCCGACGGAAACAGTCCGATGCAGACCACACACAGTCGGAATATCCGACAAAACGTTCGGATCGGACACATTCCGATGGAATCTCCGACCGTGTGTACAAGGGCTAAGGGTGTTTCTATATTGATTTCCCTTGGAAATTGGCAATGCCAAGGCTCTCTTATAGATCCCTCAGGACGCTATGTTTTCCTTAAAGGCCTGGTGAGGACGGTGCAATTGACATTTGCAGCGATATATGCCCCTAATGACCGCCAAGCCGCGTTCCTTGAAGGTACACTTGACTCCTTACAGGGCTTCAGGGAAGGGCAATTAATCTTAGGGGGCGATTTTAATGCCCTGCTGATCCCCTCGGTAGATACTTCGTCAGGTAGAACCTCCATTCCTCCGACCCAACTTAAACGCATTGCTAAGTCACTCCACAAGGCGCAGCTGATAGACGTTTGGAGACTGCAGCACTCGGGTGAACGCGACTATACATACTACTCCCCCATGCACCGGGTGCATACCAGAGTAGACTACTTCTTGGTCCCCCACGCCCAACTACATGCAGTTGAAAGTACTTCCGTCGGGTATAAGACTTGGTCAGATCATGCACCCATATTTCTGATCTATAAGCTGTCAGATACCTTCGCAACCAGACACCGATTCTGGCGTATCAATGAGAGCCTGTTGCAGACTCCAGAAGTACTGACGGAAGTCCACAGGGTTTTGGATTCCCATTTTCAAGAGAACGATCAGCCAGACTGTGACCCGGGGATCCTACGTGGGGCCCATAAACCGGTCCTCAGGGGAGTTTTGATTAGGCACGGGGGGGGGAATTAAATGGGAACGCAACCAACAACTCACTCAACTGCTGCAGTCACTCGCTGGCACCGAGGCCAGGCACAAACATGCCCCCACTCGGTCTTTAGAATCAGACTTGACGATTCTCCGGAATCAGATTAATGAACTCCTGCACTATAGGGCGAAATCGGCCCTACAAATATGCCGCAGGGTGGTGTATGAATCCGGGGACAAATGTGGGAAACTGTTGGCTAAGACGGTTAGGGCCCACAAGCTCTCTACGTATATCCCTCACATTAATGCTGCAGGAGGCCATAGGGCGACCCTACCAACGCACATTACGCAGGAGTTTAGGACCTTCTACTCACACATGTATAATCTACCACAGGCGATGGCGTCCCAATCAGAGATTGAGGAATATGTTGTGTCCTCAGGACTACTGTTCCTGCCACCAGAGATTCGAGCAGACCTAGACTCCCCAATAACCATGACTGAACTTCAGCAGGCAATAGCAAAAACGAAGCTGGGGAAAGCGCAGCGTCCTGACGGTTACACCCTGCAGTATTATAAAATGTTGCTCCCGACTCTAGGACTACGTCTACTAAAAGTAATTAATGCAGTCGGGGGGGGGGGATTCGCCAGGGATTCTTTGAGTGCCCACATTTCGGTGATATACAAAGATGGGAAGGACTCGGCAGCCTGTGGTAGCTACCGTCCTATTTCTTTATTGAATGTGGACCTTAAACTATTCACCAAGATCTTGGCTGACCAACTAGCACAACACCTGCAACAGCTTATACACCTGGACCAGTTCGGTTTTATACCCTCTAGAGAGGCCAGGGATAGCACTACGAAAGTCTTGACTCTTATCCATATTGTAAACTCCAAGAAATCTCCGAGTGTATTTTTAAACACAGACGCTGAAAAAGCGATTGACCGGGTTAACTGGTCCTTTATGTTCACAGTCCTCAGACATATTGGGCTAGGAAAGGTGATGCTCAACCGGATAGAGCGAATTTATTCAAGCCCGACCGCCCGCGTAAAGGCAAATGGGGTCTTATCTGACCCCTTCCGGATAGCAAACGGAACGAGGCAGGGGTGCCCATTGTCCCCTCTCTTGTTTGCCCTTACGTTAGAGCCCTTCCTATCCACAATAAGATCAAACCCAGATATACAGGGAGTGGGGAAGGGCCGAGATCAGCATAAGGTGTCGGCATACGCAAACGATATGCTCTTTTCGCTGACTAAACCGGAGGTATCCCTACCCAACCTGCTTAGGGAATTCGAGGTATATGGGCGGTTGTCTAACCTTAAAATAAACTTCACCAAGTTCGAAGCCATGGGGATAGCTATCCCGAAACGTACTCTCCCAGTTTTACGTTACAATGGACATTTTCCACCCTAATCTACCTTGGTACGAATGTCTCACTCGCATATATGAGAGTAACTTTCCCCCGTTGTTGGCAAAAACTAAGATGCTCTTAGATTCGTGGCGTGGAGGACTGCATTCCTGGTTTGGGAGGTGTAACCTCTTGAAAATGAGCGTGTTGCCCAAATTTCTCTACCTTTTCCAGGCCCTCCCGATTAGGATATCCCCGGTCTACTTTAAACAAGTACAAGCCCTTTTTACTCGGTTTGTCTGGGCTGATAAAAAAATGCGTATTCCTCGTTCCCAACTTTCCCTGCCACAACAGTGTGGAGGACTGGCGTTACCGGACGTGAGATGTTATTACCAGGCGGTGCATGTGGGACGAGTACTGGACTGGAGTAAACATCAGGAGTTCAAACTATGGGCACAAATAGAACAACGACAAGCGAACGTACCCCTGGGCAGTGCACTATGGTGCTGGGACTCTCTCCCTTCAGAGACGAAGTTACACCCATTGATAGGGAACACCCTAAAACAAAGTCTCTAAGCACTGCTTAAATCTTCTCTGACGACTAAGACTTCGCGCTTAACTCCAATTCTGGGTAATCCCGGATTCCCCCCGGGGAACTCCTCCACACAATTTCAGACACTGCGGGAATCTAATTGCGTGACGGCGGCACATTTCGCACAACCTACGGGCTGGCCTACTTTGACAGAACTATCGGATCCTACAGGCACATTCAGACTCCCGTTATGGAATGCACTGCAGCTGCATCATTTTCTGCGAAGTATCCCGAGCCCCCGTGCATATTCTAGGCCCCGGACCCCTACGATGCTGCACATGTTTTGGGCTTGCTCTCAGTTGACAACATTCTGGACGGTAGTGCGAGAAGTATCCCAGAAATTTACCGACTTTCAGGTGCCGGACGACCCGGCCTTCTTCCTACTTCACATATCCACCTTACCCGCGAAACGCTATAAAAAATCCATATTGCGCCATTTGACCAATGCAGCTAAATCCTGCATCCCTAGTCTATGGAAGCAGCAACGCTCTCCAACTGCTGCGATGTGGTTGAAACAGGTGGAGGAAATAAATAAAATGGAAGATTTGATCCTGACATCCCAAAATAGGCAAGCGACATATAGGAAAACGTGGTCTCTATGGAATATGTTTACACCCGGACGAGGGAAAATCCCTTATTAGGACCTAGCGATCATAACCCATCACAGTCTAGAGGGAGCAGTCTAACTCTACGTGGTGATGCTAAAAAGGGGTGGAGCATCTGTCAGTCCCACCCTTCGCCCTCCCACCCCCCCTCCTATTTCCCCCCCTTTTTTTTTTCTCCTCTTGCTTTCTAACTTCCTTTCGTTCTTTCTACTTCTTTTCACTAGTGCAAACCTCCGGACCTATCCGGGAGTGACCCCGTTTTGACTGGCGGACGACTCCTTGGTGGCTCAGGGTAGTTGGTAATTTTACCTCCTCTGGGCTGCTGGGGACACAGAGCTGCAGTCGTCAGGCGAGAGTAATAGGCATTTTGAAGGGCTACTCCCGGACGTATACCACATATATTGACTTTTGATTGATGTTGCTGGAACATGTCGTTTGGAGGCTGCGACCTCTATTGTCTGTCTCTGTTGTGTTGCCTAGTATTTATGATTATGTGCATACCCCTCAATCATTGTAGTAGTATGGACATATACATATCTAGATCTGAGAGATCTTGTACAAAAGAGATAGTTCAATCAGCAATACACATTTATTTATAGGGTTACATAATATATACAAATTACACACCAGACAGTATTTACATCACAATATACAGTGTAGGTCCCCTGGCTTACATGATATTTACAAATTACTCACAGAATCATATTTACAATACAATATAAGGTGCAAGTTCAGAGTTAGATTACCTGTTAACTTCAGGTCAGCCCATGGTGACTGCCGTGTGCTCCCACACCAGAGTGACTTGGCTTGCTCACAAAGCATTATATCCCCCCCTACTTCCTGTAGTGTGGCTAATCTAATTTTCCCTAATTGGTCACTGTACCTAGTCAATGTATATTGGGAACAGCCTGATTGGATGAGTCAACAAAAGCTGTTGTTTACTTCCCAGGTGAGATGTTATCAGGGAAAACAAAAGGCCAAGCTTTGAAGTTGAACCAATTACAGTAACACCAACACAAACACTCAATACTTTAAATATATATTTAAATCTAATGGAAATATATTTCTAATTACAATGTTGTACAGGTATTAATGGAGATTTCACATAAACTCATAAGGCTACAGATGGCCCCTTGTGGCCAGTTGAGAATATGAGACTCGGCCACACATAGAATAATGGTTTATGTGCAATCTTCTTTAATATTTTGAACGTTTGGCTTTGCCCTCTGAAATGAAATAAAACTCTTTGAGAAGAAAAAAAAAACTTTTAAAATCCCCATCTCTACAGTTCACATTTCTGGATTCCAGTATCGGTAGTCCTCACTTGTTCTGAATGTAATAAGTCCATAATAAAAATCATAGGATACAAAACACAATAAAAAACACGAGAGGGATAAAAAAAAAAAAAACATGAGGATCCTTGTTCTCAACCGTCCAATAATAATAGTGCGAAAGTCAATAATGTCAATCTGGTCATGTTGCCCTTGCTTCTGGGACAGCCTTCCATGGTGATTCCGGTTGGATACCGCATACAGTAATGGCCTTTGGACCAGCTTTCCCGGCTAAGATTATACTTTGTTAATGTGGACAGAGGTAGAGAAAGAACACCACAAGTACATTTGAGACACATGCATTCAAATTAATGCTTGTCTGGTAAGTCTGAGCAGTTAGGACCTTTTATTAGAATTACCATAGATATACTGCGACATATTAATAAGACCCCTTTCTCAGTGACATGTGTAACAATTTGGTTACGCCCTTCAGCCAGGTGTCTGATTTCCACCCCCCATCTTTCTTCCTCCATGGTCATATGCCTGCAAGTAACTCTGTTCTGCCTTCTGCTGTATACCACTGTGTGTCTGTGTATGACCCTTCAAGTGTCCAGGGGGCTCTTGTTGCCATCGCAACTCACCACTACCTCCTTTTACTGGAGCTGTGTTCCATGCTGGTCCCAAACATTGGGCATACCGCTCCCTCCTTGGCTACCATGTGTAGCTACTGTACGAGCCCTGCCTTTAGCAGGCTACGGAAGAGGTCATCACTTTAAGAGTTCTCATTGCAGATTAAGCAGTGTCGCCTACGCAGACAAAAATAACTTGATTTCGGAATACAGATAGGTGTGATGTCACCAGTCACTAGTGGCTTCAGGAAAATCTAACTAAAATCCTCTTAAGTACAATTGTACTATACTCCCTGATATTTGCCAATCACTATGAGTCTCACCAGTCCCAGTATATCTATATGATATTCACGCAATGCTCTTTGAACTTATTATGGCACAAAAAGGAAAAACTGAGCAACATAAAAAAAAAAAAATGATCAATGACCACATCTGATGACTGCCCAATATTAGAACTGTAGAGAGGATTGTATGTCACATATACACAGAAAATAGTCACATGGTTGTAGCTAAACCCTAATGTTACTATTGTCATGATAATAGCTACAATGACCTAAATTCCTATAAAACAATTATCCAATGTCATAAAAGAAAAACAAAAACTGTCGGATACTCGACCCATCCCCAACATGCTAAAGGGAAGCTTTTAATATTCTATATCAACATTTGTAATTGCTTTAAATGTTCTCCATATAATGTTCCCCATACTCCCCTCTTTTTTTTTTTTTTTTTTTTTATTTCACCATAGGCAAGCCAAACTGAAGAATCACCAAAAAAATTAAAATAAGGTGATATAGGAAGTAAAGAAAAAAAAAAATAGTTTTCTTTAAGAGAAAAAGTTGAAGGAGAAAAAAAACAATAAAGAAAAAAAACCTATTCAGATTGAATGCTGCCTCAACCTTTAATTTGTTAAAGAGCCTTGAATCTGTAATTGTGTAAAACAAAATGATTGAATCTGCTTTCAAACATTGCGCAACACCCTCTCTCGGTGGTGATTAACATATTAATTGACTCTCAGTGCAAAACAATTTGCAAGTCAAGCAGGCCACAAAAATTTGTATTAGAGAGAGCAGGACCTCTGTTTATTGAAACAGACCGCCCTAAAGAAGTTATAATTTAGTAAGGCCTGACTGTAATTAATTCCATTCAAGGCTTCTCCTTAAAACCAACATAAAATTGTTTTAAGGTCCTCATCTGTGTTTCACAATACTTTGCCCCATCTGCGTCCGAACATTCACCCTTGTTTGAGCAATTACCCTAAAATACAAAACTTAAAAATCATTAATAACACCTCACTGTACCTCTCTGAGAGGTTCATAATGGTCTACAATAGTAGTGGATGCTTGGAACAGACTTCCAGCCAAGGTAATGAGTCTATACTTTGACAGACCAAATATGGAAAAACTGGGAGGGTTTGTAAATACTTAAATTCTAAAATGACAACATGTAGATCTATAACCTTCACACATGTTAGCATCACATGAGTTAATTTGGAAGGAAAAACAAAACATAAGACCTACTGAATCCATAAGATGTCACAAGGTGCAAAGTAATGTATCATGTAGTTTCCGAGTGTCAGAGTGAAAGAACTTTCACTCTAAGCCACAGGAAAGGAGAAAACAAAGATATACACAACATCCCTACAGTTCCTCATAGTTATAAGGATTGAGATTTAATATTTGTGCACAGGTTATTTATTCGCACGTACATTTGAACTTGTAAAAAAAAATTATAAATTTAAACTGGTACCAGTATTGAGCTCATTTCCAATGAAAAAAAAAATTATAAAATAATCATAAACAGTACAACGCATGCGCATAAGTGTGATCACACTTATTTATGGCCATAAAGCAATGTTGAGTACACCCCCTAAGAGAAAAAAAAAATCTTTGTTTACACATGGACAGTTCATACCCATGCATTCCATCACTCACACATACACATTCATTTCGATTGCATCCCATACATCCTGGATAGCACTTTGGTATTTGCAAATTAATTGTTAGGCGTTTCTGGCCTCTGGGAGAGTACAAAGGAAAGTGAGAGGAAGAGAGAAAAAACAAAAAACAATGGACTGTTATACCTTACCCTTGTTAGGCGTGTTCTTACGCATATGTACAGCTAATTTGTATGGACATATACTTTCCTGAACTCACTTAAACCTGAAAAAAAATTACTTTGTAGAAGACAGTTATTAATCTTTCCCCCTTTTTATTTATTTAACCTATTTAAAGCAAAACAAAAAATAAAAATAAAATAAAAAATACATCATTCTTATGTGTACATTGGTAAATAGACACTGACATCCGCACTTGGATCTGGTGAAAATAAATTACTCAGATCATAGACATCTGAATGACACATTAGATCTGGTACTTCTTTCACTGTTTCTACATTGCTTATATTTAAGTTTTGTTCCCCGTAAGAGGAAGTCCTAGCAGATAATATAGATAGATTGGGCCTCCCTCCTGTATTTTCTGTTTGAATGGAATAGACGGTTTTCTGTGGGGTCTTAACAATTTGATCAAAAGATTGTTTTATTTCTTTCAGTCCTTTATTACACTGTACCACATCTGCATGGCATGCTTCATATTTTTCCTTAAGAACATGTTGTGATGTTTCCATTATTTTATTGGTATTTTCCCAATTATGAATATGCGACTTCAGTAGCTCAATCTCATTTTCAAGAGACGTAATTGTGGTTATTAACGTAAGTTCTTTCAGAACTGATCTCCTGTGCTGTAATCTGAGATCGCTTTCCATGGTATTTACATTCAAAGGGGAGCATGAGGCTATTTGCCTTTGACTAGAAACTGTGGAGCCATGCCTATAGATCTTATCTTTGGAGGCATTGTAATTGTAATGATGTCTCTTTCTGTTTGAAAAGGTGGCCAATTCTCCTGTAGTGTGACTTGCTAAATAGGTATTTTTGTTTGTACGCTGGTGATAAATCTTTGATTTCACAGAATTAGACCTTCTGGCTACATGAAAATAATTGTGCATACAATCCATGATACTTTGATATGAATCTTTAAGAGGATTTATAAAAAATCCACATTGAATTTTAAATTTTGGATGGGCATTAGATATTAGGAGGGTTTTGTACTCTGGGTCCTCTCTGTGTACATTTCTCCGTTTGCCTACATAGTAAGCTGACCATAGCCTGTTTGCATATAGAAGTGGATTCTCGTTATTTTCCTGTTTTGTTCTAAATGCTGCTATTAAGCCTAGGTCAAAGGGATATAATATTTTTAGCAGTTCATCTACAGTTTCATTGTAATCTGCTCTTCCTTCTTTAACATGGTCTGGTAAGGAAGACCATGTGTCTAAGTTAACTGTTAATAGTAAAACTTTAACCTGATCTCTGGAGTTGGCAACTCCCAGCAATTTACATCGTTGCAAGACATTATCTGCATGAAATGTTATGTGCACTCCTGGCAATAGTTTGCCAATATTGTTAGCTACAAGTAGCACATTTTCTAAAGACTGTCTGTCCTCCCTATCCATCTTTTGTGCTGTACTCTCAATTCCTGTTACATGCACTTCATTCACTGCAGGAATCATCTTTCAAACCTTTTTTTTTTTTTTTTTAAATAGACTGAATCTTCATGCATATAAACATTGGGCAACAGCTCTTTTTATCTCCTTCTAATGTATCTGGACTCTTCATGTACAAATTCTATAATATATTTAGCTTTTAGCATAAATGATGTGTTCCTTAGTATACTAACAGTTGGCTTCCTAATGATTACACACTGTACAACACAGCTATTTTTTATAGCCCATTTCTATATTGAGCACATAGAGCACCCAATATTACTTTTTAGCCTTCAGATGAAAAACCCTTTCATAGTGTGCCTTTTGTAGATATTGCAACCCTTTGAGATACTGCTGAAAGAGACCACCAATTTTTCCTGTCCCTTCGTGGTCGCCATTTGTTGCCTAGTATTTATGATTATGTGCATACCCCTCAATCATTGTAGTAGTATGGACATATACATATCTAGATCTGAGAGATCTTGTACAAAAGAGATAGTTCAATCAGCAATACACATTTATTTATAGGGTTACATAATATATACAAATTACACACCAGACAGTATTTACATCACAATATACAGTGTAGGTCCCCTGGCTTACATGATATTTACAAATTACTCACAGAATCATATTTACAATACAATATAAGGTGCAAGTTCAGAGTTAGATTACCTGTTAACTTCAGGTCAGCCCATGGTGACTGCCGTGTGCTCCCACACCAGAGTGACTTGGCTTGCTCACAAAGCATTATATCCCCCCCTACTTCCTGTAGTGTGGCTAATCTAATTTTCCCTAATTGGTCACTGTACCTAGTCAATGTATATTGGGAACAGCCTGATTGGATGAGTCAACAAAAGCTGTTGTTTACTTCCCAGGTGAGATGTTATCAGGGAAAACAAAAGGCCAAGCTTTGAAGTTGAACCAATTACAGTAACACCAACACAAACACTCAATACTTTAAATATATATTTAAATCTAATGGAAATATATTTCTAATTACAATGTTGTACAGGTATTAATGGAGATTTCACATAAACTCATAAGGCTACAGTTGTTTACTTGATGGACGTTTGCCCATGTTGAAAATTCAATAAAATTATATTTGCAAAAAAAATGCCTTGTCAAGCATGTGGTACCCAAAAGGCTGATGGTTATGCCACACTTGATCTGCTTGAGGCAAAGTTTACAAACTGCAACAGTGCGATTGGCTGCACATCTGCTAAAAAAGGCCCAGACAGCTGAGCTGTGGGAAGTGGTTGTCTGCTCTCTACTCTTCCATGATGGCTGCCTCTTTCCCACTCTCCTTCTCTGCTGTATTGGGCACCCAAGTTGCATCAGTGACCTCATCATCATCACCCCCTCCATCCTCATCATCACTGGAGACAATTTGGCAATACGATGTGGCTGGGGGAACATGGCTGCCAATTTGTTGTTTATCAGTGTTCTCCCCTCTCTGTAGGCTCATGTTCCTACTTTCCCCAACCTCAGAA
The DNA here is from genome assembly GCF_037356315.1 of Lithobates pipiens. NCBI lineage: Eukaryota > Metazoa > Chordata > Amphibia > Anura > Ranidae > Lithobates > Lithobates pipiens. The sequence continues at coordinate 147,276,119 of NW_027507790.1, read as the reverse complement.
CCAACATCGGAATCAAGTACTGCCTGTGTATTGTCAAGGAGCAAGTGGCTAATGCTGTGTTCAAATAACTAAGCTGACTCCTCAATGCCTGATGCTGGGGCTATGGCAGGAGTAGCTGTGGACAAGAAGGCAGAATAAGCCACTCTGGCAGCTGCAGTGGACTGCGCACTAGTCTCTGCTTGGGTGATAGAGGAGGAGGAGGATGAGGATGGTTTAGTAAGCCAGCCCACCACCTGTTGCTGGATAACACAGGCAACATGACTAAACAGAGGAAATTTTGCCCTGCCTCAGGACAGACCACGTCCACCCTTGCCTGTGGACACAGACGCTCATGCACTGAGAATGTCTGCCTCTCCTTGTTAGCCTCCTAGACATGATGGGCGGGGGAAATGTGTACTGCATTCTGTATGCACTTTAATCAATGAATGCAGATTTGACTAGTAGTAATGAGGGTAGCTGCCTAGGAGCGGGAAACAATCAACCCATCAAGAGCTCTGAAGAAGACTGCCTGTTGCCATGGTTGGGGTAGATTCTTGCTGGCCTTGACAGGTCTACTTTTACATATGACTGTATGAAGTAACCTGTCACCACACTACATTCTTTGGTAATTAAAGGCCTTTGTGTAACAAAGGTTGGTGGTATTTGTAGTGACCTCTGTAGGACAATGACCAGGAAGTTATTCCATAAAGCATGTAGTGCTGTTGTGAGTGAAATAAATAAGGCACTAAACTCTCGGTGAACAGTAACTACAATACAGTATAGCATTATATAATGCTTTATAATTCATTATACTTCTTTCATTTTGTAAACACTCACATCTTAATTTTAATTTACTTTGCATATCTTGTTTCTTTCTGAGAAAAAGCATGTGGTTTTGTAAAGCCGTCGTCTGAATGAGGGTTTCTTCTGATTATACAGTATGTCCGAAACATATAGGAACGGGAACAAATAAACCCAAAGAATTAAGCATGGAATTACGGATTGTGTGGGCAAATGCTGGTCACAGTTACAGTTTTAAATATCTAAATCCTAATGGCATTTCTTAACCTCCTCATCTGCCTACAGCATCAAGGGCAAGAAATGGTTTGACCTGTATAATATAATCTCCCTAATAATCTGCAAGGAGTTAACACAGCCAAGAATGGGGGTTTATACTATTTATGCTATTGCGCAGAGCTCGGAAGAACAAGAATATCCATGGCTACAGTGCATTAAGAAAAGCTGTGTTTTAGCAGAGAAAAATCAGTACTGTGAACTGATAAAACCCTTGATTTGGGGTTTTTTGCCATTAGAGGTGTTAAATCTCATGTGGGGTTGTGGACAGTATTCCATGGTGGGAGTAGAAGCAGCAAGAATACTTTGAAAAGAGGTGGCTGCTGACACGTGGTCGGGCACATGGAGAGCACAGGAATCCAGTCAGTTTGCTGAAGTTTGCTCATGCCACTGAATAAAAAAGTGACATTTTCTCCTTATTTTACTATTTATAACCCCATTTTTAAGATAGCCCTTTATAGAGAAAGATTTTTCAACAATGCTGGTGCTCTTAGCCCTTGTACACATGGTCGGAGATTCCGACAACCAAATCCGTCGGATTTTGTCCGAAACTGTTGTTTACACACGGTCGGACAAAGTTGTCGGAAAATCCGACGTGATGACGTTATTTCGTTACGATGGGACTACGTTCACGCTAGTAGCCAATAGCTTTGGTGTAGGAATTTGATCTGAGCATGCGTGGCACTTTGTCCGATCAGAATTCTCTACACATGATCGGAGTATGTCCGATCGGAGCATTTCGTCTAAAAATATTTCCGGCAAGTTGGAAAAGTTGGTCCGACGGATATTCCAACGGAAACAGTCCGATGCAGACCACACACACAGTCGGAATATCCGACAAAACGCTCCGATCGGACACATTCCGACGGAATCTCCGACTGTGTGTACAAGGGCTTATTTTCCGACAAAATGCTCCGATCGGACATACTCCGATCATGTGTAGAGAATTCCGATCGGACAAAGTGCCACGCATGCTTTGGTTGTCGGAATCTCCGACCGTGTGTACAAGGGCTAAGTCTTCACTGACCATCTCAGCTCTTCCCACAGGGCTTAATGGAACCTAAAGCTCTCACTGGACTGTTAGATAATCCAAGCAGTGCTCCAGATTGAAGCCTCTCCTCCATTGCAGACATTCCATATAGGGCACTTATATTTAAAATGGCTGCTGATTTGAGAAGTGTCCATAGATGTACATGTTTTTCCCAAATGAAAGGAGAAGTAAAGCCAAAGCTTTTGTGGCTGTTCTTTTTTTTATGGATCACAGGAGTGCAGTTAGTTCTGCATTTCTGTGACCTGTTTTCAGCTAAATTCGGCTAAATCTTGCTTTCGGCTGATGTCACAGACCTTGTCCAGGCTCTAAAAAGATCCCGACCATACAGTCAAGATACGCCCCGAAGCCTTAACCGGAGCTAGCTGCTCCTGACTCCTGCACAGCCCAGCACTCCAGTGATTGCTGGAAGGGTAGAGTAGAGAGTCAGTGACAGTCACTGGCCCTCTGCAGGCTGAAGACTGAGTGATAAGTGGCCAGCAATGTTTGGATTGCTGTTGCAGCCATCTGGGTAATTATGATTGTTTTTTTTTTTCTAATGCCATACTTCTATTTTGAACTATCAATCATGTGCCTTTTAGTTCCAATTTCCATAGGTGCATATATTTCTCCTTAATTAAAATAGGGTTATCGCTCTAATCTGAATATCAAGCAAAGGGTGATGTAGACAACACATGTGTGACTCGAAATAGTATGAGGTTGTGACAGCTCCCAGTAGTGCTCGACATATAAATCACTGCCCCTTCCCTGTTACCCCTATCCTTACAATTAAGCCTGCTATGGTGAAACTTGTTAGGAGGGGCAGTCCCTGGGCAGGGACGTTTTATGGCATCATACCATCTGTGGTTGAATAAACCACTTATGCCACGTACACATGACCGGACTTTCCAGCAGGCTAGGTCCAACGGCCTTACCCACACATGACCGGACTTTCCGGCAGACTTCCAAATGAACGGACTTGCCCACAGATGGAAAAAAGTCAGTTAGTTTTGAACGTGATGAGTTACGACGGGACTAGAAAAGGAAGTCAATCTCACCGCTTTTATCGGCGAGATTGACACCTTCCGAGCCCCATCGCCTGGTATGGATTTTAAGGGGAGCTCCCTATGCCGGAAAAATGGCGTGGGGGTCCCCCTAAGGACCATACCAGACCCTTATCCGAGCACGCAGCCTGGCCAGTCAGGAAAGGGGGTGGGGATGAGCAAGCACCCCCCTGAACTGTACCAGGCCAAATGCCCTCAACATGGGGGGTGGGTGCATGTTGATGAGCACAAGGGCCTCTTCCCGACAACCCTGACAGTTGGTTGTTGGGGTCTGCGGGTGGGGGGCTTATCGGAATCCGGGAGCCCCCTTTAATAAGGGGGCCCCCAGATCCCGGCCTGGGGGGAAAAGTGTCAATAAAAAAACACACTAGACAGTTTTTTAAAGTAGTTTATTAGGCAGCTCTGGGGGTCTCTTCCATCTTTGGGGGTCTCTTCCAACTCCTCCTCTCTCTCTCTGGCCCCTTTTCCTGCTCTCCGGCCTTCTCCCACTCTCCTATTCTTCTCCTGCTCTCCGTCACAGTCCTGGGGCATGCTGGGACTGTGATGTCATAAGGGGCGGGGTCACATTACCCGGTGACCCCGCTCCATGCCTATATAAGTCGTAGCGCACCCTGCACACAGCATTGCAGCGGGAAAGAGCGTCACGTCAGCATCGGAAGAAGACTGGAGGGAAGAAGACGATGGAAAACACTGGGCCACCACTAGCAAAAGAGCGGTAAAAGAGCAGAAGATAGCGGAGGAGCCCGGGAGAAGAATCAGAGAGTGGGAGAAGAATTGGAGAGCGGGAGAAGAACCGGAGACTGGGAGAGAAGGCTGGAGAGTGGGATAAGAGGAGTCGGAAGAAACCGCCAAAGACAGAAGAGACCTCCAGAGCTGCCTAATAAACGACTTTAAAAACCTATCTAGTGTGTTTTTTTATTGACACTTTTTTTCCCCAAGTGAATGGGTAGGGGTATTATGTACCCCATACTTATTCACATAGGGTGAGGGGCCGGGATTTGGGGGGCACCTTTATTAAAGGGGGCTCCCAGATTCCAATAAGCCCCCTGCCCGCAGACCCTGACAACCAATGGCCAGGGTTGTCGGGAAGGGGTCCTGACAACCAACAGCCAGGGTTGTCGGGAAGAGGCCCTTGTCCTCATCAACATGGGGACAAGGTACTTTTGTGCTAATTTTACGGTTTCGTTTTTTTAAAATTCATGTCCCTTTTCCCAAAAAGTTGCGTTTAAAACACCGCTGCACAAATACTGTGTGACATAAAATATTGCAACAATTGCCATTTGGGGAATGGCAATAGTAGTAGTAATTCGCTATTGTCACACAATTGCGCCCCGAGCCCACCCTTTTTTAAAACCATGTGCTTAAAGCATTTACTTAAAGCGGAGGTCCACACAAATTTTTAAGATAACCTCCATCGGATTCTTGCATTGCATACAGTGTCAAATTGAATTTTTTTTTTTTCAGAGGGGGTACCTGTATATCCGTGTTTTCTTGCTTGTTTCCTGTCTCAGACCCCCGCAGGAGTGGGCAGGTATGGTTGTAATATCCTGTGGCGCACTGTCTCCTGGGAGCTCTGTGACATTATTCCCAGGAGTCAGTGTGGATGCCACTGTTCCGTCATGTCCGATTGCCCCCTTCTATAGAGGAGTGTGGGGTGTAGCAAGATGCTGGCAACGGAAGTGATGCCTTCTGTGTGTGTTTTTCTGTGAGCTTTGTTGCCATCACAACGAGGCGGGAACTTCCGCCGCCGCTGCCCGTTGTGATGGCAACATGGAAATTTACAGCGCTCCGTGCCGTACCAACTGAGCATGCGCGGGGACGAGCGGTGAATGCTGGTAGCTCAGCATTTACTGCATCCAGGAAGTTTATGCTTGTGGGCTAGACATGACCACAAGCAAGATGAAACCTGCCAGCAACACATGTTAAAAGTACGTTTTTCGTACGAAACCGGACATCGGGGGATAGATGTTCCCAAACAAGTGAGTTTAAAAAAAAAAAAACACTGGAATCCGTGGGTCTGGCACCCTGCATATATATTAGGGGCCAGGCGCAAGGATTAGGGGGGTGGTGCCCCGACGACCCATATGAAGTGACCATCACTGTCTTAACCTGTCTTTTTAAAAAATGATAAGCAGTTTATATTTGCAACAGCTGATGTAAAAGCTCTAAGCACAATCATTAAACATGTTGAAGGGATAGAAGCTGTAAAAATGGTATTGGAACAAGCTGAAAATATACTTGATGCACAGCAAAAAAAAAATCCTAAAGTGCAGGCATGAGGGCTAGGATTCTTTGAATAAGTCAAATTTGCATCGGACAACCGAGCAATGAAAACTAAATGATTATTGATCAATTTTATGGTGCAGTTTAAAAGAAAGTGCTTGGTCAGTTAACCCCAACCCTTAAAAAATCCTATAGTGATGAAATGTGTCAGTGTGCTTGCTCAGTTGACCCCAACCTTTAAAAAAGTCTACAGTGATAATATGCATCAGAAGGAGGGGCAGAGTATTAACCAAGATCACTGTATATGCTGGTGGAAGGCTTCAATGCCGAGTGTCATCATGGTCATCTGGTGAGAGATAATGGTGTGTTTTCTTCACAGCAACTGAGGATTTCTGACATACACAACATATATTTACTGGCGCTGGTCACAGAGTGTAACGTTTTATGATTTTTTTTTTTTTTTAAAGGATGATGGGTTTACATTTTTAAGCAGATCCTCCTCTTACCCTTAGCCCTCCCTTCCCTTTAGTAGCACAAGAAATTTCCTCTCACCTGCAGCCGCTGTCACATTTGACAGTGAGACATCACCCGCACAGCTGCGTCATTCATGCCCATTCGCCTTCATTTCAGTGCACTTGTAGTCCATTCACACTTCCTACAGCTCTGAAACTTACAGCCCATACAGAGGTATCGGTACAAGGCTGTAGGAAGAGTGTGCAGGATAAGAGGGTGCAATGACCTGCAGGTTCCTGTGAAAAAAAAAAAATGCACATTTTTTTCCTGCAAAAATATATACATTTATTTATTTTTTCATAAAGATGAACTTATCCTTTACCCAGTACCTTTAATGCTAGTGGGTGGCAAAGCCAGGCACTGCGACATACATATACGTTTCAGTGTACTTCCTGGTTTAGAGGTGCGCATGCGCACACCCTCTGCTGACTTGTGCTGTGATTGGACACAGCACAAGTTGTCAGCAGGTTACAGCCAATCATTTTGACTGTATACCTGCTGATTGGCTGTGGCCAATCTCGGCACAGATGTGTATGTTTAATAAACAAGGAATCTGGATGAATTTCTCCCTGCTTTTCAGAGCTCAAAGCAAGGAGAGAAACCCAGCCAGATCAGTGAGGAAAAGCAGCAAACATACACTTACATACACTTGTTAGGCAGACAGCTAACCCTTGATTGCCCTCCTCCTGATCACCCCTCTCACCCAGTCAGTGCCATTAGTACAGTATTATTATTGATCACTGTATTAGTGTCACTAGTGATATCAGTGTCATTCAGTTAGTGTCCCTCACAGCCAGTGTCAGTTAGCACTAGATTGCCCACCATGCCACTCTGAGGATGAGAAATATATTAGTGTCTCCAAAAACGCAGTGTTAGCAGGATCTTCCCCAATCACTGTCAGCTCTTTCAACATGTAGAAGAATAGATTTTTGCCTAAATTTATGAAGAAATTTGATTTTATTGGATATATTTTATTAACAGAAAGTAGAAAATATCAGGGTTTTCAAAATGGTCTGTCTTTTCTCATTTATATAATAAAAAGAAAAAACACAGTTGTGATCAAATACCACCAAAAAGAAACTCTATTTGTGCAAAAAGAATTATATAAATTTAATTTGGGTACAGTGCTAATTTAAATGGCAATTTCTCCATTATGCAAAACGGTGCTGAATAGCAAAAAAATTCCTGGTCATGAAGGGGTTAAAACCTGCTGGACAATGTCGGCTGGTGCTATATTTTTTTATTTTTTAGGGGTGCGGCAAACAATCCACCCACCACATGGCCTCTCCCTCAGTCGGATTAGCCACACGCCCCTGTCGGTAGGATGGATCACCTGCACTCCCCCCTGTCGGTCGGTCTGTCACCAGCCCCACACTTACCCAATCTAGGTCACAGGCATCGCTTCCTCTAAGCGGCGGGCAGCGGTGGCTTCACCCGACGTCTCCTCCTCTGCTTCACGGCGGCTTCCCCTGCAGCTCCTCTACCACTTCTCCTCCAATATGAGTGCTTCTCCTCTCAGCCGGTCGGGAACTGATTGACTGGGAGGAGAATCAGGAAGGCAATAGCGAATATAAATTCGCTATTGTCACACAAGTGGGTGGGCTTGGGGCGCAGCGCTCTGTGCCCCAAGCACACCCATTTTTGAAGCAGGTTAGAGCCTCAGGCTCTAATCATATGCTTTAAAAAAAAAACATTGAAATCCATGTGTCTGGCACCCTGTATGTAGATTAGGGGCCAGGTGCATGGATTAGTGGTTAAAAGGAGTGTATTTTTACAGTATTGTGCTATGTGGAGGCTTTCTTTTTTCTTGTTTTGCTTAAAAAGATGAAGAAGTAATTTGGAATAAGTGATTTGGAATAAGTGAAAGGAACACTCTATCAAATCAAGAGTGTTTGACCTGAGGTATCTTGTAAGGTAAGCTTCGGTGAGTGTAAGGCCTCATGCACACGGGCTTAATAAATTCCTCATATCTATGTTGCATCTTCCTGCCAGGGGCCGACAAAAAAAATCAACATTAAAAACAGTGGTTGGTGTTTTTTTGGGGGGGTGGCAAACAACCACCCCCCCGCCCTGGCACTTACCCATCAGTTGTAGGTGGGCGGGTTCCTACGGGTGGTGGGCAGCGGCCTGGGTTGCGGGCTCCTACAGATGTCAGGCAGTGGCTCCCATCACGGTGGCTTCCGCCGTGCGGCTCCTCCCTCTTTCTTCTAGGCAACCAATAGGCCCTATAGCATCACACCCCAGAGCTCCGCAGGTGCAGGGCACTGCTGACTGTCTGCTGTTCTTTAAAAGTTCTTTGGTGTGGGCCTTTTTTGACAAGTGTGCAGCAGATTGCACTGTTGCTGTTTGCAACCTATGTCTGAAGTAGATCAAGCATGGCCAAAACAGCAGCTGCTTGGGCACCACTTGCTTGATTAGACATATGACGACCTGCCATGCCTTCCAACAGCACTTGAATGACTCACATCATAGAAAAAGGCGGACTTCTCCTTGCTCCTCATCTGGGATCTCCAAATGTGATCTCCAAGCCCATTTTTGCCAACTGTCCAGAATTTCACGGGACATTCCCGGGATTTAGACCTTTGTCCCGGTCTTACCGTTTCCCAGAAAATGTCCTGGGAAATCTTAGTTTTCCAGATTTTTTTTCCCTGCCGCTGCCACCGCTAGAGGTCCGCAGCCGGTTCTAGGTAATGCCATCTCCATTGAGGACATTGCGGTCTGCACTTAGTGAGGGGGGTCTATACTGCTGGAGGGGGGTTTGTACTGCGGGAGGGGGGTCTGCACTTAGTGAGGAGGGTCTGTACTGCGGGAGCGGGTCTGTACTGAGGGAGGACTATAGTGGGTGTGGGGGGTGACACCATGTTTTTACGCACTGGGTGACATCAACCCTAGTGATGCCACTGGTAACTTTGGACACCTGGTGTAAGGAGGGACTCTACTGGGGACACCTGGTGTAAGGAGGGACTCTACCGGGGACACCTAGTGTAAGGAGTGACACTACCGGGGACACCTAGTGTAAGGAGTGACACTACCGGGGACACCTAGTGTAAGGAGTGACACTGCTGGGGACACCTGGTGTAAGGAGGGACACTGCCGGGGACACCTGGTGTAAGGAGGGACACTGCCGGGGACACCTGGTGTAAGGAGGAACTCTACTGGGGACACCTGGTGTAAGGAGGGACTCTACCGGGGACACCTAGTGTAAGGAGTGACACTACCGGGGACACCTAGTGTAAGGAGTGACACTACCGGGGACACCTGGTGTAAGGAGTGACACTGCTGGGGACACCTGGTGTAAGGAGGGACACTGCCGGGGACACCTGGTGTAAGGAGGGACACTGCCGGGGACACCTGGTGTAAGGAGGGACTCTACTGGGGACACCTGGTGTAAGGAGGGACTCTACCGGGGACACCTAGTGTAAGGAGTGACACTACCGGGGACACCTAGTGTAAGGAGTGACACTGCTGGGGACACCTGATGTAAGGAGGGACACTGCCGGGGACACCTGGTGTAAGGAGGGACACTGCCGGGGACACCTGGTGTAAGGAGGAACTCTACTGGGGACACCTGGTGTAAGGAGGGACTCTACCGGGGACACCTAGTGTAAGGAGTGACACTACCGGGGACACCTAGTGTAAGGAGTGACACTACCGGGGACACCTGGTGTAAGGAGTGACACTGCTGGGGACACCTGGTGTAAGGAGGGACACTGCCGGGGACACCTGGTGTAAGGAGGGACACTGCCGGGGACACCTGGTGTAAGGAGGGACTCTACTGGGGACACCTGGTGTAAGGAGGGACTCTACCGGGGACACCTGGTGTAAGGAGGGACTCTACCGGGGACACCTGGTGTAAGGAGTGACACTACCGGGGACACCTAGTGTAAGGAGTGACACTACCGGGGACACCTAGTGTAAGGAGTGACACTGCTGGGGACACCTGGTGTAAGGAGTGACACTGCTGGGGACACCTGGTGTAAGGAGGGACACTGCCGGGGACACCTGGTGTAAGGAGGGACTCTGCCGGGGACACCTGGTGTAAGGAGGGACTCTGCTGGGGACACCTGGTGTAAGGAGGGACTCTGCCGGGGACACCTGGTGTAAGGAGGGACTCTGCCGGGGACACCTGGTGTAAGGAGGGACTCTTCCGGGGACACCTGGTGTAAGGAGGGACTCTGCCGGGGACACCTGGTGTAAGGAGGGACTCTGCCGGGGACACCTGGTGTAAGGAGGGACTCTGCCGGGGACACCTGGTGTAAGGAGGGACTCTGCCGGGGACACCTGGTGTAAGGAGGGACTCTGCCGGGGACACCTGGTGTAAGGAGGGACTCTGCCGGGGACACCTGGTGTAAGGAGGGACTCTGCCGGGGACACCTGGTGTAAGGAGGGACTCTGCCGGGGACACCTGGTGTAAGGAGGGACTCTGCCGGGGACACCTGGTGTAAGGAAGGACTCTGCCGGGGACACCTGGTGTAAGGAAGGACTCTGCCGGGGACACCTGGTGATGCAGGTCCATCATTACAAGGAGCTTTAGATTTGCTAAATACATATTCACAATTTATAGGGCTTATGGTAAATTGGGGTAAATCCCTACGGTTTGTGATTAAGGAGCACAGGGCACAGCTTTTTCAGATTTGCCATTACAATGGGTAACAGAATTTAAAGACCTTGGTATAATAATTTCACGACAGGCTGGGGACTTTTTTTACGCTAAATCTAAATCCAGCAGGACAGAAATTTAAGGGAAAACTGAAGGTGTGGGCGACCCTGCCCCTTTAACTGCTAGGATGCGTAAATTTAATAAAGATGAAAATTCTTCCTAAATGTTTATATTTGTTTGGAAATTCCCCACAATGGTTACCGTTAAATGGTTACTCCATTTGTATGGAGAAATAAATTACCCAGAATTAAATGAATTACACTTATGTTTTCTTTGGCACAGGGGGAACTGGCCTTCCCAGACTATAATAAATATTATTTAGCAACTCAGCTGGTAATGGCAGATGAATAGTTAAACCCAGATAAATATAACCCAGTGACAATGTTAGAGGCTGCAGTGGTATATTCAGCTGAAGCATTTCAGACACTTCTGTTTCGAGGGTTAAAATCTGTATACGAACTGACCCCCTTGATGGTAACTAGTATAAAGTTATGGAGATCCGGTTCAGTGGGCAAAAACATGTTAAGGAGATTTTGTCTCCAAATACTCCTCTGTGGAGGAATCCTCAGTTGCCCCATTTAAATTCTATTCAAGATCCAGGAGCTTGGACCAAATTTAACGTTAAAAAATTATCTCAGGGAGAAGCAATGATATCCTTTTCAGAAATGATAGAACTATGGAATATTCCAAGAAGCTATGTAATTAGATATATGCAACTTGCCAATGCTCTTTCTGCACAATTTCCTCAAGGTTTTCTGCAATTGACAGAATCAAGATTAGAACAAATAACTAGGAGACTCGAAAAGAAACCAATATCATCTTTATATACCGTACCTATTTAGTAAAAACTGCATTATTAGATATAAGTAAGTTACGAGCACATTGAATGAGAGATGTCCCAAAATTAGAGGAGGAGAATTGGGAGGAGATATAGATTCCCTTTCCAAGTATTAGTCTCACTTCTACACAAGCTCATACAATTTAAGATAACACATAGAAAATACTATACACCTTACAGATTATATAAAATGTGCCCACTGAACCCTCAGAATTGTTTGAGATGTGGGTATAGTCCAGGAGATTTTATCTATATATTCTGATCTTGCCCCGCTATAGTGATATTTTGGAGAGAGGCTATAAGGGTAATCATTACAGTTACATCCGTTGTTTTAGAACAAGGTGCAGAGATTTTTTCTTTTGGAGCTGGTAAGAAATAATATCCCCACTAGGGCAAAGAGAATACAAGTAAGTCTTTTGCTTTTCTATGCGAGAAAGGCAATAGAACTGAATTAAAAAAAAAAAAAAAAACACAGAAGCTCCCTCAATAGCCTTTTGGAAATATTTCGTAAGTGACAACTAGTCACTGTATAGAGAAACATATTGTAAAACAGGATATGAAGAAAAATATGAGAGAGTTTGGACAAGGTAGATATTAGAACCTACAACGGCTTCTGGGAAGCCCAAAGAGTGAATAGCTAGAATAATAAGAAAGAAAGTAATGAGATGTTGGATGGGAAAGTAAAGGGGAACAACAAACCACATCATCAACACAAAGGTTTAGAGTGAAGAATGAATGTTTTTATTTGTTATAATTATTATTAAGAAAAGTTATGTGAAAACTCCTGCAACGACCACCATTATATTCTCTAGGATCTTTGCTAAAAAAACATATATAATGTTTTTGGGTTCTATGTAATTTTCTAGCAAATAAATGATGATTTTTACATGTAGGGGAGAAATGTCAGAATTGTCCTGGGTACTCCAGAACGCCTGATGGCGCTCCCTGCATGTTGGGCCTCTGTATGTGGCCACGCTGTGTAAAAGTCTCACACATGTGGTATCGCCATACTTGGGAGTAATAGCAGAATGTGTTTTGGGGTGTAATTTGTGGTATGCATATGCTGTGTGTGAGAAAATAACCTGATAGAATGACAATTTTGTGAAAGAAAAAGGAAAAAAAAAAAATCTTGATTTGCAAAGAATTGTAGAAAAAAATTACAACTTCAAAAACCTCACCATGCCTCTTACTAAATACCTTGGAATGTCTTATTTCCAAAAAGGGGTCATTTGGGAGGTATTTATACTTTTCTGGCATGTTAGGGTCTCAAGAAATGAGATAGGCCGTCAGTCCTACGGGTGTGATCAATTTTCAGATATTGGCACCATAGCTTGTGCACTCTATAACTTTCACAAAAACAAAATAATATCCACCAATTTGTACTTATTTTTACCAAAGATATGTAGTAGTATAAATTTTGGCCAAAATTTATGAAGAAAAATTACTAATCTGCTAAATTTTATAACAGAAACTAAGAAAAATTATTTTTTTTACAGAATTTTCGGTCTTTTTTCTTTTATAGCACAAAAAATAAAAAACCCAGCGGTGATTAAATACCACCAAAAGAAAGCTCTATTTGTGTGAAAAAAGGACAAAAATTTCATATGGGTACAGTGTTGCATGACTGAGTAATTGTCATTCAAAATGTGAGAGCACTGAAAACGGAAAATTTATATCAAATACTTACCGTAATTTTCCTTTCCTGATGGACTCCATGGCAGCCTACGTATGGGTTAATCTCGCCCCCTCATACCTCATAGGACCCTTCTCCCATAAATCTTTGCTCTGGGCCAGAGGCTGTGTTCCATAATTTAGCCTACTCCAGCCACTGGGAGGGAACTCCTGCTGCCATGGAGTCCATCAGGAAAGGAAAATTACGGTAAGTATTTGATATAAATTTTCCATTAGCCATACACACCCGGGTGGGCAGAGTGCTGGACAAAAGAAAAAGGTTTAATTGGCACTATCAACAGACAAGATACGTAAACCAAACTTAAGAGAAGATAACAAGGCTGGCTCTATCCAGTAGTGTGCCATGAAAGTGTTAATTGAAATCCACAAGGCCGCCTTGCAAATAACTTCTGGAGCCACGTGATGTGACGCCGCCCATGAAGAATACACACTTCTAGTTGAGTGAGCAGTCACCACTTCTGGAGGCGCCAAGCCCTTGGCTTTGTAAACCCACTAATTGGCCTGAACAATCCATGCTGCAATAGATCTGGAAGAGGCACGCATTCCCTTATTCTTCCCATGAAAAGAACAAACAGGTGGTCAGTCTGATGGAAAGAAGCTGTAGCCTCAAGATACTGACTCAGAGCTCTTCCAACATCTAAGGGATGAACGCTGGAATCCTTGGTAGATCTGAATGTTGGAAGAGCAATCTCCTAATTGTCATGAAACACAGATGCCACTTTGGGGTTTAACCGAACATAGGAATTAAATCTACCCGATCAGGAAAAAGAAAGAAAATAAAATAAAAGAAATCCCAGAGAGCTGATCTCAGAGATCCTCTTGGTCAATGTTACAGCCACCAAGAAAGCAACTTTTAGAGAGATTAATTTGATAGAGGATTGATCTTCATGTCCCAACTCTCTACCTGAGAAAAAAAAACCAGGACAAGATCCCAATTAGAGAATCTTGGCTTTTTCTGAGGTCAGAGCCTTATTGCTCCTCTTAAAAACTACTGAGTAAGAGGGTGTGTAACCCAGAAAACACCTATAAAAGTCAGAAATTGTCAGTCAGCTCACTGCAAGTCCAAGTGTCTGCAATGAGAGATCCAAGCCCGATTGTAGGAAGCCCAGGATATCATGTATCTTTGGGTTATTGTAAGAACCTGCAGTAGAAGAGATGTAGTCTGCATACTTTTCCAAATCCTCTGGTAGACCCGGTTGGTGCCTGCTCTTCTGGCAATTAATAATGTGGAGATGGCCCTATTTGGATAGCCTAGGGCCTCCAACCTTCCCCTCTCAAGAACCAGATCAGATGTAGATGGTCTCTGCGTAGATGTAGAATTGCCCCTTGCGATAGGAGATCTGGTCTGGAGGGTAGAGGAACTAGGTCAGAGTTGCATCAGTTTTGAAAACCATGGCCTGTCTGCAAAGTACAGGACTATCTCCACTTCTTCCATCCTGAGCCTCGACAAAAAACAGAGAATGACGTCAGGAACCGGGGAAAAGGCATAGGCCCTGTGGAACCGCCAATGGTCTGTCAGAGCATCTATCTGAAAGCCTGGGGACACCGAGACCTTGTGTAGTATCCCACTAGTCTGAAGTTGCACAGGGAGACAAACCAGTCTACTTCCGGAATGACTCCCAGGGACAGGAGTCCCGGACCCACCTGAAGACTTCGGAGGGGAAAGTCCACTAGTTGTCCAGGGAAACTCTTGACAGAAAATCTGCCTAAACATTCTGGACTCCAGGGAGATAGCTGTCAGGTCGGCCAGGTTTTTCTGGGACCAAATCATGATGGGCTCTACTCCCTTTGACAGGTAAAGACTGCGAGTCTTGATGTATGCAACTGCCGTCATGTTGTCTAGTCTTAGAAGGACTGAGGCTCCTGCTGTTAAGTGGTAAAAGGACTGCAGAGCACAGAATGCTGCCCAGAGGTCCAGAACATTGGAGACTATGCTGTGAGGGAAAATTCCATATGCCTTGTCTACTTCTGTCAGGCAGAGAGTGCCCCAGCCCCTGTTTCTGGCATCTATAGTGATGGTGACCCAAGACAAAGGTGCGATGGAATGACAATTGAGGAAGGTTCCTCGGTTGCAGCCACCAAGGAAGGCTCTCCCGGATGGATGAGGTTATTCGGATAGCGTGATCCCGAAGCCCTGGGTTCCACTGCTGGAGGAAGCCCTTCTGAAAGGGCCACTTTTTCTACTGAGCCCACTTTACCATGGGTGTTGTTGCCACCATGGTGCCGACGATCTTTAGACATTGAGAGGCTCGGAGATGAGAGGATGACATTGCAAGCCAAACTCTGTCCCAGGTTACTGGAATTTTTCCAGGGGTAACGAGATGGTGCTCTTGATAGTGTTGAAGTGTGCCCCGAGGAAAACCATGGACTGCGTAGGATCCAGATGGCTCTTTTCCAAATTCAGAGGCCAACTGAACTCTAGTAGAGTGGAGATGACCAGGGATCAGCAACTGCTCCCTTTCCCGAGATAAAAGGTCATCTAGATAGTTATACTGAGGGATACCTCTGGACCTGATCAGAGCCAAGACAGCCAACAATAGTTTTCAAAACACACAAGGCGATGTCATAAGCTGAAAGGGGACACAAGTGAACTGCAGATGGATTTTCTTGATAGCAAAGTGAAAGGTATTTCTGGAATTCTGACGCTAATTGGAACATGGAAGTAGGCATCCTTCAGGTCTATAGACACAAGCCAATTGCTTGGTTGGATTGCTTGACTGATCGTGAGTAGTGTCTCCATCTTGAACTTCTTCTTGATAAAAGCATTCAAGTGGGTTACGTCTATAACTGGCCTCCAGGAGCTGTTTATTTATTTATTATATTATATTATATTATATATATTTTTCTACACCATGAAGAGGGGCGAGTAGACCCCTTAAAACTTTTACTCGGCTGGAACTGGAACTGCAGGGCCTTGAGCCACAAGGGATTCTGCATAGGACAGGAGAATGAGCATGCCAACTTGCTCTGTCTGGGCAGGCACAATATCATAAAGACTTAGGGGCTACTTGTCCACCGGAAGATGCCCCTTTTAAAAACGTCTGGCCTGAAGGCTGTTTATTTTTTTTTCCCAGGTCTTCCTGAACTCATGGCCAGGCCTATAGCGGCGAGCATCCCTTGCTCCATCTGAACCTTGCCTGAGCTGTGTTCTCTTCTGGCCACAGGGCACGCCTAGCCGTGACAGATGACAGCATGATCCAAGCCACCAGGCAAATTATGTCTAGGGAAGCCTCACCCAGAAAAGCCAACCGCCAACCTTAGCTCATGAATAGGTGAGCTCCTGGCCACTTCTCCTGCTCTTCAGGGAAGCATCTACGTCGTCCGTCCAGACTTCCAACTCTTTAGAAAGAGCTGCGAGAGCTAGAGCTGGTTTGCAGGTCATACCTGCTGTAATGTACATCCGCTTGAGGTCGGTATTAATATTCCTCTCCAGGCCATCCTTAAAGGAAATAGTATCCTCCAATGGAAGTGTGACGTGCCTCACCAAGCTCAATAGGGCTGCATCAATGAGAGGAGCCAACTCCAGGTGTTTTAAAACCTTGCTTTTAAATGGATACATTTTTGATACCTTAGTTAACAGGCAATTCTTCCTTTCAACACCACCCCATTCATCAGTAATTATTGTGCCGAGTACACCCAAAAAGGGGAAATGGGGGCGTCTTTTTCGAGGTGTTTAAAATATTTCCTCTGTTTGGAGGGTGCCTCCACTGGCTTGTCCCATCTCAAAGCTTATTTGGCAGCCATGACCAGCTGTGTTACTAGGGCAAATTGAAAACATTCACCAATGTCATCTACCTCCACCTCAGGGTCTGAGGCTTCAATTGAGGGATGGTTTGGCTGTGAAGGGCCTGGAGCCTCTAAATCATAGGGACTAATAGGGACTGACATAGTGTCGCCAGCAGGGTTATGGGTATGACCAGAATCCGCATTAGTCAGGGTCTTACTGACCACCTTTTTGACCAGTGCTTCCACTTGATGGTCTCCACCCTCTCTCTCTTGCGGCTTTATAAAAGCATTGCTCGCAGAGCGATTTGCCTTCAGGAACCTGGGCCCCGCATACCCAGCAGGCTTTCCTCACAGAGCGGCTGGAGTGACGGTGAGATTGTCACCCAGAGGTGGTTTTAGATTCCTCTCTGTGGTGCCTAGATCTAAAGGGAGATCTATGACATCTGGAGCTTGAAGAGAAGTGACGACTTTGAGACCTAGGGCAGTCTTTGCCATGCTTTGGTGTTCAGACCTAGAAGGGCTGAGTGAAAGAGAAAGGGATAAGAGCTCCTGAATGAGTGAGCCCAAGCATCACAGGCAGAAATAACTAAATTCTACCTGCAGTGCAAGGGTTGGCCACAGGAGGGCAGTGACAGAGCCATGGCAAGGCAGTTTGAAACTAAAATAAACCTTATGAGAAACAGGAGTGACAACAGACATGAGAGCACATAACAAACGTAGGCAGCAGCCAGTACCTAGGGAGCATGCAGCAAACGATTTACCTTGTAAACCAGAGACCAGTGCCTGGGCAAACCGCCATATAAGCCTGCCAGTCATCCCAAGGAATAGCTGCTTTGACAACTATTTAAATCTGCCGCCATGAATGATGTCACCTCCCCACAGCGCGCCTGCGCCGGAAAAATGTCGCCACCTGGTGCCGACCAATCGCTTACGCGACCGCCGCTGCCATTTTGGTGAAACCATGCCTGCACAAACCAAGCACAGAATCTTCATTTGCGGCTTGTGCATGCGCAGACAGGTCCTGCGACTTCCTGAAATGGCGAGCTGGAACGCATCTGCGCTCCAGTCGCCATGACCACTCACTGGAGCTTGATAGAAAATAAGGAGACACATAAAACACAGAGATACGGCTGCCATATAAAATGAATATCTTTGTACGTTACCACCACCACGGCATGATCCGGACCAGAACCTGGGACTGGGGAGCTGTTCGCTCGACCCACCGCACGATCGGGCGTTTACAAGGCCTCCCGCTAATAGCTAGGACGTTTGGCCATATTACCGCTTGCCTGCCAGTGGCCAGGTTAGTAAGCTCTACATGGTATTGCATCATATCGCCTATGTCCACCTGCTAATAGCTAGGATTGCTGGACTCCAGAGAGGATCACCGCTAACTACCAACATATCGCCGTGCACACCGCCAGGCCTGGATTACAGAAAACTTCATGAAAGGGTAAGACTTCATCTTGGTCCTAGGAGGAGGACAAAAAAGGAACACAGCCTCTGGCCCAGAGCAAAGATTTATGGGAGAAGGGTCCTATGCGGTATGAGGGGGCGGGATTAACCCATACGTAGGCTGCCATGGAGTCTGTTAGGAAAGCTGAAAATTGGTCTGGTTATTAAGGGTGTTTAAGTGCCCAGTGGTCAAGTGGTTAAAGGAACTTTTTTTTTTAATGTCATTTTTTCAAATGACATTTTTTTTATTTATTTTTTATTGCATTTAAGTCCAAATATGATATATATATTTTATATATTTATATAGATCTGAGGACTGTTTGACCCCAGATCTCATATTTAAGAGGACCTGTCATGCTTTTTTCTATTACAAGGGATGTTTACATTCCTTGTAATAGGAATAAAAGTGATCCTTTTTTTTTTTTTAAAGTGTAAAAATAAATAAAATCAAGTAAAATAAGTAAGAAAAAAAAATTTTGTTTTTAAAACAACCTGTCCCAACGAGCTCGCGCACAGGAGCGAACATACATGTGAGTAGTGCCTGCATATGAAAACGGCGGTCAAACCACACATGTGAGGTATCGCTACGATTGGTAGAGCGAGAGCAATAATTCTAGCCCTAGACCTCCTCTGTAACGCAAAACATACAACCTGTAGAATTTTTTACATGTCGCCTATGGAAATTTTTGAGGGTAAAAGTTTGACGCTATTCCACAAGCGGGCGCAATTTTGAAGCATGATTCATAAAAGTGAATTTTTTCCAAAAAAAGTGCGCTTGTAAGACCGCTGCGCAAATATGGTGTGAAAAAAAGTATTGCAATGACCGCCATTTTATTCTCTGGGGTGTTCGAAAAAAAACTAAATATAATGTTTGGGGGTTCTAAGTCATTTTCTGGCAAAAAAACTTTTAAACATGTAAAAACCAAATCTGAAAAAGAGGCCTGGTCCTTAAGTGGTATACTTAATCAAAGGAAATGTGTACATGTACATTTAGATTTCCATTACCCTAGAGAACCACACATACATTAGACTCCCGCCATCAGATCTAATATCATTGATTGTTTAAATATTTGGCTAAAGTGGTTCTTACACGGAATCTTAACCACTACAATACAGGGCACTTTCGCCCCCTTCCTTCCCAGCCCAATTTTCAGCTTTCATCGCTCTCGCACTTTCAATGACAATTGTGCAGTCATGCTACACTGTACCCAAATGAAATTTTTATCATTTTGTTCGCACAAATAGAGCTTTATTTTGGTGGTATTTATTCACGACTCCGTTTTTCTATTTTTTGCGATATAAGCGCAAAAAAAGCGGAAATTTGGAAAAAAAACTATATTTTCTTTTTTCTATTTTAAAAGAAATCCAATAAAATCTAATTTTGTCATAAATTTAAGCCAAAATGTATTCTGCTATATGTTTTTGGTAAAAAAAATTCCGTTAAGTGTATAATAATTGGTTTGTGTGATTACGGACATATGTACGCAAATGATCATGTACAGATGTGTGCAGGTGATCACGTACATATGTGTACAGATAATCATTGGAACATGTGATTTTAGTGGGACATATGTGGGGGACATGTGTTTTTTTATTTAGGGACATGTCTTTTTATTATTTGGGGACATGTGTATTGTGGTGACATGTGTGTTTACACTGTGTGGTGATTTGTGTTTACACTAGACTGGTGATCAGTGAGTAAAAAGCTGTAAAAGCAGCTCATACTCACTGATCACCAGCCGGCTGCAGCGATCTGCTCTCCTCTCCTCAGCGATGACTTCTGTGTGAGGAGAGGAGGAGCCGATTGCCTAGCAACCAGCTGTTTGTTTACATCACATGATGGCCGTGATTGGACACGGCCGTCATGTGTTTAGGAGGGCCAATCACAGAGCCCAACTGCCGATCCGAGATGCGTCGTGTCCGGGTGACACGAGCACATCGGGATCGCACCGCTGTGCGGGCACGCCCGTGTGCGATCCCCCTCCTTCTGAAGGACGTTCCTGAACGTCCTATCAGAAGTAGACGGCTCCCACCTGGCCGTATATGTGCATTGGCCGGGTGGGAAGTGGTTAATGTATGTTTGGTTTGTGAGGCGCCTTGTCCGTTTATATGTTCTGTGTTAGTCTATTGTTTTCATGTGTCTTTAACCACTTCCCGACCAGCGCACGCGATTTTCGGTCGACAGAATGGCACGGGCAGGCATATTGGCATACAGGTACGTCCAGTATTCAATGCCGCCCTGCCATCGGGAGCGCGCCGGCGGCGGCGCGCTCCCGCGCTGGTCGGGACCCCCGTGAGTCCGGTCGCGATCGCCTCACGGAGCGGCCGAATAGAGGAAATGCCGTGTAAACAGCATTTCTCCATTCTGCCTAGCAACTAGCGACGCTGATCTCTGCTCCATGTGATTGGAGCAGAGATCAGTGTTCACTAAATGAAAGCCCAACCCCCCCACAGTTAGTAACACACCCCTAGGAACACTTAACCCCTACACTGCCACCCCCTGGTTAACCCCTTCACTGCCAGTGTCATTTACACAGGAATCACTGCATTTATATAGCAGTGATTACTGTATAAATGACAATGGTCCCAAAAATGTGTCAAAAATGTCCGATGGGTCCCCCACAATGTCGCAGTCACAATAAAAAACGCTGATCGCCGCCATTACTAGTAAAAAAAAAAATAATAAAAAA
Organism: Lithobates pipiens; assembly: GCF_037356315.1. NCBI lineage: Eukaryota > Metazoa > Chordata > Amphibia > Anura > Ranidae > Lithobates > Lithobates pipiens. The sequence continues at coordinate 147,255,178 of NW_027507790.1, read as the reverse complement.
TTATTAATAAAAATGCTATAAAACTATCCCTATTTTGTAAACGCTATAACTTTTGCGCAAACCAATCAATAATCGCTTATTGCGATTTTTTAACCAAAAATATGTAGAAGAATACGTATCGGCCTAAACTGAGGGAAAATATGTTTTTTTATATATTTTTGGGGGATATTTATTATAACAAAAAGTAAAAAATAATGTGTTTTTTTCAAAATTGTCGCTCTATTTTTGTTTATAGTGCAAAAAATAAAAACTGCATGGGTGATCAAATACCACCAAAAGAAAGCTCTATTTGTGGGAAAAAAAGGACGTCAATTTGGGAGCCACGTCACACGACCGCGCAATTGTCGGTTAAAGCGACGCAGTGCCGAATCGCAAAAAGTGGTCTGGTCTTTGACCAGCAAAATGGTCCGGTCTGCAAGTGGTTAAGTAATTGGTTGTAAGGTAAAAAAACTTTTTTGACAAATCACATAGGTGGTATTATGTTAGTCCCTGGAAAACATACTAGGAGTATTTTTAATGAAGCCGTTGGGCTGAATGAATTTTGTGCAATAATGGTGTTTTTGATATTTAAAATAAATATCTTTTAACTTTTGGTGGTGGACCTCTCTTGCATTCCCCCAAAAGGGGAGTTTTTTGTATATGATTGCTTTGGGTTATGGCAGTGGCCTCCTATATAAGGAGGAGTGACATAGGGTGACATGAGTTGCACCATATGATTGAGGTGATTGGAAGATGTGGTCATTGTGCTCGTTTATGATAAATAACGTATAGTATATATACTGCTGTTCAGAGTACATAGTGCCTGGGGGACCCCCACAACATTTTTTTTAAATTTTGTTGTGGGGTTCCCCTTAATATCCATACCAGACCTGAAGGGCCTGGTATGGATTTTGGGGGGGACATTCACGCCATATTTTTAAATATTTTTGGCGCGCCATTTTTTTCAATGATTTTTATCTATATTGCCAAGATCCGACAATACATTACAGCCATGAGCAGTTTTAAATGACATTTTTTCCTTTAGAAATATAATTTTTCTGTGGTACTGTTATAAACATGGGAAAGGTTACAGGCAGACTAAAGAGACCCCTCAGGCATGATATTTAAAGCAATATTTCATTTTTATTGCTTCACTTTAAGCATTATTAAAATCACTGCTCCCAAAAAGAAAGTCAGTTTTTAAAACTTTTTTTTGCATTGATACATGTCCCCTGGGGCAGGACCCGGGTCCCCAAACACTTTTCTGGTAATAACTTGCATATAAGCCTTTAAAATGATCACTTTTGCTTTTTCACGTTTGCATCCCATAGACTTTAACGGTGTTCTCACAAATTCTTTTGCCTGTTCGCATGTTCTGCTGCAAACCGAACCGAGGGGTGTTGGGCCCTTCCCTAGTGTTTAATATCAGGCTCCATGCATATTAGGCCTAAAAAAATGCTAGTTCCCTTGGCAGAAAAAACACACATATAAAGCAATTTTTGTACAAAGTTTAGATGAGTTTAGGAGAGTTTTGTATTTTTTTCAGCCACAAAGCTCCAATCAGAAGCACAAACCAGAAGGATTTTTTGTTCCTGCCACTAAACATTGAGCTTAAAATTAGCCTCTAATCATCCTAATGTAAATGGTCACATAGGATAACATAAAGCTGCTTCTACAGGCAGAACACAAAACTCCTGTAGTAGCAGTGATTTTTAAGCCAGTGTGCATAGAACCTTAGAGAGTCGCATACAATCTGCATGTGTGAAGGATTGGCGCCACCTAGAGGAACATAAAGTGTGACACCTAACAGTACAGATCAGAACGTTTGCAAAACATGAGAACTTATATACAGGCGTTAGTTTTGATACTCTGCGGTTGATTCCTGAAAGTGAATTAGGCAAAGCTCTGCTGACATCAATCATCCAATTGTGGAAGCAAAAATGTTTTCTGTTTTTCTTGTATGTGATTGAGTATTCTTTGAACAATGAAATCTCTACACCTAGGTAACGAGTTAACCATTTTGTGTTTTTAGCCTTGAATCCTACATGGCAGCCTTTTATTTGTTTGTTTGTCCTTTGAAAGTGTTTGCTATGATTCAGTAGATTCGTACATTTTCTACTATTTGAAAGCTCAACATGGCCTCCGTTGGCTTTTCTTTTCTGTATGTACTGTTTGCTTACGGTCAATAAAACTTTTGTAAAAGAACACTGAAATGTCACCACATATACCAAGCTTCGAGGAAAATTCTATTGCACAGTGACTAGCCTATTTGCCCAGTTTAATACATGTATGAATAAAATGTCGGTAAATGTTGATTTTTTTCATTTAACATGATATAATGTGAACAATAGAGAAAGAACTTCAGTAACACAAAGCAAATGAATTTCAAAGGTATTTGAGCTGTTAATGAAGGTCAAACAAAAATGAATTCAGTTTGCATCCTAGAGTTCCCCGTTATATCAAGGTCAGTGTTCCCCTTTACACCAGAGCCCTCTCTTAAAGTGGAGTTCCAGTAATTTGTTTGTTTATTAAAAGTCAGCAGCTACAAAAAAAGTGTAGCTGCTGACTTTTAATAAACAGCCACTCACCTGTCCCACGGTCCAGCGTGGTGTACTCACTGCAGCTGTGTTCTCCCCGTATCCTCCCTCAGTGGCACCGGCATCTCTACCATGGGCACCTGGCTGTGACAGCTTGCAGCTTCACAGCTGGGTGCCCAGTGCACCTGCACGAGCGGCGCTGCAGTCTGTGTCTGGCCCCAAAGTCTTCTAGGACCTGTCATATGTTCCAGAAGACTTTGGGAGGGAGAGTCTTCTTCTGGTCGCCTAGGTGACTGGAGCGGAAGTGGGAGCAGGTACCTGTCAAATTTGGGTACCTGCTCCCTCCCCTCATCCCCAAAAGCTTTGTTTTACAAACAGGAGCCAGGGAGGAAGTGGAAATTCAATTTTTGAGTGGTACTCCGCTTTAAATTCCAGTGCCCATCTACTACTACTACCCATCTACTTTAGTAAAGGGAGACACCAGAGTTCTCCCTTACATCTGGGTTCCCTTCAGAGTCTTCATTACATCAGATTTCCCCCTTACTGGAGGAGACGTGGGGAGCAGAGACTGTGCACATCAGCTGAAACTTTGTAGTTTGGAGACCCCTGGGTCCACATATTCTCTTATGACAGATTTTTCTTAGCCATGCATTGAAAATAGCTGGTTGGGTCGCATTTTTAACGCTTTCCAAATGCCTATCAATGGCACACAGAATGGTTACAATAGGGAGTGGATGGAGGTGTTCACACTACAGCACTAGTGTTGCTCCGCATTGCTGCGAGGCAAAAATAACGCTGCCTGCAGAGTTTGCTTTGCAACTGCCCCCATTCACTTCTACTGAAACGCACCACAACTGCACCTTAAACGCACCCATGATGTTTACAGTGCAGTTACAAAGTGCCAAACGTGATAATTTCCTGTTTTAGCCTTGTAAAGGAAAAGAAAAAAACACTGGGCATTTGAGAATTGTTGCCTGACGCAACATAAATGCATGTAAAACGGCGGCTTTCAGCTTTTATTTTGGAAGGCAATACAACTTGCACTGTTTAGGAGATATTTACTGTACATGCAGCCAGTGACATCACCGGTACATGCGCTCTAAAGGAAAGGCCACCCGGGTATGCGGGGAAGTGACATCATCACTGCTCCAGGCAGTCACACAGCCTGGAGCAAACCCGGAAGGAAGACCGGGGGAAAATGGGAGCGCCTGCAGCGGTGACAATGCCACAGGTAGGTATTAAACTTTCAGGTAAGTTTAATATTATGTGCTAGTATGCAGTGCATACTAGCACATTATGACATTACTTTTCAGGTTAGAAAAAAAAAAAAAACAGCGGTTAACTACTGCTTTAACCCTATAGGTGTATAAATGCACTTTTAGGCTGCTTTAAAATTTAACGCAGGTGTGAAAAAGCCCTTCCTGTTATGTTTCTCCTCTCTGCATGGAGGTGCCATAGACTCCTTTGGACAACAGTATTATCAGTCTGGAGAGAGGGTAGTGTTAGAACTGGCAGATTTAGATGAACTTGACTAACAAAGTAAACTCAAATTCCATCTAAATTGTTTTAACCACTAGGCGTCTGTGCTATAGCCGAAAGACGGCTACAGCCTGGCGCCCAATTGCCGGGAGGGGGTCCCTGGACTTCCTCTTGTTTACTTCCCCCGATTGGACACAGCCAAACATAGATCATGCTAAATGGGCAATCACAGCAGCCATTTAGCACTTGATCTGAGTGTCCAATGAGAGATGATCTCGTATGTAAACATATGAGATCATCCCTCATTGCCAGCTCTCCCTTCTCACACAGAGACTGCGTGTGAAGAGGGAAAGCTTCATGCTGCAGCGTGAGTGTAAAAAAATAAATAAATACAGCGCCCACAGTACCTGTCAGTGCCATCTGTCAGTACCATCTGTCCCCAGTGCCACCTCTCCCCAGTGCCACCTATCAGTGCTAACTGTCTCCAGTGCCACGTATAAGTGCCATCTGTCATCAGTGCCACATCAGTGTCACTAGTGCCACATATTAGTGCCATCTGTCATCAGTGTCACGTGCCATCAGTGCCACGTATTAGTGCCATCATTCATCAATGCCACGTATTAGTGTCATCTGTTATCAGTGCCACGTATTAGTGCCATCTATCATCAGTGTCACGTGTCATCAGTGCCACATATTAGTGCCATCTGTCATCAGTGTCACGTGTCATCAGTGCCACGTATTAATGCCATTTGTCATCAGTGCCACGTATTAGTGCCATCTGTCATCAGTGCCACAGTGTCACATGCCATCAGTGCCACCTGTCATCAGTGCCACATCAGTGTCACGTGTCATTGTCCTGGTGCTCCAGGGCCTTCAAAAGTGTAGATGTGTAATTTATGCTCCTAGAACACGTGATGGTGCTCCCTGCATGTTGGGCCTCTCTAAGTGCCTAGGCTTTGAAAAAGTCCCACACATGTGGTATTGTAGGAGGAGTAGCAGAATGTATTTTGGGGTGCCATTTGTGGTATACACATGCCATGTGAGAGAAATAACCTATTACAATGACAATTTTGTGGGGAAAAAAAATCTTAATTTGCAAAGAAATGTGGGAAAAAAATGACAACATCAAAAACCTCACCATGCCTCTTACTAAATACCTTTGAATGTCTAATTTCAAAAAATTGGTAATTTGGGGGGTATTTGTACTTTCCTGGCTTGTTCGGGTCGCAAGAAATGAGATCGGCCACCAGTACATCAGATGTGATCAATTTTGTATGATTCGCACCACAGCTTGTAGACTCTCTAACTTTCACAAAGACCAAATAATATCCATTAATTTGGGTTATTTTTACCAAAGATATGTAGCAGTATAAGTTGTGGCCAAAATGTATGAAGAAAAATTAATAATTTGCAAAATTTTATCACAGAAACTAAGAAAAATTAGCTTTTTTCTAAATTTTCGGTCCTTTTTCATTTATAGCGCAAAAAATAAAAAACCCAGAGCAGATCAAATACCACCAAAAGAAAGCTCTATTTGTATGAATAAAAGGCCAAAAAATTTATTTGGGTACAGTATTACATGATTACAATGAGTTACATGAGTAATTGTCATTCAGAGTGTGAAAGCACTGAAAGCTGAAAATTGGTCTGGTCACGAGGTGGGGTTAAGTGCCAGTGGTTAAGTAGTTACAGCAACATGTTTGGTGGGATAAAGGTCTAAGATAAAAAAAAAGCAAAAAAAAAAGCTGACCGCTGTAAGTATCCCTGTCAATGGTAAGTCTCAATCCTGTTCATGCCACTTTTACTGGATAGCTTGGTATGGGAATAGTTTGTAGTAGGTAAAGGAAATTAGGAAGAATGGTCATTTTGATCAGGGAGGCTGTCAGGAAAGGCATAGCCGTGCCGCAGCAATTGCACGGCAGACATGTGCATTCACGGCACGTCAGCACGCATGCACACACGTGCACCTGTCACCAACATTGCCGCCAAAGGGGCTATTTAAAGTGAGTGCACCAGAGACTCTTTGCTGTTTGGTCTGCAGCTTCTGTGCGTCTGAAACCTGTTACCTGTGCTGACCCCTGATCTTGAACCTGGCTTCCTCTCACTAACCTTGTCTGCTTGATAGACTGACTTCAGCTTGTTTTGCTTGTTCTGGACAATCTTGGTGTCAGGCCCATGTGTGCGTGCTGACACGCCGTGAATGCGCATGCCTGCTGCATGGCTATGCCTTTCCTGACATTGCCCCCCCCCCCCCCACGGGTAACCTCCGGGTGCCCAACTGTTTCCTCTTCCAGGGGTGGCTATGGAAAAGGGCACAAACTAAGTCTGTGGTGTGCACATTACTACTGGGCTCCCAAGAGTTTTCATCCTGACCATAACTTTTCCATTTGATCAGGTACTGTGTTTGTCCCCTTCTTTTCCTGCAGTTTATAATGGCCTCAACTTCAAATTCCTCGTCCCCATTAATAGTAACAGGTGCAGGGGGTCCTGAACTACGATTGGGAAAGGGATCTGGTACTGCTGATTTTAACAGGGACACATGAAACACAGGATGTACTTTGAGGGACTCAGGTAAACATCATTAATCTTTTTCCTTACGGGGAAGGGTCCCAAGAATTTCGGTGCAAATTTCTTAGATGGGCAAGTCATCGTTAAATTCGTTGTGGCGAGACATACCTGGTCCCCAGGTTACATCAGCAGTTCCCCTCTTCTCCTCTTATCGAAATTCCTTTTGTTGTCCTCCTGAGCTTTCTTGATCACCTCCTGTAACAACAAGTTGTTAGAAGAAAAAAAATCCAGAGTGCTCTGAACAGCAGGAACAGCAGTTTCAGGAATCAAGTCAGGTAAAAAGGTTGGATGGAACCCATAATTTGCAAAAAATGGGGATTGTTTGGTGGCAGAGTGGCTGGCGTTATTATACGCGAACTCCACCAATGGAAGGAGAGGTACCCAGTCATCTTGGGCGAAGGAACGTAAAACATTGGATATATTGCTCCAGGGTTTGATTGGTCCATTCAGTTTTACTGTTGGTTTTGGGGTGATATGCTGATGAAAAAGATAGTCTTTAGGGATCCACATAATGCCTTTCAAAATCTTGACGTGAACTGAACTCCACGGTCAGATACAATCAGAATGCCACGGAGTCTGACAACCTCTTTGATAAAGACCTGAGCGGTCTCAGCTGCAGATGGAGTTCCTTTCAGGGGCAGGAAGTGTGCCATTTTTGATAAATGATCCACCACCACAAAAATAGCAGAGCAGTCTTCAGAAGGTGGAAGCTCAACAACATAGTCCATGGAGATCATCTTCCAAGGCCTATCAGATATGGGTAAGGGTCTGGGTAGACCCCAAGCTTTATTTTGTGTACTCTTGTTCCGGGTGCAGATAATACATGAATTAACGTAGGCCCTGCAGTCCTTCTCCAACCCAGGCCACCAAAATGTATGCTGGACCAATTCTATGGTCTTGTGTGTACCGAAATGGCCTGCTAATGGATGGTCATGAAAGAGTCCTAGGACAGCCACTCTAGAACTTTCTGGTACAAAAATTTGCCCTTCTTTCCATAATAGGCCATTCTTGGCCTGCAAGGTGACCCCTGGAGGACTGGATGTGCCTGCTGAGGCTTGATGCAACTGAGGTAGTAGGCCTGACAGAAGGAAGTTTCCAGCTAGTAAGATGGTGTCTGGTGGAAGTGTCTTTTGGATCAAACATGCATGATAGCACATCGTGTTTAGTATTCTTTGATCCGGGTCTGTAAGTAATGTGAAAAACAAACCTCGAGATAAAGAGGGCCCAACGGGCCTAACGTGACATTTTGCTGTTCTTAAGTACTCGAGGTTCTTATGATCTGTGAAGATCAATATCGGGTGAGTGGCCCCTTATAGCAGGTACCTCCACTGCTCTAATGCTGCCTTCCTTGCTAGGAGCTCCCTATTTCCCTCATCGTAATTCCTTTCTGGTTGGGTAAGTTTCCGAGAAAAGAAGGTTACTGGATGGATCACATCCTTTGGGTCACTGCGATAAGACTGCTCTGACTGCGCTCTCTGACACATCCACTTCTAAGATGTAGGATAGGGCAGAATCTGGATGTCTTAGAACAGGAGCAGTGGTAAAACGTTCTTTCAGGGTTTTAAATGCAGATTGTGCCTCTGCGGACCAGTGGAAACGCATGCCTTGTTTAGTAAGTTGAGTGATTGGGGAAATAATGGCTGAGAATTTCCTAATGAATTTACAGTAAAAATTGGAAAAACCAACGATGGATTCCCTTCTTATCGGTAGGGGCTGGCCAATCTAAAATTGCGGATACTTTCTGAGGATCCATTCTGATTCCCTCAGTGGAAATAATGAATCCATGGAACTGCATGCTCTGCTGCTTGAACTCGCACTGGCGTAAAGTCCGTGCTGGCAGAGCCGGAGAAGTACGCTCTTGACATGTCCTCGGTGGATCTCTAATGAGATGGAGAATATCAGGATGTCGTCCAAGTACATGACAAAGATATCAAGGAAGTCTCTGAAGATGTCATTGATATAATGTTGAAAGGTGGCCGGAGCATTACATAAGCTGAACGGCAGGACCAGGTACTCATAGTGACCAAAGCGGGTACGAAAGGCGGACATATACTCATTGCCTTCCCTAATCCGGACCAGGTTGTAGGCTCCTCAGAGGTCAAGTTTGGTGAATAACCTGGCGGACTTGAGTCTCTGAAAGAGTTCTGGGATCAAGTGCAGGGGGTAGTGCTTTGTTGCGGTAATCCACACATAGTCGCAGGATCTGATCCTTTTTCTCTATGAAAAGTATACCTGCTCCTGCCAGTGAGGTGGAGAGACGAATGAACCCTTTCTGTAGGTTTTCTTCAACATAGTCCTTTAGCACTTCTAACTCACGTTCAGACAGAGGAAAGATGCATCCGGAAGGAATCTCTGCCCCCGAAAGAAGTTCTATGGGACAGTTGTATGGTCTGTGTGGGGGAAGGGTATCTGCGCTCTGTTGACTAAATAAATCTAGGAATTCATGGTAGAATTTGGGAACTACCTGGCACAGTTGGGCATGTGACTTCAAGCATAGTAAGGAAGCAGAAAGCTGAGGCGGTGCCAGGCAGCACTGATTCTGACAATAAGATGGGAGGAATTCTATACTTCTAGACCCCCAGTCAATATGCAGGTTGTGAACCTGCAACCAAGGGAGGCCTAGGATTACGGGGAAGAGAGGTGAAGAAATCACATTCCAAGCGAAGTAGCTCTTGGTGATTGGTGTTGGTTGTAGTTAGAAGTGGGGGAGTCTCTTGGGTCATCAGTCCTGATTTAATGCAGGATCCATCTGCCAGGAACATGGAGAGCCCTTGGTTCTTTGGCTGCAGTGGAATATGCTTCTGGGCTGCAAAGGACAGATCAATAAAGCAACTGCAGGCACCTGAATCTATAATTGCAGTTACTGGCACACGCCTTTCCGGAAGCTGGAATGATATAGGCACAAATGTTGGGTTGTGCAGCTGAAGAAGGAGGAAGACATTTATGGAGCTTAGACGGGCAGGTGCATATGTAATGACCGGACTCCCCACAGTAGAGACAGAGGTTGTTCGTTCATCAATGTTGGCGTTCTTTGGGGGTTAGTGACAGGTGGATCAAACCCAACTGCCTTGGTTTGGTTGCCACTGGAAACAAGTGGACTGGATTTCCAGGGTGACTTGGGAAATGTCCATATTGATCCCAACTGCTGAGAAGACCTGTCAAACCTTCGCTCACGTAGTCGGCGATCGATCTGAATCGATAGCGCAATCAAAGTCCCTAATATACTTGGTATTCCTACCCGGGCCAACTCATACTTAAGTCCTTCCGAGAGGCCCAGACGAAATCGGTGAGTCATTCCAGTCGACCTCTGCACTCCACCGCCTAAAATCTGTAATGTAGTCTTCGACTGGTCTGTGACCTTGTTGCAGGGTGTGTAAGGCGGTGAAGCAAGGAAATAGTAAATCCCACTCTTGTAGTTTCCATAGAGAATGTCCTTGGCTATAGATCAAAGAAGAGCTGACAGGCATTCCGAAAAACTCCAAACTGGCTTTGATCACTGAAGAACCTCTCGGGGGCTGGAACTCAAGGTTCAGGGGGTGCCAACATTACTGGAGGGCAAGCAGAGACCCCAGTGGAAGTAGCAGAAGTCCTTTAACACGATCCTCTAGCCAAGTATAGTCTTTCTGCAGGAATGTTATCATCTGGGAGAGAGAAGCTAGATGATGGCAGATCCTATCTAAGGGAGAAGATACTCCTGCAGGCTCATGTCAAATACCAAATACTGGACTAATCCTAGGCACTCCTGCGTCACCGTGCTTCTGTGGTTACTGTCTCAGCCTCAGGGTCCCACAAACTGGTGCGGCAAGAGAGGCTCTCCTCTACACATCAGGCTCACGATCCAGGTACGTGACAGAGGCTCTGCCGAAACAAGAAATAATGAGAACACTCCAACGCTTTAAGTCTTGAAAAAGGTTGGAGTGGGATTTTGGGATTTTTAGTCCAAGATATGTGATAGAGTCTTTGGCCCATGAGAAGGGGAAATTACTTTGGCATTGTTTAATGATCTTCTTTAGTAAGGTTATGTTTAGGGCATAAGATTTTGAATAATTTATCTTTAAGTTAGAAAATCTTTGGAATGTTTTTAGATCCTTTAATAGGTTTGGTAAAGAAATGTGTGGTTCGGATAAAAATAGCAGGAGGTCATCTGCAAATGCTGCAAGCTTATATGTTTGTTTTTTAATTGTGATACCTTTTATATCTAGGTTTAGTCTTATTTTATTTAGGAGTGGCACCAGTGTAACAACAAATAGGAGTCTAGTACCGTTGTGTAGATGGAAGGTGTCTGACAGGTGGCCATTAACGTGTACTCACACAGTAGGTGCTAAATAGAGAGCTCTTATGTATGAGAGCATTATGTCGGGTAAACTGATGGCATGGAGGACTGTGTCAATGTAATCCCAGGCCATCCTGTAGAACGCCTTCTCTGCGTCTAGGGAAAGAAAAAAAAAGCTCCTTGTTTTCTATTGTGATTGAGCCAGTGGTGAATGTTTAGAGCCTTGATAGTATTGTCTCTACCGGTATAAAGCCCACCTGATCCAGAGAGACTAAGGAAGCAAGTAGGAGTAAAATGCGGTTAGCCAGGATTTTGGCATATATTTTTACGGCTAAATTAATGAGTGAGATGGGGCTATAATTTGTTACTAGTGAGGCATCTTTTCCATCTTTCGGAATTACCCCTATACGAGCTTCCAGCATTTGCGGGGGGCGTGTGTGGCAGAGTCAAAGGATCTGAAGGCAGATAGAAAATGGGGTATTAATATGTCTTTGAAGATCTTGTAATATTGTAGTGGTAGACCAACCGGACATGGGGCTTTGCCTACTTTAATGTCAATGAGTGCTTTTTCGAATTCCTCTTCCGAAAGAGGGACGTTTAGATTGTGGGAGATTTCAGTGGAGATCCATAGTGTACCATAGTTTAAAAGAAATTCTTGCATGATGTGTTTTCTAGTGTCGGAATTGTGGGGACAGTTAGGGTTTGAAGGGATATTATATAGTGTTAGATCAAAATGAGGAGTGCAAGGGGGTGGGATTTTGAATGAAGTGCAATAAGGTAGATTTGGTGAACACATGGGAAGATTTATTGGTTCATAAAGGTATAAACGTTCATATAATCATAATATGATTTACAAGCAATAGGGAGGGTATTGAAAATGAACATGATAATAACGTATGTATTTAATAATATGAACACCATAATATTCCACAGTGGACCAAATTTGGGTTTGTATAGAACCATAAAAGATCGAGTAATGCCTGCATGACCAATGGCCTCACTATCCTGTAGGGTAAAAATTGCGTGGCAACTGTAGAGATTGGGTGGAGTTTGAAAAGTACACAGTAGTTGGTAGCTCTACACGTTTCATGGCTGATATGCCACTCATGCCTCGTGGGTCCATGCCAGCCTTGGATGATGCCTTGTGGGTTGCCCCCATTGACCTGTCCACCTCAGCTCCCGAGGGGTGGTGTCTCCGAATGGCCAGCGGTGCCCGGCACTCAGCCACCATCACATGAGCCACAGTATGTAAGCATGTACCTCTTGTGGAGTTTTTCTTATCACCCCACTCCTGTCTCATGTTTGCAATTAACTGATCACCTTTATTGAACCTTCTTTACCAGGCCATGGTTTCAACTAAAGTCCCAAGGGATGGAAATATGTGGCCTTACCAGGCCATAACTTCATGTAAAGTCCATAAATCTTCTCCCATTTATAAAGTGTTTGGTAGTATTTTCAAATTGGTATGCTATTGCTTCATTAGAAGAGTGCGAAGTCCCTTGTTTGTCTCTTATGTGGTGTACTGTGGCATTGCTTTTTTTTATTTTGAACTGCTCTAGCGAGTAATCTACCGCTTTTGTTTCCTTGTTCATAATACATTTTATGTCTTAAGCTTCGTACCCACGATCGGACTTTAAACAAACTTTCCTGTTGATTTCTGTACAAAGGGCTTTGGCTGTGAACTTGTTAAGCATACACACGATCTGACTTTTTCAGCCAACTTTCACCAAATCATGTGGTCTTTCTGCTCTTTACCGACACCTTTGGCCAATTTCTCTGCTGTTGTCTGATCTTTTGCATTGGTTCTGAGTTTGTAAAGTCTGATGGTTTTCTGTACACATGATCAGACTTTGCTTCATCAGACTTATGTTGTCGAGAAAATTGTCTGTTCGCACAGCCAACATTTGTCCGATGAAAATCGAAAAAGTTTGTCCGATGGAGCGTACACATGGTCGGACGTTGCCTTAAAACAGCTAATTTGCATGTTTGTTGTCAAAAAGTCTGATTGTGTGTATGGGCCTTTAGAATGTATTGTCTTTGGTTTTCATATTCTTCACGTAGGAGATGTCTTGTTTGAATTAGTTCCTGCAGTGTTGAGGAAGCTAAGTTTTGTTTGTGCGTAGTTTCTACTTTCAATAGATTTTTATTGAAAATACAATGAAATACAGAACAACAGAAGAACAGTGCTCATATTAATAGCTTACAACAAAGAGTTTCACATAGATCGAAAGCAAAGCATGAGTTTTGCTAAAATAATCTATCATAATGGAGATAACTGAAGTAGGCTAATAAGATAGTAATCAAAAACAACATCTCGAGAGATACCTGCAGGGATGCATAACATCACTTGGGTTTATGAACCTATATTACCTTCAGTGAAACAATAGTGGCAAGACACCCGCATCCGGCACCCCAAATGGGATCACGCTGTGCCGGACACCTGAAGGCTCAAACCCTCTCAAAAAAAAAGAAAAAAAAAAACTTAAGCCTACAGAAAATCTATCAACTGGTCCAGGCAAAAAGGAACCTTTACCTAAGCCAGTGAAAAACAACTCTAGTATCAGGTAATTGTAAGGAATAATTGAGCGAAAGAGAGGCAATTACCAGGAAAAAGTCATTTAACATATTTAGCATTGTAATGTTGTACTCCTATAGAGTATAGAAACCCAACGTTGAACCTACATAAGGTAGGAAAGAGAGCACTTGATAGAGAAAAAAGGTATAGAGAAAGAATAGAATAAGAATAGGGAGGAAAAGGAAAAAAAAGAGAGAGAGGAAGAGACGGTTGAAATAGAAGATACTGTCGAAGTGGACCGCTCTCAGCTGGCTTCATGTTTGTAGCTCAGGAGTATGTAGACACTTGGAGGTGTATCTGATCCATGGATCCCATGTCGCTGTGTGTTTATCTACCTTGTCCAGGAAGATGCTCACTGTTTTTTCTTGAACCATAATCCATGATATCTTTCTTTTAACCAATCGCAAGGAAACAGTGGGCTGCTTCCAGGCTCTAGCAATGGTAAGTTTGGTACCGATGAGAATAAATTTAATGAGGTTTTGTGTTAATTTTGGGACACCCTGTAGGGAGAAATTTAGTAGGGCTATTTGAGGCGTTTTGTGGATAGGCAAGGCTGTGATCTTCCGGATAATATGGAACACCTTATTCCATAGATTTCTAATTTTGGGACACTCCCACCAAATGTGTACCATAGAACCAATATGACCACAGTCGCGAAAACAAAGGGGAGAAGCGTTCGGGTATATTTTTGCTAGTCTCAGAGGAACCATATACCACCTCATAAGAACCTTTAAGTTAGCTTCAATTAGAGTTGTATTGAGTAAGCCTTTAGATGCCGCACGAGATGCCGTGTGCCAATCCCCTAAAGACCATTGCTGGTGGAGATCATTTTCCCATTCTCGCATAAAAAGCGTTTTAGAATCTGCTTGGGCAAGCGCACGATAGATCACAGAAATCCCCCCTCTCTGCTCCATGGCCTGGCCACCCCAAAGTTCATAATCAGTGATTGAGAGAGGAGAGCCTGATGACAATCCTAGAGATTTGAGGAAATTAGAAATTTGTTGGAATCTGAATTTTTCCGAGACTGGCATGTGCAGTTTCCTCAGATAATGACTTAGAGAAAAGGGACCAGAGGGGGAGACTAAGTGGCCAATCCTATATATTCCCTTATCTAGCCACCAACGAAAGGCCTTAATGTCCTGGCCCGGGGGGAACAGGGGGTTCCTGAAGATGTGTGAGAGGGGCTTCCAATTGGAGGTAATATGTGGATCTGCTTTCATGGAGTCCCAAAGAGCAATTGAGTGTGAGAGTGTAGGTGCTAGTATGGCCAGTCTAATCTTAGGTGCACACCATAGAAGATAGTCAAGTGTAAAGTTGGGCACTGCCTGTCTTTCCATATTAACCCAATCCGGGTGAGCGGTTTTTAAGTAGACAGTAGATAGTTGGGAAAGTTGTGCCGCCTGATAACACCAGAGGACATTAGGGACCCCTAGACCCCCTTGATTTTTAATACGGAACATAGTTTCATATACATCGGTACTTTGAGGAGGGATATCTCGGTAACGGCAGCAGCTGCTGCCACAACTGAGATATATTTACAGGAGGTGGTCTTGTTTACTATAATGGTGGTCTCCAAGGTGGGTATGCTGCAAGATCACCGTTATCAGTGGCGGGAGAGGCGATCGGGTCCTTCTTGTTGCTGGGTATGGAGACGAGAGAGGCTAAGATGGCCTCCACTCGTCTCTATACCATAGGAGGGCGGAAGCGACGTCCAAACGTCACTTCCACCCATACCTCTTAAAGGAACATTATTTCAATGTCATTTTTTTAAATTAAATTTTTTTTTTTTTTATTATTATTGCATTTAAGTCCAAATATGACATCTGAGGACTTTTTGACCCCAGATCTCATATTTAGGAGGACCTGTCATGCTTTTTTCTATTATGTAAAAATAAATAAAAGCAAGTAAAATAAACAAGAAATTATTATTTGTTTTTTAAACACCCCGTCCCGACGGGCTCGCACGCAGAAGCGAACGCATATGCGAGTAGTGCCCGCATATGAAAACTGTAGTCAAACCACACATGTGAGGTATCGCCTCGATCAGTAGAGTGAGAACAATAATTCTAGCCATAGACCTCCTCTGTAACACAAAACATGCAACCTATAGAATTTTTTAAAAGTCGCTTATGGAGATTTTTGAGGGTAAAAGTTTGACGCCATTCCACAAGCGGGCGCAATTTTGAAGCGTGACATGTTGGGTATCAATTTACTTGGCGTAACATTGTTTTACTAATTTTACTGTTGTCTTATTTTTTTATTAAAAAAAGTGATTTTTTTCCCAAAAAGGTGCGCTTGTAAGACTGCTGCGCAGATACGGTGTGAAAAAACGTATTGCAATGACCGCCATTTTATTCTCTGGGGTGTTAGAAAAATATATATATAATGTTTGGGGGTTTTAAGTAATTTTCTACCAAAAAAAAAACTGTTTTAAACATGTAAACACAGAGTCT
Organism: Lithobates pipiens; assembly: GCF_037356315.1. Classification (NCBI taxonomy): domain Eukaryota; kingdom Metazoa; phylum Chordata; class Amphibia; order Anura; family Ranidae; genus Lithobates; species Lithobates pipiens. Next base: position 147,239,314 of record NW_027507790.1, on the reverse strand, counting down.
GAAAAAGTGGCCTGGTCCTTAAGTGGTTAAGGAGAACCCTGTTGCGTTCTCTTGCCTTTCTTAAAATGGCTTCTTTTAGTGGAAAGTTGACAAGGCAGCATATTATGTCGGTTTCGCGGCCCCTTGGTCTGAGTGCCCTGTGTATTTATATCTCTATGGAGGCAACATATGGTCCCAGAAGGCTGATTCGGAGCTCCGTAGTCCCTTTTAGGCAGCCATCACAGAGCAGAGCCAAACCACGCCCCCCGATTTTGATAATTTATTCTGGCATTGCCAGCCAATATGGGAGTTTTGGAGAGGTGTCACTAGGACTATTAAAGATTTACTGTCATTACCCATCCCTCTGACAATATCAGTGTGTTTGCTAGGTTTAGTGGATGAGGTTGCACTGTGTAGGGCTCAGAGGGCTTTGGTTTCTCTCTCCTTATTCTATGCATGCAAGGCCACTCTGTTAAGAGGCCTTACAGAGTTACATAGTTAGTAAGGTTGAATAAAGACATCAGTCCATCCTGAGTGAGTGTCTACAATTGTCCCTGTCCATCACACACTGACATTGGTCCCTACCCTCAAGGAGCCCACAATCCAAGGTCCCCATTCATATACTAGGACCAATTTTGGACAGAAGCCAATTAACCTACCTGCATGTCTTTGGAGTGTGGGAGGAAACCGGAGTACCTGGAGGAAACCCACGCAGGCACAGGGAGAACATGCAAACTCCAGGCAGGTAGTGTCGTATTTGGGATTTGAACCAGCAACCCTTTTTACTGCTAGGCAAGAGTGCTAACCACTACACCACTGTGCTACCCAATCAATAAGGCACTAATTAATAAAGCATTGCCGTTTTACAAAGCCATGTACTTGAGCAGGGGCTGCCCTCAAAAATTTGGCAAGCTGTTTTAATGCTGGCTTGAGACTCTGAATTTGAAGCTTTTGAAGCTTTTGAAGCATGTATTGACTTATTTGCTGCTTTCTGTATGTGAACTGATATGACTTGTTATGACCTTTATACTTGCTAGCCTATCTTGGTATCCGGTGTTCTGGCAGATAGTGTCCTGCCAACATATAGTGTCCTCCCCGTACTGCGCATGTGCAGTACGGGGCAGAAGAAGCTTCGGAAAATCTCTGAAGCTGAACGGCGCCTGCGCCGTGACTGGAGGTGGTAGCCCCACCATCCAAGCGGACTTAGGGTTCGGAAAATTAGAGGGCCCCTCGCGGGCGAGCTTCGCTCGCCGCGCTCGGCTCTTTTATATTCCAAATCTATGTCCACTTGGATGGTGGGGATAGAACCTGGACTCAAAGCACAGGCGCCATTCATCCTCGGCTATTTTCGGAATCTGTGTTGCTGTGTACTACGCATGCGCAGTACACAGTGGACACTATCTGAAGGGGGACCTTATATGATGGGACACCGGCCAACACTCCTATGGAAGTTTACTGATAGTGCTTTAATCCTGATTGGTGATCCTACGCTTTATGAACATTGCATTGCAGGGAAACGGGGAGGGGGAGTGGGGTTGTTTTGAGGGATTGTTCTTTGTTGTATACTGTCTTTGAAACTGAATAAAAATAATTTTCCAAAAAAAAAAAAAGAACTGGAAAGATGCAATATATTGTAATATATTTTTGTTTTGGGGTTTAATACTGCTATAAAGGGCTCCTTGCACATTTTCATTTTAAAGAACAAAACACACAACTCATAGACAATTACCCACACAGGGGTTGTTCAACATATCACTATCAAGACACACATTCATCCTAACCTTTTGTTGCATAACCTGCTGCCTTGGCCCTCAGCCTCTAGCCCTGTACACACTATGAGAAAAATAAGAAAAAATCCATACAAGGCTCAATCATTAAATTTTCATATAGTGTGTACACAACTTTGACATCCGAGTCGTACTTTGCAAATGAAAATTTCCAAAGGTACAAACTCCAAAAATGTTCTTGCAAGTGAACAGAATGGACGATTTTCGTTTAATGTGTACCATTTTCGTACAATTTCCATACAAGAAATATCAAATACAAAAGTCTGAGCATGATCAGAAACAAAAAAAAAAAAGCCCTTGTCGTATGAGAATTTTTGGACATTATTTCTATCCTTGGTTCAGACTTGCTGTGAAACATTGAAGAAAAACCTGCCGATCGTTTTCCTGATTTTCTTATAGTGTGTACCCCACTTAAGGACCCTGTCTATTCCTCCAGACACTCATCTCCAAGTCTGTGCACACCTGTTGGCTACCACTGCAGGACTGACTCATTAACTCAGCACCCCTTGCCTGACTCTAGGTCCTTGTGGAGCAACTCCGGCTGAGCTTAAAGACCTGTTTTCAGGCACCCTTCCCTGCCTGGACGGCCGGTCCATAACTCAATATCTTGGACTCCTAAAGAGGCAGACTTCCTGCATGTCACAACAGTTAAAACATTAACACACAATGACCCCATTATTTACAATAAGGTAATCTCTTTCACATGTGTATCACATGAAAACATGAGAAAAAGACCATAGTTCCCATTTACCATTATGACTAGGAAAAAGATGAATGACTAGCGTGTTTAAATAGGATCAAAGCTGTGTGCCCCTTGTTATGGGAGCATGTCCACACTGAACACAATTAAGCATGCTGAGTGACAAAAGGACTTCAAGGATCTAATTATGATCCAGAGATAATTTGCAGACTAAGCCTAGGTTCACATATGTGTGATCTCAGACATTGTGTGTGATTTGCACCCGCACCGCAGGTGCCGTTTACATGTGATATCTGTACGGTGCAAGTTCAGCCATACGGTTGTATGGCTGAACTCGCATTGGATTCACATAAAAATAGTGCAGGGACTTTTTTTTCCACGCACTAGAATCGGATTGCATGAGTGTTCTCCCTCATGCGATTTGATTGAAGTTCACACTGTGATCTGTGAACCTATCTGGGGGTATCATTAACAATGTATTGACACCCACAGAGGTTCGCAGAGGGCAGTGTGAACTGCCTGTAGGAGAGGTGGGATGCGGGAACCAGCGCTGGAATCGCACTAGTTCCTGCATCGTACATATGTGAACCTAGGCTTAGAGTTACCATACCCCCCCTAACAAAATGCTTCCCCAAATGCATGTGTTGTTGTTTTGCCCTTCATGGACACAACGCAGGTTCATTTAAATGGTGATAGGCCTCACTTCTGATAAGCTTTACCACCTTGATATCCGTTTTGGCAGGGGCATCACCTAAACCCAGCAGACCTGATACAAAATCCTAAGCTGGGCTCCAATCTTTATCAAGCTGCAAAAATTCCCCTTCTGAGACATAAATCAGTTCTGGTCATGGTCCTGGCTAGGGATGAGCTCAGGCGTGTTCGCATGGTCCACATGCAGAGCCCGTCAGGAAGTCGGTGCAGCGCTGTGCTAATCACAGGCAGGGAGACATTGCCCGATCTCTGCAACCGCGCATTGGGGCAATGTCTCACTGCCTGTGATTAGCACAGCGCTGCACCGACTTCCTGGCGGGCTCTGCACGTGGACCATGCGAACACGCCTGAGCTCATCCTTAACCCTGGCTATTTAATCATATGGTGATGTACAAATTCTAAAAATATAAGATCTTGACAAAAAAAGCATATTAGATGCTTTCTAGCAGACTGCTAGGTGCTTTGGTCAATGGCTGCTTACTCTATCCACTCTACATCCTAAAGTGAAAAATACTCGTTAGTGTGCATCAGTAAGGCAAGTCAACACGAAAAGGAAACACATGTTGATACATGAAAACGTACCCGCCTAACACTACAAAAAAGCACCCCAACACACACATGCATAGATTTAAATGGGCCCTTATTCCATTACACTTAAAATTTTTCTATGATCTATTAAAGACAGAGAATGTATTAAAAAAGAAAACATTTAATGCCAAATAGTGATGAACATCTGATGGGATGGTTCGCAAACCGCAGGTTCGAGGCGGGTCCCATTTATTTTAATGGCAGGCGAACATGAAAAACATCCAGGTCATATTTACAGCCACAAAATACTTACTAGCTGTGCACACACAGTCCCACAAGATGGACACTGACATACCAGAAGTATTAAGCGAATCTGTGATCGACAAGCATTCTTTTCTATCTGCGAAATTTCGTCAATTCAGGAGCGCATGAAGGCCATGGAGGAGAGGCAAGGCCAGGCTATGAAGGGGGAGCAGAGATGATCCTGCTACTGGAAAAGTTGTCAGAAAATAATTTTTTTTTTTATAAGTTATATAAATCGTTTATACAGTTATAATGTGTATTTTGTTTTTTGTAATATTGCTCTTTTTTAGTGTAAAAGCTCAGCCTAAATCAGACAGAACTGACAGCAGCCAGTAAATACATGTCAAATACAGATAGGGTCCATTCACACGTCTGTAAAATGGGTCCGCATCCGTTCCACAATTTAGCAGAACGTTTACAGACCCATTGATTTTCAATTCCAGTCTGAAAAATTAGGCATTCACAGCCAGGATAAAGAAGTACGTGTCAGCCAGTACAGGCCTCAAAAATTAGCCAACAGGCATTCACCTGACAGCAAAGAACTTTGTATTTTGTGGCTGGAGGTACATTAGGCATTCACAGGATAAATAAGTTTCGGCCATTACAGGCCCCAAAAATTAGGCATTCAATGGACATAAAAGGCCTTTTATGCCGCTGTATGTCTAAACACTATCTGGAAACACATCATCTAAACCCCAAGGGTACCTCTCTGATTGGAATAAACTGAAATTACTGTGGAGGGGAGGCCCAAAGAGACGAGCAATATCAAAACTCGAAATTAGTTGAATATATAGAATTAAATGTCTTAAGCCTCTCAGTTTAAATGTGGACATAGAAATTAATGTATTTATTGATAATGCCTGATGAAATAAACAATTTTCCACAAAAGATACGTTTTAAATTATTTCGTTTTATTTTTGACATAATGGTTGATATGGGTAGTACTGGGTTATAAACATTGTTTAAAATATTTTGCAATATTATATTTATGTATATGTTTTTTCACAATTGTGGTTTGGTTAAAATTAAGAGGAGTGAACCAGGCCTCGATGGAGTACGAGACTTTTTAGTATTTTATTTAAATCAGTTTTTTTTATACATATTTTTTCCTTTTGTATATATATATATATATATATATATATTATATATATATATATGCCTTCTAGGGAAGGGCTAATTTCCCCCTGAATGGCATTTTATACAATTAATTGTGGCTTTCTGTCTTGTGACCATTATGACCCTTATCACGGGGGACTAATTGTGTTTATAATAAATATATCTATGCATGACGCTTTTTTCTTTCATTTTTTGGCCGCATGCTTGTTTATTTAGCGTTTGTAGCCATGGAAACCGCACCAGAAAGAGGCTTGGCTCACCACTGTGCTATCTTTTGTATGTGGGAGTCCTAAAATTGTGCCTAGATGAAAGAGAGGTTTTTTTTTTTTAAACTCCGTTTTTTATTAACAATAATTGGCACAGACATATATAATAAGTCAGACTGTATACATCTTTGTGTGATATAAACAAGACATGATAAACATTGGCAAGTCATACTACAGTAATTGCCCTGTACCTCAGTTATACCAAAATCGTATACCAATTGTATTTTTTATTTCTACCCTCTCCCCCCACCCTCCCAACAACAACAAACAACCCTACAAAGAACAGATGCACGCACAAGGATGGCAATAGGTGGGCATGAGGTCTAAAACCTCAAATCAGCTCATCAAGGGCACAACAGTCCCATGGCAACACTTTCACCGCACAACAGATCATAGAGCAGCAGAACCACATGTGTCTATCTTATCCACCCAGTCTCCCCAGATTTTGAGGAATTTCCCTGGTTTACCCCGTGTTTCATACGTTATTTTATATATTGGAATGTCTTGGTTAATCAAAGCCTTCCATCTGTTCAAGGAGATCAATGATGTGCGCGTCCAATGTAACAGGACAGTTTTCCTGGCATAATAAAATAGAAAACGCAAAAATTGTTTTCGATAGTTACTAATGTCAACCTCCTCGAAGACCGAGAGGAGGCACCATTTAGGGCTACATATATTGGGGAGGTCAAAGGTGATCGCCACAAAGTGGGTCACCTGAGACCAAAATGGTCTTATCCGCTCACATTCCCACAACATATGTAGTAGGTTACCTTCTTCCTTACCACACTTATGACACAGAGGAGAAGGTAGCTTCCGCATACGGAAAAGACGTAGAGGAGTATAGTATATCCTGTGAAATATGCGTATCTGAACCATTTTATCTCTGGCGGAAATAGCAGTACTAAAATAAGAATCTAGAAGTTCCTCCCAATTATCGTCTGACAGGTCAGGTATATCCCTCGTCCATTGTTGTCTCAGGATTTGCAATCTAGAAATTTTAGGCTCATTCAATACTATGAAAGAGAGGTTTGGTTTCAAGCCCGAGTATATTTAAGTGATGGATCAACATATCACCTGTGCCCCAGTAGGACGTAAGGTATTACAAAACATGTCGGGCGTAATATGTTGATACCATCACCCGCTATGCAAGCCCCATGCACGTGTGTTATTTTGTTTTTATTATCCAACCGGTTGTTTTATTGTGTTTGTGCAATATATTTTTTGTAAGTTTGACCATTGCGGTTAATTCCACTGGTCCGTTTAATATTGAAAAGTAATAAATATTTTTTTTTAAAAGAAAAAGCGGTATTTCACTATTGGAGTTTGTTTTCTCCCTTTTTTCCGTCCACACTTGTCTCATCGGCCGGGAAGCTCAGGGTTACTGCCTTCTATCGGTGAAACACCTGGGTCTTTCCTCATGGAGGCTGAGCAGGGATTGGTGGAGCTGCATACCAGCTTGTTACTCACTGCCCGTGACCGTCGGAGTTCTTTCGTGCATTTCCGGAAGCTGTTGTCTTGGCTTGTGTCACTGGAGATCCACCCATCCACGCAGAGGGTCTTGTCTTTCCGCTCTGTCAACACCATTCACAAGGTGTCGAGCCCATCTGATCCGGTAAGGACCCCCACTCACTATCTCTGCAAGACTGAGTCAACATGTGTCCTTGTTTCACTCACTATGGACATCGTTTCATTTTCACTTCAAATAATGATGGGATATTCTTTTTTGATTTGATACTTTTTTGCTTCAAAATTTATTTATTTATTTATTTATTTATATTTGATTGATACTTTCACTTATTTAGGAGCGCAACTTTATCTTTTTTATACTTATATTGACCATAGAGATATTTGATGGTGTTTAGTTGCAGCTAGTTTGGGAAAAACTTTCTCTAGCGCGATATATCTTTTCTTTTTTATGTTTATATGCAGCTGTATTTACCTAAGACAGGGACCATGCATTGTTATGGGTGGTGGCGGATATTTATGGCCTGTCATGAGGAATTTGAATCAAACATGGTCTACTGGTCACATGTGTTGAATTCCTCCGAGATCCATGTCTCATTCATTTTTAGAAATGTCAGGTAGTCAACACTGTCGTGAGCTAGGCGAGTGCGCTTATCGGTCACGATTCCCCCTGCTGCCCTGAATGTCCTTTCAGACAGGACACTGGACGAGGGGCAAGCCAACAGTTCCATTGCAAATTGTGCAAGCTCTGGCCAGAGGTCAAGCCTGGGCACCCAGTAGTCCAGGGGTTCATCACTTCTCAGAGCGTCCACATCGGCCATTAACCCGATGTAGTCGGACACCTGTCGGTCTAGGCATTCACTGATGCTGGATCTGGATGACAGCTGTCGATGGGTCGGCTGAAAGAATGATCTCATATCAGAAATGACGAACACATCTTCAAACCACCCACTTCTTGCAGGCACTGTTGGATTGGTACCCGCAACTGTTTCTCTGTGAGTGGAAATTCCTCTGCCAGCGCACGCAAAAGCAGAATGCAGCATTTCTCTAAGCAAGGCCTGGAAGTGCTCCATTCTGACAGCCCTCTGTGATGGTGGTATCATTTCTGGCATTTTTTGTTTGTACCACGGGTCTAAGTATGTTGCCACCCAGTACTGGTCCTTGCCCTTTATGATTTTTATACGGGGGTCCCTCTTAAAACACTGGAGCATGAAGGCCCCCCGTTTGCCCTAAACTGGAAGCTGTGTGGTGGCCTGGCTCCTGCTCATCATCCAGGATAATGCCGTCCTCGTTCTCCTCCCCCCATCCACGGACAACAACAGGGATCCCAGAAAGGTTTAAAGCATGCTCTTCTTGCTCCTCCTCATCCACCCCGACACCATCCTTCTTCTGACTCCTCTTCAGACTCCTGTTGTTGACTTGTCTCAGATGGAGTAGCCCTCCCTGGGAATTCATCCAGCATTGCGACTTCCTCACCTTCCTACTCCTGCTCCTCGATGGCTTGATCAATGACATGATGCAATGCACACTCCATAAAGAAGGCGTAAGGTACGATGTCACTGATGGCGCCATGGCTGCGAGTGACCAGTTCAGGTGATCTCATCAAATGGCTGCAAAAGTCTGCATGCATCGCACATGAGCAGCCACTGGCGCGGTGAAAAAAAACCAAGCTCCCCAGAACCTGTCCTGCCGCAGAGTTCGTACAGGTAGTCATTAACTGCACGTTTCTGCTGGAGCAGCCTATCAAGCATATACAAGGTTGAGTTCCATCGCGTCGGGCAGTCACAAATAAGACGTCTGACGGGCAGATTGTGTCACCGCTGAATGTCAGCAAGGCGAGCCATGGCCGTGTAAGATCTTCTGAAATGGGGCGAGATTTTCCTTGCCTGCCGCAAGATGTCCTGCACCCAAGGGTGTTTGACAACGAATCGATGCACGACCAAGTTCAAGACATGTGCCATGCATGGCACGTGTGTAATTTTGCCCTATTTCAACAAGCTCAGCAGATTGCCACTGTTGTCACGCACCACTTCACCAACTGTCAAATTGAGCGGTGTTAGCCACTGATCTGCCTGTGAACGCAAAGCTGAAAGGAGTGCAGGGCCAGTGTGGCTCTTGGCTTCCAGGCACAACAGATGCAGCACAGCATGGCAACGTCTCACCCAGCATGTCGAATAGGTTCTGGGGATCTTGGGCGGCACAGCGGAAGAAACAATAGCAACGGAAAAGAAGGAGTCAGCCGAAGAGGAGAGAGAGGATGGAGTAGGAGAAGAAGAGACAGGCCTGCATGCAATCCATGGTGGTAAAACCAAATCTACAAGGGGTGCCACGGGTTACATGCTTGACGGCCGTCAGAAGGTTCACCCAGTGGGCAGTAAAAGTTATATACCTTCCTTACCCATGTTTGCTAGACCATGTGTCTGTGGTCAGCTCAGCTGTATCTTGGCACTGACACTGTGTGCCAGAGATACATTCACTTGCCGCTGAACATGGCCATATAGCCCTGGGATGCCCTTCTGTGAGAAATATTTTCTTCCTGGGACCTTCCATTGTGGTGTTCCAATGGCCACAAATTTTCGAAAGGCCTCCGAGTCCACCAGTTTATATAGCAGTAGTATGCTCAAACATTTTGCCCACGGAAGCCTGCCTTTTTCCAGAAAAACGTGAGGACGGCATGATGGAAGGTGGAGTGGAGGACAATTGTGTCGAGAGAGGAGAAGGAGAAGTAGAAGAGGCTGGACGGTGAGAGCCTGGAGTGTGGCTTTGTGGGTTCTGACGGCTTTGCTCCAACTGGGCTCGGGGATGGGAGTTCATGTGCCTTCTTAAGGCGGTCATCCGGTGAGTGTTGGGCTTATCGCGACTTATGCGACTGCAAAGGCTGCAGATGGCAACACTATTGTCAGCAGCGGACACGTTAAAAAAAGCCCACATTGCGGAGCCATGTGCCGGTGTCCTGGGTAGCGCCAGATGTGTCCGTACATGGTTTATGGCTCGCTCCTGATACATTAGCAGTCTGGTTTGTCCCTCCTGTGCAATGTAAGTTCGGCCTGCTTCTCCTCCCTATCTGCTGGTCCATCTTTCCCTTTGAACTCCCCTCCTCTTCCTCTCTTGTGGGCACCCACATGATGTTCATAGACACGTCATCATCAACGTCACCTTCCCCACCTAACATTAGAGATCTAGGAGTAGGCAGCAACAGCAGGGACCAACCTCCTAGGGCTGATCTTGGTACTGTCGTCAGACTGCTGAGTGGCGGTTGTTGCTACCTCCTCTTCCTGATCCAATGCCAAGAATGGCTGCGCATCGGAAATGTCTTGTGATGGATCGGAAAATAATTCCTGTGACTCAAGCGGAGGCTATATGGTGGTGGTGGTGTTGGTGGTAGTGTCTTTGGGGGTGCACACAGCAGAGAGTGAAGAGGGTGCAGATAGAGAGGATGAGGAGGGTGCAGAAGAGGAAGGCTGAGTGAGCCACTCAACCAAGTCTGGTGCGTCCTTTCATGTAATCAAACGCACCTTCTGCAACTTCCCACTTTGGCTCCAGCCTGGTGCTCCTGCCCTACCCCTACCACCCCTGCAGAAGGGCCTGCCTCTTCCTCTGCCTGACATTTTTTAAATGACCCTGTGACAAAAGTCTCTAGAGAAGTGCAGTATATGTGGAAGAAGGTATATAACACCCCGCTTCAATCTGTCGTTTTAGGGGGCCACTGGTCTATCACACCAGTTATAATGCTTTTTTCTAATTGTGTTTGTCACTCTTTGTAGTTGTAGTATCGCTGCAGAACCGCTCAGCAGTCACAATGCTGCACAATACAAATCCACTATAATATGTTTGTTTTTGTTTTGTTTTTTGTTTTTTGTGTAAGGGGGTAAGGGGAGGGATTTTGGATGGGGATGGGAGATTACGTCCGATATAAACGTCCCCGGTGGGGTTTCATGTGGCCACTTCTGATTGATCTAATGATGTTTATGTGTATTTTATTGATTTTTATTTTCTTTCTTTTCTATACACCAAAGGTTGAGAATCTATATCAGAATTTATCTAAAAATTACTTTTCAAACAACTTCGTCCATTTTTCCTGATGAAGCCGCTTTTGGCGAAACATGTAGAAGTTTTTGGACGCAGTATTTTAAGTATGGAATTGCAGCATTTAACAGTGTCGCTAATAGGGATTCTGTGTATATACTGTACCTATGACTCTGAATACATGTCTGTATCCATTTTATTGGAGTGTTGTGTATAAATAAAGAAATGTTTTTTGTACTTTTACAATAACACGTGTAGATCTGAAATATGTGCCTTTAAAATCCCCTATCCAGTACTCTACTATCTTTCAAATGAAATGGGATGTTGGTACCTTTATGCATACAGATTTTTTGGAAATTGATCTCTAGCCACATTTTGACAAATCCAGCACAGGTTTTATTGTTACGATTGCACTATACAATATGTATAATGTTTATTTGTCTGACTTTAGGCAATGTGGTCAGCACAGAAAAAAATACTGAGAACATTTTTATAATAATTACCAGGTCTGCCACAGTACAGGTCTTGATAGTTCCAGCCTGATATAATGAATTGAAAGGGCATTGACAGACTGTAATAAAAGTTATAGACGGCTCTGATCTATATTGGGAACACTATTCCCCTCTCAATTATGCAACCCAGAGAGTGAATCATGTCCTGAGAGTATCTCCATGAATGCGATGCCAGGAGGGGATTCCAGAAACAGATCATATCACTAGACAGAGCATTGCCAGCCTACTATGAATTATCAATAAGTGCTCGTTACCAGAACATCCACCACTCTTCTTGTAACAGAACAAAAGATAAGTCAAGAGTACCTGTCTTAATTTTCTACTAATAACACATCATGTACAGCAATAGTACAGCTTGTCCATAAGCAGGCACGACTCTTATCCAGGGGTGGACTGACAACTCATGGGGCCCCCGGGCAATAGGAGAATATTATGGTGCCTGGGGCAATAGGAGAATATGGGGACCCCAGGCAATAGGAGATTATGGGACCACACAGTATACACACACATACAGTATACACACACACAGACACACAATATACACATACACACACTGAAAAGGTACTGGAGAGGTGGGGCAGCTATAATCTTGGTATTTTTTTTTTAAAAACACAGATTTTTATATACTGTCCCTGGTTTTACTGAGGCTGGCAACCCTGATGGGGCCCCTTAGAGGCATGGGGCCCCTTAGTGGCAATTGGCCCTTGGGCAGTGCCCGAATGGTCAGTCTGCCCCTGCTCTTATCAATGTTTTACTGTGTGGTGGAATATATACAGTACTGCGCAAAAGTTTTAGGCAGGTGTGAAAAAGTGCCTCGAAAAACTGAAGTGTTAGTGGTTTATTTTTATAAATTAAAAAAAATGGGAAGTAAAATAACAGAACAGAAATCCAAATCAATTAATATTTGGTGTAATCGCCCTTTTCCTTCAAAACAACATACATTCGTCTAGGTACACTTACACACAGTGTTTGAAGGAACTTCACAGGTAGGTTATTCCAAACATCTTGGAGAACTAACCACAGATCTTCTGTGGATGTACAGTGCCTTGAAAAAGTATTCATACCCCTTGACATTTTCCACATTTTGTCATTTCACAACCAAAAACGTAAATGTATTTTATTGGGCTTTTAGGTGATAGACCAACACAAAGTGGCACATAATTGGAAGGAAAATTATAAATGGTTTTCAAAGTTTTTTTACAAATATCTGAAAAGTGCGGCGTGCATTTGTATTCAACCCCCTTTTACTCTGATACCCCTAACTAAAATCTAGTGGAACCAATTACCTTCAGAAGTCACCTAATTACTAAATCCACCTGTGTGTAATTTTATCTCAGTATAAATACAGCTGTTCTGTGAAATCCTCAGAGGTTTGTTAGAGAACCTTAGTGAATAAACAGCATCATGAAGGCCAAAGAACACACCAGACAGGTCAGGGATAAAGTTGTGGAGAAGCTTAAGGAAAGATTAGGTTATAAAAAAATATCCCAAGCTTTGAACATCTCACAGAGCACTGTTAAATTCATTATCCCAAACTAACAGGCCGGGCAAGGAAAGCATTAATCAGAGAAGCAGCCAAGAGGCCCATGGTAACCCTGGATGAGCTGCCAAGATCCACAGCTCAGATGAGAGAATCTGTCCACAGAACAACTATTAGTCGTGGACTCCACAAATCTGGCCTTTATGGAAGAGTGGCAAGGAGAAAGCCATCATTGAAAGAAAGCCATAAGAAGTCTTGTTTGCAGTTTGGGAGAAGCCATGTGGGAGACACAGCAAACATGTGTAAGAAAGGTGCTAGGGTCAGATGAGACCAAAATTTAACTTTTTGGTCTATAAGCAAAACGCTCTGTGTGGCAGAAAACTAATACTGCGCATCATCCTTCCTGAACACACCATTACCACTGCAAAGCATGGTGGTGGCAGCATGGTGTTGTGGGGATGCTTTTCTTCAGCAGGGACAGGGAAGCTGTGTGGAGTTGATGGGAAGATGGATGGTGCCAAATACAGGGCGATCGTGAAAGACTTGAGAATGGGGCAGGTGTTCACCTTCCAGCAGGACAACAACCCTAAACATACAGCCAGAGCTACAATGGAATGGTTTAGACCAGTGATGGCGAACCTTGGCACCCCAGATGTTTTGAAACTACATTTCCCATGATGCTCCACTACACTGCAGAGTGCAGGAGCATCATGGGAAATGTAGTTCCAAAACAGCTGGAGTGCCAAGGTTCGCCATCACTGGTTTAGACCAAAGCATATTCAAAGCATATTCATGTGTTAGAATGGCCCTGTGAAAGTCCAGACTTAAATCCAATTGAGAATCTGTGGCAAGACTTGAAAATTGCTGTTCGCAGACGCAAAAATGTCACTCTCTAGTTGTGAAAAGCTGGTAGAGGCATCCTCAAAAAGACTTGCTGCTGTAATTGCAGCGAAAGGTGGTTTTACAAAGTATTGACACATAACACTTTTCAGATTTTTTTTTTTGTAAAAAATGTTTGGTCTATCACATAAAATTGCAATAAAATATGTCTACGTTTTTTGGTTGTAACATGAAAAAATTTGGAAACTTTCAAGGGGTATGAATACTTTTTCGAGGAACTGTAGGCTGCCTCAAATCCTTCTGTCTCTACATGTAATTCCAGACAGACTCGATATTGTTGATATCGGGGCTCTGTGGGGGTCAAACCATCACTTCCAGGACTCCTTGTTCTTCTTTACGTTGAAGATAGTTCTTAATAACATTAGCTGTATGTTTGGGGTCATTGTTCTGCTTCAGAAAAATAATTTTGGGCAAATCGCAAGCCATCCTGATGGTATGATATGATGGATAAGTATTTGCCTGTATTTCTCAGCATTGAGGATACCATTGGTCCTGACCAAATCTCCAACTCTATTTGCAGGAATGCAGCCCCAAACTTGTAAAGAAGTTCTACCATGCTTCACTGTTTCCTGCAGACACTCATTATTGTACCACTCTCCGGCCCGTTGCGAAAACAAACTGCCTCCTGCTGCAGTCAAATATTTCAAATCTTAACTCATCAGTCCAGAGCAACTGCTAACACTTTTCTGCACCCCCAGTTTCTATGTTTACCTGAAAAGTTGAGTCGCTTAGCCTTGTTTCCACATTGGAGGTGTGGCTCTTTGGCCGCAATTCTTCCATGAAAACCACTTCTGGTCAGACTTTCCTGGACAGTAGATGGGTGTACCAGGGTCCCACTTGTTTCCACCAGTTCTGTGCTGATCATCTTCTGATGTTAAAGGGAAGTAAGCAGGGTGTGTCTGTCATCTGCTGCATTAAGTTTTCTTGGCCAAGCCCTCAACGTTGCCTGTTTCTTTGTGCTTCTTCAAATGAGCTTGAACAGCACAGCTTAAAACCCCAGTCTGCTTTGAGATCTTTGCCCCTGGAAGAGACCTTGCTGATGCAGTATAACTACCTTGTGCAGGGCACCATCAGGGTAGTACAGCCGTTACAACTGTAAGGGGCCCGAGGGGCCAGCCTGGGCCAGATGAAGGCAGGACAGGTGAAGGAGATCCATGCTGTGCAGTATAGAAACAATCACACAGTTTCAGCAGTTCTCATGTCATTGATTTTAGACATCAAGCTCTTTACTGCCACCTCTGTGCATGTACACCCTTTGTGTGACAGTGCTCTTCCTGTACTGTGCATCTCAGCAACATGTCAGCTTTGTAAAAATAACCTGGGATGAGGTAGGAAGTTACAAATAGGGGCTGTGAAGGAAAGGGAGGGGGGATGCTTGTGTACAGGGAGGGGCCAGAGGCTTGTGTGTACAGATATTTGTATGTGGGGCTGCCATATATACAGGTGTGTGTGTGTGTGTGTGTGTGTGTGTGTGTGTGTGTGTGTGTGTGTGTGTGTGTGTGTGTGTGTGTGTGTGTGTGTGTCTCTGACATATATACAGGTGTGTGTGGGGGGGGAGCTGACATAAATATATAGGTGTGTGCGGGAGCGCTGACATATATACAGGTGTGTGTGTGTGGAGGGGTGGCTGACATATATACAGGTGTGCAGAGGGGTGGCTGACATATATACAGGTGTGCAGAGGGGTGGCTGACATATATACAGGTGTGCCGAGGGGTGGCTATCATATATACAGGTGTGTGGGGGGGTCATTGACATATACACAGGTGTGTGTGGGGGGGTGCTGATATATATGCAGGTGTATGTGTGGGGGGGGTGAAATATATACAGGTGTGTGAGGGGGGCTGACGTAGACACAGATGTGTGTGTGTGTGTGTGTGTGTGTGTGTGTGTGTATGTGGGGGCTGATATATACAGGTGTGTGCGGGGGCGCTGACATATATACAGGTGTGTGGGGGGGCACTGACATATATACAGGTGTGTGGAGGGGTGGCTGAAACATATACAGGTATGTGAGGGGGGCTGCCATATATGCAAGTGTGTGTGTATGGGGGGGCTGACATATATACAGGTCTGTGTGTATGGGGGGCTGACATATATACTGGTGTATGTGTGTGTATGGGGGGGCTGATATATATATATATATGGTTGGAGCCCTCCGCTGTAAGAGATATGAAAGAACACATAAACACGTCACAAGACTAACAACATAAAATAGACCTGAATTGTGCCCTTGGTCTGCTGTAAGGTAAGCCCTGGTGAGCTGGGCGGTGAGCCCTGCTCTGCTGGGCGATATGCCAAGAGAAGGCCGCATACCTTAAGAAAGTAAATGGATGTTTCTGTAGAGAAACGTGTTTTAAGTGAAGTACTCCAAGAAGGGAAATGGGTGGGTGGGTACCTTGCACTGGAACCGACACAGACCGTTGTGGGTGGTCTGATTATATACCCTCCGGGCTCCTCCCATAATTACGGGCCACCATACTGGCCCTCTTATTTATGGTTGGAGCCCTCCGCTGTAAGAGATATGAAAGAACACATAAACACGTCACAAGACTAACAACATAAAATAGACCTGAATTGTGCCCTTGGTCTGCTGTAAGGTAAGCCCTGGTGAGCTGGGCGGTGAGCCCTGCTCTGCTGGGCGATATGCCAAGAGAAGGCCGCAAAAGATTTGGTGTAGGGAGGTAATTATTAATTTATGTACAGCAAGACACTACGGGGCAAAGTTTCTGAAGGCTCAGGACATTTCCACTTGTGGATTGGAGATGTATCGAGTAAAGCAGGTGGATTCCCGCCTGCCCATCTTTGATCGCGTGGACTGGGACCCCGTTTCGTGAGGCTGCTGATGCTGCTCCAATGCGAAAGAATGTCCAAGAAAATGACCAAGGTCCTGGCCTAATGTGCTCAAAAGGAACCTGACGTGACTAATGAACTGGTTGCTGCCTGGGGTACTAATCGAGAACGGTAGTAATGGGCTGTCCTGCGAGGGATCAAACATATGGGCCAAAAATTGATCTAGGATGGACACGGGGCACCAGGCTTTGAGAGTTTGGAAAGGTTTTAGGTCAACCCCTGGACCGGACTATTGTGTTTTGGACACGCTGAGGAGCAAGATGAAGTCTGATGGCGTGTGAGGTGGTGTCTATGTAACACTTTACAACTGGGATGGTGACAGTATTCACTGGGGCGTAAGAAGCTGTAGAAAGCCAGGTAGATGGCTGCTTGAAGGACCAGGCTGAATTTAGCCAAAAGGGGAATGTGACAGGATGAAAGACATGTCTCGGTATATGGCGCTGGTGACGGGTAGCCGTTTGATACTGATTTGGGGTCATTGCCTGTGAATACCACACAACATGGTCTTGACCGTATGGGCGGCGAACAAGACGGTTTGTTAGGATCTCATAAGGGGATGAAATACTGGATGTCAGCTGAGTGGGATCTAAGGTATTGTGTGACAATGCCAACTGTGTGCGGTGGCATAATATGAAGACCGGGATGTGATGGAGAACTCTTGGTATTGCTCTGGGGTTTGAGGCTAGTAACCTGACATAGAACCTCTAGGCTGCCCGGTAGGCCTTCAGGGTGTTGTGAGATAGTGAAAGATTAATAAGGCAGGTAGCGTCGTGAAAGTGTTGTTTGAATCCGAGGTTAGCTACGACCAGTGTGGGATAAGAGACATGGTCGGGTCGGTTCCAGGTTCCTGCAAAAAATAACGAAGCAATGTTAACGGGTAGTGCGTCGGCCAGATTATTGCATTTGTCTGGGATGTGGACGCATAGGACGTTAGATTGGTGCTGTGGGGATAGTGGCACCAGCCTGCACAGGAAGGCCACGATGGCCAGCTACTAGGACCTCCTTTATTGGTTTATTGGCTTGGTTGTCTGTGGCGAACGCCACTGTTTGTCCTGCCCAGTTGTTGCACCAGACTTGAGCTGCTGCGACAATGGGGTAGAGGTCGAACAAAGAGGAGGACTAACTGAACCCAGGAATCAAGAGGATTTCTGACGGCCATGGCCCTATAAACCCAATTTGACCAAAATTGAGGCGAGGACCTGTGGAGGCTGCGGTGACCATGACTACCTGAGATGAAGAGAGAGATGCTGAAGGAATACACATTGGCATGCCATTCCAATTTGTGAGAAATTCGACTCTCATGGGCAGATCTGCTATAGCTGGCACATCTTAATTTAAGGATTTAGTCAGGGTCTTTGCCTGGAAGAGAAACACTAAAAGATGGGAGGTAAAAGATCCCCTTGAGTCTGGCTGCTGCCTTGGCTGAAAATGAGCAGTGATAGTCAAAGGATGGGCACCCTGCGTACTTGTGACCTGCTGCGTGCAGATACGGGTCCAATTCTACCCTCCTGTTGGGGTTGCTCTGCCTAGCATGTCTCTGACTGTCCCCAAGGCCCGCACAAACTCTGTGACAGTGAGCTTGCGATTAAGTAAAGGGTCTCTGGTCTTCAGGATGACGGAGACATCTCCCTGCGAATATGATTTGTTCTAGGCCAAGTTGTGTACTGCTATGAGGAGGGATGCTAAGTTAACGTCGTTGTCATCCAAGATGTCCTCCTAGATGCCCTGCTAGGACAAGGTGTGCAGGGAAGACGATGGTGCATCTGTAAGTGAAGGTACGGGAATGACGGTGGTGACTGGAGCTGGTAGGGGCATGGCTGGGCGTACCTCCAGGGCTGTCACTCTGCTTGGACTTCAGGGACTGCTGCTGACAGTGTGGTTACCCAGGAGTGCAGCTGAGTAGTCGCAAAGAAGATAGACTGAAGTGGTGCCTGGAAGGGCTGCCACTGGTGGTGGAAACAGTAGCCTAAAGGCTTGGTTTCCTGGCTGCAGCAGGGTAGGATTTACTCCTGCGACACCGTTCTGTTATGAGTTTATATATATTTTTTTTTTTGTTTTTTTTTTTTTTGTTTTGTTTATTATTTTTTTTATTGGTCCAGACTAAACCGCCGCTTGCTGAGCCCGTAAAGGGTGATGGCAGGGCTGAGGCAAAGTCCTCACTGTCTGCCTGCGACATGGCGTCAACAAAAAGCAAGGGGGGGGTATGTTTGAGGTAAGTTGCAAAGGTAGGAGCGGATAGTTGCGTTGGGTAGATAAGATGAAAGGCGGAAGGAAACAAGAAGAATAGGACAAGGAACGACAGCCATAGTGACAGTTGGTTTGCGCTCGAGCGCTGTTGAGTGTGACTTTAGAAAACTCAAAAGAATGCGTAACAACCGAGGTGAGCCAGGAGGTGACTGGCTAGGTAACCGATAGCTCGGGTGTCAGTCTGTGCTCGGCACAGACTAATGAACCAGAGCGCCCCAGGGCGGACTGGGGTGGGTAGCTGAAGTCTGGTATACTAAGTAGGAATGTTGCGATCTGTAGTTAATTGACGTGGGTTCGGTCTACTAATGCTTGCACTGCCAGCAAGTATGGAGATTAGGCGACCTTGTCTGCGTATTGAAGGCTTGTGCTTCGAAAACAGAGTGAAGTGCACAGAAGTATGTGACAGTTGCTAACGCCTCAGGAGCAGGTCAAATTCTGTATGTGAAGTGAAAATATGTAGTGAAAGAGTGTTTAAGAGAAAGGGGGAATCCCATTGAACTACACACCTGACTTTATGCCCTAGTTGTGAAGTCGACTGGTTGGAGGCGAGAACTGAGTTGACCGGGAGCCTGTAGTAAGGTTACATGAGAATTTCGTTTTGACGATGGGGATTGCAAAGAGCTGTTTGGGGCAAAGCTGGCCCCCTGGTGAAGATGCAAGCCCTCGACAATGTTTTTTTTTTTTTTTTTTTTTTTTTTTTTGGGAGATACTGTCCAAACCTGGTGCAGGGTGGACTAACTGGTGTTCTAACTGGCCTAAAAGGGGAAAGCGACAGAGAAAACGATGAGCAGCCGTGTTGCTACTGGAGACGATGAGTGGCAGTTTGAGCCATTCGCTGAAATGCTTGCAGCGATTGCAAGGAAGCGGCCTTATTTGAATTATAAATTGAATTATGAGGTGAGAATGAATGAATGAATGAGGTGAACAGCTGTGTTGCTACTGGAGACGATGAGTGGCCGTATTAAGCTATTGCAGAGATGCTTGCAGCGATTTGCAAGAAAGCAGCTTTATTTGAATCTATAAATTTAATTATAAGTGTGTAGGAATGAGGAGAGCAGCCGTTTTGCTACTAGAGATGAGATTTGAAAGGTGAAAGCAATGTTTTGCGGATTTATAAGTGTGTAGGTATGAGGTGAACAGCAGTGTTGCTACTGGAAACGATTGGCAGTTTTGAGCCAAATGCAGAAAAGACTTGCAGCGATTGCAAGAACGCAGCTTTGTTGAAAGGCGAAAGAAAGGTTATAGAGGAAATGTGATTATGTAGGAATGACCGTGCGCAATACTGAGCAAATTGGTGGAGAGAATTGTGTACGATCATGTATGGATAGACTGAGAAGGTCAAATGTAAGTACTGCTGAATTCGTACAGTCGATGTGACTAGTTTGAACTGGGCTATAGCTATGGAATAGTCTGCGAAAGATTTGACTCATTTGAGTCGGTGATGCAACAGGATTCTGCTTGGTTGTTAGAGTTGCGCTTGGCAAGGACTGGAATCGTTGCGCCGACGCTGCGACTAAACTCGAATCCTCCGTAGATGCGACTGAGAGGCTCGTATATGGGATCCGACCGTATCGCTGAGGATATGGCTGGGTTCGGATTGATTGAATTGTGATGGTGGTTGAAGGGGCTGGTGATTGTCAATGATCCGAAACATAGAAGCGAAGTTGCGACTAGATTCGAAACGGCCGTAGATGCGAGGTGACTACAGGGCTCGTATGACAGATCTGCCCGTGTTGCAGATGATATGGCTGGGTTTGAATCGACTAAATGGTGATGGCGGTTGAAGGGGCTTGTGACTGCCAAGGATCCAAAACATAGAAGCGAAGTTGCGACTAGATTTCAAATCGGCCGTAGATATGAGGTGACTACGGGGCTCGTATAACAGATCTGACCGTATTGCCGATGATATGGCTGGGTTCGAATCAACTAAATGGTGATGACGGTTGAAGGGGCTTGTGATTGCCGAGGATCCGAAACATAGAAGCGAAGTTGCGACTAGATTTTGAATCGGCCGTAGATGCGAGGTGAGTAAGGGGCTTGAATGTCGGATTTGACCGCATCGACCGTGAAGTGATCGGCTCGAGTAAACCCACGTTGGGTAGAAAGGATGAAATACATGAAAGATGACATAGACTTACGGTGGCGTAAGTGCGACTTTGCAAAACGAACATGATAAGGTAACTATTGGAGTTTAGAAGAGTGGTAACAACAAAATCCTACCTGCGACAGCGAGTGTGTAGCGGTCCGAGCGTGGGACAATCAATGAAGATATACGACCGATCTCGAAGGTACAACTACGTGGACATGCAGTGAGTTGGCAGAGTCAGCCTCTGCAATGCATTTGACACGAATCAGCTCAAAAATGTATGAGATGAATCTGATATAAATTGGCAGTAAGGAGTATCTGATACGAATTGGTTGTAGAGTGTATGCCATTCCTTACTGTGAAACCAAACACTTATCAACCACCCATCCCCCCCAGGCTAGTCAAGTGCAGGTAAGACATCAGGTGGGTTTAATTACACCTCAATCAGCCACAGAAACCCATACAAACAATACCTGTTTATCTCAAAAAAGGATGAGAACAGTGAATTTTATAACCAGTGAAGCCTATGGCGAGTGATAACGAGGAACAACTGATAGCGACTCGGCTGTGCCGAACAACGTCGGGACATGAGTGTCAACAACTCAGAGGTAGGTTTTTCAAAAGGGGTGCAGGATAGTAAGCATGATAAGCCGCAAGTTTGCACATGATATGAAAAGATTCGGATACTACTTATCTGCGACCATGAGCGGGAACCGCCGACGAAGACCACGAATGAAGAAGCCGAAGTGCACCTACGATTGGACACACAGATAGACGACCGTGAGGGAGCTGAGAAGAGTCAGCCCCTTGATGTGCAGTACCTTGCACTGGAACCGACACAGACCGTTGTGGGTGGTCTGATTATATACCCTCCGGGCTCCTCCCATAATTACGGGCCACCATACTGGCCCTCTTATATATATATATATATATATAGGTGTGTGTTGGGGGGCTGCCATATATACAGGTTTGGGGGGCGGACAAATATACAGGTGTGTGTGAGGTGATGGGGCTGACATATATACAGGATTGAGGGGGGGGGGGCTGAATGCGTACAGGAGAAGTGGCTGGTGTGTGGATTCGGTAGGATGGCCCATAGGCAAGCCCTGGGGAATGTTGGTGGTCAGACTGGGGGGGGGGGGGGGGGGCCTAGGTCTAAAGCTGTGTAAGGGGCCCAACATTTTCTGATGGCTGCCCTGACCTTGTGTCTTGTTGCTGTGTTCAGTCTTGCCATGGTGTATGACCTGTGGCATGAAACTGTCTTCCACAACCTTACCTTAGTAGCAGAGATTGGCTGGTCCTTACCCATTTTTAAGCCTCCTATGCAGCCGTTTCTATTTCAGGTACTGTGTTTCAACCTACATATGAAATTGATGATCATTAGCACCTGGCTTGGTATAAATTGGTTTATTCATACACCTGACTCTAATCCTACAAAATCTCTGACTTTGTGCAAGTGTACAAAGTGTGCAAGTGTAAGAATTGATGCTGGTTTGAAGCCAAAGAGTAGTCACTCCAAATAAGGATTTGATTTTGATTTTTCTTCTATTCGCTCACTTTGCATTTCGTAAATTGATAAACGTAAACAAATAAAATATATGGTATATTTTTTAAAGCATTCCAATAGTCCTAAGAGTAACCAAAGCACTTTATGTTTGAGATAAATGTTCAGGTGCTCTCCCACAAAGAAATCTAAACAGATCCAAAACTAGTATAGAGCCACTCATGGGCCTTGCAGAGGAGGTGGATCAAAACAGCAGCGATGAAAATAAAATAAAATAAAACACTGCTGTTTTGATCTACCTCCACTGCAAGACCCGTGAAGCCTCTATACTAGTTTTTGATTTGTAATACTGTATACTGTACAAACTGATCACCCATAACTTTATGACCACCCACTTAATATTGGAGATGGTCCCCTTTTGCTGCCAAAACAGCCCTGACCTGTTGAGGAATGGATGCCAATATATCTCTGAAGATATGCTGTGGTATCTGGCACCAAGCTGTCAGTAGTAGATGCTTTATGTCCTGCAAGTTGTGAGGTGGGGCCCCTATGGATCAGACTTGTTTCTCCAGCACATCCCACGGATGCTCGATTGGATTGAGATCTAGAGAATTTGGAGGCCAAGTCAACACCTCAAACTCACGTGTTCATCAAACCATTCTTGATACATTCTTGCAGTGTGGCAGGGTGCTATATCCTGCTGTAAGAGTCTGCTGACATCAGAGAATACCGTTCCCACAAAGGGGTGTAAGTGTCAAGTAACATCCACATGAGTGGCAGGACCCAAGGTTTCCCAGCAGAACATTGCCCAAAGTGTCACATTGTCTCCATCGGCTTGTCTTTTTCCCATACTGCATCCTGGTTCCATCTATTCCCCAGGTAAGGGACACACATGTACCCGGCCAACCATATAATGTAAAAGAAAATGTGATTTATCAGACCAGGCTACTTTCTTCTATTGCTCTGTGGTCCAGTTCTGATTCTTAAATGCCCATTGTAGGTGGTTTTGGCTGTAGACCAGCATTGGTCTATTCAGCATTTGCACGCAGACCAGTCTGCAGATACGCAGCCACATACACAGCAAACATACTGTAAGATGCTGGCAAGGAAGTCTGTTGGCGACATAGTCCAACTCCAGTATGCATGCTTGGGAATACATCATAAGTGCCTGCCAATTGGGGGCAGCAAGAAGATGGTGAACTTGGAAGATGAGGACATGGAACGGGTGGTGAGGGAGTGGATGAGAGGGACCTTAAGCAATGGAGGATAGCATACCCAGAGGTAATGTGTAAATAAGACTGCCACCCCTATATCCCCCTTTACTTCCACTTTAACACTGTCTTCAGGTGTGAAAAAAACTGATGCCACATATGTGTAGAGATTATTTGTGAACAGGACTGGTGCAAGGATTTTTGACACCCTAGGCGAAACCTAATTTTGCTGCCCTCATTGGCTCCACCCCTGACTCCACCCATTTGCCCTGCCCATGTGGCAGAAGGGGCCGCTCTACAGGAAGCATTGGTTCTGCTTCCTCTAGCGCCAGCTCCAGTGCTGTGCTGCACCTCTAATTGCACTACCGGTCAGACTGAGTTAGTTACATGCTTCAGCCTGCATAGCATGCAAACGTGGAGGGAAACCAGCAGCCGGGCGCCCCTAGGTAGCAGTGCGCCCTAGGCGGCTGCCTAGTTTGCCTAGTGGTAGCACCAGCCCTGTTTGTGAAGGCCACTTTTTCCAAACGTATGACTCCAAATGTTTAAGATTATTGCAAAGGCCACTACAGATTATTTATATAATATTGAAAGTGGATCTGCACCCAAAAAACAAACTCTCAACATTCTGTTCATGTCTGCTCATCGTGTGTGGTCAAGTCCGTTCATGCTAATTTTGAACGGACTGTCTGTCGGATTGTCTGCCGAACTTAGTTGGGCAGACAATCCGCCCGTGTGTACGCGGCCTTAGAAGAGACTTTAACCACTTGCTTACTGGGCACTTAAACCCCCCTCAGTCCCAGACCAATTTTCAGCTTTCAGCGCTGATGCACTTTGAATGACAATTGCGCGGGCATACAACACTATACCTAAATTAAATTTTTATCATTTTTTCCCCACAAATAGAGCTTTCTTTTGGTGGTATTTAGTTACAGCTGGGAGTTTTATTTTTTGCTAAACAAACAAAAAAAGATGCAAAATAAATAAATAAATAAATCATGTTTTAATAGTTTGTTCTAAAATTTTGCAAACGGGTCATTTTTCTCCTTCATTGAAGTGCGCTGATTAGGCGGCACTGATAGGCTGCATTGGTGGGCACTGATGGGCTGCATTGGTGGGCACGGATAGGCTGCACTGGTGGGCACTGATAGGCATAGTTAAGGCGGCACTAATAGGCACAGATAAGGCGGCACCGATGGGCACAGATAAGGCGGCACTGATGGGCAAAGATGGGCACAGATAAGATGGCACGGATGGGTGGCACGGATGGGTGGCACGGATGGGCACTGATAGGTACCACTGATAGATGGGACTGATGGGCACTGATAGGTGGCACTGATGGGCACTGATAGGTGGCACTGATAGGTGGCTCTGATAGGTGGCACTGCTGGGCACTGATGGGCGGCACTGCTGGGCACGGATGGGCGGCACTGCTGGGCACTGATGGGCGGCACTGGGGTGAAGCACCTTTGAGGCAGATTGTGGGCACTGTGGGTGGCACTGCTGGGTGGCACTGTGGGCACTGCTGGGTGGCACTGGGCACTGCTGGGTGGCACTATGGGCACTGCTGGGTGGCACTGACGGGGGGCACTTAATTTTATTCAGGATGGCACTGCGGGGGGCAGGTGGGCACTGGCAGGAGGCAGATGGTCGCTTGAATTGCTGGCCGTGATCGGGACTGATGTCCCGATCACGGCCGCCGGCGATCGGCTTTTTTTTTTCTCCTCGCGCTGTCAGCGCGAGGAGGAATACTAGCCGATTACCGGGTCCGTTCTATCACCTGATCAGCTGTCATTGGCTGACAGCTGATCACGTGATAAGGGGTCGGGATCGACCCCTTGCACGGATCGGTGATCAGGCGAGTCTCATGGACTCGCCGATCACAGAGCGCGCCGCGCGCGCCCCTCAGAGGGCGCGCAGGCCGCTCGTGCACGGGACGACGTCAATAGACGTAGTCCCGGAAAAGTAGGTCCGCGCTAATGCCGTCATTTGGCAATAGCGCGGATCCCAAGTGGTTAAAGCAACTTTGAAACAACTTTCAGGGAATGCCTGATTAATCTTCCGTAATGTCAGATACAAATCACATCAATATAGAAGAGGATCCGACTTGATGGCGACTTCCATTTAAGTCTATGGGCACAAGTTGGAAAGAAGTCGCCTTGAAGTAGTACAGGAACCTTTTCTAAAGTTGAAGTGACTTCAGTAGTGATAATTAAAACAGCCATCACTGACTAACATGGGATTTCACATGTCACGTGACTTGGGGTCTCACAAGTTGGATTCCAAGCCGCGGCATTGTGAACTGAGCCTTAGACTATGGCTCTCCAGGCAGTATCCCACTTTAAGCCTAATTGCAGATTTTTTTTATCAGCAACGTATTGCTCTCTGTGTAAAATGGACCCTCGCGCCACTATGTGCTAGACGTGAAATAGATCTACGTGCATAACAAAATATAATGTAACAATCTGTGGAATAACAAAAGTGCAAGTGCTACTAAATAAAACAGAAAATGCAGCGGGACAAAATAGTAAACACAAACTATCACTTGAATAATTAAAAAAGAGTCCTGCGCAAATAATACCACAAAAAATAATAATGTATAAAAATGTGAAAAAACAAGAGTCAAAGAGTCTCCTTCACTTCTCTGTGCACAATCATCAAATGGTATAAACTTCTAGTGGTAGAAGTTTATACCATTTGATGATTGTGCACAGAGAAGTGAAGGAGAAGTCCATTGGAATTACTTTCTTTTGCCTGAATTATTCCATCTCTGAGGTGAGAGTTCTGGGAGCCTGATCTTTTGGAACATTTGGTCCTGGTCTTCCTCCAGTATTTTTTCACTACACACTTACACTATTGGTGTGTTTATTTTGAAATATTTTCATTGACTCTTGTTTTTTCACATTTTTATACATTATTATTTTTTGTGGTATTATTTGCGCAGGACTCTTTTTTAATTATTAACGTATTGCTCTCTGATGTTTATATTTAGCAGTGAACAAAGTGTTGCATGCAACCTTCCTTTACTGCTTTTATGTTACCAAGCTAAATCATAACGCTGCATAGCTGCCAGGAGATGGTGGTATAACCTTTACAAACTGGAGTATCTACGGCAACAAAGATGAACTAGGTGACTGCGGTTCCATCCACATCCGACAACAACTTGGGACCCCATATGAGAACAGAACGTTCTGAAAATGTTATCCTATGTCTGTGTTCTAGCAGAGGAGTATTAATACCCTGGAACACTGGTTATTTTCTTGCTCATTCTCTCATAGCTGGTGCCTCCATTGAAATAAGCAGCTTTGAAATTTTTCCAGCTGACCAATACATTTTTCAGTAATGTATACAATACCAGTTACTGCAAATAATGATCAAATCTATTGTGAAAATCATGTTCAATAATATAGTTATTATACCTCCTACAGTTCTACACCATAAAAAGGAGGGGGGTGAAGAGAAGGATGTTCTGAGAAACCCTGCTGTCCATACACTTTTTTATACTTTATAGTATGACTTTATTGGTAGAATTGTGTTTCTTAAAACTGAACTTCAGGCAAATAGCTAACTACACAGATGACATGCATATATGGGAATTGTTTACCTGCCAAAGTATTTGTGTTTTTGTCCATCCAGTTCAGTGATTTACACAACTATGCCACACAGCGCAAGCCCAAGCTTTCTCTGTTGCAGTTACAGGGTTTCAAATTCCCTGCATATCACAACTCCTCCTATCAGCAAGCACAGCAGAAAGCCTGATTTATTAAAGTATCAAATAATAAAGTTACTTAATAAAGTATTAAATCATCATTCATTCATCTCATTTGACCACTGTTTCACTTGCAGGGCATCCCCATTGTGGAATAACTGGATGACCTTGTTCTCCGAGAACAGTCAGTATGGGCTCTATCAGCCAATGTTCTTTGCGCTGTCCAGAACCCACAGAGGTTCAGGTGGATCCTAAATCTCCACAAATCAATAATGTAACTCAAGGCTCAAAAGTCCTGAGCTACTAGTCAGGGCTCAAGGGTTACTCACCACCAGTGGCCCCACCCAACCCCCTACCCTGCCCTACCCCTAATTCTGCCACTAAACACACCCTCATAAATTATCTCATGAAATGACACTTAAATGTTTTATGCAGAATTAAGTTATAAAAATAAATATTAACAACAACTGTACATGTGCCCATCAATGCAGCTTACCTGTGCCCAACAATGCAGCCTACCTGTGCCCAACAATGCAGCCTACCTGTGCTCAACAATGTAGCTTACCTGTGCCCAATACAGCCTGCCCGTGCCCATCAATGCAGCCTGCCCATGTCCATCAATGCAGCCTGCCCGTGTCCACCAATGCAGCCTGCCTGTGCCCACCAATGCAGCCTGCCCATGTCCACCAATGCAACCTACGTCCACCAATGCAGCCTGTGCCTCACATTGCAGCCTGTGTCCAACAATGCAGCCTGTGCCTCACATTGCAGCCTGTGTCTAACAATGCAGCCTGTGTCTAACAATGCAGCCTGTGTCTAACAATGCAGCCTGTGTCCACCAATGCAGCCTGTGTCTAACAATGCAGCCTGTGTCCACCAATGCAGCCCACCTGTGCAGGGAAAGAGGATAGGAATTTCTGGCCAGATGATCAGAGCGCCGAGAAACATCACAGCTTTCTGTAAGAATAGTCCAGCTAACAGACGCATAAATGCGCATAAGTACAGTGTAAAGAAGGTCTTGCATTGGCGTGTGCGCACCTGTGAATATGTAGAATATGTCGAGTATGTAGTTTTTACCTATATCTACACTCTTTCTTTCACTTACCCACTACTAGCTGTAACAGATATTGGTCATCGGGAATACCTGCGCTTGGACATTATTCCATCCCCTCTATTTTCCATTATCCTGGGCATCCCCTGGTTGCAAGCCCACAACCCACAGATAAACTGGGAATCGGGAGAACTGACCTTCTCATTCGTCTACTGCCAGCGGTCCTTCACCCCACTCCTATAAAAACTGCACCCCTTTTTGGGGTACATACTGACTCTCCTGTGTCACAGCTTATACCAGCCGCCTATCATGAATATCTGGAAGTCTTTGTTAAACAGAAAGCAGACATCCTACCACCTCACCGCCCGTATGACTGCCCGATTGAACTGTTGTCAGGTGCAGAAATCTTCTTCCTCTTTCCGAACTAGAACTCAAAGTACTATGTCAGTATATTGATGAAAACTTGGAGAAGGGTTTTATCTGGCCCTCCACGTCCCCCACAGGTGCTGGAATCTTTTTTGTAGAAAAGAAGGATCATACCTTGCGCCCCCTGTTGACTACAAGGAATTAAATAAGATCACCATCAAAAACATATGTCCATTGCCTCTGGTTCCGGAAATGTTCCAATGCTTCAAGACGTCCACAGTTTTCACAAAACTTGACTAACAGGATGCTTATAACTTAGTTCGAATCCGCAAAGGGGACGAATGGAAGACAGTTTTCCGCACTAGATTTGGACACTACGAATACCTTGTCATGCCTTTCGGGTTGTGTAATGCTCCTGCAACATTTTGTTAATGATATTTTTAGAGATTTTCTTGATCTGTTTCTGATTGTCTATATGGAAGACATCCTGATTTTCTCCAATTCCCTTTCTGAACACCGTGAACATGTGAAGAAGGTTCTCGGCTGGCTAAAGGATCATGGACTATTTGCAAAAGCTGAAAAATGCGAATTTGAAAAAGAGACAATTCAGTTCCTAGGGCTTATTATTTCCACCACAGGCATCTCCATGGATCCCCAAAAAGTTAAATCCATCCTTGAATGGGCCACTCCTACAGCCCGAAAGAGCACCCAGAGATTCATAGGATTTGCCAATTTCTATCGCAAATTTATTAAAAATGTCTCTGCTATCAATGCTCCTATTACCCAGCTTACAGGACAGAGCACCCGGTTTTCATGGACACCAGCAGCACAGGTAGCCTTTGACCAGTTAAAGACTCTGTTCACCTCAGCACCTATTCTGCAGCACTCAGACTCCGCATCACCTTATGTCCTCGAGGTGGACGCTTTGGAGCCATCCTGTCTCAGCGTCAAGGAACAAAGTCCCTATTGCATCCCATCGCCTTCTTCTCAAGGAGAAGAATTACGATGTGGGTGACCGAGAATTACTAGCCATAAAGACAGCCCTAGAAGAGTGGCATTACCTACTGGAAGGAGCGGCACACCCCATTTTTATTTTTACCGACCACAAAAATCTCGAATATCTTAGAACTGCCAGACGACTGAGGCCACGTCAAGCCAGGTGGGCACTGTTCTTTTCCTGTTTCTCCTTCCATATTACCTTCAGACCGGGCTCCAAGAATGGCAAGCCCGAGACGTTATCACGCATGTATCCAGAAGAGGAAGGACATCACCAGACAGACACCATCCTACCAGCCCAAAGTTTTCTGTTGCTACAAGCAGACCTAATCACCCAACTTAAGCAAGCATCCACAAGGAATGTCTTACCACCGGGTATCCATTTCCAGGAACAGGAGGGGTTATTCTTGTTTAACCAAAAGGTATTTGTACCCACAAGTTTACGCACCAAGATCCTCAGCCTGTGCAATGACCACCCCTTGGAGGGACATTTTGGCATAACCAAGACTGTGGAGCTTGTACAGCAGACCTTTTGGTGGCATACTCTAAGATCTGATGGTAAGGATTATGTCAGTACCTGTGGGGTCTGCAACAGAAGCAAGACTGATAAAACCAAAGCCTGGGGCCTGTTAAGGCCATTGCCCATTCCCAAGAGACCCTGGGAGATGATCAGTATGGATTTTATCGTCATGCTTCCGCCTTCCGAATCTTTGTGATTGTGGACAGACTAACTAAAATGGCTCATTTCATCACCATGTTAGGAACCCCGTCCTCCACAGAGACCACATGTGCTTTCATCAAAGAAGTGGTGAGACTCCATGGTGTACCCAGCAGACCTCTGACCGGGGTGTACAGATTACATTGAAGTTCTGG
This sequence comes from Lithobates pipiens, assembly GCF_037356315.1. Lineage (NCBI taxonomy): Eukaryota > Metazoa > Chordata > Amphibia > Anura > Ranidae > Lithobates > Lithobates pipiens. Next base: position 147,208,649 of record NW_027507790.1, on the reverse strand, counting down.
AGAGACCTGTGCAAGATGTTAAAAATCGAGACCTGTTTCTGATCAGCCTATCACCCCCAGATGAATGGCCAGACCGAGCGCACAAACCAGACCTTGGAACAGTACCTTCGGTGTTTCTCATCCTTTGCCCAGGATGACTGGGCATCTCTTTTACCCCTGGCAGAATTCGCCTACAATGATACCGTTCACTCGGCCATGGGAGAAGCCATGTTTTTTGCAAATTACAGGTATTTTCCGGCTTTCCTGCCTGACATCGTGCCTGACTCCTCGGTTCCTGCAGTCCAGGACAGAGTAAGTATGCTCAGTCTAACAACAAAGTATTGCAGGAGGTCATTGCCAAAGCACAACTGGACAATAAGAAGTTTTTTGACAGAAAACAAAGAGGAGACAAGGTCTGGCTATCCACAGCCAACTTAAGACTGTCATGTCCATGAAAGAAACTCGGGCCTAGATACATCGGCCCTTTTCCTATCAAGAGGCAGATTAATCCGGATGCCTATGAACTCTTGCTCCCAGAGACTTACAGGATTTATCCCGTCTTCCACATCTCCCTACTAAAGACCGCAAGGGAAGACCCTTTTCCTGGCCGTGAGTCACCCGCACCTACTCTTATCGATGGCAACGAGGAATACGAGGTCGAAACAATTGTGGACCGTAGGAAGAGAAGGAATGTGATCCAGTTCTTAATTAAGTGGAAGGGCTACGGGCCTGAAGACAACTCTTGGGAACCAGAGACCAATCTTCATGCCAAGAAACTGATAAAGGCATTTTTCAAAGCTCACCCCGAGAAGAGGTTACAGATGGGCATCCAGAGGTTGCCCATTGAGGGGGGGCAATGTGAGAGAAGTCCAGCTAACAGACGCATGCCTGCGCATAATTACATTGTAAAGAAGGACTTGCATTGACATTTGCGCACACAGGTGCGCGGATGTGCAACAGGTGGGCGCCAATGCGTGCGCGCGCACACAGGAGCGCGCCAATGCGCACACGTGTGCAAGTATGGGTGCCAAGTAGCTATTTAAACTGAGAACTGACACATGAACCTTGCTGAGTGGTCTTTCAGCTAGTGATCTGAACCTGATCTGTTCCTGTTTCCAGTATCTTGACCCGGCTTCACCTGAACCTTCTCCTTGACCTCCGCCTGCCTACTTGATCCTGGCTTGTGTTTGACTCTGCTATTGCCTGATGCTCTTGTACCTTGCTGCCCGTCTGTGTACCGAACCCGGCCTGTGTCCCGTCTCTGCCTCTGCCTTTCGTCTTGGTACCTGCTCTGTCCGGCTGTTGATGACCTACTGGCTTATGTCCCGGCTACGCCTCCATCTGCTGATCCAGCGATACGGAGCTCCGATCTTTAGGGTCTGCCCAGCGCTCTAAAGCCACCTGGTTCCTGTCAAGGTCCAGCCAGCACCGTCCACTACATTGGCCCTTGTGCCACTCTGTGTCCTTTACTCCCTGTCACCACTATCAGGGGTGTCGGACAGGAGGTGAAAGAGAAGCCCTCTGTCCAGCTCGATCTCCACCGGGTACGTGACACTTTCATTTCAATTGCCGTGTGTTCCCGCTGATCGCCGTCATAGACAGCCCTGCCTCCTGGCTGGGGAACTTTGATATAAGTCACACGTCCCGGGATTGGACGGGTGATCTCTCTATCAAAGTCCCCGGACAAGAAGGAGGGGCTGTATGTGACAACAATTGCCAACAATTGCGGGGAACACACGGCAATTGAAATTAAAGCTGTTATGTTCCTTGGTGCTCTGATCATTCGGCCACCTGCTCTCCTCTCTCTTCCCCTTCTCGATCGCTGGGAGAATGAATTCCATACAACCCTGCCTGCCGGCGGTACTCGCCCCCCGCTCCCAGGCAGCCCACCCTCGCCAGCCCTCATTTTTGAGTAGAAAATTTGAGGGCTGAACTATCTCATCACTTGGAGTATCTGGGACTGGTCCTGCATATAGCCCTGTCCATGGTCTACCTTCCACAGGAAAAACTCTAGACTCTCTGCTGCCATGTTCTGAATCTACAGTCCAAAAGCCAACCAACCTTCCACTTCTATACTAGGGTTTTGGGATTGAAAGTGGTCTTTTTCAAATGATATGCCCAATATCATCTCAACATTCTGGAAGCATGGGACATATAGACTCAGAGACTGTTGGACCACCACATTCATTTGATTTCCAAAACTATGCTTGCATTGACCTAATGGATAATGAATATGGTGCTGGAATCAGGTAAATGCTTTTTCCTGGTGATTTAGGAGGCTCTCATGATAGACGTCAGCCTTTGGGCTGGGGTGAAGTCTTAGGCACTCTCTCAGTGCAAAGGACCAGAGGAAGCTTGTCTCCTGATAAATGTTCTGAAAGTTAGAGAAATTCAGTTGACTAGATGTGGACTGACCATTCGTGAAGTTGGGCACTGCCCAAGGCCCAGGGCCAGTGGGAGACCCAATGTGAGGGTACTTATAAATATATCTTTGTAGTATACAATTTATAAATGTATGACAATAAATATCGGTGCAATCACAGAGTGTGCAGTTTAGAGTTAGTATAGCCATTCATATGGCTCAGGGAGGGGAGGCAGGATTAGGAGACCAGTGGGGGGGGATGATCCCTCCATTCTCGCTCCTTTCCCCTCCTGGTCACTAAGCGTAATCTCACTCCCAGCACTCCTCCCTCTGGGCTCATTGAACCAAGGTGGGTACAGCCAGTAAGTAAACCCACAATCTACCCACCGACGATCTACCTACCATGATTATAATGGGTTTAATGTGATCAGTCATTGGATAATGAGATTACACTGGTGAGGAGGGGGGATCAGGCTGAGGACAAGGGGAAAAAAATGGCCCCTGCCCCCACCTATAACTGGATTTCACAGCAAGGAGCACATGGAAGGGCAAGCACATGAAAGACAAAAACAGAACATTCCATAGCTCAACTCACCAACCAGTCTGCTGACCAACCAAATTAACCTACCCAACAGTCAATATAGTGTATATGGTGTAGGAGTCTGTAAGTTAGAGTGCAGAGGACTGGGGTGTGCAATGCACAAAATGCAAGGGTCAGAATCTGCAGTCAGTGTTGGGTTTAGGAGTGTATAACACGCAGAGAGCATGGTCAGGAGTAGGGAATGCACAGTCGAGGCTGGGAGTACACAACAAAAAGAATGCAGGAGTGAAGGTAGTGTACCACACAGTTTAGGGGCAGTAGAGTATAATCTGTTAAAAACAAGGGTTTAGTTATAAATTCAGTAGTGTTAGGACTGCGTGAAGAGGCCTTGCAGCTTTCACATGCGTTTGCAAATGCGTGCTAACTAAACCCTTGTTTTTAACAGACTATACTCTACTGCCCCTAAACTGTGTGGTACACTACCTTCACTCCTGCATTCTTTTTGTTGTGTACTCCCAGCCTCGACTGTGCATTCCCTACTCCTGACCATGCTCTCTGCGTGTTATACACTCCTAAACCCAACACTGACTGCAGATTCTGACCCTTGCATTTTGTGCATTGCACACCCCAGTCCTCTGCACTCTAACTTACAGACTCCTACACCATATACACTATATTGTATATTACATGCTTCTTGTCAAAGTGTTCATTTTCTTAACAGTTGCTGGTTTCTAAGCAGTCCCTGACTATTTTAATGAAGTTCTTCTTTAGGATAGGCTCAAATAAAGTGTTAGCTCTCTATCTATTTTGAGTGTGCACAAATCATATGTAATGGAAGAGTCTTCTTGTTTTGTTTTGTTTTTACTGATTGTACTGGGGTTTATATATGTCTATGGGAATCTTGCTTGTGGCACAGCAATCAAAGAACATTATACAGGTAAGCCTGGGTTTTGTTTAACTAGGCCCCCTAAGCCTCCTATCTGTTAACACAATTTGGCCACACCCACTGTTCGCTGAGGTGCACATAGAATGCCGCAATACTATTCTCATTTAAAAAGCCTTTAGTATATACTACAAAAAAAAATTGTCATGCACCGCTAAAGTGTTTGGGTTTGGCTTGGAGAAAGGGTGGCAACCCTAGGGCAGGGTCGTCTTTTCACACATGCAGTTTCCCTACGCCCTCAACAGGGGGATTATGTGTGAATAGAGCAGGTAATCAGTGCAGCAGGTGGGGGAAATAACTGGAAACAATCTTTTGTGGCTCTCACTGCAGCACATGAAAGCCAAAATATTCTGCTCTAGTTGCTGCAGTGGGAGCCATAAAAGGTTGGTTCCAGTTATTGCCCTTTGTGTGGGTGTGGCTTGAGTGTAGATGGGGACACCATGATCTCCTATTGCCCGAGGACCCCATGAGTTGTCAGTCTGCCCATGAAGTTGACTCTTTAACTGTTTTAGTCATCAATGTCTGTACTTCAGTAAGTGATCTCTTTGCCCTGAGATGTTTCTAGACATCTGTCAAAGGTGGGGGATGATAGACATGGATCTTCCAGCTTTCAGGCTCAACAACAAACAATACAGGTTTGTCTCCAGGTCCAAGGATCCTCTGGCCTTCATGGTGAATGTCATGGTGAATCTGTAGGATTAATTCAACCTGATTTATGCCTTTCCTTCCCTAAACTTTGTTCCTCAGCTACATCACAGGATTGAGCTGGAAGGCCTTCACATTTATAAATGCATATTGAAAGTCATTTAAACAAGGTCTCCTATATCCTGCTGACCTGTCTCCTATTTGGAAAGGTGCTGCCTAATGCACCGTACACACGGTCGGATTTCCGACGGAAAATGTGAGACCGGATCATGTTGTCGGAAAATCCAATCGTGTGTGGGCTCCATCAGACTTTTTCAGTTGGAATTTCCAATGCACAAAGTTGGAGAGCAGGATCTAAAAGTTTCCGACAACAAAATCCAATTGTTTAAATTCCGATAGTGTGTAGACAATTCTGACGGACAAAGTGCCACACATGCTCAGAATAAATTATGAGACAAAAGCTATTGGCTACTGCCCTTTTTATAGTCCCATCATACGTGTTCTATGTCACCGTGTTCTGAACGATCGGATTTTACGACAACTTTGTCCGACCGTGGGCCAGTTTGGGCCAAAATCCGTCTGAAAAAATCCAACGGATTTTGTCATCGGAATGTCCGACCGTGTGTATGGGGCATAAGAGAGGTCTAATAATAACCTAGTGATCCATCCTGCTTATCGTATTAATAACCTTGATACCTAAATACAACAAGTGAAGCTTGAATTCACTGATGCTCCATGCTACTAATGTGTATGTGTGACTACTAATTGTTTGAGGTACGTATGACTCAATAGGCTACTCCCTGCAAGCATGGCCTGTCTGTCTGCTTGACAGTAATTATCTTACAACTAGCACTAGAGAGTGATGAAGGAGTGGCTAAAAATTTCCACCTGGTCTTTTCTAAAAAATGAGTGTACCTGACATACTAGGATGCTAGTTCACCCTCTGACTGACACTTTCATATTATTTAACCCACTTAATAACATAAATAATATACCAATGCAATAAACAGTAGGAAATTGTCCAGGTTTAATGCAATACAGTGTTCTGATACAATGACAATATATTCCTTCTGGTCATAATTGTACCACTGGAAAGCTCAGAGCCCTAAGCTACAAGATACATTTCCCGATATAATCCACCATGGAAATTTCTCTAAACATTGGGACTTGTAGCTGACCTTCAGCAGTTGCTTTTTGCATAGAAAACCAATATTGACCATTTTGTGATTTCCACTGGCTTTACTTTTTGTCTTATACAGTCCTTTAAATGTGGCCCTGTTTTTATTTTTTTTAACCTAAGAACATACATACACATACAAAAAACACTGGTTGATCTTGCATTATTATTAGGGCCCTAAGTGTCCAATTACTGCCTGTCATCGCCCACCAGCATGGATCTTGGGGTGGAGCTGTTGGTGTGGCCAGTCTGAAGGAGTATACCAAAGGAGGAGAGGGAATGTCCGCTATGGGGGAGTGTGCACAGGCTTCAAGCCAAGATGAAGGAGTTCAGGCGCAGGGTGGAGAGGTAGCTAGAGCACTTGCTGCGTCTGGTGGGCCCCCTCTCCTGTCACCGACCTGCCAGGTGGCGGGACTGAGTGGGGACTGACAGACCAGGTGCTCAAACCATGGGCTGCTTGCTGTGTCCGGCAAGGCAGCTCAAGTCAGTTCAATGAGGGTGCAACACACATCACAGGAAGGTATAGTCTATACAGGGCAGTGTGTACAGGAAGGGGGGAGTTTGTTTGGGAAGGCGTTGTAACATTAAAGGGGGGTAGTGTGTGCAGGAAGGGGGTGTAGCGGTAAAAGAGGGCAGTGTGTGCAGGAAGGGGGTGTAACGTTAAAGGGGGGCAGTGTGTATAGGAAGGGGGGTGTAGGGTTAAAGGGGGCAGCTTATACAGGAAGGGGGTGTAACAATAAAAGGGGACAGTGTGTACAGGAAGGGGAATGTAGGGTTAAAAGGGGCAGTGTATACAGGAAGGGGGTGTAGCATTAAAGGAGGGCAGTGTGTGCAGGAAGGGGGGCCAGTGTGTACAGGGAGGTTGTGTAGGGTTAAAGGGGGGCAGCATGTGCAGGAAGGGGTTGTAGCATTAAAGGGGAACAGTGTGTGCAGGAAGGGGGTGTAGCATTAAAGGAGGGCAGTGTGTGCAGGAAGGGGGGGCAGTGTGTACAGGAAGGGGGTGTAGGGTTAAAGGGGGGCAGCGTGTTCAGGAAGGGGGTGTAGCATTAAAGGGGGTAGTGTGTGCAGGAACGGGGTGTAGCGTTAAAGGAGGGCAGTGTGTGCAGGAAGGGGATGTAGCGATAAAGGAGGGCTGTGTGCAGGAAGGGGGGGCAGAGTGTACAGGAAGGGGTTGTAGGGTTAAAGGGGCAGTGTGTGCAGGAAAGGGGTGTAGGATTGAAAGGGGAATGTAGGGTTAAAGGGGGGCAGTGTATGCAGGAAAGAGTGTAGCATTAAAGGAGGGCAGTGTGTGCAGGAAGGGGGGGCAGTGTGTACAGGAAGGGGGTGTAGGGTTAAAGGGGGGCAGCGTGTGCAAGAAGGGGGTGTAGCATTAAAGGGGGGCAATGTGTGCAGGAAGGGGGTGTAGCGTTAAAGGAGGGCAGTGTGCAGGAAGGGGGGGTAGTGTGTACAGGAAGGGGAGTAGAGGCTTAAAGGGGACAGGCATTATGTGCAGGAAGGAGGGGCAATGTGTACAGTTTTTTTGGGGGGGGGTGCAAGTAGGAGGTCTTGCTAGGGTTGCTATCTCATCACTATAAACCCAAACACATATGAATTACACAGGTTCTGAGTCTAATTACATGCAGATAAGGCAACAAGTGAGTTTAATTACAACCTTAATCAGCCACAGAACCTGCGTAATTAATATGAGGTGGCAACTCAAGGCCTTGTCTAGGATGCAAAATAGTCTAGCGCAGGCCCTGATTATTATATATGTGCTCCAACTTTGAAGGCTCTCGAAATTTATAGTTAGGACTACAGATAATACTGGGGTTCCTTTTTGCAGCCTCTCTGTGTATTTGCAAATGTGTGCAAACAAAACCCCTGTTTTAGCGTGAACTGTTAAACAGGGCCATTTTGTTTGTTGCAGGCTTTTCTTAGTTGTTGTTTGACTTGCGTCGCCCCTTCCATGTGCTCCTTGTTGTTAAGGTCAATCATCGGTTGGGACAGTTACCGTTTGTTGGGACAGTTGCCGTTTGTTTGTACAGTTGGTTATTGAGTGAGGGGGCGCACTGGACACCTTTTCTGCCATTGTGCTATGTGCTGGGTGTCCAGTGCGCCCCTGTGCCTTTGAGGAGGAGTGGGCTCCCTCCAGACATACCTGCCCTTTATATAGTGCTATATAATGTGCTCCGACTTTGGAGGCTCTCAAAATTGATAGAGTTAGGCCGCGTACACACGGGCGGATTGTCTGTCCAACTTAGTCCGCTGAACCGTGTTTCAGCGGACAATCCGCTCGTGTGTGGGCTTCAGCTGACTTTTTCAGCGGACAATCTGACGAACAAAGTCTTACGGAATTTCCGTAAGACAGTCCGTTCAAACTTGGTTTTGTCCGTCCAAACTTGGTTTCAGCGGACAGTCCGCTCGTGTGTAGGCAAGTTGGACGGACTAAGTATGGCGCATGCTCAGAAAGGATTTACACGGCCGAAGGTTGCATTGCAGTGTATAGGACGTCGTTTTTCTAGTCCCGTCGTACGTGCTGTACACGTCATCGCGCACGCTTTCAGCGGACTGTCTGCTCATCGTGTGTGGTCAAGTCCGTTCATGCAAATTTTGAACGGACTGTCTGTCGCATTGTCTGACGAACTTAGTTGGCCAGACAATCCGCCCGTGTGTACGCGGCCTTAGGACTGCAGATAATACTGGGATGCCTTGTTGCAGCCACTGCAGCTTATGCATGTATAAGCAAATATGTGCAAACTAAACCCCTGTTTTTAACATGAACTGTTAGCCCTTGTACACACGGTCGGAGATTCCGACGGAATGTGTTCGATCGGACCGTTTTGTCGGATATTCCGACTGTGTGTGGTCTACATCGGACTTTTTCCGTCGGAATATCCGACGGACCAAATTTTCCAACCTGTCCGTAAAATTTTCCGACAAAATGCTCCGATCGGACATACTCCGATGATGTGTAGAGAATTCTGATTGGACAAAGTGCCACGCATGCTCAGATCAAATTCCTACACCAAAGCTATTGGCTACTAGCGTGAACGTAGTCCCGTCGTAACGAAATAATGTCATCACGTTGGATTTTCCGACAACTTTGTCGGACCGCGTGTATGCAACAGTTTCGGGCAAAATCCGTCTGACAAAATCCGACGGATTTGGTTGTCGGAATCTCCGACCGTGTGTACAAAGGCTTAGATAGAACAATTCGGTTTGTTGCAGGTTCACTGGTAAGTTGAGCTGGGAATTTTCCTTGATGTTTTTTAACATTTATGACCAGCATGTGACAGCGGTGCTAAACATGGCAAATGGGACAAATCTTGTTCCCTAAAGGCTTACGATTTAAATCGGATTCACATAAAAAAATCGAATTCAGCCAAGTTTGTAAAAACACTTTCCAACTTAAAAATATTAACTGCACATGGAACAGGCACAGTAGCTGAGTCACGTTTTGAACATTAATCAGTAGGTCCATTCAATAATGACATATCCTACGTTTACCTATTAAACTGGGAGTAGCCTGTTGACTCACACGTGTCTCAAACAAATACTAGTCACCGACACTCATTTGCAGAAAAAAAGTATTGCCTTACTCTAGTCTCAAAGTCTGCAGGTATGTTTTAGGGCTCAATCACACTATTTACGGTGACCTGTGCTTTTTTCACACTAGAAACATGCAGGTCACCACTAGGACACATAGAAAACAACTGCCTTCTATATGCCCTATTCACATTGCTGGTGCAGTAGAGTGCCGAAAAAGCAGCATATCTGCACTAATTGTACAGATGTTTTACTACTAAAATCATGTCTGCCCCCATGTTGTAAAGCGCTGCCCAAACTGTTGGCACTATATAAAACCTGTATAATAATAATTACACAATACAAAGCATGGACAAGTGAAAGAATGACAATGATACGAAGGTCATTTTCCACTGTTAGGCTAGGAGACAAAACTGCAACACGGCAGATTGGAAGGAAAAAAAGGCTAAAGTTGAGGGGTTAAACAAAAAAAAGAAAAAACTCACTAAGATCCCTACATTCACATAAGGGATATGGAATCAGGAATCTCCCCAGCCGTGCTATTGTATTCTGACTCTCCCCATCAGAATACACTGATCAGGGCTGCAACCATTGACTGTAGCAGCTGATCACATACTGGTTTTCCATCAGAACTGTTCAACAGAAGCCAGTTTAAAGATAGAGAGGGGTACAAAGTGATTGAAATTCATCTGATTCCTTCTGAACTGGACAAGTTTTGATAAGTGTATACACGGCTTTAGGCCCCATTCACACTTGGTATTTCTGCCCACAAATCGCAGTAAAATTACGGCAAAATGCACAATGTGAGTTTGGGTGCCATTTATTCTTAAGGGCACCCCAAATGCAAAACGATTTTGCCGTAATTGTTGCATGGGAAAATGTGAAAATTACAGCATGCAACAAAACCGCTCATGACCCAGTGCCAAAATGTGTTACATGAGCTTCTTTTGAAGGAGACAGAGCCCATTCAAAATGAATAGTTCCGTTACAAAATAAGCGTATATTGATTGGTTTGCGCAAAAGTTATAGCATCTACAAAATAGGTGTAGATTTATAGCATTTTTTTGAAAAAAAAATGTTATTAGTAATATCGGCGATCTGCGATTTTTATCATGACTGCGACATTATGGCAGACACATCGTACACTTTTGATACTATTTTGGGACCATTGTCATTTATACAGGGATCAGTGCTATAAAATTACACTGATTACTGTGTAAATGACACTGGCAGGGAAGGGGTTGAACACTAGATGGCGATCAAGGGGTTAAGTGTGTCCTAGGGAGTAATTCTAACTGTGGGGGGGATTGCATCACTAGAACATGACAGAGATCACTGCTCCCGATGACAGGGAGCAGTATATCTCTGTCATTTTGCTAGGCAAAACAAGGAAATGCCTTGTTTACATCTCCCTGTTCTGCAGCTACGTGACACGATCACGGGCACTCTGCGGACATCGAGAATGCATTAACCCCTTTAAGTCACAGCACAGCTGTGGATATTTGAAATTGTGGGGGTGATTTACTAAGATGAAGACACTGCACTAGTTCATACATTAATTGGTGCGGTGGAAACGTGCGAACCGGCGCACATTGAAGCGCAAATAAGGATAATAAATACCCACATATGTAAACTGCAACTGGTGCTAGGGTAACTGCGGTTTTCTCTTTTGATAATAGCGCACGCCCAATACAATTGGTTAATTTCATCTCATTGGATGTGTCTTGGCAGGCAATTAGTAGGCGTACTCAGTCAATTAATTTTGATGCTAACCTCATTCCTATCACTTCTAATATATCTTTGAAATGTGTTTTTTTTTTTTACCCAAATCTTTCAATACATTACAAAGAACAGAAAGTGTTTCTAAACCCAATAAATTAATGTTTTCAGATTAATGTACTCACTTTTGTTGCCAAAGGTTTAGACAATAATGGATTTGTGTTGAGTTATTTTAAAGAGAGACAGCAAATTTACACTGTTATACAAGCTGTACACTCACTACTTTACATTGTAGCAAAGTGTCATTTCTTCAGTGTTGTCACATGAAAAGATATAATAAAATATTTACAAAAATGTGAGGGGTGTACTCACTTTTAGGAGATACTGTGTGTATATATATATTAGGGCTGTTACTAATTAAAATTTTCGTGTTTGATTAATCGATTATTTTTTTTTATCGATTAATCGACTAATTTTGATTAATTATAACGCACATACAGATCCAACTACTTTTAGCTGATCTCCTTGCATTGCAACTCTGGATTAATCAGTGGTAAATGTGGTATACACTATATACAATCACCCGACACTAGTTAGTTTCCCCAATCCATGACTTAACTTCACACTTCACACAAATACTTTTTAAATTCAAACTGTAGCACTGACGTAATAAATTTTTTCCACAGTAGCGTGACAATCCCTCCACCTCCGGTCTAACTAATCACTCTCACCTTATAGCATGGACCCCTGTGCAAACAGGTGGTCATGCAAGTGGGTGTCAAAAGGGTTAACAAGGATCTACTCACTTAAAGATGATAAAAACACAACATGTAAAGCCAACAATCGTGTTAGTTCCATAGGGCAGCAGCGGGTTATGTCATGCATAGCTCCTCCCCTGTACGCATTACGTTCAATCAGAACTTCAACGTCACTGGATTCCTCCCCTTTGTTAGCAGACGGAGGCTCTTGGGGAAGGGGGAGGAGTCCAGTGACGTCGATGTTCGTGACGTCACCGAATCTCTGATGGAACTCCCTGGAGACCCGGAAGCAGGCGGAGAGGTGAGTACCGATCAAAAAAATTTAATTGATTAATCGAGGAATTCATCTTTAATTTCCACAGCCCTAATATATATATATATATATATATATATATATATACAGTGGTGTGAAAAAGTGTTTGCCCCCTTACTCATTTCCTGTTCCTTTGCATGTTTGTCACACTTAAGTGTTTCGGAACATCAAACCAATTTAAACAATAGTCAAGGACAACACAAGTAAACACAAAATGCAATTTGTAAATGAAGGTGTTTATTATTAAAGGTGAAAAAAATCCAAACCATCATGGCCCTGTGTGAAAAAGTGATTGCCCCCTAAACCTAATAACTGGTTGGGCCACCCTTAGCAGCAACAACTGCAACCAAGCGTTTGCGATAACGTGCAATGAGGCTTTTACAGCGTCCTGGAGGAATTTTGGCCCACTCATCTTTGCAGAATTGTCCTAATTCAGTTACATTAGAGGGTTTTCAAGCATGAACGGCCTTTTTAAGGTCATACCACAACATCTCAATAGGATTCAGGTCAGGACTTTGGCTAGGCCACTCCAAAGTCTTCATTTTGTTTTTCTTCAGCCATTTGGTGGTGGACTTGCTGATGTGTTTAGGATCATTGTCCTGCTGCAGAACCCAAGTTCGTTTCAGCTTGAGTACACGAACAGATGGTCGGACATTCTCCTTCAGGATCTCTTGGTAGACAGCAGAATTCATAGTTCCTTTTATCACGGCAAGTCTTCCAGGTCCTGAAGCAGCAAAACAGCCCCAGACCATCACACTACCACCACCATATTTTACTGTTGGTATAATGTTCTTTTTATGAAATGCAGTGTTCCTTCTACGCCAGATATACTTGGACACACACCTTCCAAAGAGTTCCACTTTTGTCTCATCGGTCCACAGAATGTTGTCCCAAAAGTCTTGGGGATCATCAAGATGTGTTGTGGAGAAATTGAGACGAGCTTTGATGTTCTTTTTGCTCAGCAGTGGTTTTCTCCTTGGAACTCTGCCATGCAGGCCATTTTTGCCCAGTCTTTTCCTGATGGTGGAGGCATGAACGCTGACCTTAACTGAGGCAAGTGAGGCCTGCAGTTCCTTGGACGTTGTTGTGGGGTCTTTTGTGACCTCTTGGATGAGTCGTCGCTGCGCTCTTGGGGTAATTTTGGGGCGGCCGGCCACTCCTGGGAAGGTTCACCACTGTTCCATGTCTTCGCCATTTGTGGATAATGGCTCTCACCGTGGTTCGCTGGATTCCCAAAGCTTTGGAAATGGCTTTATAACCCTTTCCAGACTGATAGATCTCAATTACTTTCTTTCTCAATTGTTCCTGAATTTCTTTGGGTCTCGGCATGATGTGTAGCTTTTAAGGATCTTCTGGTGGACCTTACTGTGTCAAGCAGCTCCTATTTAAGTGATGCCTTGATTGTGAACAGGTGTGGCAATAATCAGGCCTGGGTGTGGCTAGAGAAATTGAACTCAGGTGTGGACAACCACAGTTATAGTATGTTTTAACAAGGGGGGCAATCACTTTTTCACACAGGGCCATGATGGTTTGGATTTTTTTTCACCTTTAATAATAAACACCTTCATTTACAAATTGCATTTTGTGTTTATTTGTGTTGTCCTTGACTATTGTTTAAATTGGTTTGATGTTCCGAAACACTTAAGTGTGACAAACATGCAAAGGAACAGGAAATGAGGAAGGGGGCAAACACTTTTTCACACCACTGTATATATACACACACACACACACACACACACACACACACACTGAAGCAGGAAGCAATATACATTGGCCCAGAAGTGAATCTGTACACAGGAAGTAGGTGTGTGTTTTGAAATCAAATCATTTAGACATACACACATGACCCACACAAACACCACCCCATGTAAAAATAAATAAAAAATTATCTTAATTTGCAAATAAGTTTAGCGCCGGCTCCTGAAGAGCATGCACTATGTGTTTTTTCTTTTTAAAATTCCTAAAGCCACAGTTGGGTTTTAGGGTCAATTATACCAAATTCTGGTTTCTGTACCAGTCTAGCTGGATTGCATTGGGTTCTGCTTGGCCACAGGTGTCGCTGTCACCACTGGCAAGTGTGAGAACGCAGTTTAGCTGGATGTATTGAGTGCAATTATTTCTTGGAACCAGCCCAGTGGGAGTGTCATCTTGCTGTGCATTCTGGGAGAGGGTACTTAAGGTACTGAGATCACGTACTTCTGGGTTCCAGTCCAACAGATCTTTCTGTCTGCTTGGTCCTGGTCCTGTTGACCAGTCCCCATGGCACTCATGGCCTGGGGTGCTGATCCATCCAATTCCATGTCTCGGGGCTGGCTAGCCCAAGGCAAAGTAACTGGGAGGAGAATTCAAAGGTGGTCCGGTGCCGTCTCATCTGTGGAGAGGCTCAGCAACTGGAGAAGCAACCAGGGGAGGACTCTTCAGGAGAAGGCCATGCATAAGGCTGGGTTCACAGAAGGAGCCTGGAGACTCAGTTGAAAGACACCAAGTGAATCTACACTCATACGGTATCGCCGGACCGGCTGCGAGATACTGGTACCATATGATAGGTCTCTAAATTTACCTACGTTCCTCAGTTACATTCAAGTCTGTGGCATAGACTTTATTCACAAGTGTTCTACATTCAAGTCTGTGGCAGAGACTTTATACACAAGTGTTAGGCTTGCTGCTAGGCCTAGTGAGAGGAGGTCTATCCGATAGCTGTGAGAATACACTGAGAATCCAGTTGTGAGCGCGAATTTTCTGGATTTCTATAGGGAGAGACTTCTTATCTTTTGCAGCTCCAAGAGTACCTGAACTTCCTACCCAACCCTCTACCCTTCATTGAGAGACTGTTTTGTCTACTTGTTTTGAAATAAATATCCCAAAAGTGGATCCATTGTCAGTTTCTGCAGTTCTACCTCGGGAAACCCCTAGACGTACACAAGGTCAAGAAGGTAAAGGTAAGCCCAGTTAAACCAGTCGCTCCTTCGGGGGTCAGTGCTTCATAAGGATCATCCCTTCCTCAGAGAAAAGTGTGCGGGCATGGTGGTAGGAAGAATTTAGCAGCAGTACAAGCAACTTCCTGGAGAGGCGTGATGTCATTCCTGTGTGCTGGCCACCACTTCTGAGAACCAGATATGCTCCACGGGTACATACCTCCACACACACAGCAGTTGCGCATCTTACATACACAGCGGTCAAGCATCTAGAAGCAATTGGCGCATCTAGCTGCAGGAACCCAATTTTTATGGAAATTAATAGTAAAACAGATGCAGATTTCCAGGACTGGACTAATAAATGTTTCTAGGGAAAGGAAACTGGTGTTTTCTATTAACCTCTTGGCATCCGTGCTATAGCCGAATGACGGCCACAACGCCGGACCAAAATTTCGGGGAGGCGTCATATGACGGCTGACCTTAACCCCTTACCACGTGATCAGCTGTCAGCCAATAACAGCTGATCACATGGTGTAAACAAAAGCTTAGAAATGTTTTTTTTTCTCCTAACGCTGACAGCGTGAGAAGAAAAAAAAGCCGATCAGCACCGGCTTATCTGCAAGGGACATCGGTCTCGAAGAAGAAGAGGCAATTATGCCTCATCTGGGCTCACCAGTGCCACCTGCCAGTGCCACCTATGAATGCCCATGAGTGCCACCTATCAATGCCCACAAATGCCACCTATCAATGCCCACCAGTGGTGCCAATCAGTGCCATCTAGCAGTGCTGCCTATCAGTGTAACCAGCCAGTGCTGATCAGTGCCCATTATTGCCACCCATCAGTGCCCATCACTGCCACCTATCAGCTCCTACGAGTGCAGCTTCATCAGCGTACATTAATAAAGGAGAAAAATTACCTGTTTGCAAATTTTTATAACAAAATATAAAAAAAGATTTAAATTTTTTTTTTAAATTCAATCTTTTTAAAAAAAATTTACAAAAAATAAAAACGACAGAGGTGATCAAATACCACCAAAATAAAGCTCTATTTGTGGTAAAAAAAAAAATGTTAAACATTTAATTTAGGTACAGTGTTGTATGACCGCGCAATTGTCATTCAAAGTGCAAAGCTGAAAATTGGTCTTGGCAGGAGGGGGGTTTAAGTGCCCAGTAAGCAAGTGGTTAAACAAGGTCTAAATGGGCCATTGACATGCATCACAGTTGAATTTAGGAATGTGTCTTTGCAAACTTAAACTAAATTAAATGCTTTCTTATTTTTGCTTGGGGATAGAGTGCAGAGGGATTAGAATTAAACCTGTCAGTTTTTGGGGATGTCTACATCCCTGATGGGGTGAAGATACCTCCCAAATTTTGCCAGTTTCTCCTTCAAATGTATTCACTTCCTGTCACATAGCCAAACAGGAAGTGAATATAAAACCCTACCAATATCTTTTATGGGGACACAAAGGTAAATCTAAATAGTTTCCCCATTAGGTAAATTGCACTCTAGCATTTTGCATTTTGCATTTTTAAAATTATTAAGTATTTTGGACTTCGGGGTTTATTTACTAAAGGAAAATCCACTTTGCACTACAAGTGCACTTGGAAGTGCAGTTGCTGGAGATCCGAGGGGGACATGCAAGTAAAATAAAAAAACAGCATCTTTGCTTCTACCGGATTGGATGATAAAATCCCCGGTACTTCCCCTCAGATTTACAGCAAGTACACTTGTATTGCAGAGTGGATTTTCTTTTAACAAACCCCAAAATACCTAATAGTTTGGGGTGTACACAATAAAGTGATAGAGTGCAATTTGCTTCATGGAGACACTAGTCAGATTGACCTGTGCGTCCCAAAGGAAAGACATTTATTAGGATTTTACCCTCACTTACTGTTTGGCTATGTCACAATTTTCAGAAAAGGGACACAAAGCCCAACCTAAAAAAAGACAAACAGGGGTTCTAACACTCAGTTGGTTTCCCTCTAATGTCCACAATTAGAATAACACCAAGATAAACTTATTTTGTTCAGATGGTGTCAAGCGTGTGTCGTGGCAGCCAGGTGAGGAGTACAAAGACAAGTGTGTCTTGCTTACAGTCAAGCATTGTGGTGGGAGTGTCATGGTCTAAGGCTGCATGAGTGCTGCTGGCACATAAATGCCAACATGTACTGTGATATACTTAAGCAGAGCAGTATTCCAGCATGATAATGACCCCAAACACACCTCCAAGATGATCACTGCCTTGCTAAAGAACCTCAGGTTAAAGGCGAAGGACTGGCCAAGCACGTCTCCAGATCTAAACCCTATTGAGTGTGACAGACCTAGCCGGGACACAGACTTTTTGAGAGGACTGAATGCGAGCCTCTTGCCGACTGATTATGGGCCCTGGATTTTAAGGGGCACAGGGTGAATGAAAACCCCACTATAATCTGTGCTAGTCAGATTCAATGCTGTATATATGTATATATAATGTGTGTTGTCTCATGCTTTTGGGACACACACTGTCAGATGCTAATGTCAGGAACTCCAGCCATCTGTCTGTTGGCTTGTATAATGTAAATGAGTCTAGTCTGGCTTGTAATCGTATTCCACACATTGTTGTTTGGGCTAATTAACCCTGTGTTGATGTTTATGGTAATGTTTATTGAATTGTTAGTGAGCTAGGAGCCGAAAAGTCTTATCCCTCAGTCAACTAGTCTTGTTGATTTAGATAATTAGTTCATGCTAATTAGGTTAGGTTTTAGTCTTCTACTGTATTATAAATACTTGCCATTTTGGTTCTAATAAATCAGTCCATGTTAAGCAGCTAAGCAAGTGTCGTCTTGTTTTGTGCTTGTGAGCGGTTGGAATATCTGATATCTATATTCAGACTTAGGAAGCAGTATACTGACGGAAGCACTCAATTGGAGTGTGGGATCAGTTCCGTCACATTGAGCATCTGTGGGGCATCCTCAAAGGGAAGGTGGGGGAGCGCAAGGTCTCTAACCTCCATCAGCTCCGTGATGTCGTCATGGAGGAGTGGAAGAGGACTCCAGTGGCAACCTGTGAAGCTCTGGTGACCTCCATGCCCACGAGGGTTAAGGCAGTGCTGGGAAATAACGGTCGCCACACAAAATATTGACACTTTGGGCCCAATTTGGACATTTTCACTTAAGGGTGTGCTCACTTTTGTTGCCAGCAGTTTAGACATTAATGGCTGTGTGTTGAGTTATTATGATGAGACAGCAAATTTACGCTGTTATGCAAGCTGTACACTCACTACTTTACATTGTAGCAAAATGTTATTTCTTCAGTGTTCTCACATGAAAAGATATAACAAAATATTTACAAAAATGTGATCATCGCTGTTGGCGGAGTGGTTTGTGGAGCTGCAAGTAGGAGATCTAGGGAGTTGTGTTGTGCAGGACTGGGAGCTTGCGTCATACAGGACTGGAAAATTGTATCACAGTAAATGATACCCGCAGCCCCCCCCCTTGTCGGTTGGTCGCCAGCCCCGCACTTACCCCATCTAGGTCGTGGGCAGCGCTTCCTCTGGGCGGTGGCTTCAACCTGCATCTCCCCCTCCTCAGCTTCACGGTGGCTTCCCCTGCGTCTCCTCCTCCTCTGTGGCTAATACATTCAGCACAGTTTATTGATAATAAATGGCTTCAGTCAAACACTAGCCATGAGTGAAAGAAATGTTTTTGTGTTATCATTCATATTCTCTGAAAAATTGCCAAAAAATCATAAATTCTGCCAGGGTATGAAAACTTATGAGAGCAACTGTATATGTTTTGTTAGGTTAAATACATAGGGGTAGTATCTGGAGGATCTGTGTTTTCTTTAGTGTGATGATCTATGTTAGCAAGAACACTGAAAGTGCTTGTAATAGATTTTAGGACTTTCTAAAATTGACCTGCTGTGCAATCTATTTTCTCCATAGTAAAGAGAAATGTCATTCAGGTCTTTCATGTCACATACACTGTGTTGGCATGCCAGTCAAGAAAGGGAAAGACATCAATGGAAGTCCTTTCATCACGCAATTCAGGGTCTGCCCTTTAAGATTATATCCAGCCTTAGCGATCTTTCAGGTGGGCAGCAGTAAAAACAGGTAGCTAAGCCATTACCCTGGCCATCCACCTGAATTGTAATAGTACAGCCGGACATGGCTGTACACATGTCTCGGCTGCAATACAATGCTTTGTGGTTGCAGCATTTTTGTGACACTGCCTGTCAAACTCCACACTCGCCCATTGAGCTCAATACCGAATGCTCAGCTTGCAATTGCACCACAATGTAAAATTGCCTTTTGTCAACTAAAAATAGGATTTTTATTACAGCTTACCTGTAAAATCCTTTTCTTGGAGTACATCACGGGACACAGAGCAGCATAGTAATTACTATGTGGGTTATAGCCAACCTTCAGGTGATGGACACTGGCACAACCAAGACAGGAATTTCACTCCCTAAATAACCCCTCCCATAGCGGGAGCACCTCAGTTTTTGTAGCAAAGCAATATACATATATCCCAAAAGAGGGGAGGGACCTCCCGTGATGTACTCTAAGAAAAGGATTTTACAGGTAAGCTGTTATAAAAATCATATTTTCTTTATTATACATCACGGGACACAGCACAGCATAGTAATTATTATGTGGGACGTCCCAGAGCAATGCTATCTGAGGGGAGGGAGACACAAAAAAAATCAGGGTGTCATCAGACTTGAGGACCTGTACTGCTGCCTGTAGCACACTGTGCCCAAAGGGTCATCCTCATGCCTTTTTTACATCCACCTGATAGAATCTAGTGAATGTGTGGACCGAAGATCAAGTTGCGACCTTGCGAGTCTGAGTCATAGAGGCTTTGGTTATGTACTGCCCCTGAAGCACTTACTGCTCTGGTAGAGCATGCTCTAACTCAAAAAGGCGGTATCCTCCTTTTCCATTCATTAGCCTGGATGATAACCTGCCGAATCTACTCAAAAAAATAGTACATAATAGTAGATTTCGATGCTGCCTGCCCCTCCCTGGGCCCTTCTGGCAGCACAAACAAAGCATCAGTCTTCTGTATCTGAGCAGTTGTTTTCAGATAGACTTTAACCACTCTCACTACAAGGACAGAGTGCAATAATCTTTCTTCTGCAAAACGGAGTTCTGGAAAAAAATTAAGTTTAAGGAAACATCTTTGGTTCATATGAAAAACTAGACACTACTTTAGGTAAAAAAAGGATGGGTGAGGACGCAGTACCACCTTATCCTTAAGAATGATTTGGCTTTTTTGAAGTATGGATTTTTACAAGAAAAAGCTGCCAACTCTGAAACTCTTTTTGCGGAAGTTACCAAAACCAAGAACACCAATTTCCCTGTCACAAGGATCAAGGGGACATGGCACAAGGGCTCAAAAAAAGACTGACCTTGTAAAGCTGACAAAACCACACTCAAATCCCATGGGCAGAAGGGTGTCCCAAATGGCGGAATTAAACGTGTTACCCCTTGTATAAAGGCCCAGACCAAGAATGCGAAGCAAGCGGCTGAGATTTGACCCTTGATCATACTCATGGCTAACTTAATTTCTACTTCTAAATGTAGGAAGGCAAGAACTCTACTTATGACATACTTCTGAGGATGCCATCTTTTGGTTTCACACCAAGAAACGTAGGACCCTATAGTAAAGGCTGGTTACCTTGCATTAGACATGTGCAGAGTAAAATATTTCGTTTCGGAATTTCGTTTTCGTCCGAAAAATTTATTTAGTTACTCCCGAAATTCGTTTTTATTTATTTCGTTTTTCGTTCAAAAATTGCATTCGTCCGAAAATCCACATGAATTACGGTCGAATCTGTCTTTGAAGGCTTATGGTGTCTGTCGAATGTATAAAGAAGATTCGATGGAGCTAGTATATAGCATACTTTAGAACCCTATTAAAGTCTATGGGACTCCAACGTTCAAAATCTAAAGTGCTAATTTTAAAGGCTAATTTGCAAGTTACTGTCCTAAAAAGTGTTTGGGGACCCGGGTCCTGCCCCAGGGGACATGTATCAAAGCAAAAAAAAGTTTTAAAAACGGCAGTTTTTTCAGGAGCAGTGATTTTAATAATGATTAAAGTGAAACAATAAAAGTGTAATATTCCTTTAAATTTCGTAGGGGGTGGGTTGTCTATAGTATGCCTGTGAAGGGGCGCATGTTTCTGGTGCTTAGAACTGTCCCTGCACAAAGTGTCATTTATGCAGGAAAAAAAGTCCTTTAAAATCACTCGCAGCTATTATGAATTGTCGGCTCCGTAATACAGAGAACACTCATTGAAAGTCATTGATAAAAAAATAAATAAATAAAAAAAGCGTGGGGGTCCCCCAAATTCAATTACCAGGCCCTTCAGGTCTGGTATGGATATTAAGGGGAACCCTGCCTCAAATTTAAGAAAAAATTTGACGTGGGGTTCCCCCTAAATATCCATAACCAGACCCTTCAGGTCTGGTATGGATATTAAGGGGAACCCCGCGTCAAATTAAAAAAAAATTGCCGTGGGGTTCCCCCTAAAAATCCATACCAGACCCTTTATCCGAGCACGCAACCTGGCAGGCCGCAGGAAAAGAAAACGAAAATAGCTGAAATTCGGACGAAAATGCATTCGGACGAAAACGAATGCACATGTCTACCTTGCATTAATCAGGGTAGTTACTACTGAACCTGAAAACCCCCTATTGCTTAGAATGTGGGTTTCAATAGTCAATTCATCAAATTTAGCGCTTGTAAGGCAGGATGGAACACCAGCCCCTGGGAAAAGCAGGTCTGGCAAAGATGGAAGAGACCAAGGGTCCCCTTTCTGCCAACTTTAAGATTCCTGCATACCAGGATCTACTGGACCACACCGGGGCCACTAGAATTACCGGCTTCTGTTTCTCCCTGAGCCTGTGCAATAGTCTTGGTAGCAGCTGAACTGACGAGAATGCATAGATCAGTGAGAACTGATCCCAAGGAGTCATTAAAGCATCCAGCCCGTTGGCGAGCGGATCCCTTCTCTTGAAACAAAGTTGTCCAACCTCTTGTCGAACTTATGAAAAAACTCACCACCGCCCTCATCTATAGCTGGCTATAGCAGTAAGTGGCATTGGAAGGCTAAATCAGGTAACAACAAGGCATGGGGAATGCCCAGGAAAAATCCAAGCCTACTTACCACCAGCTCGCAGACAACCAAATAGACCTGTCTAACAGTACGTTAAAAACAGGGGTCTAGTCCGCATTCATTTGCAAACGCATGCGTAAGCCACAGAGCCTCGTCAAGGCACCCTTGTATCTGTGGTCCTAACACTAAAGTATGAGTGTCCCCACAGTGGAGGCACATGCATTGTAATGGATAGATGAGGTTAGGTGGACTGAACGGGAGCCCACCCCTTCTTAAAGGTACATGCAGCACACCAAACACCCAGCATGTAGCACAATGGCTGCAAAGGTGTTGGTGCATTGCTGCACCAATACAAATACGATATGAAAAAGCTCTTGTTGAACTTAGATGCTAATAGATCTAAGTCTGGGGGTACCCCCTTTCTGGCATATGGCTAGAAAGACATCAGGATTTACAGACCATTCTCCCAGGCACAACTGTTGGCGGCTCAGAAAAATTTGCCTGCCAATTCTCCACCCTGGGATAAAGATTGCAGATAAGCAAGGAACATCTTCCCCTCCCTCTGGGCTGCAAGAGTTTTTTGGTGCCCCTTTTTGGTGACAATGGTCTCTTCTAGGACTGCTTCCCAGCCCCATAGGCTGGCATCCGTTGTTACTATTTTCCAAGTAACTGGATTGAACGATTTCCCTTCCTGAAAATCCCTGGTTATCAACTACCAACTGAGATTCTGGCGCACCCTTGGGGCCAGATTCATTAGATAATCCAAGGCTTAGGCCTTCCTGTTACAAGCAGACAGACTACTGTATTGCACCAATCTTGAAACTGGACATAGGGACATACTTCGAATGAAGCCAGCATCTTCCATAGCAACCTCATGCTAAGGCGAATGGAAGAACCCTTCCTTGTCTTGACCACCTGGACCAGCTTCCTTATAGCCTTGATTTTGCCTGGGGCAAAACTAATCCTTACTGATCACAAGGATGATTTCTCTAGGTTGAGAATCCAGCCCAGTTGTTCCATATTACCGACTGTACTGGACATTCTTGGTTTAATCGTGCCAACGACAGATGACCTGCTGCTGTAGCTCAAGGTATGCCATTACCGCTATACCCTGTACACACGGTCGGAGAATCCATCAGAATGTGTCCTATCGGACCGTGTTGTCGGATAATCCGACTGTGTGTGGTATGCATCGGACTGTTTCCGTCGGAATATCCGTCGGACCAAATTTTCCAACTTGCTGGAAATATTTTAAGACAAACTGGTCCGATTGGACATACTCCGATCATGTGTAGCCTACTCCGACGGACAAAGTGCCACGCATGCTCACATTCAAATTCCAACACGGAAGCGCTCGTTCAGGTAAAACTACTGCTCGTAAGCGATATAGCACATTCGTCACACTGCAATGTTAAAAATTCTTTCATGAAGCGCATTCTCTTGTTCTTTACAATGCTGCAAGAACGAAATTCTTTTGATGCTCATAGTCAGACACACTTCTCCCGAACGTATTTCATTACTCTTTTTTAACCATTTCAGCAATACAATTTTAGTTTGCGTCACATCTACACAATTTTAGATTTTTTTTATTCTTTTTTGGATGTTTTTTTTTTGAGATTCCCTAAAAATCTCCTTTAAAGACAGTTTGCTCATTTCTCCTTTTTTTGGGGTGTTTTGTGTTTGTAAATTTACCACAACATTATTGTATTTTTTATATTTTGTTTTTATTTTTTAATCTACAGGAGGTTGTTTAGTGTTGGTACCCCTTGTTATTCATTTCACTTATTTTTTTTGAAATGTACCTGCCTGCTCACAAATAAACTGACCTTTTGGAAGGAAAACACATACACAAATATTTCATCAAACAAAAAAAACTTTATTTTGGTCGCAATCAAATAAAAAGAGGAACGCAGCGCTGGAGAAACTTGTTACTTTTGGGTCAGCCTTTGGCC
Source organism: Lithobates pipiens (assembly GCF_037356315.1). Lineage (NCBI taxonomy): Eukaryota > Metazoa > Chordata > Amphibia > Anura > Ranidae > Lithobates > Lithobates pipiens. The sequence goes on along the minus strand of NW_027507790.1, from coordinate 147,184,719 downwards.
CCCAGGGCAGACATGAACAAATTAGAATATAAAAAATTGGTGGCCTGAGGAGTACATATCTCAGGGAGAGAAGTCTGGTCCCGAAGTCCTAGAGAACAGGAAATTCAGATGCCATTTATGTCCCCAGGATGTGGATCTTCAAGAGGCTGCATCTTCTGGCAGACCAGACTGAACCCAGGCCATCACTCTCTCGTCTTCCTTGGGCACTTCCCACCAGGCATCCTTTGAGGCTGTGGCCGGGCTCCTGTAGTTGGGGCAGGAGGAGGAGGGCGTTGTTCGACCTCCTGGCTGCCACTTGCCACAGCCTCCCCCCTGACTGAGATCTTCCTGTGTATGAAAAGGGGGACATAGTTTTAGTTTTTTGATCATCAATCACACCATTTTGTGCTCCTGGCTTTTGATAATTGAATGTTACCAAATAGAACAGACTATTATTCTGAGCCCAGCATTTTTCTTTCCCGTCCCAATCATTTTTGGTCACTACTGTCTATTGAGATGTAAACCACTTTGTTAAATCACAACTTACTGATCAATAAGAACATCTAGTTAACATCATTAAATGTAACACAAGAAATATGTTCAACAATGCAATACCTGTCTCAAGCTGGGCCCCACCACATGTTGCTGCCTGGAAGGCCCAGGTTGGACATTGGAAGCCTCAGCTGGGGGTGAAGGATGCCTTGAAGGAAGACTGGAGAGTGGTGGCCTGAGTGGTGGCCTGGGTGCCCCCTGGTCTACCAGAAAATGTAGCCTGTCAAAGTGAACCATCCTGGGGTAATAAACGACATCCGGATCTCCTGCTCTCAAGGACTCCAGGTGCTTCTTTCTCTCCCTGAAATATGTAATCCTCTTGGCCCAAATTTTCCTATTCAGATAGGCCATGTCTGCCGTGGGGACCATGATCCGCACCAAAGAAAGCAGTTTCTCCAGCGCTACGTTCCTCTTTGTTATGTCGGCATAAAACTCGTTGTGGAACTGCCACAGGCAGGGCATCTCCTAGTAGAGTTCTAGGAATAGCCCCATAAAATTTGGGTTTTGGAATGGATCCATATTGTCTGCAAGACACAACATAAGACAAACCCTAAAATACTAATAATGCCATTAAAAACCCTCCTAATCTTGTCCCAACATCGGCCTATATAGAAGCAGTCTAGTCTAGTGAAGCACCAAGTTAAAAAATGTACCTTCGTTTGCACGTTCGTCGCGTCCGCGCCTCACTCTCTTCCCAGATCCTACGGACGATACACGCGTGTTGCGTTTTATATACAGTGCGCATGTGTGAAACTACACCCGCCCCTGACGTTCTTTCTAGACTATTCTCCGCCCCTTCGCTTCCGGCGCAGTGGGAGAGCACATGGCGGAGAGAACGCAGGTGCGCACTAATAATAGTTCCACTAACGAGGAGGAGGGTGAGGAAAGCCCGGAGCCTGAAACGTCCCAATCCAGGAAGAGAAGATTTAAGGCCTCAAATATGTCTTTTGGAGAGATGTTGGAGATGGTCGACATATTGAACAGGACCGACTATGATGGGAAATATGGAACTTACCCAAACCCAAATATCAGAAAGGCCAAGATCATGTGTAAAGTTGTGAAGAGTCTTCATAAGAATTTTGGGGTACGCCGATCCAAGGATCAACTGAGAAAACGCTGGTCAGACCTGAAACTGAGGGAGCACGAGCAGTACATAAGGATCAAGCGTGTTCTTAAAAAAAGTAAGTAGTTGTCGTGTGTTCATATGATTATTCTTGTTTGCATACTGCTCCATGTGCTTTGATTTCATGTTGTGGATTTTAAAATGACCACTTTCAAGTTCATGGGTTCATTCGTTTGTAAGAAACATTGTTCTGCAGGGAAGTATTCCAGCTTAACAAAGTGTCCACAATAATGTTCTCACCTTGGAACTCGGCCAAAAAACACAATTGTACAACACTTCCAAGGAATGTTTCAGATTCCTATTTCTGCCCTCTGTGTGCTAATTAATCTTTGTTTACATTCTCATAGGGGAGAGAAGACTCTGCAAGTATGAGGACACCAGGGACCACACCCCTCCCAAAGAAGGCCAACTTCCACAAGCAGAAACAGAGGAGCAGGAGGAAGAGAAGGAAGGAGAGATCGTGGAGGTTGGGCAAATTGTCACCACAACAGGTGAGTGTCGGGGGAACATAGCTTCCGGTAAGCTCATCAATGTATGTCACCATATTTTTATCACATGGTGTGTTTTTTTGCTTTGTTTTGTAGGTGATGTGGAAGAAGATTCCCGTTTTACCAGTGAAAGTGCCCAGATCCTGATTGGGGAGATAATGGGGTGCAATCGGGATTTGGAAAATATACAGCAAAACATCAATGATGTTAAAAATAAAATGAAGAACATCATTGATGTTTTGGGGAGAGTGTGAAACACAAAAAACTAGATAGGGTTTTATTTTTGCTATTTGAAACAAAAAATGTTGTATTTCTCGAAATTACAAATTTGGAAGGTGCACAGAGTGTGTAAACATGCGCTATCTCCCATCATGGGGGATAAATGTACGTGTTTTGTGTAAAGTGGCTGAGATGAAGGGGTTGCAGCCCCAAAGCATGTACATTGATCCCCCATGATGGGAGATAGCACAGGTTGACACACTCTGTGCATCTTCCAAATTTGGATTTTTCAGGGGTCACACCCCATGTGATGAAGGCAATATCAGCCCAGTTTGTACATACTCATGTCTGATATTGTCTTCACTTTTCAAAGTTGAACTTTGTAAGTTCCTGTGTTCTGTATTTTACGGTTTGATACATGCCTGTTTACACAAAAACAACAAGTAAACAGAATTCTGATTAAACTCTGTTTTTGATACACACAATTTCTTGGTTTGTTGTAAAAACCTTTTTTAAACGCACATGTGAATGTGCTTGTATTAAAAAGTTTAATTATCAACAATGTGTGGCTTCCCTTTTCATTGCGCAAAAAATGCATTTGTAGTAAAATTTTAGTTTGTGCTGAGAAGGAGTGTGATTTACTAAATCTCCACTTTGCACTCCACTTTGCACTCCAAGTGCAGTTTCCGGTGTACTTTTGCAGTGCACTTATAGTGCATAGTGGATGTGCCTTTAGTAAAAAGCACCCACAGTGAGGTGTAAATTTGGACAATCATGCCATTTTCCTGCCATGGTGCTGAAAATGAGCATGATTTTGGTCAGTAATGCACTACATACATATGTTACAAAAACAAGGTGTGTGTATAGCAGACACACAACATAATAACATTATCTGAAGAAGAGACTGTCCCCTCATCTCGCTCTGAACTTGGGTTTGCACTGTTGTTGAAAAAGGCACAACTTGAGAAAAACTGGCAAAGTGGGAGGCCACAGTCTGCCATTCCTGTGGCGTTGAAGGACACTGTGTAGTGAAACAAGAACAAAATTTAGTAATTTGACAAATCAACATTGCAAGCAGATTAGACACCAACATTTTTGGTCAAAATTAGTATAACATTTTGTGAACTGAGTATTTAAAGCCTAAAGTATAAGGTCCCCTTATAAGAGTCATCACCCCCACCCCATCCCCCCCCATCTGATGTGCCCTTGCTAAAAAATGAGGGGGGATGTTTAGGACAGGTAACCCTCTCCACTTGATTGAAAGCTGAATGCCTAAATAATGTGTGATACTTTGGGAAGCCCCTCCTTACTTACACTATTGGCAGCCCACCGGACAGGTAAGAAGTGTTATAATAACAAAAAGAAAACAAAATGGAAGTACATTTTTACATTCTGCTATTACATATCAAGATAATTAATATGTTAAAAAAAAATAGCATTTGAAAGTATTGAGGCAGGCCCTTGCACTACATGCTTAGGTGAACTCGTCCATAAATGTGATCATCAAAAAGGTAGGTACAGTGTGTATTGGGTTTGGTCAAGTCATCAGATAGAGGATTTCTATCAGCTGAGCTAGCAGTTGGGGGGAGGGGGGTTGAATGAATTGAAGCACACACATAACATTTGTAGACATTTTAGGGGGTGTTTAGGGGAAAGCAATACTATGGAGCTGACAAAAGACATTGGTAAGTGACTAGACTATAGTTTTATGGGCCAAGAAGAGAATGGTGGGGAAGTTAGTGAGGCAAAAATGCCTGAGGACAAAGGGGCAGAGTATATGAATTAGAGCATATTGCAATGATGGTAATTAGGGAATGAGTAAAGAAATGCAAGACATTAGCAATCATGAAATACATAGAATGTGATGTTTAAGGAGAAAACTTAGCTTCATATAGTCCTTCTGCAGGACCTGAATGATGGCAGAACAGGTCTCTGGAATAATGATCCCCAGAGCCTGGGGGGAGATGCCTGGAGAGAACTTGAGGTCCTGAAGGCTTCTCCCTGTCGCCAAGTAGCGCAACGTGGCAATGAGCCTCTGCTCTGGAGTGATGGCTTGGCGCATGCAGGTATCCTGCCCGGTGATATAAGGGGTCAGCAAAGCCAGCAGACGGTGAAAAACGGGGTCCGTCATCCGGAGAGAATTCCTGAAATCATCAGGATTATTCTCGCGGATCTCACGGAGCAAAGGCATGTGCGAGAACTGGTCACGCTGGCGCAACCAATTCTTGGTCCACAAACGCCTGCCCTCCCTGTTCATGGACCGAGCTTGTGTCAAAGTCAAAGTAAGAACCCCAACACGATGCACAGCACAAACTCTACGACGAGTGCGTAGACGAAACATGGTTTCAAAACGGTCGGCTGGTCAGAACGGACACCAGAAAGCAACGATAAACAGCAAGGCCTGAAAGAACGAACTGAATAGCAGAAGCAAGCAGACAATAAAAAATGCCTTTCAAAGCGTACTATACCAAGATATAGTCCACAATGAGAAACAAATACTTAATGACTGCACGCACTGATTATCAGATACACAAAGACAAGCAGAAACCGAAGAGCAGTAGCGATCTGAATCACTAATCTGAAAAGCGCGAATCGTCTCTCCCCAAACTTCTACTAACATGAGATCAGCAGAAGGAGCCCAAAGGGTGCCGGATGTGGTGCTGAACTTCCCTTTTCTAGTCCCGCCATACACGGCTTACGTCACCGCGTTCTTGGAAACCGCTAAATCCGACAACTTGGTCCGACCGTGTGTATGCAACAGTTTCGGACACAATCTGTCGGACAAAATCCGTCGGACAAAATCCAATGGATTTGGTTGGCAGAATGTCCGACCATGTGTACAGGGGCTTAGTCTTGCTATTACTGGGGCCATAACTTTTGTAAATAGCCAGGGAGCGGTGGCTAACCCGAAGGGCAAGGCTGCGAACTGAAAGTGGTGCTGTTCTACCACAAAAAGCATAAATATCTGATGAGCTGGGAAAATTGACACACATAGATATATATAGATATATAGATATGCGACTGACCGGACTGACTCCATGTGACAGGAGCGGATGTTTAGGAAGCGATTCAGATCTTTGAGATCTAAAAATGGGTCTCACATCTCCAATCGGTTTCGGTACCGTGACGAGATTTGAAAAAAACCACATACCCTGCTTCTTCTGAGGGGGTCACTGTCATTACACCCTGAGACCTCCTAGGCCGTGAGCATTCGGGCACCTGGCCGGACGTCCCTCTTGCGAAGGGTGCCTGGCCTCAAGGCTTCCAAACCTTCCGAGCCTCCTCCGCCTCTATCGAGTAAGGGACGGTGGGGTCCATGCAGTACCCGGCTCGGTCTGCCGACGCACGGGTTCCCCTTTGCTGGAGGAGAGGGCTGCTTGAAGCAATTTAGCGCCAGACATAAAGGCTTACTTTCATAGGGTCTTTGGGGAGTAACCTAGAGCTACCACAGAGATGACCAATCTGTCAAGGATCTCTTCTTGCCAAGCCCCTGAAAAAAACGTAGAAGTCTTTCCCGACCTTGATCAAGCGGGGGGCTCCCCATCATAAGGAGGCCTTGGGACTCTGTTTTGTAGGCTTCTCACCTGAGGCAGTTCCGTAGTTTTATGTAAAGAAACATAGGTAAATAGTTCCAAAAGAAGCAAGTACATACGCATACAGCTTTAATGTGCCTTTATGGACGCGTGCGTTCATGGAAGCATGGTCCATATAAATATGCTTTTAGGCAAAAAATGAAAAGTCCATGCTGTACAGTAACATCCATGTAACACGTGCCATGCAACAAGCATCTTTGCAAAGTAAGCATGTGTTTATGAAACGTGTTATGCCACATTATACAACACGTATCTATGCAGACATATATTTTAAGTATACATATATTAACATGCCTCATTATGCAACCATGCATGTTTAGTCGATCATGCAACTTTAGGCGATCAAGCCTCTCCCGTGATCAAACATCCTTGTGTGATCAAGCACCCTTGTGCTATCAAGCATCTTGTGCGATCCAGCATCTTTTGCGATCCAGCATCTTGTACGAGCAAGCATCTCATGCGATCAAACATCTAATGCGATCAAGCATTTTGTGCGATCCAGCACCCTTGTGCTATCCAGCATCTTGTGCGATCAAGTAATCTTGTGTGACCAAGCACCCTTGTGTGACCAAGCATCTTATGCGATTATGTTAACACCAAGCATATCCATCCAAACATGTATTTATATGATCATGTTATGCGATCACGTGTTTTTAAGTGATCATTGCTGCTCCCTTGCTTCAGGGCCTGGTGTGGGGAAGGGAGATCGCATTTCTTTCCACTCCGGGAAGAGAAAACAGCTCACCTCTATAGTAACTCAACCAAAGCTGAAGACAAACATCTTCAGTAACATAAACAGGGGCTGTAAGATTGGAAACAGATGCAACTGACAATCCCAACCGCTCTCCCTGATTAGCCACCTCTGGTCTCTCCGGGGAGGAAGGTACTGTGGAAGCATGACTAGAATCCCGCACACGGTGCTGCGCTAAGCCACTCCCCATTCTGTACACGCCCCTCCTTACTTCTAAAATTTACAATTCCCGTGGGCGCCGTTCAGCAGGTCCAGCGGGAGGGGAGATGATAGAAGGGTAAACATATAGGAAGAAACACGTGGAGCCCCCGCACCCCTGAGGGGGGAACAAACTATGTGTTGTAGCCTCCAACACCATTACTCCCTTGCATGCTGTCTGCGACTGACACAGGGCGAGATCTGAGGAGCATGAAAAAGGTATGTGCATTTTACGCCTCTAGTGGAGAAATTAGGCATGACAAAATTTAATCACAGAAGAAATCCAAAGGTGGACTTAAAAGTTCCTAGGATTCTTCACTTACCTGATCCCCGCCGCAGGATTCTGCTGATATCAGACAGATAAAGCCTTCACCCATCACGGCAGGCTGCGTTTACTAAGCCTTCAAGGACCAGGTCCCTTTTTATTGGGTTATCACTCCCTTGGACCTGTATAGCACCCCATCAGGAAAACTTTATGGTAATGTGAGCACGACCAAAGCACTGGGTCCCGGGGTCCAGCCCTTCAAAGAGAGGGGTTACAGGCAAAACCACGTTCTTCTAAAATGAGGCCCAGATACCATCCATTTTGGCCTCAGTGGCACTTGGGTTGGATCCGGTCTGTAGAGGCTGTCTAATCCAGTAAGGATCCCTCCAGCAGAGCTCTTCAGAGCACATCTTCACTCGTGACCAACACCTTAGACACTGGCAAAAAAACTGAGGTGCTCCCGGTATGGGAGGGGTTATATATGGAGTGAACTTCCTGTCTTGGGTGTGCCAGTGTCCATCACCTGAAGGTGGCCTATAACCCACATAGTAATTACTATGTTGCTCTGTGTCCCATGATGTACGACAAAGAAAAAAAAAAACAAAAAAAAAAAACAGGTCCTGAAGAAGCAACAGTAACCTGTCAGCTATACTGCCCTCGAAAAGTGATCTTCTGTGGATGTTTTTTCAGAGGGAAGTAAGCAGCACCATAAGTCTAAAAGAAGCCATAAAAATATATTCTCCTTTTAAAATTTGATAAACCTCTACTATATGTTTGTTATTTACAGGGACGGACTGACCATTCAAGCACTCGGGCACTGCCCGAGGGCCCCATGCCACTAAGGGGCCCCATAAGGGTTGCCAGCCTCAATAAAACCAGGGACAGTATGTAAAAATCTGTGTTTTTTTTTAAATCCCAAGATTGCAGCTGCCCCGCCTTTCCAGGTGTGTATGTGTGTGTGTGTGTGTGTGTCCATAATCTCCTATTGCCCGGGGGACCGATGAGTTGTCAGTCCACCCCTGGTTATATATTCCCAGGTACATAGCATACCTAAAAATATTTATTTTATGCTTATGCTTACCATCATTAAGATAGAAACAGACAGGGAGGCTAGGGAGCAAACAGGCACAAATACCCCCATAGAAAGCTTGCTGAAAAGGAGGAGCCAGAAGCAGCGGGGGGCGGTACCCATGAAAAGAAAGATAGAGGCTGTTTTATATAAAACTATTACATAAAGCAGATAAGTATGACGTTTGTTATTTTATTTAAAAAAAAATAAAGCTTTAAAATCACTTTAAATGTTTAAATGTGGCTTAAAATATAAGTTCACCTTTTGGAGCATGTTACCCATTATACCCATTAGACTTGTGCACAACGGAAAATTTCATTTAGTTTCGGTTCGTTGTCATTCGTAAAATACATCATTTCGTTCTGTTATATTTGTTATGTTGCATTAATACGTTTTCGGATACTTCATTATTATTTGTAGAGTGTCGAATTCATTCGTTCGTATTCGTTGAAATTCGCTATTTATGTATGTATGTATATACATTTGTGATAACGATTCGTAGTTTGGAAAGTCGTTTGTTTATTGAATCTTTTAACACACACAATGACAACGTCTCTTCTCCTCAGCTCAAATACAATACAACACCCTTCTAACTCAGTTCTCAGGAATGCACTTTGCCAGTAATCAATCCTCCGGCACAAAATTAATTAGCTGATTGGACTATAAGATTTACTTTGAGCTGAACTTTTGTTTCATTAGATCCTTAAAGAATTACCGAATCATGTCAAATTTATTTGAATTAATTTGTTACATTTCTTTTGTATTCGTTGTTATTCGTTATTTTTTTATTCGGACATTCGGATGCATCCAAATGTCCGAAAAATGCAAAATTCGGCCGAGTTTTGATTCGTTACGAAACTAATTGCACAAGCCTAATACCCATATTTAGTGTGTTACGTTGAACATTCTCAGGTGCACCCCTTCTCCCCCCCCCCCCAGTAGGGTTGCCACCTTTTCTTCAAGTCAAACTCGAACACTTCATTGTACAGCAATTTTTTTTCATAGTATGCCTAGATAAACTATGCATAGATGTTGGTCCACAGAGTTCCCCCTTTACATCAGAGTCCACAGAGTTCCCCCTTTTACATCAGAGTCCACAGAGTTCCCCCTTTACATCAGAGTCCACAGAGTTCCCCCTTTACATCAGAGTCCACAGAGTTCCCCCTTTACATCAGAGTCCACAGAGTTCCCCTTTTACAACTGAATCTGCAGAGTTCCCCTTTTACAACTGAATCTGCAGAGTTCCCTTTCATTGTAAGGGGGGACTCTGCAGACTCTGATGTAAGGGAGAACTCTGGGGACTCTAGCATAAAGGATGCTCTGGTGTATGGAGAGGACTCGGATGTAAGGGGGAACACTGTGGCCTCTGGTGTAAAGGGGAGCTCTGATGAAATGAGTGCTCTGAGAACAATGATCTACCTTAGCATACTCACTTAGAGGCAGGAGAGAGAAGGGGGGAGGGGGGGAGTCTGAATAATGTGTCCGGGTCTCAGACAGTCTGAAACCTGGACGCCTGATTCCAAACCCAAACAGGTGGCAACCCTACCCCCCCCCCCCCCCCCCCCCAGACCCCTGTGACAGTGGGCAGGGGATCTTCTCTCTGTCACGTTTTAAAAAATGGTGTGGCCTCCCCCCTGGTACAGCCACATCATTCATTCACAGCACCCTTGTGGTTTATTGACAGTTGCTCCAGCATTGTAACTGTCTGACCTTATGGAGCTAGGGCAAGGTAAGGAGCCTTACATTGCATCTGTGATCTACTAATTGTGGGTGTAGGCTCATCAGAATTTTTTTTTTTATTATCAGTTATTTTTTTCTTAAAGTTGAACCTAGCCTTTAAATATGGCGTTCATTTTTTTATATTGTTTTAATGTATTGCTCCAAATTCATGAAGCATCTGTGACACTTTGATTCTGACAGTGACTCTTGCACCAAATTCAGGTAGTTCTAAGATGTGTCGTGGCTGCATTGTGGCGCACTGCATGCACTAAATAAAAAAATTAAAATACAGACAGTTCATATCTTACAAAAGTCGAGCTAATTAAGATCACTCTCTTTTGGCATACAGAGAAAAACTGACGCAGGACAGATTTTGCAAAAGTGCATTCTAAAAATGGTGCAGAATGCGCCAAATTCAAGTACAAGTTCTAGACAGGATTTGGCGCATTCCGGAAAACTTTTGGAACACGAGAGACACTTCTGAGCCCCTACTTCCAGGAAGCCAATTGAACTCTGTTAGCATGCGCAGCTACACAGACAAAGCCTCCCATCCTAATGTGACACTGTCTACGTTTGGGGACACTCGCCCACACGCCTGTCATATTAAAACGCATCACCTGTGGGATTAAAGCAGACTTCCAGCTCCCCGAATCAATTTTTTTTTAAATGCTCCCATCATTGTTATAATTTCTACTTTAAGAATTGGATAATGTCACTAATGTGTTCCTTCTTGTTTGGTTAAAATCAGTAATATCTAATCTAATCTCGGAAGCAGGCAAGGTCCATCGCCATTGTGGACATCTGAAGCCCGCTTGTCTTTATTTCCAGGATTCACTGCAGCTGGCTAACCAGCATGCACCTCCTGATCTCAGGCCTGCACAGTAATGCCACTGGCGTGGTCCCAAGCAGAGAGGCTCCACTTCCTTTCAGGAGATACTCATCCTCAAAAATAGCGCCAAACTCCTCCCATTGCGTCATTTCTAGTTTGGAGATGCGAGATTTCAGTATTAGGCAATGCTGCTGGGATAGATGACGCCAATATCCCAGGAGTCCAGGGCAATTGCCTTATGAAGACATCGCCTAGGTGGCCGGACCTAAAGTGGCGCATCAACACTTCAAAATTACGGTATTTACACACAAAATTATTATTTTTTGCCATTCAGAATTACAATGCGGATGGACATGTGGATGCAAGTACATTGGAAAAATGGGTGAACTTCCGATTTAAGGTCTAAAGCCTGGCACACATGATGAGCTTATCGGACCAATGATCGTTTTTTTTTTTTTCTTGCACGCTAGTCTCATATTGAAAATGAAGTTACAAAAATTCTTGTACGACAGAATAATAATTTGGAAGTGATGTAACGTATTGTATTTGTGGACAAAAACTGTACTGATTAACCACTTTAAGACTAGCCATCGCAGTTACACTGCAGCAGGTTGGCTTTCCTAGGCGAATCCCCGTCATTGTACTTCGGCTGCTCTGAGAGCTCCAGGGGGCGTGACACCAGAGCCGATGCACGTGGCCATCAGGTGCGATGACCGCCAGCCATCCGCGCTCACTCTACAGAGAGCCGGAATGGGGATCTGTCAATGTAAATAGACAGATCTCCAATCCAACAGGGGAAGAGAGACAGATCTGCTGTTCCTAGTGATTAGGAACAACAATGTGTCTCCCCCTCGTCAGTCCCTGGCCCCCCACACTTAGAAACACCTCCCTAACCACTTCAGCCCCTGAAGAAGATTTTACCCCCTTCCTGACCAGAGCACTCTTTACAATTTGGCACTGCGTCGTTTTAACTGACAATTGCATGGTCATGCAATGCTGTACCTAAACAAAATTTGCATCCTTTTTTCCCCACAAATAGAGCTTTCCTTTGGTGGTATTTGATTATCTCTGCGGTTATTTTTTGCACTATAAACCAAAAAAGAGCAACAATTTTGAAAAAAATAAATAAATATAGATATATATACATATATATATTATTTTTTTACTATAATAAATATCCCCCAAAAATGTAAAAAAAATAAAATAAAAATGTCTTCAGCGGTTTAGGCCAATATATATTCTTCTACATATTTTTGGTAAACAAAGTCACAATAAGCGTATATTGATTAGTTTGCACAAAAGTTATAGTGTCTACAATCTATGGGAAAGATTTATGGCATTTTTATTAATTTTATTTTTTACTAGTAATGGCGGTGATCTGCGATTTTTTTGCAGTACTGCGACAGATTGGACACTTGATACATTTTTGGGACCATTGACATTTATACAGCGATCAGCGCTATAAATATGCACTGATTACTGTGTAAATGTCACTGGTAGGGAAGTTGTTAACACTGGGGGCAATAAAGGGGTTAAATGTGTGTTTCTTAGATGTGTTCTAACTATATGGGGATGGTACTGACTGGGGGAGGAGACATAGCGTTGTTCCTACTTGGTACAAACAAACAATGTCTCCTCTCCCCTGACAGAACAGGGATTTGTATGTTTACACACACAAATCCCAGTGCTGGCTCTCGTGCACGTGATGGTGTGTGGCCGGCGGCGATTGTGCCCGCCAGTCACGCACATCAGGTGCGTGCGCCTGCTGGCGGCTCTTAAAGGGAAGGACCTACCCATACGGGGTCTCGCCCAGGAGAGCCATTGTGCCGCAGTATAAATACGTGAGCTGGTTGGGAATCGGCTAGGGAACACAGTTAACCCCTTGATCACCCTAGTGTTAACCCCTTCCCTGCCAGTGACATTTATACAGTAATCAGTGCATTTTTATAGCACTGATAGCTGTTTTAATGTCAACATTCCCAAAAATGTGTCAAAAGTGTCCGATCTGTCCGCTACGATGTCACAGTCCCGGAAAAAAAAAAAAAAAAAAAAATTTGCAGATCACCGCCATTACTAGTAAAAAAAAATTTACACAACCCCTCGTGATCGGCTCTCGAAAGCTGTGTAGTAAGGTTCAGATTATCATATGATTCAAAAGCGGTATTTTTCATGATTTTCTGATCGTGTGTACTAGGCTTTAGCCTTTTAGTTCTTAGCAGTGAATATGTGATTCACCAATTTTTAAAAGCAGGTGTATCTCCCCACTGCCTGTGTTTTAACAGGGAATGATTAACCACCTGTGAATGTCTGTTGAATGTCACATTGACTGCTTTGTAAACATGCCCCTCAATCTCTTTTTGTACATTGAGCCTAGGTCCAGACTAGTACGATGCTGGAAACAGTGCGATTACAGCGCCAATCGCTTAGGTGAGAACACACATGCAATCCGATTCTAGAGCGGGGGAAAAAAAAAGTCCCTGCACCTTTTTCTGTGTGAATCCAATGCAAATTCAGCCATACAACTGCATGGCTGAACTCCTATTGCTCAGACAATGTGATCGGCACCTGCGGTGCGGGTGCGAATCACATGCGATGTCAGAGATCGCACTAGAGTGAACCCAGGCTGAAGGACAGCATTGGGTGTGTTGTTAATGATATGAGGTAATTATAACTCTAGCTGTAAAGTTGGAATGTCAGCTACTTTTATATGACAGTTCCAGTCTCCCAGATTTCATTTGCCGAGTACCTTGTAGATCCATACAGAATGTTAGGTATCCAGTTTGTCAACTGGCAGGGCAAGAAAGTTTACAGGTTTGTACTGAAACTAACCATAGGGAAGTATTACGGATTCAGGTATACAGCAGATACTGTATTTATTTTTTTCAGACATACATCATCACCACCAGGCACAAAGCCTATATAATTACAATTCTAACTTCCTGGGAGGAATGTCTACTCCCTATGACAGGGAACAACAATAGATTGTCCACAGCAAAGGGTGGAGAGAAAGGACTCTACCAATAGAGAAATAAAAATATAAAACATAATTCACTTTACACACACAAATAGTACTAGCATTAAAGAGGAAGTACTTGCATTAAAGAGGAAGTAAACCCTGATGGGTTTACTTCCTCTTTTTTTCCCTGCAAAGGTAAAGCATAATGGACTACTATGCATCGCATAGTAGCTCATTATGTGTCACTTACCTGACACAGGAGCCAGCGAAGTTGCCGCTGATCCCTGTAGTCCGCCGCATCCATCTTGCTGGTGTCGTCTCGCAGCTCCGACCAATGACAGCGGCGAAGCCGCGATGACGTCACTCCCGCGCATGCGCACGGGAGTCGCGTCTCGCAGCTCCGCCGCTGCCATTCGGCGAAGCCGCGATGACGTCACTCCCGCGCACGGGAGTCGACAAATTAGGCAAATCCATTCTTGGACTTGCCGCATTTAGTGCGCCTGCACGCCGCTGTCTATGGCGCATGCGCCGTAGACAGCAGTGCCCATTTTCGGGCAAATATCTCCTAAACCATATAGGTTTAGGAGATATTGCTTGGACCTACAGGTAAGCCTTAATCTAGGCTTACCTGTAGGTCAAAGTGGTTTGAAGGGGTTTACTTCCTCTTTAACTTTCATCATAAAAATCAAACTGACAACTGAGTCCCTTTGGCGTGGGGTTTCTGATTTTCATTTAGCACAGCTGCAGTTTTTGTCTATGTAGCATTAGCAGTGTATGTTCCACTTCTTCCTGCCAAAGAGTAAACATTTATGATATTGCGGCTTACCAATTCTTAGCTGTGGTGGCTGCATTTGTTTTTTAGGCTTTCCTGCCTTTATTTTCACCCAGTGATCTGACCAGTAAGTCTGTAGTTTTTCAAAAGAAGCAGCTCTCTTGTGGATGTACAAGTTAAGGTGTTGGGACAAAGAAATCAACACTGACAGGGGTGCTAACAATGATTAGCTTATATATATATTTTTTTTTGGGGGATATTATAGCAAAAATTTAAAAAAATATTGTGTAAAAAGAACGGAAAATACCACCCAAAGAAAGCTCCATTTGTGGGGATAAAAATGATCATTTTCTTTGGGTACAAAATTGTGCAACTGCGCAATTGTCAGTTAAAGCGAAGCAGTGCCAAATCGCCAAAAAGTGCTCTGGTCAGGAAGGGGGGTAAAATCTTCCAGGGCTGAACTGATTAAAAATGATGACGCATAACTCCTTTCCTTTTCAGGAATATTTATACTGGCATGCTCTATGAGTCATGCCTTTGTCCCCAGTTACAGGAGAGTGCAGGGCGCCATTACCGCTCATGCGTGGCAATCACTATCTTAAACACTGATGGCTGACTCATTGAGGACAACGTTGCTTCTTACGCTTTTTATTTGATTTCTATTAATTGATATTAAAGATACACTCTCCCTAGTAGTCCCTTTCTGAGCTGCTGCCATGAAAACACTTAAAAAATAATTGAAAACAAGATTAACAGGTATTGGCCTGAATAAAACATCTGCAATATGCTAGATAATTCTTTAGCTATGATGCGTAATAATTTGTCAGATCGCAGTCTGGATAAAACGCAAGCCTTTTGTGAGTCAGTCATTTTCCTAGATTATAGGTACATGGGAGTCATCACATGAAGTAATTCAGCCACACTTACAAATCATGTGTCTAGTCATTACTCCTTTGTTAAGTGACTAATTATATTCTTGTATGGGGGGCTCACTCTATATAACTTATACTAGCAAGCTAGCGTAGCCAGGTGCTCTTCTGGCTGTGGACTGGCTCACCCCCGCCCTGCCACTGAGCAGCTGCTGTATTACTGGCAGGGCTGGTGCAAGGATTTTTGACACCCTAGGCGAAACCTAATTTTGCCGCCCCCCTCACAGCCTCGCCAGCGACCATCAAATACAGCCTCGCCAGCGACCATCAAATGCATCCTCGCCAGCGACCATTAAATACAGCCTCGCCAGCGCTTATCAAATACAGCTTCGCCAGCGACCATCAAATGCAGCCTCGCCAGCGACCATCAAATGCAGCCTCGCCAGCGCCCATCAAATGCAGCTTCGCCAGCGCCCATCAAATGCAGCCTCGCCAGCGACCATCAAATGCAGCCTCGCCAGCGACCATCAAATGCAGCCTCACCAGCGACCATCAAATACAGCAGGGGGGGGAGGGGGCAGATCAGACAATATAATACATATCCACACACATTTTAAACCTACATTTCATTGTCATCACATATACAATCTCATTAACTCAACAGTTTTTACTTAGCACACCAGTAACACCTGTTCCTCGCTTGCAGTTGCACCAACTCTGCTGTACTGCCTGTGTACCTGCCTGCTGCTTCTGTTCTGTGTCGGTGCAGTGCCTGATGCCTCTTCCACTCTTACAGTTCCAGCCAGCCCAGGCTACATCTGTCCCCAAGCCCAGAGAGCCACTGCCACACTATACTATATCCAATTCCCATCATGCATGCAGCATCCTCCATCCATGTACTCCGCTCCAGTAGTGATGGCCAGGAGAGTGTGGGGGGGAGAGAGCCAAGGGGGGGCTGTGCTGCTGGCCTGGACACACACAGGAAATGGACAGTGTTGCTGTGTGCTCTACGGTGGGTCAGTCACATGACATGTCACAGACTGTCTGACAGTGTCAGAGGGAGAGGAGAAGGGGGGCTGCTGCCTGACAGTGACACACAGCAGAGAGCGCCCTGGGGGTTGCTGGACAGACATGTGACACATTCGCTCGTTGCTCATATGATAGAAGAGCAGAGGAGGGATTAGTGTGGGGTAACCCTGTACTGTAGAGCGGAGACCTGGGAGGAGGGGAGGGCGGGGGTTGGTGGCGCTGCTTGACATGGCTCTATGGAGGACAGACAGTGCGGGAGTAAAATAGCCAGCGGCCGGGCACCCTAGGCGGTTGCCTAATCCGCCTAGTGGTAGCACCAGCCCTGATTACTGGGGGGGCTGACAGTGCCCGTGTGACATTCTCTGGCTCCTTTCTTCCCCTCCCCCATCTCCCTCTTAGCAGCAGGGTGGTAGACCAATCGGATATCATTTAGAATCGTAGTACAAAAAAGGCTGTACATGGTACCCCCATAGCATTCAACTTGCTATGGGGGCACTCCAAAAGAGGGGTGGGGGGGGCCAGGAGCACTTCTGTGGACCTGAAAAGAGGAGGATCTGGGCTGTTTTATGTAAATCCATTGCACAGAGCAGGTAATTCGAACATGCTTATTTTAGTTAAAAATAAATAAAAAAGCTTTTAAATCATTGGAAAGAATTGTGACAGAGGAGAGAGCCCACCTTCTCAAGCAGCTCCTGCAGGGTTGAGTGCTACACTAGAGACGACTGATAAATGTTAAGCATATTGTATCATGCAGCCCGTAAAGCATTCAAGGATCCTGCCAAAAGTACCCCCGAAAATACTTCTGTATCGTTCAGTATGTGTATAGCCTGGTGAGTGGAGCATGTCAATTGCTAAGTGGTTAGTCTATGAATGTATGTTGCAAATATAATCTCTTGAAGTAACGTCTTGTGGCCTTGGATACAGGTATTGCCAACGCCATAATTTGAAATATTACATCAATTCTTCTTAAATATAAAGCTTAGTGGTACTTAACAGCATTGAATCTATACAAGCAAGTTGCATTGAGAACACCACCTAAAGTATAGTAGATAAACGTTACTGTGTCTACCAGCAAAGCGTCCAGGATTCTCTGTGCCGCTTCCCTCAACATCTGGTAGTTATAAATTGGCTTCTTAGGACCCAGTTAGGGAATAGAGCCATCCGAGAAAAGAAAAACAAGGAGACCCAAATGGGGAGAAATGTGAGCTACTCCCTGAACAAAGGTTCTAACTAAGAGGCCAACAGTCTCTGAAACTGATCAACCAAATGCTTCTAATAGTTTTACATAATGCAGCAACATCCACACAGAGCACCCAACATTAGAGGGGATTTAAACTTTTAAAGCAAAAACACCTTTGCACACTGGTACCAACCTAGGTTTCTCTTCTCCCTCAATTTCTCTATCAGTCAGCTAATGTGACCCCAGTACTGAGGACGAGGGGCTCAGGCAGGTCAAACAAGGATGCTGTGGAGGCAGCAGACATCCTCCATGTCAACTGATGCCACCATTGGTTGTTAGGATGCCAGAATCTAGTTATAATGGTGCATAACGAAAACCGGTGGCTTTTTGTAAATAAAAGGCAGGATTTATCCACCTGCTGGCTTGTATACAATTTGATACATTTTGCCAAGGCACCCCAGTTGAAAAAGGCTTACCTTTTTGCCTTCGAGACTCATCTTCACCTCTGGCTTGGTCAGGCTTACCCCTAAAAGAGGTCTCTAAGATCTGGGCTCTACCAAAGTCCTGTACCTATGAATTCCCCCCTACAAGCATTCACACTGATACAGCGGTGTACCACAGTGAGTGCTTCATCTGGGGTCCAGTACCAGCTACCAATTTACAGGCCTCCTTCCCCATCTGTGGGATCTAGGTACAGACCCTCACAGCTGCAGTAAGCAAGGAGGCCTGTGGTCTGGATCAATGCTGCTATTATGGTAAGCAACAGGATACCAAAATTAATAAAAGATCAAACACAGTAAAATAAATTATATTAAAAGCGGAGAGGGTGACAGCCATCACCCACAGCCACTAGAAAAAGCTGAGGCATGCCGGAGTGGTTATGCAGGGCTAGGTTTCAGCTTTGCCATTTTTCAGTGTCCAGGTACCTGGAGGTAGAATATAATCCAATGGCCTAAGAACACCAATCTTATGATGTAGGATAAAGGAGAAAAAAAATAATAAAAAATACTTCCTTGGCTGGAAACAGTCTCCATACAGGACAGATGCCACTCACTGGTGGAGCCAGTCTGAAATGGGTACGGAGGGTGTTTTTTTTTGTTTTTGGAATTTGAGACCCCCAATACTGGATACCTTAGGATGAGAGCACGCTGGCTGTTTCAACTCTAAACAAGAGCGCACAACATCAATAAGTATAGCAATGATCCCCCTTAAATTTAGGACAAGCTCAGTCCGTTGATCCAGGAGCTGCATGAAAACCTTCGATTGAAGGATCAACCTGGAAAATAATCATCCAGAAAAAGGACAGATATGGAGAACACCTCCATGCAAGACAGTAAGCTTCACTCAGTAAAGGAGGAGAGGTCAATCACCGAAAAGGACAAAAAAAAAAAAAAACACGCTAGTAGGGAGAGGTTTTCAAGAGGGTTGCTTTGCAGCCTTCCTTATTTTTGCCAGTGTCCAATCACCTGAGGGTAGCTGCATATATCCCAATCATAATTAAAGATTCTGCATCTTGTACTTTACATCTAGGAAATGTACTGCTTTAAAGCAGGGGTCTCAAACTGGCAGCCTTCTAGCTGTTGCAAAACGACAAGTCCCATGAGGTATTGCAAGGGTGACGGTTACAAGGACTCCCACAGGCAGAGGCATGATGGGACTTGTAGTTCTGAAACAGCTGGAGGAACGCCATTTGAGACCCCTGGCTTAAAGGCTCACTGCCAGGCCTCCCCATGATTAGACAGCATTTACAGGCTCCAGAATACTATGTGACCCATCCACTCATGTGTCGAGATAAACACAAATCACTTTTGCAATGCAACTTAAATTTAATGGAAAAAACAAAAAACCCAAAAAAAAAAAAACACCCCAAAAAAAAAAAAAACAAACAAACATTCAAGATGCTCAAAGTTAACATTTTATTAAACAATTTATTTTGTCTGAACACAATGGGGCAACATTGGCTCAAAAATTAGCTAATAAAATACCCCAACTCCATTTCACCTTTGGAGATTCCTTTAATACAGCATGATTGGAGCAACTGAGAAAAGTGTGAATGGTTTTGTGCAGGGTCAACAGGGTAAACTTAAGTTGCTCTTCTGTTTGATGCACATGGTTATGACATATGGGGATTTACTAAAGGCAAATCCACTTTGCACTGCAAGTGCAGTCGCTGTAGATCTGAGCGGGACATGCAAGGAATATAAAACCGCGTGCTTGTTTGTACATGATTGGATGATAAAATCAGCAGCGCACCCCCTTATATCAGATCCTCCCCTCAGATCTAAAGCCACTGCACTTCAAATGCAAAGTGGATTTGCCTTTAGTAAATCAACCCCATTGTCAAAGTACAGTAGCCCCATTAGCAGTAGATGAATAAAGATTAGATTACACATTTCAGGAAATACAATTTTTGATAAAGCACAAAGAAAGGAATCCTTCATAGACAGACAAAAGCTTCCCAATACTTTCTCTGACTGGGTTTTAAATGGGGCAGAGGCGCTATGGAATTTGCCATTTTAAAATGTTAATTCTGCAAATAAAAATGTACCAGGTTTGAACATCGTTTTGGCAACACAGCCCTTAGGAATGGAAGGAGAAGCTGAACTTCATCAAGTATGGCTGCCAAAAAGAGGCATGTGTATCTGCAAGAGTGAAAGCTTTGCATTGCTCTACTCCGTTTGCTAAGGCATTTGTATTCATTCCAGAGATCCGCTGGCACGTGGGCTTTTATGGCTACATGTATACAAGTGTAATTGGTAAGCCTGCTGCATTGTTCTTTCCGTTCTGTTAGGTGCAGAGTGAACAAAGCTTAACGGACACTGCTGGTAGAGAGACCACAGACCCCCATAAAGGGAAAGAGGCTGAAGGCCCCAAATATACACAGCCTTGCCCTTCAAAAAAAAAAGGTCTTACGAGCTTCTGGTTAAGTCAGTTGAAGTCAAATGCATAAAAAAAAAAAAAAAAAGAAAAATAAACCACGCATCAATAGCTGTTGATAAACAGATGGAAGAAATGGATCTTAGGTAGAAGCTATGCAAATACCATATAGTAGCGAACTGCCACCCACAACTAAAGCACTGAGTTTGTGTAGGGTTATTTCCTACAACATGCTAGTTGTGTAGGTCACACTACAGAGAGTCTTTTGCTTCACATGATTAACAATCAAGTGTCACTTCTAGTAAATACTAATTTTAGTAGCACATCTAAGCTACTAGAAATCACTCGTAGCTTGTACCTTTGCAAAGGAGAGAGGAATGACATATGCACTGCTAAGCTACTAGTTATACTAAGCATGTACTTAGTGTTGAAATTACTCAGGAACCTCCAGGTACTGTATTCTGATTGGATTGAGCAAAAAAAGGCAAGTACAAGAGACCATACTTCTGTTAATTGTGCAGTTGAAGGCCCTTACTTTGCAGCAACACAGAACATGGGATATTACAAACTGGATCGAATCTTTCCAGTTATTTTTTCAATTAAAAAAGCAAACACATAAAAAAGGACATGAATGAAAGTGACAATCATTCACAATACTCTGAGAATGAAAAGGCAACGCCCTATAGCAGAGGGCAAAACATAACTCAACATGAGATTCAACAGTAAAACCAGCAAAAAGATGCTACAAGCAATTGACAACATAGTTAAAAAAAAAAAAAAACAAAAAAAAAAAAAAAAAAAAACACAACATTGTGGTTTCCCAGTTTCAAATCATTTTTTTCACATTTTCAAAACATTCAATTGTAATTTGTGTTTAGGCATACATAAACAAACATTCACTTTACATGAAGCATCAAATTGGGCCCCACACATAAAAGGAACATGGTTGAATGAAATTAACTAGACTGGCAACAGAAAAACAAAAACCAACAACAACACACACACTGTTCATACCATTGTAGATTTTTTCAGGGAGCATCTGCCTTAGGCTTCATGTACACTGGCAGCTGCTAAATGCAAGTTTAGGAGCTTTTGCCATAGTGCCTAAACTCCATAAAAGTCTGTGCGTCAATGTACATGTAGGAGCTTCTGCAGTTAGACAAGCTCGAATCTCCCTCACCTGAACACAGCCAAAGCAAACGCCAAACCGCAGTGCACTTTCTGCGTTTTGCATTCTCCCACAGCCACAACAAATGTAGGCAGGGTGTACACAACCTGGACTTGGGTTTGTTTTTTACCCCCATTTAGAGCCACTTTGGAGTTCTGTTATACGTATGCAGGTTTATACATTCTTGTCTTTTGTTAGAACGCAATAGAAAACGTTAACTTTTTTTGTCAATTACCAGCAGGAATGGATCCATGTGTCTCTCCAGCAGGCGGTTCTTTCGGAAGACATTTTAAACATCTAACCTATCTGGGTGTTGAATACCTGATCCCACACCTGCTGTCATGTCAATAACTTGACCTGTAGTGCTGAAAGTGCTGGCAGATTGAGCCACAGGCCTCTGACACCAACACAAAGTGGGAATTGAATTTAGGGCAGCAAGAAATTTTGTCCCCTGAAGATGTAGGTATGAACAGTCTTCAGTGTTTTGTTTTCTGTTTAAAGCTAGGTTAGCACTGCTGCGATGTCCAAGATCGGATGTGATTCGCACCGCACTGCAGTGCAAATCACATGCGATCTCTGTGCGATGCGATTTCAGCCAGATAGTATGGCTGAATTCGCATCTGGCCCAGACTCGTACAGGACCCTTTTTTGGTCCGCAGCAGAATCTGATCGCATGGGTGTTCACACCATGCGATCCTATTCCTGTCATAGTTTGCAGATCGCACTGCGATCTGCAAACTGATTTGGAGGTGTCATTAACTTTTAACTGACACTCCCAGCAGTTCGCATAGGGCAGTGTGAACTGCCGCCGGGAGACATGCGATGCGGGAACTCGCAGTGGATTCGCAGCGTTCCCGCATCGCAGCAGTGTGAACCCAGCCTACAGGAGGAAAAAAAAAAAAAAAAAAAAGATCCCAGGAAGTCTAAAAGCTTATAAGCGTCTCACTATTGCAATACCATTGTTATAAGGGTGTAGGGGAGTTGACAGGGGACTCGTTAATTATTTAGAAATGCACCAATATAAATACTGCAGAGATCTCAGTTTTTCTGGATTTGTTTGTTCAAACAGGAATGTGAAATACAACAGTGTGTACTAAAAAAAAAAAAAAAAGTTTATAGAATGGCCAAAAGCAGTGATGAATGTTTTAACTGTTCAAAAGTTTAAATGTCTACAGGCCCAATCTGTAAAGCTTACTGAAGAGAAAAAAAAAAAAAAAAAAAAAAAAAAAACCTTCATCCAAGCATTTTGCTTGAGGAATTGAGTAGTTTTCATCTCCATTTCCCCCTTTTCAGGCCATGTCTGGCATATCTACACCAGGCTTATTCTGTTAAGTGGGTCAAAACTTTTCAGATCAATTGGGAAATCTTGAAAACAGGATGGTCAAAAAAAAAAAAAAAAATAAAAAAAAAAAAAAAGGGCTATAATTTCTGCCCAAATATAAGCAGGATCGCCAATAAATAAAATAATGTAGACATATAAAGAAGTGTATGATACAAGACTATCAAACCCAGGGCTACTACCTGGCTTTGTTGGCTTGCATACATCAGTCATTTAGCTAGTCACAAAATGCTTATGTAGAGTCTTTCCTTAAGTACAATGTTACCCATTCACCATAACATGACAGTGAATTTTCACTGGATTCAGACATCAGTGGTTTATAATGCATTAACAGGCTGTGCTCTTATGCCTACAAGACTAGACTGATACCCTGTAAAAGTCAGGGTCACATGTACAGAGATGTGTTACCGCTTTACTACCCATTTATACATCTGTCTTGTAAACCAGAAAGTAAGTGGCAAAGGTTATGTGGTCCACAAAATGGAAGTTAATCCACAATAAAGACCAAAATAAGATTTCTCTCAAATATTTATTTTCTATTTAAATTAGGTCTAATTTTCTCTTTAGGGTCCATAAAAAAAAAAATAAAAAAAAAAAAAAAAAAGTTTCCTTTAGATACTTCCTAAAGCACATGGGATTTCACACTTATTTGATGCCATAATTAAATATCCAAAAATGGTTAACTAGATGTGAAACGGATGGTAAATATTCTACTAAACATTGCTTTAATTGTGAGCTTTCCACCCAAAAGTGGAACGTGCGCTCATTTGTCTCCTTCTCCCCTATGGTGCCACATTTGGTATCCTGTTCCCACTTCTGGGAGTTTCAGCTGCGGCGCATTACGTCAGCGCTCGGCTCCCTCCTTTCCCTGCACTCTCCTACGCCAGTAGGAGAGTGCAGCAGGTGCCTCTTGAAAGCGCAGTAGGGACCCAGTGTGACGCCGTAATGCTTCACATACAGGGTTCCCTTACTGGCAATGGTGGCAGCAGCACAGACAGCCAATGGAATCAGCTGCAGTACCGACATCGATACACTCCGGGACAGGTAAGCGTCCTATTAAAAGTCAGCAGCTGCAGTATGGGCAGTTGCTGGCTTTTACGTTTCAATTTTTGCAGTGGGCAGACCTCTGCGTTAAGCTACAGATTTCTTCAATAAGGACAGTTATCCCTACAGATTGTGAGATTACACCTTGCAATGGAGGTACAGAATAGATACACATAAGTGTGAACTGCAAATATGGACTAAATGTCAGCCAAGTAACCAGGCGTATAGCCACTTATTCAAATTTATTCAAACAGCTGACATACCTGAATGCATTTAATTGGACTATGAAAAAGCAACCCACATAACACAGTTAATATCCATTGTAATGGCCCTCAAGATGAACAGTCTGATGTTTCATCTACAGGTATAAAGAATCAGTTTGGGAAATGTATTGCATACTCCTTAATACCACAAAGCCTTATTTTAAAGAGTGCTTTTGTGTGTTTTAGTACAAATGACTATTTTTAGTTACAAAAACAGAAAAATTAATGGAATAGTCAAATTGTAATTAAGATTTTCTTGCAGTGCAATAATGCTTTTTTGATAATTTAAGGCCAATCGTAAACGTCTAAGAAAATGTTATTCTTTTAGGATTTTAAACCACTTCTGTATTCAGAGCACTATAATGAGGGCGACACCCAGATATAATGTTATCGCCAAGAAACAGATCAAACCATTTCACTGGTACGTCAAAATGGCATCCCTGTAACAAGCGCTTTTAGAATCACCCATGATACAAACATTCTGGTTTACAGAAAGACAAAAGCAAGCATGTTTGATGCTGGAGGCAATATTTATTACAGATAGACAAATTTTTTTGGCAAACATTCCACTAATCACATCTGTAAACAATATGTGTCCCTTTTTATTGGCAGCACTTTTTATGGGAGGGGGAAAAGAAGCAAAAAAACAAAAAACAAAAAAAAAAAGTGAATTTTTCGGTTTATTCAGAATGTCAAGAAAACCAAAAAGTCTGTTCCCACATGACAAGTAAACTGGTACATTGCATGAAATGCAACTTTGTGCTGTCTGATGATCACAGTATTTTCTTATAGTTAAATATAATCTGTACTTTATTCAACTCCTGGATTGCAGGAGATGGAAAAAAAAAAAAATCTTTAAATATACATGTAGGTAAATAGCTTCTTTGCATATCTTTCAAAAATACTTTATATCAGTATATAAATAGGTTACCTACATGGTTATATTTCTTAATTTGTCACCCAAAATAATGTGTCTTGGTTAAACCCCTTCACAAGAAGTTACCCCCCTTCTCTATCAAAGGGGCTAGGCTCGGCTTAATACCAGCTTCCTCATCAGCCCTCCCTTCGCTCCTTATAATGTGGACAAATCCTTGAAATGGAAATGCTTCTGTTTTTTCCCCACAATAGAAATAGCAAAGTCATAGGAAAACCCCGATAACACTCGTCAGTTGTTTAAAACCTGAGCGTTTGGCCTATTTCATAGCAGCTTTGTGATTTCATCATGCATGCCCACACACACGCAATCCTTGCACGCGTACAAGCACACTCCTAGACGCTGATAGGCCACAGAGTGCTTCCCACTTGCTTTCATGAGAGGGGAAGCAGCGTAGCTAATACTTAACTACACCAAGTATAAACAGGCAAACACCTTAAGGCATCCATTGAAGTCAGGGGGTACGATTTGAAAGTTAACGTTCAAGTTAAGGACAGATAGGCTTTTTTTTTCCGTTTTTTTTTTCTTTTTTAACATACACTTTCTGTCCCTTAACCCACCATTTTTTTTAAAGGTTTTTAATACATTTTTGTGCAAATTTTTTTTTACCTTATACCACTTAAGGCAAAGGGTTTGCATTAAGAAAGGTCAGAAGACGGACATTTATCCAAAAGCACATGATTATGCTACATAAATGCGCAGTTCATCAGGTATAGGCACTGGAGCTCCAGTAGCTACACCGATTTCCACAGATAAATGACAGTCCAAAGGACAAGGAAGAGGAGAAAGCAGCTTTTAAATAAGCAGGATAAAGGAAGGTCGGGCATCAGGAGAAGAAAACAATACAATGTCTGCTAATACTGAAACTCCTGAAAAGTTTTTGCTTTATCCTAGCGTAACACATGTGGAATTTTAAATAAATAAAAGTTGAGTTTTCACATCTTGTCTAAGCAGAGCGTTAGTGCCAGGACTCTGCCCGTCGTTGGTCAAACTCTCCTATTAGTCTTTTAATGTGGGCGAGCTTGTTGTGCAGGTACTCGCATCTGTACTTTTCTTCATAATAGTTTGGACTTGCCTGGAAATAAAAATAAAAAAAAGTCAGTCAGTTGGGCAATTCAGTTTAGCAAGCACTGCAGTGGTTACAGTTCTACATCAAGTTTATAGCTCTTAGGGACCAAGAATAAATTCACTTTCACTTAATGCAATGGTCATCATAAGGGGTCACGTTTCCATTTGACTTTTTCCACCAAAATGATAAGATGGATGCAGATTGATCTCAAGATGGAAAAAGCCACTAGTTGACTTAACACATTGACATTTACTCAGATCAGGAAAGATTACCAATTTCTGCACCAACTCTACAAATTGCTATAATTTATTATTGAGATACTGATTAATGGAATAAAACCAAAAGCTGGCACGTGTGCTGTTACCACTTCCTGTTCTCAAATAGTTCTTAATTAACCAAAGCAACAGCAGTTATATTTCCAAGTGTTGCAAAATAGCATATCAGAGTATGGTGCCTGAATGACTTTACCCTGCAATATGTGTAAGCATACATAAATGCTAGAAGGTAAATGGTGTAGCTGTCTGTGGAAGCTGTCCCAAGCAATGCCCTACAGGTGTTGCATTTTCAGATATGATTTCCCCATATCATCACTCATGTTCCTGACAACCTACTGGCAAAACCTGTCCGCTTTCTCCGCATCTACAGCCGCCATTGCAGTCTACTGCTAGCGCTGTGTCAGAAGTAAAGTCACTTGGATGGAAAAATCTAAAATCACCACACTGCAAAGTGTTTCCTGCAAGCAAAATCAAAAGTAACCCTTGTTGTGTCCAGTAGTGATTTCGTGTCAAGGCTAGGAGGACGACACACAGCATGCAGTGGGGAAAGTGTTGGAATTTAGCAGATTCTTCAAAAACAGCAGAGATTGGTAGTGCTACCAGCTGTAAGAGTGGGCACTTATTCTTTGCATGAATACTTTGTTTGCAAACATTTGACCTTAGGAAGATTTACTCCCTTTCATCACCAGTTTGTGATACGGAACTGTGTTACTTCAACACAATTGCACAGTCATGCAATGCTGTACCAAAATAAAATGCATGTAATTTTTTTCTCGCCACAAAATAGAGCTTGTTAAGTACATAGTTGATGGATTTGTGCCTTTTTTCAACCTCAAAGTCCAACAAAACCTGTGTGTGCTTTTGTGTAATTACATTGTATATCCCTGTATGTTGTGGTCGTTTAGGTGCCTAAATTAGATAAAAAAAAAAAAAAACTATGATCCCTGCTGAAACCAGTGCTTGTGAAAGACGTCCACATCCTTGCCGCTCTTACAGTAAATAACCCTCAATGCCGTTTAACCGCTTCCTGCCCGCCCTATAGCCGAATGCCGGCCTTAGGGCGGGCGGCTTCCCGTGCCTGGCCGTCCCTGGACGGCCTGGTGTTTACTTCCGCAATGCGCGCCGCCGCGGGCGCGCATCGCGGAAGTTCTGTGTTTGCCGTGTCCCCCGGGGACAGGCAAACACAGATCGCTGTAAACGGCCAATCACAGCGGCCGTTTACAGCGTGATCGGCGTGTCCAATGGGAGATGATCTCATATGTAAACATATGAGATCATCTCTCATATGTAAACATATGAGATCATCTCTCAGCGCCGCTCTCCCTCCTCACACAGACAGCGTGTGAGAGGGGAGAGAAGAACGGCTGCAGCAGCCGTCAGTGTAAAAAAGAAAAAAAAAAAAAAAAAAAAAAAGTAAAAAAAAAGTTTAATAAAAAGTGCCATCCTCCCCCAGAGCCATCCTCCCCCAGTGCCACCCCCCCCCCAGTGCCATGCCCCCCCCAGTGCCATCCTGCCCCAGTGCCATCCTGCCCCAGTGCCATCCTGCCCCAGTGCCATCCTGCCCCAGTGCCATCCACCCCAGTGCCATCCACCCCAGTGCCATCCACCCCAGTGCAATCCACCCCACCCCAGTGCCACCTGCCCGCAGTGCTATCTGTCCCCAGTGCCACCTGTTGTCAGTGCCATTTGTCCCCAGTGCCATCTGTCATCAGTGCCACGTATAAGTGGCATCTGTCATCAGTGCCACGTGTTATTAGTGCCACATAGTGCCATCTGTCATCAGTGCCACGTATTAGTGCCATCTGTCATCAGTGCCACGTATCAGTGCCATTTGTCATCAGTGCCACCTGTCAGTGTCACGTGCCATCTGTTGTCAGTGTCACGTGTCATCAATGCCACTTATCAGTGCCATCTGTCATCAGTGTCACGTGTCATTGGTGCCACGTATTAGTGCCATCTGTCACCGGTGGCACGTATTAGTGCCACGTATTAGTGCCACATGTCATCAGTGCCACGTATTAGTGCCACGTGTCATCAGTGCCACATATTAGTGCCACGTGTCATCAGTGCCACGTGTCATCAGTGCCACATATTAGTGCCACGTGTCATCAGTGCCACGTATTAGTGCCACGTGTCATCAGTGCCACATATTAGTGTCATCTGTCATCAGTGCCACGTGTCATCAGTGCCACGTATAAGTGTCATCATTGCCACGTATCAGTGCCATCTGTCATCAGTGTCACGTGTCATTGTCCTGGTATTTCAAAAGTGTAATAAGTAGTCAACAAGTTAGATGTGTAATTTATGCTCCTAGAACACGTGATGGCGCTCCCTGCATGTTGGGCCTCTCTATGTGGCCAGGCTGCGAAAAAGTCCCACACATGTGGTATTGTAATACTCAGGAGGAGTAGCAGAATTTTTTGGGGGGTGTCATTTGTGGTATACACATGCCACGTGAGAGAAATAACCTATTACAATGACAATTTTGTGGAGAAAAATAAAGAAAATGAAAAATCTTCATTTTGCAAAGAATTGTGGGAAAAAAATGACAACATCAAAAAGCTCACCATGCCTCTTACTAAATACCTTGGAATGTCTACTTTCCAAAAAGGGGTCATTTGGGGGGTATTTGTACTTTCCTGACTTGTTTAGGTCACAAGAAGCGAGATAGGCCACCAGTACATCAGATGTGATCAATTTTGTGCGATTCGCACCACAGCTTGTAGACTCTCTAACTTTCACAAAGACCAAATAATATCCACTAATTTGGGTTATTTTTACCAAAGATATGTAGCAGTATAAATTGTGGCCAAAATTTATGAAGAAAAATTAATAATTTGCATAATTCTGTCACAGAAACAAAGAAATATGCGTTTTTTTTCAAAATTTTCGGTCTTTTTTCATTTATAGCGCAAAAAATAAAAACCCCAGAGGTGATCAAATACCACCAAAAGAAAGCTCTATTTGTGGGAAAAAAAGGACACAAAATTCATTTGGGTACAGTGTTGCATGACTGAGTAATTGTCATTCAAAGTGTGAGAGCACCGAAAGCTGAAAATTGGTCTGGGCAGGAAGGGTGTTTAAGTGCCCAGTAAGCAAGTGGTTAAGGTTAAACCGCTTTTCTTCTAATTTTAGTGAATGTCCGCATGTCTTTAAGTTCCCTTGTGGGGAAAATGTATCCCTATTGTGGGGTCACCAGTAAGGTATTTGTATATTGAAATCATATCCCCTCAAGCATCTCTTCTCCACAAAGGGGAAAGGAAAAAAAAATAAAAAATAAATTGCCATAAATCAATTCCCCATTTTGTATAACCTTTGCGCAAACCAATCAATATACGCTTATTGCAAAAATTAACAAAAATATTTAGAATACATATTGGTCTAAACTGATGAAGAAATTAGTTTTTACATTTGTTTATAGCGCAAAAAAATAAAACCACAGAGGGGATCAAATACCACAAAAGATTCTGTTAGTGGGAAAAAAGAAAGTCAATTTTGTGTGGGTACAACGTCGTACGATCATGCAATTGTCAGTTAAAGCGACTCATTGCTGTATCACAAAAAAAAAAATGGCTTGGTTATTAAGGGGCAAATTCTTCCCGTCCTTAAGTGGTTAATGTATGCCAATATTTTGTTGGCTTTGCTTGTAGCAGCTTCGAAAAGCGTTTTTATTTTTGGCGCAAAAAAAAATTTTTTACTCACTGCTATAGAAAACAGATTAAAATCTAATGTTTTCAATAAAATTTAGCCAATATGTATTCTGCTACATAACACCGCAATAAGCGTATATTTATTGCTTTGCACAGAAGTTATGGCATTTACAAACGGTTTTGTATATACACACACACTGGAATTTGTATACTAGTAACAGCGGCAATCAGCGACTTATAGCGCAACTGCGATATTGCAGCGGCCAACCAGATGCCGACACTGTGGGAACCAGTGACAGTGCATATTTTTAGCACTGGTCACGGCAATGACACTGGCTGGAAGGGTGATCAAAGGGTTATCGCCATCTCTTCCCCTAGAAAAAGCACCAGCCAGTGTTTGTGTACTGTGGATGGTGCTTTTACTAGGGGGGAGAGATGGATTTTACTCCCTGCAAAATTCTCCATCAGGCAGAGCTTCATTCCGTGTCTCTGCCTGGTGATCGGCGGGTGCCAATGGACATACATTGCCTGGTACCCGCAGATCGGCTTCTGCTATGAGTAATCTCCCCCCTCCCCAGGCAGAAGTAGTAAGGCAGTAAAACTTCTATGGGGCGATTGTTAAATGGTTAACAGTGAAATGTGGATGTGGGCAACCCAAAACTACACAAATTCACTTAGCCATAAAAAAAACAAATAAAAAAAAATAAAATAAAATAAAAAACACACTGGTCAAGAGGTCTTGTTGGCTTGAACCAGATTGCTAAATTGACTACAAAGCCAATCATCCAGTTCAGCAATATAAAAACACCTACCTCTTTAAATTTACGATATTCTTTGAGAACCTCTTCATGCACAATCTGAAATATAAAGACGGACTTGATAAAGTGCATGGAAAAGCAGGAACTTGGCAAACACAGAATTTCACCTGCTGTCGAAACATGATAGTTTAAACAAAAACAAAAACAGGGTAATATCTGCATGCGCTTCAGCCAATACTAGTCTTCACTTCACTGTTGCCACTCTGTTCATCACTTTGAGGAGAAGCTGCATGAGCTCCAAGTCACAGTATCCCAATTATAAATAAGTTACCAGAGTTTAGTATGTAGTAAAGATCAGTTCTCAAAGAGAACCACCTTTTATTAGAAACTCATAGTGAGGGAAAAAAGTATTTGATCCCCTGCCGATTTTGTACATTTACCCACTGACAAATGATCAGGCTAGAATTTTAATAGTAGGTTGATTTTAACAGTGACAGAACAAAAAAAAAAAAAAAATCCAGAAAAACGGATTTAAAAAAAGTTAAATTGATTAGCAGTTTAATGAGTGAAAGCAGTTTGATCCCCAATCAGCAAGATTTCTGAATCCCTGGTGTCTTCTTTACAGTTACAGAAAAAGAACAGGAACAAAAAAAAAAAAAATAATTCCCAAAAAGAATTCAGAGAGGAAATAACCGATAGAAAAAAAAAAAAAAGAAAAAAGAAGTGTAAAAAAAATTCCTCTGAAGAATTTTTGCAAATTTTTTTTCCTTGTTTTTTTGTATGCTCAACCAATTCAGACCCCTATGGTTAAGAAGTTGATTATTGCGATATCCCTGGGGTGACTAAGCCTAGCTTTAGTGGGGATTTGTTGAATTGAAAAATCCCCCTCTGATTTATGTGGATGTAGTCAGTATTTTTTTATTTTGCCGTTTTGTTGATTGTCTGCTATACAGTTAATGAGCCAAGATCAGGAGCACTCTTAAAGGGCATGCTCCTAATCTCAGCTTGTTACCTTTATAAGATGCCTGTCCACAGAAGCAATCAGATTCCAATCTCTCCACCATGGCCAAGACCAAAGAGCTGTCCAAGGATGTCAGAGACAAAAGTGTAGACCTACACTAGGCTGGAATGGGCTACAAGACCATTGCCAAGCAGCTTGGTGAGAGGGCGACAACAGTTTGTGCGATTACTTGCAAACACAAAATAACGCAATCTCCCTCAGTCTGGGGCTCCATACAAAATCTCACCTCACTGAGTTTTTAATAATCGTGAGAATGGTGAGGAATGAGCAGTGGTTTTGCACAGATCAGCCTTGATCCTCCTCTTCTCGGGTACCTCTACCTCCTTCTGAGTGCCCTTACAGCAAGCAGCTTGTTATGTTGGCACCTGAGCTGCAGCTCTGTGTGACCATTCAGACAAGGAGCTGGAGCTGCGGTTCGGCTCCATCCGCTCGCTCCTGATTAGCCGACTGTCAGCAATGGGAGCCAATGGCTCAGGTGAGTATTAGGGGGGCTTCTGCACACAGAAGGCTTTTTATCTTTGTGTATAGAATGTATATATAAAAAAAAAAAAAAAAAAAAACCCTGACTTTACAACCCCTTTAATAGCATCCCAGCCTTAATCCGTAGGGTTCAATATTCAATATTGAGTTGGCCTACCCTTTGCAGCTATAAAAGCTTTAACTTTTCTGGGAAGGCTGTCCACAAAGTTTAGGAGAATGTTTATGGGAATGTTTGTCCATTCTTCTAGAAACACATTTGTGAGTTAAGGCACTGATGTGGACGAGAAGGCCTGGCTCAGAGTCTCCACTCCAATTCATTCCAAAGGTGTTCTATCCGGTTATGGTCAGAACTGTGCAGGCCAGTCAAGTTCCTTCACCTCAAGCTCGCTCATCCATGTCTTTACAGACTTTGCTTGGTGCACTGGTGCTCAGTCATGTTGGAACAGGAAGGGGCATACACAAACCGTTCCCTGTTGGGAGCATATGGTCCAAAAATTCTTGGTATGCTGATGCCTTAAGAGTTCCCTTCACTGGAACTAAGAGGCCAAGCCCAACCCCAGAAAAAAAAACCCACACCACGATTTCTCTCCCCCCCAATGATTTGGACCAGTGGACAAAGCAAGTTCCAAGAAGACATGGATAAGCAAGTTTGGGGTAAAGGAACCCGACCTCAACCCGATAGAACACTGATCGAACACCTTTGGGATGAATTAGAGCAGAGACTGCAAGCCAGGCCTTCTCATCCACATCACTGCCTGATCTTACACATGTGCTTCTGGAAGAATGGTGAAACATTTCCATAGACACTTCTAAACCTTGTGGACAGTCTTCCCAGTAGAGTTGACGCTGTTATAGCTGCAAAAGGTGGGCCAAATCAATATTAAACCCTACAGACTAAGACAGGGATGCCCTTAAAGTTCTGCCCATGTAAAAGGCATGAGTTCCCATAATTTTGGTAATATAGTGCATTATAGACACAAGAAAGGCAGCCTTGCATGAAAGAATAGGCTCAAAAACTGAGGCCTCTGAAGACGAAAACACCAGATCGAGGTCCTACAGACCTATCAGAAAGTACTGGTGGTGCAAGGTGATCCACCCATTGTACAAAAGTTCTGACCAAGGAATGGAAAGCCAGTGGGTCTTGAAAAATACTAGCATGGCAGAAACCTGGCACTTGGTAAGCCAAGTCCTCAGGGCCAAAGACTTACTCAATCCTGACTGAAGGAAAGGGAGAAGAAAAAAAATAAATAAAAAAATAAAAAAAAAAAGCTACTGTGAAGCTGGCTGAAACAAAGAACCCCAAGAAAGAAAGGCCCAACAATCCTCCAGGTGCTTAAGAGTCTGCTAGGCATCAGAGGGAACACAAGCAAACCCAGGTCATCCTCCAGTCCATCTCCACCAGCCTTCGCAAAAAGGCAGAGCGGCCTCCTTTGCTGAGTTTTCCATCTTGGCTGGGGGTTTCGCGAGTGGAGGAGTGCCCTGTCCTCTTCTGGACATGGCAGAGCGTCAATATCACAAGCGAGAGGGAGCAGAGACTAAGCAGCAGCCGATGGTGAGTGACCTGAAGCAGAGCAGGGGAAGGATGGCAGTACAATCAGGAGGCTTAAGCAGGATAAAATCGGTAGTGCTGGCTGAAGCAGCTCTTACGGTATGCCACACTTGGTCACACCCCCTCCCCTATGAAAAGGAATCCGTTGACTGGTCCAGATAAACTGCTACTGCTATAGAACACAGAGGCTCAGCAGACAAAACGCAGTTGAAGTACGGCTATGCATCTTATTAAAAAGACCAAGCAGAGAGTGAGCAACACAAGTGCATCGCCACTATAGAAAAGCTTCAGAAACATTAGAATTACTGCTGCTATCTATACAAAGAACAAAGCCTTTTTCCCCCCCAAGTTGCGGAAAACCAATGAGAAATAAATATGATTGCAGGCATTACATGATGTAATCATGCAAAAGACCCATCCAGCAATTGGTTGGACTTGTACTACAAGAGCTGGAAAAAAAAAAAAAAAAAAAAAAAAAAAAAAAGATCAAAACTAAAAACTGGTCTTTCAGACATACATCTGAAAAACGAAAAATATTTAAAGTCACTTTAAAAATCTCTGAAGATTATTAATGAGTCTTGTGGTGAGAGAAGGTCAGGAGGAGTAGCCACTAAATACAGTTGGGGAGGAACATGGAGATTGATGTATTCGTTTTTAAAGAGACCTATCAGGACAAATTCTCATCATTAGAGTGGCAGTCTGCAGCCAGGGCAGTGGGAAGGGCATTTACCTTAAAGAGGAAGTAAACCCTGATGAGTTTACTTCCTCTTTCATTCCCTGCAAAGGCAAAGCATAATGGACTACTATGCATTGCATAGTAGTCCATTATGTGTCACTTACCTGACACAGGAGCCAGCAAAGTCACCGCTGTCCCCTGTAGTCCGGCGCATCCATCTTCTCGGTGGGGTCTCGCAGCTCCGCTGCTGTCATTTGGTGAAGCTGCGATGACGTCACTCCCGCGCATTCGCACAGGAGCTGACACGCGGCATCTTAGTCATTGACGATGCCGCGCTCAGTGTGCCTGCGCGCCGCTGTCTATGGGAAAATCTCTCCTAAACCGTATAGGTTTAGGAGATATTTCTTGGACCTACAGGTAAGCCTTAATCTAGGCTTACCTGTAGGTCAAAGTGTGTTGAAAGGGTTTACAACCACTTTAAATCTCTGCAGGTAGCTTTTTTTATTTTAAAGTGCAAGTCACAGCATAAAACAAACCTCACCTGATATTCCTTAGAACCAGGAGACAGCCGCTTTCTCTGTGCATCCAGCTGCATAAATCTTCTGGTGATTTTTTCTACTCGGGCATGCAAACTCCGATATTCATCATATTCAGAGTTAAAATCATCCTTGTAGCTTTGCCTCTGGTCATTGGACATAATGACCGTGTATTTCCTACAAAAAAAAAAAAAAAAAAAAAAAAAACACAACGTTATGTTGGCTGTGAAAAGCCCATTAAAGACATTTGAGTAAAAACATTTGCTGTTCAGAGAAGATGGACACTGTAGAAAATCCCATAAACTTAGAAAAAACAAACACACACACAAAATGTCAATAGGCAGGAGTTAATCTATGCTGGAGAAAGGGTATCTTGCACCTTAGATCTGCCAATTTCAGGGGAGCCAGATGCAACAAGGATAAAAAAAAAAAAAAAAAAAAAAAAAAAAAAAAAAATTCTTCCAGCCTATAGACCGTTACACTCTCTATACATACAGTATGCAACATCTTGACAGTAAAATCTTAAATCTAATAACCATGTAGCATAAGGGCTGCGTTATACATAGGATTACGAGGAAAACAACCCCCCCCACACACACACACACACACACATGAATGCAGCCACCACATTTGCATCTGGTATGCTGCAATATTCTATTGTGTGTAAATTTATTGACAAGTGTCAAGATGCTTCTTCACTCACACTATGTAATCTGGCAGTTCTGTTGTGGATGAAGGGTCTGAAATTATGCAAGATTCTTGAACATCTGTGGAAAGGAAAAACAGTCTGAGTCATGCAGGAAAAGGCAAGATACATTTTCTATTAATCAACTCTTGTACGCTGGGTACCCAGAATTCTGGGTAAAGATACGCAACATACCATTGCATTAAAGTATTCCCACACGGGCACACAGTAGGACTGCAACAACCCACATGAGTTTACTATGAAACAAAGCAACCTCAGCTCACTTCACATTTTCAACCATGTGGCAGCAGAAAGGAGGAAAAAAATAAAATAAAAAAAATACAAAAATGTCTTTGCATTCAAAAATTACTCAACACCATACAGAATAAAACAAGGTACACTTGTGGTGGGCATATTTGCAACACCACATAATAGATGGGCAATGCCATAGTCTTGCATACTAAAAGGAAGCAAAGCAAAGAGTTTACACAAAGCATGACACAGCAAAAACACCACCTACTTTAGTAGTACCACCCCCATAAGACTTTTCAAGATAAGACTGCAGCAACATGACAGTGCAGGTTTGCCCAACTACCTGGGAAAGCGGCCTTTGAGAAATATATATATATATATAAAAAATTTTTGTTATTTTGCCTTGACATATGCCTCAAGAAAAAAGGTTTATGGTGGTGTCACTCCCAAGAAAGTGTGCAAAGCCCTGCCACACACACACACAAACACACTTATTCAAATTTAGATCAAAGAAGCTCTACATTGACCCTTGACCAAGTTTGCATAACAGCTTCAAAGTAGAATGTATCAAGGAGCATCATTCCTGTGACAATTGAAACTGAAGTTGTGACAAGACAGGGCTTTTAAGGATAGGTTCCCAACTATGCATGTGTGTTTTCTGGCATGGTTTAAGTTCTCATGTTCATTTTTGGGAAGTGTTGATGTTCCTAAGAAAAAAAAAATGCACCAAACACATGCATTTTTCATGCAACTCAATTGACGGAGAAGGAGAAGGAGAAGGAGGAGGAGGAGGAGAAGGAGGAGGAGGAGGAGAAGAGATGCATGAACTGGGCCCTTAAGAAAAGGATAAATGGTTTCTGTGGATCTGCAAAACGCATAGATGCAATGTTTTACTTTGACTTCTTGCACTCAAAAGATCTATTATTCTAGTAAGAAGGCAAGTATTTAAGATTTTATAGAAAGGCCATTTGAACAGTAAGGAGATGAGAGAAAAAAAAAAAAAAAAAAGAAGAAGGAAAGAAGCTAGTGCCTGAAACATTACATGTCGACTCCAATATGGCTACCTTCACACCGGGGTGGGCACAGGTGATAAAGCTGTGCCATTTGCCCGCTAGCGGCCAAAAAGGGGTTAAAACTGCGCACAAAGCGCAATGGCTTTCACATTTGAGTGAATTGAGCGGCTCTTTCAGGGCGCTTTGCAGGCACTATAGCACCTACAAAGCGCATCAGTGTGAAAGTAGCCCAAGTGCAGTTCCCAAAGTTTTACGGGAGACAGCAAGGAGTTGATTGAAGAATACAAAGAATAAACTAGTTAAGCTAAGAGGTCCATCACCTTAAAAACACCAGAGGGGTGGGCGTGTCCTTCAAACTTGCCAATGTCTGATCATCTGAAGGTACCAGACTAACCCCGGGTCTATGGACATTTAGCCTTTGTCTCGCACTGTACAATTAACATGACGTGAACTAGAGCAAAAATCAGAATCAAGCTACAATCTGGCTAAGACCATTGTACTGAATTCCTG
Source organism: Lithobates pipiens (assembly GCF_037356315.1). NCBI lineage: Eukaryota > Metazoa > Chordata > Amphibia > Anura > Ranidae > Lithobates > Lithobates pipiens. The sequence goes on along the minus strand of NW_027507790.1, from coordinate 147,147,029 downwards.
ATCATGCAGCGGAAATATTTAACACCACAGATGTTCACACTTTTTCAGTGATGAAAGCAGGTGCAAGTACTCATTGAGAATTCTCAAACCACAAACATTCTATTTTTGACATGCAGTTTCTTATTTCTATGAAGATATAGCAATGTGTCACATATGGCATGTAATAAATGCAGCAGCCCTCTTGCACACCTTAGAACATCCCTCTGGGTGTTATATAAAAGAGCAATGGGTTACAGAAACTAGGGATGCACCGAAAGGTCAACCTCCAAAACATAATCGGCCAAAAATGGAGAAAAAAAGGCCAATAATTGAGCTGAAAATGGGACGGGGTCTGCACCCTGCCCCTGGTGCCGCCCATTAAAGGGGTGTCGTATAGCGCAGAATTGAGAGGAGAGACGCCGCCGCCTGGTTGATTAAAGCGCTGGGAACCGTCCAATCCTGGGACGGGTGGTCTACCAAAGTTCCCCGAAGGGGGAGGGGCTGTAGGTGACAGTGCACACACAGCAATTGAAATGAAAGCTGTGATGTTCCCAGCGCTCTAATCAACCTGGCGGTGGCTCTCCTCTCTTCCCCTGCACAGGCAAGGCTGCACTGGGGACACAGGCTGGCTGCATTGATCCCTTATATCATGTCCGCAGTCTGCCCATCTCCTATACCATGGCCGCAGTCTCTGACCATCTCCTGTGCCAAGTCTGCAATCTGACCATCTCCTGTACCATGTCCCCAGCCTGACCATCTCCTGTATAAAAATATTTTTAAAAAAGTCATTTTTGGTATCAGTTTTCATTATCGGCTTCGGCACCAAAAACTCATTCGGTGCACCCCTAACAGAAAACATTTACAAAATATTTTCTTTAACCTTTCTGCTGCCAGGTCCATACATGTAAATTTGACAAGCAGCGCTGCTGCCTGATTGCTTGCATATTGCTATTCCAAGTCAGGGGTGTCTACACATGAAACCACATTTCACCTCCACTTTACATACTGCCTCACATGCCAAAGAGCAATATTTCCAGCACAAGACCATGTCCAACACTAAATAGATAAATAAAACTACCACCATTTTATTCTCTAGGGTGTCTTTCAGAAAATAGGTTTTGGGTGGTTTGGGTTATTTAATCTTCAGGCCTAAAATGATTTAAGGAAGTGTGCAAAAAAGGCTCAAAGGGTCTCAAAAGGTGTGCAAAGCTTAGCAACTGGCAGTTACAGTATAAAGAGATACCAAACAGGCTGACTCCTTTTTAACAAGCTGCAAGCAGGCTTTAAACACTGAAGTTTACTGAAGACAGCAGCTTGATTAAATATTTCAAACTCATTGAAATGTGCATTTACCATCCCCAAATCAGAGCTGAAAGGTGCTTAAAATGTTTCAACACTGCATAAAGCTTCCTGAAAGTGTTGACAGTTTTGTAAAACCTTGCTGTACAGAACGTTCCTATACAAGCAGAGGCATGCATGCACAATTCCCAATAGGCTCTACCCCTGCATTGGTCTTCATTTTCAATTGGTAGTGTTACAAAAAAAAAAAAAACGCATTAGCTACAGTTTAAGGAACAACTAAAAACTGGACACGAGAGGCCCAATTCTTTTCATGCAGAAGTGTTCTTGACACTAGCATTCTTTTTCTTGCCTGTTCTTCCACACTGCATTGAGAATAAGGCTGCTTTAACACTGGGGCAGGAGCGGCGGTCTGCGGGCGCTAGCGGGGTGGTTTTAACCCCCGCTAGCAGCCGAAAAAGGGTTAAAACCGCCCGCAAAGCGCCGCTGCAGCGGCGCTTTGCCGGCGGTATTGCCGCGGTGTCCCATTGATTTCAATGTGTAGGAGCGGTATAGGAGCGGTGAATACACCGCTCCTTCACCGCTCCAAAGATGCGGCTAGCAGGACTTTTTTCACCGTCCTGCCAGCGCATCGCTCCAGTGTGAAAGCCCTCCGGCTTTCACACTGGAGGTAAAGGGCCCGGTTTTTTTCAGGCGCTATTTTTAGCGCTGTAACGCCTGAAAACCGCCCCAGTGTGAAAGCAGCCTAAAAGGAAGAATCAGTTTGGCTTCTATGCACGAGGACATTTCTAGCAGCACATCAATAAATAAGGCATGTCTAGTGCCATTTGCATGTACTTAAATTAAAAACAAAAAAAAAAAAACCCCAAACATTCTGTAGCCCTCACATAGATACTGTATAAAATTGCTGCACCTTTCTTTTCATCCAGGCTTGGGCTCTTTTCTGCCTTAATGATTTCTTCTTTTAGGTGTGCTGGCTTGTTTTCCACTGTGGGTTCAGCGTCCAGTTTCTTGCGGTCTTTATCCTTGTGTTTTTTGGCTTTCTTTGCCTTTTTGTGCAATGTGCTATTTTTATCGTCCGTGGGATCCAACTTTCCCAACTTAATTGGAGTAGGTACAGAATTTTCCAGATTAGTCCTAGAGGTATATTTTTCTTGCTGGTCCTCATAGGTGCCACTATTTTGACTGAAAGTGTCCATAGGCAGGTCTTGTGTCCCCCGACCCTCAGGAGTACTAGGAGAATTGGAGTTTGAGTTTATATTTTGCGGGTTGGAGACCGGAAGGCGTGCGGGTGGAAGTTGAGGAAGTGTTGGGGTGGCGGCAGCAGAGGGTGGAGGAGGTGCGGATGCTGGTTTGTCACCCAAATGGCCATTTAAAGTGGGCTGCACACGGTTTGTAAGGTGAGAGATCCTTGGTTTCTTATTCATTAAGGGATCAATGAATTCCGAATCCAAAAGACGTTTCTAGAGAAGTGCAGAAAGGAAAAGAGCTTAGAAAATAAAATAAAAACTTCCAAAATGACAATTCACGTAACTTTGTATATATTACAACATAAGCTGAGTCCATATTTAAACATTGCAATTGATTTTCTGATATTTCCAGGCTTATTTAGCAAGGTAATAAAAAGACGGACAAAAAGCAGTAACTCATAGCAACCAGGTGAGCCATTGCATCTTTTATAAAGCCATAGGTTTTTATTTGTGAAATCTAAAGCCTCATACACATGGTATGAAAATCAGAAGGGGATTGTCGTTTGACAGGCTGTTGTCCGAGGTTCTTACCATTAGTGCGCTCCTTTGAAAAATTGGTGTGTTGGATGACAGGCTAGTAAATTTTTGTCAAACTACAGCTCCGGCAGATTTGCGGATGGTCAGTACACAAGTGTCACAAAAGTTGAAAGAACACACGCGCATGCATGGAATCAACGCTCAAACACGAAATTAGCAGAAGGGGCCCAAAGGATGGTGCTCAAGAGCTGAAAATCCATGTAGTACGTCACTACATTCGTGTTTGTGGCACAATTTGTGTAATGTTCGTATGCAAGATCCTGGCATATGCCCTTTTGGCAAAAATCAGGCGCTCGGTTGTCCAATAATCATACCGTGTGTACGAGGCTTTAGATGTAGATGCCAAAACATTTGATATGCATTTTTGTGTGCAGCCCTTCCAGTGCCGATTTTTTTTTTCTGTGGTGAATCCCATTTTAGCACGAATTAAATGCAGACTTCACCTTCTATAAACTGACATTGAACCAGTATTGGAAGTTAAACTCTGGGCTAAACATACTGGGTGAGATTTACTATGCACAGCTGCACCACATTCGGTGTGCACCTGTTTTGGTAACCAATTTCTAGGTTTTAACATCAAAGCTTATATCAACAAGATGAAGTTAGAAGCAGAATGGCAATGAAAGCATAAAAGCCATTTAGCACAGACACTTAAGGCAACTCCAGCGTTTAAAATGGCAAGTTATGTTTGCACAAGTCAAAAAAGCACCACACACACACGACAATTCAGTAGAAGTAACTAGTACATCACAGTATTATTGTTTTTTTTTCAGCCAGAACCAATTCTTCCACTTACAAATCAGAAGAGGAATGCTCATGAAGCAGGCAGTGCCGCATGCAGCAAACAAGCCAGTGCTTTTACTGCAATAGATCAGAGCTGAATTCATTGCAGTTATCCGTTTACTGCCTGCATGCAATGCCACTTAAAAAAAAAAAAAAAGAAAAAAAGGAAGGAAGGAGAAGAAGATGCTGATCTGGAATTATCAGACTAGAGCCTGACCTTGCAGCAGCTCTGTTGAGAAAAAAAAAGTCGCAGGGAAGAATACTAAAGCTGAGATAATTCTCAGAACAAGAAAAAAAAAAAAAGAAAAAAGGGACAAAATAGGTCAAAGGTTTACCACAAAATACCCGTGTCCCCAAATACCTGGGTAGGAGATGCAGATGCAGCACTTGACGGAGGAGGAGAATCTGACTGGTTGGAGCCGGCATTCTGAGACTGGTTAAGTTTTCTGCCGACAATGAAATCACAAAATAGATTACAGTGCATAAGAAAACCTTCAGTATTGCACTCATTGCATTAGTGATGGCAGACTTTTTTTTATTTTACACTTTAGAAAAACATGTCTTCATATATACACAGAGGAACATTTTATTTTAAAAACAGGAGTGTAGTGTACAAACCGCAGTAAATAGTACACTGAAATTTTAGATACGGTAGTACATACCTAGAAAGAACTCTGTCTAATAGTTGCTTATCTCCTTCCAAATATCCAGGCCACTCCCTCTGTATTTCTTTGTAAACAAAATCCTTAAGCGTATATGAATTGTCCTTTGGGTTCAAATTGGCAACCTAATGGAGAGAAAGTAATAATAGGATATGTGTAACCAGTATTTCTCCATTAGCTTACATTACTGACAAAAAAAAAAAAAAAAAAAAAAAAAAAAAAAAGGGTTAATGGAAATGAGAAACTTCTACGGAAAGTTCAAGATTTCTTCCATAAAGCTCAATGTGAACAAAACAAAAAAATAAAAAAAAAAGTGACAGGTTCACTTATGTTTGTATGGAGATTACATTAACCTGTGGCTGCTAGTAAAGATCACATGTGGGGACCTGTGGGGACATGCAGTTCTGTAAGGCTATATGCTGCCCATCCCAGAATAGTGTATCCAGGATATGTAGCTTAATGCTGGAGAAAGCATTCTATTTGCCTAATATAATAGATAAAAACACTTCGGTGTGGGGATTCTCACAGCATTGTCAGGACAACCTATAAATATACACTAACTTACTATACTTAGGTTGTCATTTAGAAATACTTCTGAGACCTACAGCTCCACAACAGGGCATGTCACTTCCCAGTATATATATTAGATGTCACTGCAACACAGCCTTCTATAGTCTTCAGCTGGTCCGAGTCCTTTAAAAAGGCTTGGCTAAATAAACCAAACCTCAGTGACATAGTATAGCAGAGCAGCAAAGCATAATTCATTTGATACATGACACACCAGAGTAATAATCATTTGCAGAGTTATCCATGTCAGACTTGACTTCACACATTCTAAAAGCTAATAAAAAAAAAAAAAAAAAAAAAAAAAAAAAAAAAAGGTATTCTCAGTACTGCGCATGAGTGTTTATAGATCACTCTGCAGGATTCTTTTATGCTGAGAAATATTCAATTAGATATTCTGCTTCTTCGGCTGCATTCACACCTGAGCGTTTCAAAGCTGTGCATTTTTTACCGCAGTTTTGTTCAGGTCACCAACATAGAAGGCAGAAAAACACCTTACATGCTTTACAAATGGCGGGTTGCTGCGATTGCAGCACGACAATCCCACGCCGCGATTTAAGGAGTTATTCAAATGAATGGTGTCTCAAATGAGAGTCCCACGATTTGTCATTCACACATTGGCACTTTCAAAACATGAGCAGAATCGTGGCAAATCTGCCTGCGATTCGAAACGTTGACGTGTGAATACAGCCTGAGCGCTGGATGCCAACAATGGGAGGTAAATCACAAATAGAAGACAAGGCTGGGTATACAACCCAGTATTAGGATCCAGAGTCCTCAAGCACAAAAACAGATCTGAAGGCTAGCACTGGTACCTGCACTCGACAAGTTATTTTAAACATCTTGATGGATACATTAGAAGGCTACTTTAGGGGCACACATACTCATGCCATTTTCGAAGGTGCAACCAAAATCTGCAATAAAAATGTTTATTATTGCATTGGAACGACACCTATGCAAAAGGCCATAAACCTCCTAAATCACACTATACAGTGGCTTCATATGCTCGGAATCAAAAAAAAAAAAAAAAGGCACTGCTTGCCGAACCAGAGCATTCATATGTAGATTAATGTGGCCTCAGCCAGCACCGCTCCAGTCACATCCCCCGACATGTTTCTCCAAGACCTGGCGAGCAGGTCAAAACATTTCGGGGGGATGTGGCTGGAGTGGCGCTGGCTGAGGCCACATTTATCTACATACCAATACACCGTGCGGCACCTTTTCTGTTCTTTGATAATGCTCCTACACCACCTCTTCTTTCACTGCAATTGTTGGGTAGATCTCCATATCAGCTTAGAGCGGCACTGCAAAATTTATTTGGATTGGTAGCCTTAAATGGGCTAAAGGGATAAACTTCTCAAAACAAGAGGCAACTTCTTCCTTTAAAACATATCCTTGCTAGCTTAAACTCACAAGACTTAACATTTCCCCCAAAGTAACATGAACTGAACAAGTTTAAAATCTCATCGATTAAAAATCTCATATGTAGCCTTTTTCCTAAGTGGAGGCCCATACGAGTCTGAAAAGCCAATGGTTAAATCTGCCCAGAATGTGCTGTAAGCCAAGCCTGAATTTCAGTTCACTTCTTAAAATACACTATGTATACTTCTGAAGTTCACAGCAGTTATTCAAGAATTTGAGCCTGCATTTAGAAACACAGGGTTACAGATGTTTGCATTTCTGGTTTCTAGTGAAAACCACACTCCTCTGCCCCTTTCCTAGTGTAATGGGTGTTGGGCTCAGTGACAGAGAAGAGTACAGGCTTGTACTGTTTCAAATGCTGCAGAGTACAAAGACCCAGTCAGTGCCATTTAACCCTTTCAACCCAAAAGGTCCTTTAAATTTCTAAAGTGCAAACAAAAAATGTGGCTTTGTATTTTTATAAAGGGAAATAACCCTAAACTATCAATATATGGTTTTAGTCAGATATTTCATTACCAAGAAAAATAAATAAAAAATAAGGTGCTGCTACGCTGTGCTTGCCACAGCTGACACGAAGCGTGTTCGCCAGTCAAGGTGTAGCAATGCCCAATATGGGTGTGCATGGATTTTGTAACAGAAATGATCAGCTTGCTGCAGCTAAAAATAGAGCACAGTGTACCAGTGGCGTATGATGAGCTAGCACTGTACTAAAGCAGAAGCCTTGCTTGCTGACATCTGAAATGTAAAGTAGCAAAGAATTCTTTCCTCTGGTGCTAAGAGGCAGTCAGATTATTAACCCCTTGTCATATGTAAATAATAAATACAAAGTCTCAAATGCAACAGATTAGCCCTTGGCTATTACAGGGCATAGAGTACTGATCATTACAGCAAAGCTAATTTTTGGGCTTCCCCCACCCTCCTGCTACAGTTACAAGGTTTCAAACACTAGAAAACTGTATGCAAATCCTGCGACTTTCAGTAGTGGTGTAATGCACTGGCTGTTTCCCAGATGGTGACCTCACCCTTAGCATAACTAACTGCCTTCTAGCTTGCCACTGATGGCCCTCTACATTTCCATATAAAGGGCAAGGTTTGCAACGCCACCACTATTAGCAGAAGCATTTCATACATTAACAGAAAATGCAGCGTTTCTAAAAAACCCATATGTATAAGTCACCATGAACAGCACAGCACTAAGGACTGGTACAAATGAGAGTGGAGCTGCACGCGGATGGATTTGCACTTACTTGGCAGCTAGCCATGCTTTACTACACCAGCCCATGTTTAAATAGGTTTGTCATTTAAAACACAGCAGAGGGGAATTTATACTCCCTTTGTAAGTCCGGGTCCGTTCCTACAATGGCTTGCATGGTGTTTGCAAGACAGCTTCAATTATCTAAAGAGACGGAGGCCTGCCAGCCATGTGACCAACCTATTTAAGCTGGGGAGTGATAAGAGGGTGGGGAGCACTGCAAAGTGCTCATCTGAACGAGCCCTGAGGACACATACACTTCAGAGACAAGACTTACATTTGTATTATGCCGTCAGCAGGGGGTCAAGCAAATACTCTGTTGTATTAGGGAGGAGTTTTATGGCAGATGCACTGTCTGCCTGAATACATACTTTTGAAGTTAAATGACAATACATACATTTTGGGAGCAGACTTAAAGCTATGCACGACTTGTTTACTGAATAAGCCCCAAAAGACAAAAAAAAATTAAAAATAAAACACCCACACAGGATTAAAGCCCCACATTTTCCTTCATTCACATAAACTGGTTGAAAAGAGAAAAATAAAAAGGGTTTTGCATAAAATAAAAACACCCCGACCAAGAAATATTCTTGTGTGTTTTTACCACCACAGAATACGGGTTTCTGTGCACTGAACTTTCAGTTGGGGAGTGCACATTCATCAAGTCAGTGAACATGCCATCTCCCCACTTCAGGGCCTCATGTCCCACAAGTCCACTGCCAGTACAGCCACTGTGCTTGTGTGTCCTTTTTATTCTTCCCTAATGCGATTCTCCAAACTTCAGTACATGTCCCATCATGCTACTTCACAGGATTGCCCATTTATGCCTCCGGACTGCTCCCCCCACCTCAGGGCTACATGTCCATTAATGCCACCACAGCCACTGTGCAAGCACCATGTAGTCCTCCCTGGCTGCTTGTGCATGTCACCACCATGACCTGGTGTCTCTCTCCTGGGAAAGTACACATATGGCTATATAGCAGATCCCCGCTAGTTGCCACAGTGGGGATGGGAGAGGTCCAGGCGCTGGTCTGTTCGCAACATGTTACACCCCAAATATTGGATGCAACATGTTACGAAAGGTGAAGTTATCCTTTAAACCCAGAAAAAAAAAAAAATGGCAAGATTTGGAAAGATGCAGCACTACATCAAAGTACAAAGATCAGCTGCATTTCTTGTCAAACCCTGAAAAACATGCCATGTCTAATGGAACTTGATAGATATTCACTTTAGATCCTGTATAAAATTTTCCAATCCTATGCTTAACTGCAAGGTTAAAAGAAAACAAATACAATATGGAGGACTCATGCCGTGTTAAAGCATTTAAAACCTCAAACCACCAAATGTACAGAAGTCTTGTGCCCCTGCATTAGCAACAGTAAAACAGCTACACGGTACGACAGAGCTAGTCTCACCTGTTGCAGGAGAACACCGAGGGAGTTCTTGTCTTTTTGATTAACGCCATCTCTGTGTAAACGTGCAAGTATCTCTGGTTTTTTATATGGCTTCAGTGCCAGCAGATGAATCACCCTTTCCCTATATGGCCGTTGTGCAATACTGCTGCTGATATTTGACTTTCGTATGGTGCTTGCAGGGTTAATAGGCGTAGACCTTTTCCTTTCTGGTGCTGTATCTAGAATACTACTATTTGCTGGTTTACGAATGTGGACCCTCTTCCCTAAAAAAAAAAAGTGATAATACAAAGTTAGGAAAAAATGCCCAAAATAATCTAGAGAGTGGCACTCAAACAAAAATGGGGAAATGAAATCTTTACTTTCTACGTCACGGAAAAAAAAAAAAAAAAAAAAAAAAAAAAAAAAAAAGAGGATTGCAGTTCTTGGGCAACAGAAACCTTGCTATTCTTCGTTATTACAGTCAATCTTCATGAAAGGTAGTTTTTCCACACGCATACTGCTTCATCGAATTTGAAACCAAAATTTGGCTTTGCAGAAATGGTATTTCTTCTAGTATTTGGCAGACCTAACAAGCAGCAGTGCTAAAGGCAAGTCACAATGGATCCTGCAGAGCTTATAAAGTGTCATGGGCATATTTCCAGCGCCAAAGGAATGGTGCCAACCCAGATGCCAGACTGATACATTTGACTTGTACTCTTTAGTGAAGCTCAGATGTTCTACTTCTAGATTTCTCCATGAAGCAAAAGATACGCAAAACAGCAAGTCTTCTATAAGCACATACATGGAGAAATATGTATTCATATATGAAAAAAATAAAATAAAAAAAAATTCTTAATGTAAAATATTTTAAGCAGAGGGCAAATTTAGTAAATTAGTAAGATTAACTGTAGCTCAATGGGGCTGCAAAGTCTTAGATTTGTAGATTGCAACTTCTGGTCGACCCAATTTGCCACTAAACTCAATAGGCAGCTCTGGTGGACAAAGGTAACTAAGCAGTCTGAGAATTACAGAGCAAAGTATCAGCAAACAAGCCACATACATATTGTACTTTGGATGCAATTTTTATTTTTTTTCTTTAAGTCTGCGGTTTATATTTAGCCACACTTGGAAATTACAGCAGATCACGTCATAGGCTGTGAATATCAAAGTTAACAAACAGCAACATATGAACAAGAGCACCGCATCTTCAACTAAACTACCTTAAGCCATGCAGATTGATTCCTAAACCAAATTTTCAATAGAATGCTTAAAAGTTTATCTGCAGTCTCCAATTTACACTTCTTACCTACAAATGGACCACCAGGTTTTATGACCTTGGTGCTACGGCTCCGGGTTTCTTCCTCTGCCTGGGTCATGCGGTCTCTTGTAAGCTGGTAGGAGTCATTAGTGGCACATACTGTAATTTTATCCTGTATGAAACCCAGGCAGTTCATTTTCGACAGCCCCGAGCTTTAAAAGGGGTGAAAAAAAAAATTTATTAAAAAAAGCCACAAGGTTAGATGAGCTTTAGTTTATTACAGAAATTGACAACTGGCAAGTGCCCTGAAGAGTAGAAGTCATCCCCCAGAATCCACTGGAAAACGTTGTCAACCACTTGGTCCCGACACTTCTACTTGTTTCTCCTGCTGACTACTCTCCACGTGACTTGCTTTAAGGAAAATGCTACCAATTTAAGTGTAAAGTGGATGTAAACTACACATATCCTACATGTAACCCTAGCTTGCAACTGTCACCCACTTCAGTAGTAGGTGCCCTGCAAAACTCTGGAATCAGTGGGTGGGTCTTTTTGCTGGAGCTCGGTGGGTGGCGTCAGACTCAACACTCACCTCTACAACTCTCCTACTTCTGAGTTTTGAGCAACTAGTCAAAACTCAGGAAAAGGTACATGACTTCAGCATGCCTAATCATGCTGAGGTGTGGAGCAGCGACAAAACAATGTAGTTTATCAAAAAAATAAAAATAAAAAACACCCACACAGCGCCGAGAGCTTGATTAACACTTTGTGGCAAGACTAGGCACAGATGACTTGACATCCTCTACTGTACTAGGTAGAAGTCTATATTGAAAATAAAATTCTCAGGTTTCCATCCACTTTAAACACAGAAGCCAAAAAAGTGGAGAGTCTTTTGACCCATAGGAATAAGAATTCCATTGCAACCAATTACAAGCCATTTTAATCAGGCTTTTTCTTTACTATAAAAATATCCATCAAGGCAAGGACCAATGCAAATACATTGCTTGGCCAGCCAATAGCCCAGGTAATGTGTATTGGCATAATCAACTACAACCCAAACCGCATACATTCCCATTAGGTCAATGAACAGTTTATAGGTAAAAATGCAATGGGCCGCTTACCTTGATATGGTTTGCTGGATACAGTCAAAGCTGCCTTGAGGGTTATCTTTTCCCACGTTTGACAGATAGAAGTTAAAGTTGTGCATTTCATTGAGGCTATCTGATTTTGGAATCTTGATACACTGAAAGAGTAAAGACAGCAAGGTAATCATTTGTTCAGTACATCTCTTAAAGTATACCTGTCAGGAGAAAAATATGGAGGCTGCCATTACGGGCCTTTTTTCTGAAAATAGTGGTTGTTAAAGGTTCAACACAGTCGTATGCAACACGAGTCAGAAGTCCTCATTTCTATACTTGTTCTGGTCCAATGACACAAAGCAATAAACTCAATGCATTAGCATGATGGGCAGGCAACCAGTAGTTTCAGAAAGAGGAGCAGGAAAAAAAAAAAAAAAAAAAAAAAAAAATACATGCCACACTATTTGTTGGTGTAACAAAGATATTAAACAGATACAGATATCAAAAGTATCGGATATGACTGTCACTACCAATTAATCAATCTATATATCCCCTAAAAACAAACTACAAACCTAGCAGTTTGCTACAGATATTTTATAGAACCAGATTCCACTCATCTTAAAAGTATGATTTAGCCCAGGTTCACACCAAGACCCCTTTCACACCGAGCCGCACCGGGCTTCGGCGGTAATGCGGCGCTATTCGGCTGCTAGCAGGGTGGTTTTAACCCCAGATAGTGGCCAAAAAGGGCATTTTAGCTGCGCTATTCCACCGCCAGCGGGGCAGTTTTAACCCCCCGCTAGCAACCAAAAAAGGGTTAAATCTGTCCGCAAAACGCCAGAGTGGCGTTTTGCCGGTGGTATTGCAGCTCTGTCCCATTGATTTCAACGGAGAGCAGCGGTGAGTTCACTGCTCCAAAGCTGCTGGCAGGACTTTTTCTGACGCCCTGCCAGCGCACCGCTCCAGTATGAAAGCCCTCGAGCTGGAGTGAATGGAGCAGCTGATTTAGGGAGTTCTGCAAAATGCTCCAGTGTGAAAGGGGTCTAAATGCAGGTTTGAAATTGTGCAAGTTCAGCTGAACTCGCATTATTTCAAACCAGCATTTCGGTCAGACTTTGGGGGGGGGGGGGGGGGGAGATACACTAGTTATGGTGAAAACCAGGGATACTTTCACTTTAGAGGAATTTTCTGTTACTTCCCGTTTTGCCTATGGGACACAAACTGATGGAAAATCTTAACTGTACCTTCCAAGCATTATAACCCCCAACCCCGTCACTACTTTTAAAATGAAAAGCCAAGAAGTTGGAGGGATGCGTTTCAGTCTCTGACCTTAATCTAGTCTTCTAGTGGTGGCCGGTTTTGTATACTCCATTTGTAAGGCCAGAGGGAATGGTACCCAACTGCACACTAGCTCTTACTTCCAATTCCACATTAATGGTTTTTAGATTTCAATCTTGGGCTACTAAAAGCTTTCAGACAGGATTCACACCATGTCCACTTCATTTAGCTCACACTGATGGGCGTTAAGTGCTCTTTAGTTGATGTGCATATAAGTTTATTGTTTACAACAGCAGCCAAAATAAATATTTTCCTTCCTTATGCGTTGCAGCATTCTGTAATATGTTCTCGTCCCAACACCTCCTTTCCTGGGTCTGTTCCTGGTTTCCATCATATTAGTTGATATCACCCCACGGCACCATTAAAACCGCTCACGCTTAGGCTGTGTTCACACTTGTGCGATCACAGATCGCCACATTGCATGTGATCTGCATAGCAATGTCTGTGCGATGCAAATTCAGCCATACAAAAACGGTCACACTTATGAGATCTGATTTCTGCACCATTTGACAGTTCACACTGCGATCTAATCTGGGGGTGTCATTAACTTTGCATTGACACCCACAGCGGTTTGCAGATGTCAGTGTCAACTGCCGGCAGGTGACATGCGATGCGGCAACCAGCACTGGAATCGCACTGGTTCCCACACCCACGTGAACCAGGACTTAATGTCAATGTCAAAAGGCTAAATGACAATCAAGGCATTTAAATCCTTTTCCACACTAAAAAGGCAGTCTGCCTGCCTCCAAGACACCCACCCATGCCTCAAATTTGCTCAAAACTACTCAGCAGGGCTCTGTGGCTATGGAGCCATAAAAGTACACACTACCACATATGTTAAATACTTCCAACCAGTACTGATGCACAATGTCTAGACTGTTGACAAACCCTTCTCCCTTGATCAATACCCGACCACCGGAAAGGACCTCCAAAATACAAACTACCATTAGAGGTAACAAACCACGACAAATGTCTGGAACTCCCCTTCCTCTCTGTATAGTGGAGACTAAAAATAGAAAAAACACCCATCGGGTAGTTGCTCTCCACCTTAGCACTGAATGCATGTTGGTCCCACTTTAGGGACTTTCCTCTTTCTTGTCAAAACAATCACTAGAACAAGACTTGAGTAAGTCAATGTAGTGGAGACCTTATAGTGTTAAATACTTCCAACCAGTACTGATGCACAATGTCTAGACTGTTGACAAACCCTTCTCCCTTGATCAATACCCGACCACCGGAAAGGACCTCCAAAATACAAACTACCATTAGAGGTAACAAACCACGACAAATGTCTGGAACTCCCCTTCCTCTCTGTATAGTGGAGACTAAAAATAGAAAAAACACCCATCGGGTAGTTGCTCTCCACCTCAGCACTGAATGCATGTTGGTCCCACTTTAGGGACTTTCCTCTTTCTTGTCAAAACAATCACTAGAACAAGACTTGAGTAAGTCAATGTAGTGGAGACCTTATAGTGTACAATTTAGAGGTTGTAAACCTCACTGTGTAAATTGTACCTATAGGCAAGCCTAGAAGGTGGCTTCCCTATAGGTGCTGTACCGTTTTAGGAGATATTTACTGTAAACTGCGCTCTGAAGGAACGGCCGCCCCTCACGTTATTTCAGGAGTGTGCCGTGACTGGCACATGCACAGGAGTGACGTGACACGGCCACGGTGTTTCGTCAGATTAGTTGACCCGTCAGATGATTTTGTAACAGAAGCGATGTTACGTCACGGCCATCTTGGTACACCCTGCACTGGGCTACAGTGAGAAGGCAGCAAGCAAACATTTGTACACCCACTGGAGTCTTGCATTACAGTTATTTTTACCAGTAAACTGAGCTTATATAGAGAAATGCGATATTTAGAAACCTGTCTGACGGTCGATATTGAATTGTAAAAGCAGCGGCAATCCTGCTGATCTCACAGGTTTGCCAATCTGACAGAACATTGCTGCTTTTACAATTCAATAGCAAAACAGTCAGATGGATTCCCAAATACTGTATTTCACTATACAAGCTCCGTTTACTGGAAATTTTTTATAATATATATACACATACACATCTATATCTATATACACACACTGAAATGCAAGACTGGTGAACGTACAAATATGTCTGCTTGCCGCCTTCTCACTATCCTTACTGCGGCCGAGTGTACCAAGATGGCCGCAACTGAACGTCCCTTCCGTTAAATTCTGACAGGTCACCTAATCTTATGAAAAAGACCGGCCAGTCTCACAGCTGGAGTCCGTGGCCCAGCAAGGAAGACGGGCAAAGATGGATGCGGCCTGCAGTGGGGATGGCACGGGCTTCGTTTGCAGACAAGTGTCACATAATGTGCTCTTATGCAATTCATACAAGCACATTATGCCTTTACTTTGCAGGGAAGGAGGAAGAAAAACCCACCAAGGTTTACTTCCTTTTTAAGATGGCTACCTTACTATAATAGCACTACCAAATGAGGTAAACCCAAATGCTTTATTTCTAGGCCTCTGGTGTATTCTAATCTACATTTACAGGAGTAAGTCATTTTCTGTATCTGGGGCAGTTTTATAACCCCCCACAGCACCAACATTTTGTTATTTTACTAATTAAAGAAAATGCCTTGGTTTCTAGGGGGAGAATACAATATCTTATAACGGCATTCTGTTTACCAGCATCCACCATACAGGGAGGTGTTCTTTCCAGCTACAGTGCTGCACTATCGCTCTGCCATGTTTCTGTTACACCGTTTCTGTTCTGGCACAAAGAACTGACTCTTTAAACACCAATTAAGATCCCTTCATATGAATACAGTCAGAACAGTAGCTGGCCAACAGCACTTCCCATTCTCTCTGGAGAATGTAAGGGGAGGGGCGGGGGGCTTGTACATGCTTCAAGAAGGGTTAATTCAGGCTAGGTTTCAAACATATCCTGGAAAGCTTAAGCAATAAAATAGCCAAGCACTATCTGATGGCACATAAACAGCCCTCGGGCTAGAAGACCTCTGCAGTGCCAGAGCCATCATAAAATCTTTAAACTTCATGTTCTTTAAAACCAGATGAGTCTCTAATGCAATTAACCGGAACAGCATAGCACATAAAAAAAAAGCCACTCAGGAGTTTATTTTAATGTATGTATGCTTGGCTCTAGGTCAGCAACTTGGTATTCAATGCTGCCATTCCCAACATGTAGTGGGAAGTGTTCATTGCTAGGCTTTGCAAGCATTTCTCCCCCAAAAAATAAAAATGAAGGGTCCATAAAGTGGTTCTAAAAAGGCTCAAGGTTTATGACCTTCATGCTGGTAAAGAAAAGCAAATACACAAACACCAGCGGGTTGAGGGTAAAAAAAAAAAAAAAACCTGGCAGAGCCCCGCATCTACACAAGCAATGTGGATGCAGTGATCTCCCCTGCTGCACTATTGTATTCTGACAGCGGGGATTCTCCTCCCCCAAATCAGATTGTACAGATTCGAGGTGTGGGCTGCAAGTCCTGGTCAAATACCGCTTTCCCAGCATGACCTTTTCCACAGAAGCTGGTTGTTAGACCAGCGTCTGTTCAACAGAGCAGTACACACATACCAAAGTGGTCATGTGTGGTTGAGGGAATCCATTTAATGTATGTGTGTTGGATGATTTAATATTGCTTTAAGGCCAGATTATGTTCTGTGCCGTGAGGAAAGTAGATGTTTCTGTAGATGTAAGCCCTTATGGGAATTGCCTATACCCTCCCACTGGAAAGGCAGTATTTGGGAACTGATGCAAGGAGGGGGCATGGCTTGAACGGAAATGCGTATGGAATCCTTGGCAGCTTTATTAGCAAGAATGACGACTTTGTAAAAGTTACCAAGTGAACATCTGTACAGAAGACACTTCCCCTTCCAAACAATACTCTTAACAAGACATACAGATTGCAGCAATACAATAAATAGCAATCATGTTGCTCTTTAAATAACTTGCATGATTTGCTCCAATTATTTCTAATAAGATTTTCAGTGGATGCAAAAGATTGCCCCCCTGCTAAGACCCTGGGCAGCCAGTCTCCATCCCACATTCCTGCTCTAGCACACACAAAAAAAACACAACACACACTTCACTATAACTGGAAGGAAAAGAAAAGAAAACATACAGCCCGCACTGCAGAAAGGAAAATAGGGCCACTAAACAATTAGAAAAGAACCTATACTGTAACAATAAGGCGGAACGTGCTCCTGGGCAGTTAATTAGAGGAATGTCAAATGGAGATGCGTAGAAAGCAGCATCAAAGGCCAGACAAAACCTGCTGTGACTGCCTTAGAAGATAGTCATGGCAAATGTAGTCACAAAAGATTATCAGCCTTTCACAAACACAAGCAGCACAGAAGTCTTTCCAAGAAAAGCAAGGTGTCAGGCAAATGTGGAAGGGAAGTGCAGCTTCATCCTAGAGCTCAGCACAATTCTTCATAGATCACAAAAGCCACAATAAGGGAGCTGGAAAAATAAATGCACACTTTAACCTGTGAATTTTCTACAGCAAACCAGCTGCATCGCCTTTACAGACCTTTCCAAACAAACTCAAGGACTTCAGGAATAAGCAGCACTGAGTGTTTGTCCGAGATACAGGCTATACTGGAGGAGCTGTTTACTATTCCTATTTGTTGTATAGAAAGGACAAGTGTGTGAGGGTAAGAGGACAGCACGGGTCACCAAGTTCTTTCCTGCTGAAAGACGTACTGTTCCAGCCTGGATCCTCTTATGTTTGCACTGATGGAGTCTGCAGGAATTTCAGGGGTCATCATCAGCACATGCACATCACATGGGCACAAGACCAAGGCTGGGCCATTAACTGGAATCAGTGGGTGCTTGGCCGGGACCAAACAGGTAAAAAAGCACATTTACATTGAATTTTTGCTTTCTCTGGCCATTTTTAAGCACTTGTAACCGAACGCAATAGGCAAAATAGAAGAAAAGGAACTACGCTCTAGAGTGGCGATAAAGTCCAGATAATTTTACCCTAAAGTGGTTGTAAACCTCAGGATGTGGAATATTATCACAGCATATATCCCTCTTAAGTGACTACTTGTCTCAATCCAGAGCACCAAGTGCCATTTCTGTCTGTTAACCTGTTCCTCTACCATTTGCAGGAATCACTGCTGACAAGTTTTCCTGACACCAACAGAAACAAAGGTGACAGGGAAGGGCGAGCCAGTGATGAACAGCCTCAGCTCTGTTCCTGTGTGCAGGGGGGGGGGGGGGGGGTGCCATTTCCCTCCAATCAGCTCTCCCCACTGAGATCTGCAGTGTAAAATTTCTGGAAGTTCAGACAAGCTGTGTAAATTATGCACTTTGAGTGACTGTAGAGAAGAGAAGGCAGATAAACAGGTACCACTTATGAAGGGGTAAAGTTAAATTTGCGTAGCAATTGAGGCCAGTTAGTTACTTTACTGGGCATTTGTAAGGGCTTACAAACACTTAACGCATTTCTTGCATTAAAGGAAAAAAATTAATAAACACCACACACACACAAACCACCCCAAACCCCATCCCCTCTCCCCTGAAAAACACTTGTCTGGCTCCTCTTTCAATCCAGTGCAGTACCGTTCATCTCTCAGGAGACCCAGAGCGGCAAGAGCTGCCAGTCAAATTCTGTGGAGAGGGGAACAGAGCCAAGCTGTGCTGTATGCCTCTACCCACATGGCTTGCTATGGGGCACCTGCTAGAACAAGTAGAGTGCCGGCGGGGGACCACTCTGTGCAATATTGCAGCACAGAGCAGGTAGGTAGAATAAGCTCTTTTTTTTTTTT
Source organism: Lithobates pipiens (assembly GCF_037356315.1). Taxonomy (NCBI): domain Eukaryota; kingdom Metazoa; phylum Chordata; class Amphibia; order Anura; family Ranidae; genus Lithobates; species Lithobates pipiens. The sequence continues at coordinate 147,128,453 of NW_027507790.1, read as the reverse complement.
TTTTTTTCACATTTTAAAAAGGATTGCCCTTACAACCACTGTAAATCTGAACCTCCAGAATAAACCAGCATTGTCCAAACACGAGATATAGGTGTATTCTTAGGCCTCATTCACAATGGCACTTCTGCATTTATACTTTCCAGATCAAATGTCTTGCATCAAGAAAAGCTAAACTTATGTATCCCAGATCATGTTCCTTTGTTTAGCTGTTCCAGCTTTAAAGCAGGTTTAGGCACGTTTACATGTGTCAGGTCACATTGCTTGTGTCATCAGATCCTGGGTGCATAATTCTAATTTCTATAAACGCAGCTAAATTGACTGCACCTAAATACAAAGAGGGCTGGCACCGAAAAAAAATAAATAAAAAATAAAAGCAATACATGCATTTAGGTGTGTTCACAAATGTCAATGCATATAAAAAACGCATTGGGGGTTATTTAATAAAGGAAAATCCACTTTGCACTCCAAGTGCGCTCGTTTTAGATCCGAGGGGGACATGCAAGGAAAATAAACAGCATTTTAGCTTGCACATGATTGGATGATAAAATCAGCAGAGCTTCCGCACATTTTAGATCTACCCCTTAGATTTAGAGCGACTGCAATTCCAAGTGCACTTTCAGTGCAAAGTGGATTTGCCTTTCGTAAATAACCCCCAATGTGTAGTTTTCCAGATGAGTGTTAAAAACCCCAGACTGAAACTTCCTCTGTGCAGGAGTTTCCTGTAATAAAGACCGGTCACTCTCGCTCCTTACGCAGAGGGGCTTTTCTTTTGTGGCAGTCCCCTCCTGAAGCTCTATGCTGGCAGCCTGTAGTTGGTGGACCCAATAGGCCCCCCTCTTACAACTCTGCACAAGGACATCCCATTGGACAAAACACTTTGGACAGAGTTCAGCATGCCGATGTCACACACTGTTTGGCCTAAGAAACCTAAGTTTGGCGTCTTTTGTAAGTCGAGCCAGCTTTTATATTTCTAGTTTTTATGGAAAAGGTTATGCGCTATTGAACTTTTCTGTTGTACTTTAATTTCTCTGGGGTAAGTGTACAAACCAACGCCTGAGAAGTATCCAAGATGCCTAGCTGTTAGGACTTGAGCGCCTATTCACCTCTGATGCTGTGAGGTCCTACTTTGTGGCTTTGAGGGATATTTCAAAACTTTGCCTCGTATCTGACAGCCAAACTTGGCGCACAGTACAGACCATAGTAGCAGTGGTGCCTACAAAGAATGTTCTCTGATCTGATAGGGAAAATATTCTCAAATGTCTTCTGTCAAAAAAAATAAAAAAAATAAAATAAAAAATAACACTGCTCGAAAGGGATAGGCCTCAATATAGAAGCCAGAGCAGACCTTCCATTTAACTTGCAAGACAACAAATAATGTGAGTGGTTACAAAAGGGATGGAGCCTGTATACCAGTGTCATTGCAGAAATGGGCCTAGGGTACCACCTTTAAGTACAGGCCATATTCCACAACCCCACCATTTGTTAGTAGCAAGGCACAACGTTACCCACTGCTAGTTTATGTGTCAGAATACATTTAAATAGGGTAGCTTAGACAGCTCATTTTACGCAAAATAAACCATAGTCGGTGTTATCTGTTCCTTCAGAATTGACAGGCAAAATACACGCGGCTTAAAGCTAGATATGCACATTAGGATCCAGAAATCATAACCCAAATGATACGCTGTCCCCACAAACACATCCGCTATTCTTCATTTACTAAACAGTCACATGCAAAGTTTCTCTTTTGCTAGAAAGACTTTAAAAACTGAACCTGGCCAATCACAAGCTCTCCCAACATGTTCTCCAGCTGCATGCAATGATATAGATGTAAATCATATAGGATTTATACCTGCAGTTTTATCAGTACAAGTGTGGATCTTTAAAATGACAATATCAGGGATAAAAATAAAAGGCTGTTTAACTAGCACACTGGACAAAAAAAAGCATGCCAGCTAACTTCAGTAAATAGTACAAGCAATAACCAGTCAGACATTCGATTTCATTGGTGTTCCCAGTCTGCCTAAAAGTTAAAATCTAGGCATGCATCTTTATTGCATAGTTAAAGTGGTGGTTAAGCCACTACAATAGAAAAACGTCCTATCCCCTCTGTAACATAACAGTATGTGCCCCCCCCCCTTTTTTTTTATATAAGGGGAGGGGGGTGGGGGGGGAAGAGAGGACAGAGCAGGCTGCGGGTGATGGAGGCACAAAGTGACCATGGTGTCAGGGCTCAGTTTACAGGGGGAGGGTATAGCCCAGGCAGGATCAGTCAGATTTTTCAGGTGATAGAAAGGGGCCAAATTACACAGCACTGTATTTTTTTTTTTTTCTTTAGGATAACAACCACTTTAAACTGGCCATAGACCAAGTGATTTTATTACCTGCAACTATGGATTGCAGGGGGAAGAAAACAAATAAAAAGCTAGATCCTCCTCATCAACACCGACTGTTGAGTCATTGTGTTCTTCCAGGGGCAGGAGAACATAGCAATTCCCAATAGCAGCTATAACAGCCTCTAGCAGTAATTGCATGTAAAAAGCCAACAGGCTGGTTGTACCAAAGATGATTCATCGATTTGGGTACATTCAGCCTGCCCTTACATGGTTCGAATCTCAGTCAGGCCCCTGCTGAACTAGTGAGATTCTAACCCTCTATGGCTGGCCTTACGATGGCCCAGCTCAGACCAATATACAAAACATGCATAACTCATACCTGAGGGACACATGTGGAAGAGAACAATGTAGTATTTGGCACAAAAGATTGCTGATCTTTTTTGTCTTGCGCTAGATGGCTCCCCTTTTGCATAGTGACCATAGAGTTTCTCACATGGCACTGCTGTTCACAAAATGCCTTTTCTTTTAATGAAAACAGCGTTTGATTTAATGAGGTGGAGAGGCAGGTCAATGACAAAGATCTCCACTTTGTCCAATCAGAGAATGCCTTGTATTCATTAAAGACATTTTGTGAATTGTGTCAATGCCAAGCAAGAGCAGAAAAGCCACAGAGAACCCTGAAGCCTGCATTGATCGCTGTAGTAGCAGTGACCACTATGGGGGTGGTCACCTTCCACAACGGTCCCTTAAATATTAAAATATGCATTGTTACAAGTTGGACTATTGTAACTATGCAATGAAAAGAATACCTGGAGTTCAGCTTTAAACATTTGAATTGACTCCCATAGGTCAACACCGCTCTGGTTAAAATACTGACACAAAGCCCAATCAATATTCACTACATACAGGCAATGCAAAAACTGGCAAAAAGCCACATTTCAAGATCTGCAAATAATGGTTAAAGATTTTAGCAATGAATCATACCACTCAAAAAATAAATAAAAATTAAGAACACCGACATGTCTAATTAGATACACTATTGATTTACTAGAATATATGTTCATGAAAAGCACTTAGCTAGTTTGTAGCCTTTCGTCATGGAAATTATCTAGTGTCACCTAACTTAATGGTGACAACGCATTTACAGTAATCTTAACTTTTATGTATAGCAAAAGACACCTTTCAATATTATAAAGACTAGTGAAGGTACACACACACACACACACCATTTTTGGTGGATCTTTTCTGTTGAATAGAATCTGCCACTTTACCCATATAGGGAAAATGACAGGTCGGCTTGAATGCCCATCTCTCTTACTCATATGCACCGCTAATGCTCCATTTGTTTATGCAAGCCCTCAGAAATAGTTAGTACTTTCCACAGTGCCTGTCCCCCCCTTCCTCCCATAAAACATCTAGTTCACAAGAGATGCAAAGTTGAATGCAAGCAGTACAAGTTTTTGAATTACTTTCTATTGGCCTCTGGCAGTCTACAGCAGAGCCTAAAGAGGGGGGAGGGAGAAGCAGCACAAAAGCCAATTCACTGTTCTATAGTGCAAGGAGCGTGCCAATAGAAGGAGAGAGCAGAATAACAGATGTGCCCATCAGTCTGCGGCTTCTCCTTTCATGGTCTAGTCAAAGTGGTGGTAGGGAGGTGGCCCATAAGAGTGAAACTGCAGCATAGCTAGATCAGGTTCTTTCACTGCCCAAAATCTGCCCAACTATGCAGCAAAGCTGTGTAAATGATGTACAGAAATACAAATCCTTTGCCATGTAAAAGCTCTCATATGTACATTAGCTGTATGGAGATCAGATAATTTAGGGTGGCAAAAGAAAAAGTCAGAAACCCACGCAGGACCTGTATTGGGATGTAGAAGCCAATCCCAAGTGTTTTTTTTTTTTGTGAGTACTTCTAAGAACATTACGAAATATCCATGTATTTGAAACAGGTATGCAGGACAGGAATTACAAACCGTGCTTACATATGCTCCCTGCATCTTCCAACATCTATACTAACTACCCTAACTACCCTGTGGAAGAAACAAAGTGTATGCACCAGTTTTCATCTTCCCCAGTCATGTGATTGGCTCCTTTCTGTCAGGCAGCACTTGCTGCAAGGGAGAGGAGGGAACGCCGACAAAAGATGGGCCTATGAGTGATGTCACTGCTCAGGCATTACAAAGTCATTGAGCGCTCGATCATCCCCCCTGAAGCTGACTGACACAGGGGAGACCACATGACTGGACCACAGTGGTCTAAGAAGTATATACATTTTTCTTGGGCAGGTTAACAGAACCCCCTTTCAAATTATTAAAGTTGAAGATCTGGTTGAAAATTGATCTAAGCTTTAGCCTGCTCCCACCCCCATTCTAAGTCCCATACAAAACTAATCTGTAAAGTAAAGATGTGTAGACTTACTTAATCTAGGGTGCCCCGTTCCAGTGATTTGATCATCTAGTGGCAGCTTCAGGGGAGAGGAGGGACGGCAGACGAATATCTCAGTGAGTGACAGCACTGCAGCCGTTCAGACTGCTCTCCTCTCCCCTGAAGACGGCTGCTAGGGAGATCACATGACCGGACTGGTGCATGTTTAGATTCACAGGCTAGTTATTACAGAGCTTGAAATGGGGGGGCTGTTTGAGGGGGGCGGTTCTGGCAGGCTTAAGTGGTTGTAAAAAGGCACAAGGCTTTTTATCTTCATGCATGAAGGTAAAAAAAAAAATGTGTGCAGCAGCAGCACCCCCAGCCACGTCCATGAGAGCCTTGCCTCTTCAGGGTCACTCCTGATGCCTCCTGCTGCTGTCAATCACAAACTCAGCTCTGTGTGTGAATGGACACGCAGGAGCAGTTGAGCTTGGATGCCCCATAGAAAGCTGCTTGCTATGGGAGTGAAAGGGAGGAGCCAGGAGTTCCGGCATGGGACCCAAGAGGAGGATCCGGGCCACTGAAAAACCACTGCACAGAGCAGGTAAGTAGAACAGGTTTATACATACACACTTTACAATCACTTTAAGCCTCGATAGATTTAGACTAGACTACTTTAAAGAAACTCAATTCTGGCCCACTCAATCCCATTTGCACAATAGACGCCATCCTACAGGCAACTAGGTTAATTGTGAACCTTGAAGCGAGACTGATATGACACAGATGGTATTCATAAATGGTCTAGTGCATGATCATGGTCTTTAGGAAAATAGGGAAATCTGTTCTGGAATTTAATAAACTCATGACTGGTATGCAAAGCTGATATTTAGGATTACCAACGGTAAACTGCTTTCTTTAATGAAAAGGCTTCTACACAAAAGGCAAAAAAGGATCAATACTTACTCCTTGGAGTCCCTGAAATTGAATGGATGGTCGTGCAGGTACTGAATTCTACAAAACAGACAGAAAAAAAAACCTAATTAGACACGCCTACTGTCATTATGGTCAACTATAATTAGTCTACCCAAAACCATTCCCTCTTACATCTCGTTTTACTTTACAAAGAATGCTGCAGCAGTAAAGCCAACTACCATGAAAGCAGAGGACTTCAGCAGCCAAGTCTTTGGTACCCCAATGTGGCACAGATACCAGTGGATAAGTTTAGCCCATCAGCATCCAGCTGGTGCTAAAAACAATCCATCCCAAAAAAATAAAAAAAATAATATAGCAGGAAACACCTAGTCCTTGGCATCCACAGCAACTATTCAACTGACTCCCGAGTTCCACATCTCAAACCCCCCCCCCCCCCCGCAAGGATTTGCAAATCGCAAGCCCATATTTTATCCCCTATCTGCCCCTTCAAGAGGCTTTAACTGCTGGCAGGCGGGCATTTCAATCATGTGACCACTGATTGACTGTCACATGATCTGAAGGCTCCCGATCACAAGCATGCATCGGGAGCTTTCCAGTACTCACCAGTCACTGTGCTGGGAGCACGCTTTCAGCAAAGTACCGCATATATGCATGCAGCTGCTCGGTGTTAAAAGCCCATCTGTCCAGAGGCCGCATATATGTGTATGCCCGGAAGTGATTAACAAATAGAAAAAAAAAAAAAAGGGGGGGGGGGGGGGTAGAAAAATGCAGCATTTTAGAGAAACAAAAAAAGGTAATGGAGTTAGTTGGGGCAGTGCAACAAAAAGCTGGAAGCTGCTGCCATTCAAGATTACACTTTAAACAGTTTTTGGAAGAACATTTGATTGGAGCTTTTTTTTGTAAAAAACCCAATCACGAACCACACGCACAAAAAGTCTATTGCCTGGTACACACGGTGAGATTTTTGGATGAATGATAGCTTTTTTTGCTTGCCAATCTCAGATCAAACCTGAAGAGTTTACCAAAGTCACAAAAATTGTGTGATTGTCCGATCGCATAAACCGTCATGATTGGCTCTTGAAAGCCCTGTACCACGGATCCGGTTGTCGTACGATCTCTTTTTGAAAGTTTTTTCTTAAGATGGGGGGGGGGGAGATTGGGGGTCTGAAAGTGGATGTAAACCCATCATCCTTTCTAAACTACTGCCATAAGGGTCATCTATAAGGATATGCATGCCTCATGTATCTTTACCTGTCAAATGTCTCCCCTCTGTCTGTTATGCCCCATACACACTATCAGATGCGTCTATCCATGCCGTTTGTCACAGATGGAGAAATCAAGTGATATCTCTCATTCATCCTCCCAGGGTTGAATTTGAGAAATCTAAAGCCCCGTACACACCATCAGATTGTCTGCTGAGTTTTTCCTTCAGATTTACCAAAACCATATAGTACAAGGGCCTGCCTGATTGCATACAAATTGAAACTCCTAAGGTTTGACCTCATATTATATGGTTTTGGTAAATCAAGGAAAAACTCAGCAGAAAAACTGATAGCGTGTATGGGGCTTTAGGAGAACCGAAAAACTGCAGATTCTGTGGGCGGGTCTGTTGTCTGGAGATCGGTGGGTGGAGTTGTGATGTCAGTAGACTCCCGCCCACCTCTACACTCCTTGTCAATATGCATATTCTCCTTTGTATTTCTTGCACTGAACTTCTGCTATGATCTCCAACATCCAGTGAAAAGACAGGAAAGTAACCACATGACTTCAGTATGCCAAATCATGCTGAGGTGGGGAACATCCAATTCTGGCAGAGCAGCAGAAGGAAAGGAAAGGAGTGGGAGGGAATTAAAATATAATGCATGTCTCTTAGGCCCCTTTCACACTAACGTCCCGTTCAGGCCCGCCTGTCAGTTTTTCAGGCGGACCTGAACGGGTGCTCCATAGAGCTCTATGGAGCGTCGGATGTCAGCGGTGACATGTCCGCTGACATCCGACCCGCTCCGATCCGAAAAAGTGTGACGGAGGAAAAAGCTATTTTTCCATCCGTCTGCGGATCGGATCGGATGACGACGGGCACTGCGGTCCGTCGTCATCCGATCTCCCATAGGGGAGAGCGGCGCTGTGACAGGTCCGTCCCTGCACAGTGTGCGGAGACAGACCTGTCATCTTCCTGCTCAGCGGAGATCGGCGGAGTGATCCCCGCTGAGCAAACGGACATCCACGGGGCGGATCAGAACTGATCCGCCCCGTGTGAAAGGACCCTTAGGCTAGTGCACGAGATATGTAAATCACCTGTCACTCACAGCAAGGGGGAGGAGTTGACAAAGTTTCTGTTTGTCAAGATTTATACCACTGAACAATAAAAGAGGATTGCTCAGAGATGGAATAACTGTGGCAAGACTGGGCTCAAATGATAGGAAATCTTATACTCTACATTAAAGAGGGATTCCACCTACAAAAAAAAAAAAAAAAAAAAAAAAAAAAAAATATTAAAAGCCAGCAGCTATAAATACTACAGCTGCTGACTTTTAATAAATGGACACTCACCTGTCCCGGTTTCCAGCGATGCCGGCAGCTGAGACCGATCGATCGCTCTGCCCTCGGCTGCTGCCGCCACCATTCTAGGTGAGGGAATTAGGAAGTGAAGCGAATCAGCTTCACTTCCCGGTTCCCTACTGCGCATGTCGCGCAGTGCAATAGGAATTGTCCGCGCTGTCTCTGAGACCCGTGTGTGTCCCAGCAGACAGCGCGGCAGGACAGGAAATGGCGTAGACTCCCACGGGAGTCAATGCCTGGTAGTGGGTGTAAATACCTGTCTTTGACAGGTATCTCCACCCCCCCACCCCCCTGAAAGGTGCCAATTGTGACACCGGAGGGGGAGGGGGGGTTCCGATCAGCGGAAGTTCCACTTTAGGGTGGAACCCCGCTTTAATGACAAAATTTTTTTTTTTTTTTTTTCGGGTTTACATCCACTTTAAGGCCTCATGCACACTGTTTGACTCACAAGCAATTTATGGTTTTCTACTGTGCCCACTGGCTGCATATATTGTGTGCTGCACTAATGCACTAATCTGGGCATCATGCAAAAAGTGACTAGAACAACTGTCACCATAACACAGTGAGAGGCTTTGTGCACATATACATTTTCAGTAAAGAAACAGAAGTTCAAACAAAAAAAATAAAGAATAAAGCAATTAGGATTATGCAGGATGCATACAAATACACTGCAAAAAGGGTGAAGGATAACCAACAGTACAACCAGCTCAACTGCCTTAAAGAGCCATGTCTTGCACTCCATAATATACTAAGACTCACATTGGATAAGTCAAGACGATAACTTTTCGCAAGGCAGATCATACATTATGCACAGGTGGGAGGGAAAAAAAAAAAAAAAAAAGAAGGCTTGATTACTCCATCAATGCAATCCACATTGATGGGTAATCCCTCCTGCTGTGCCATTATATTCCGACAACAGGAGAGGTCTTCCAGACCTCAGAGTACAATGATCGCTGACACTAGCTATAGCCGCTGGCAGTGAGCGAACTAAGTCAATCAATAGATCGAAAATTGAGGAGCTGCCTCACTGAGAAGGTTACGTTTCACTAAGGACCCATGCACACTGGGCAAAATAAATAAATAATGCTGCGCTTATACAGGCTTGTGGGAGTGTTTTGTTAGCCATAGGGCCAATTAGAAACCCATCACACTGGCACGTTGGGATGGTCCCTATAGAAAGGTTGATCAGCCTGCTGTCTGCAACAACTTTCTAAAGTTTGAGAAATCCAAGTATGGGCACAATTTATACTTTTCTACTGTCAGAAAAATAAAAATCAATAGGACAACCGCAGCAGCAGTTTTTGGCGAAAGACATTTTTAAAGCCTTGCCATTTGCTAAATACAGATGTAGAGAACTGTAAATTATCCATAGAAAAGATTTGATTGGCTCAATCGGGCTGCTAATATTGCTGATCAGTCATTAAAACTGGTGCAATAAAGGTCTCCCTATTGTGTGACCTATACCTACAGGACATATTCCACTCCTGTCAGCCAACAGGAAACAGAGGTTACAATTCACACAGGCTCACCAAAATTGGACAATAGACGATTGGAAAAACACTGCCTGGCCTGAAGTCTTGGTTTCAGCTGTGACAGTCAGATGGTATGGTCAGAATTTGGCATCAACATGAAAAGCATGGATCCATCCTGTCTTGTATCAACAATACAGGCTGGTGGTGGTGTAATGTGAGGGATATTTTCCAATTGAGCATCATTTAAACACCACGACCTACCCGAGTATTGTTGCTGACCGTGTCCACCCATTTATGACTACAGTGTACCAATCTTCTGATGGCTACTTCCAGGAGGATAATGCACCAGGTCACAAAGCTCAAATCATCTCCCCACTGGTTCCCTGAACAGGACAATGAGGTCACTGTACTCCAGACACGAGATCTCAATTGAATAGCGCACCTTTGGGATGTGGTGGAATGGGAGATTCACATCATAGATGTGCAGCCAACAAATCTACAACTGCATGATGCAATAGGGACCAAAATCTGAGGAATGTTTCAAACACCTTGTTGAATCTATGCCACAAAGAATTAAGACAGTTCCGAAGGCAAAAGGGGGTCCAACCCGGTTATAGCAAGGTGTACCTAATAAAGTGGCCAGTGACACAAACGCTGCAGCCTTACACTTTACTAAAGCTTGTGCAAGAAGCTAGGAATACTAAAGCGGTCACTTCCTCTTGGAGGCCATAAACACAGATCAGGGAACAATCCGAGAATCTGGTCTTCCTGCTCTCTGGAACAATGACACATTTCAGTAGCTGCCAAATCCTTTACATTTACCAAGGAATACTTCAGGGAGGATACTGAACTCCTGCAAAGGACTGGCAGACAATACATAAGCAGGTTGTAGGACAGGGCAGAACATATAACCAGTAAAAACAGAGGCTAAGTGAACCACTCTGATAAGACATCTCCCAACAGCAGGTCAGCAGCCAAATAAAACAGGCTTGTACTTTGGAGTGGTAACATTACCTTGTCGTCAGCCTGCAGTACATTTCGTCAGGTGATCACATTGCGAAACACCTAACAGCACAGTCAAGCAGGGGGACTTCTTTACATGTCTACCAATTTCATTTTACCTTGTTGAGAAGTCCAATCACAAACTCTTTACAGTCCTGTACTATCACGTTAATATTTCTAATGGATTTTTACATGAGGGTGCCTCAAAATTCATCCAAATCCAAGAGATTGTAAAGTGACTCTTCACTGCATCCAAACACCACAAATGTAAACACTCTATTTAAATTAATTTTTAATATTAAAAGCAACATTCCCCCATCCCTCCACGTTTTATTTTGTTGACAAATTTCTTAGAACCAGCCCCCCCCCCCCCCCTGAATTTCTGGCTACAGCCATTTTGAGTAAGGGCATACGATTCATGTAGCATTTACTTCATGGAATCCATCGGCCCTAATCTCAGGTGTGCAGGCAGGAGGGTGTGCTTAGCTGAGAAAACCCCTCCTGAAGACTCCTGGGATGTATAACATTTTGCGAAGGCCTGAAAACTTGGAAGTTATGGAAGAAAAAAGTTTAAACACAAGTAAATATGAGATACTGTCCTATCCATTTACTAATGCCAGCAGGATGAGGATTAAAAGTAATCAATGTTGATTGGGAGAGCAAAGTTCCACTTTAATATGTGGAAACTTTGGGCCTTGTTCACATGATTCTACTACAGCGTATATACATGCGAGGGCAGAGTTTGCCAGAAGGATGCATAGGTGTTCCATACAACTCCATGCAGGCAGTCCCATTCAGGTCAATTGGGATACAGACTACAATGACATGGTCTGGTCAGAAGCCGTGCATGCACACATCTGTCAAATTGGGAGCAGAAGCTGTGCCTGCAGTCGCTGCATCACAACCGACATGAATGGATTCCCTGCATGGACTATGAGCTTCTTTGGGGGGGGACAAAGGGATTACCGCTCCAGCCTCTCAGACACACCACAAACATATATCCCTAATGAGACACTCAGGTGCTGGCTCTGTGCAGTGTAGAAAATAAAAAAGTTCCTGGATGGCCGCGCGTCAGAGGAAAAAAATAAAAATAAAACCCACAAAACACCCAACCAATCCCCTACCTGCCCAACATCATGCTATTGTGAATGGGGGCTTAATGGAATCATGCCCCCTGCCATGCCACAAGTCGTAGCCACATCCCAAGCACCTTTACTTGTGCTGAGGAAATGCATATAACTAAAAAGACTGGAAAGTGCAATAAGTCAAGAGCTTAAACCACAGTGCTGATTAGACAGTGTACCACAGAACAGATGTTTAGGTACTCAGCCGTTGTACTATTTGAGTAACTTCTGCTTTTTAAAATCATTGTATACAAGAGCCAGCTGCCCAACCTTTAGGACCAGTCATACAATAGTGGCGTTGGGGAATATGCGTCAGGTACCTTTTTACACGTTGCAGCAACCGCCAAGCATGAAAAAAAAAAAAAAAAAAGTGAAAAATGAACATGAATGACACAGGATTGTTTGAAGATTCCCACTAGTATCTTCAGACTATGGCCAGCTGCTCAATGCCGAGCCAACAGACACGTCCCACATGCTCATCTTACAAAAAAAAAAAAAAAAAAAAAAGTACCGTGCCAGATATTTCTAGGTAAATGGTCTCAATGGATACTTCTAAAACTTCAAAGTGGTTGAGTTTAGTTAAAGAGAATGCAGAAATATGAGCAAGTATGTTTAGAATCTTACTTTACTACAGATCTCTAATGTGCAGAATTTAAAACACTGGATTATATGGAGCACATAAGTGGGACATGTTCCAGCAGGTACTGGGCTGTGTGTACGGCCAACTGTTCAATGGGAGCCCCCCCCCCAAGAGGGCATGCTGGAAGCAGCAGCATTTGATCAGTGTATTCTGATGGGGTGGGGACCCTTTGTTGTCAGAATACGATAGCTCAGTGGGAGATATACATTGTATTGAGGACACCTTCATCCACATTGTTGGGAGAATGGAGTCAAGGTTTCTCCCCCCCCCCCCGGGTTGAATGAAAACCACACTGATGATTCAGGTTAGGGCCACCTATGGAGCCCACCACTGCAAAAATTAAAAGCCAGCAGCTACACATACTTTATACTTTATATTTTAATAGGACACTTACTTGTCCCGAATCCAGCGATGTCGGCACCGGAGCGGATGCTTCCATCAGCTGTTGGGCACTGCCGCTGCCGGTAAGGGAACCCAGCAATGTAGCCTTAGGGCTCCACGCCGGGAACCCTACTGTGCATGCACAAGGCTTGGTCCCCTTCTCCTACTGGCTCTGCGACAGGGGAAGGAGGGAGCCAAGCGGTGACGTCGATAGCCATAGCCCCCAGAAGTGGGAACAGGATACCAGTCTTTGTCATCCCACCCAAGGTGCCAAATGTGGCACTGGGGGAGGTAGAAGACAAATGAGTGGAAGTTACACTTTTGGGTGGAACTCTGCAGAGAGTTCTGATTGGAACGTTTTGGCGGGCTGTCAGAACACAACAGCTCAGCGGGGGATATCGCTGGACTAATCATGATTGAGCTGAAAGGTTTTTTTCTGTGCAGCCAAAAACTGTAGAGTGTACCCGACTTTACTCTGTTCTGCTGAGAAAATCTAATGGTAACTGCATGCTGCTTTATCATACATTGTCTGGACTGTGCAACTGGATGGAAGAGCGGAGTCTGAACCTGTCTGCCAGTAACCTGATCTCCAGCACGTCTCCTACCTGACCTTTTAGAAACACTACAGTTCAATCACCAGCCTCACTACTTCCATTCTAAAGTACATACAGTTTCTCATCTGCTAGGGGAACAATCGCTATAAAACGGAGAAAGCGTATCAAGTCAGTCGAAGTGCCAAGGCTGGTTAGAACTACAAATAAAAAAACATGAACTGTAGATAAATACAGTCTCTGGACAGCAAACTTTGATAACTACACAACATTTGTTCTCCTTCAGCAGTTCTCTTTTCTTTGGACAGATAATGCAAACCCCTAAACAGGATTACCAAAGCACACAAAAGCAAAGTCTGTTGTATGGCTGCCCTGATAACACGCAGGCACCTCCTTCTCTTCCCTTACAACATACTGCAGTTAGACTACTTGAATGGGTTAAGCCTGGACTCTGAAACCTGTACATTAACTTGTGCAATGTTTTCTGTCCTCATGCAGAATCCTGTGATAAAGGAGTAGAAGCATTCAAAATATAAACACAGGTGCTTGGCATATAGGTGGTTAGTACAATGCAGAACTTGTACCACTACTTTCAATGTGTTACCTTATCTAAGCTCCGGTTCACACTGCTGTGACTTGACTTGCAACAGTCGCATGACAAGTAAAACACATTTCAATGGGTACCATCCTACTTAATCAATGCAACTCAAGTCCTAGCGACAAAAAAATGAAAAAATAAAAAGTTCATGCACAACTACTTGTGACACTGGAACTTGAATCCCATGGACTGCAATGTTAAATCACAAAAGTCGCAAGCAAGTGGAAAGGAGTTTGCAAGTAAATGGCACAAGTTTGGGGTCATAGCAGTATGAACCCAGCCTAAAAGATTGTGAAAAACCAGAGTTAGGGCTTGTTCACACTTGACTAAATTACTGACGTTAAACAAGCGCTCCTATAACATTTGTATGGCGTTAGTATTGGCGTCAGACAGGCATCAACGAGCTTTAGAATGGGGTGTTTTACAAGCGTTAAACTCGCCCTATGTGCAGTTTCGTAGCATTTGATTAGCTCGCCGCAAAACAATACCGCTCCAAAAACGTCTGCCAGAGCATTTGTGAAGTGGTACCATAGACATCAATGGGAGGCATTGAAAGGCTTCAAAAAACACCTCCTGACGTGACATGAGGCTTCAAATTTGAAGCGACCTGACGCTAGCGCTAAAATGTGAACACCACTATGTGCCGTCTATTGCATCTTGTGCATAGGCGTTTGATGGATGTTCAATGCCTGTCAATCACCTGCTCTTAATGCCAGTGTGAACTAAGCCTTAAACTTAGCAGTAGCTCAGTTTCCAGGACAGCCCATGTCACCTTCAACAGGAAACACATCACCAATATACTGTAAAGGCTGCCCCGCTGTTGATCTGGTCAGTTTTAAAACAAGAACTGAAGGACAGAACCTTAAGGCCACTTTCACACTGGGGCAGTGCCGGTGGTAAAGCAGCACTATTTTTAGCGCCACTTTAGTGGCGGTATTTGGCCGCTAGCTGGGTGGTTTTACCCCCGCTGCTTGCGGCCAAGAAAGGGTTGAAACCACCACAAAGCGCTGCTGCAGTAGCGCTATGCCATCGGTACAGCTGCACTGCCCCACTGATTTCAATAGGCAGGAGCAGTGAAAACACCGCTCCTTCACCACTCCAAAGTTGCTGATTTATCATCCTGCCAGCGCACTGCTCCAGAGCGAAAGCCCTAAGGGTTTCACATTGGAGACACAGCAGCTGCTCTTTCAGGGTGGTTTGCAGGCACCATTTTTAGCACTGTAGTGCCTGCAAAGTGCCCCAGTGTGAAAGGGGTCTAAAGCAAAAAAAAAAAAGATAGTTACTGGAGTCAGGCTGCACATGCTCAGTCTGGTGTGTATTGCTAGAGGTTTTTTTTTCCCCCTTGGGAGTGTGCATGCGATCAGCACAGGGCCAATCACCACTGTCCAGACACAGGGTCAGGGGTCTTGGATCCTGATAGGACAGCCAGGGCAAAAACTCCAAGCTTTTAACAAGGCACTGATAAAAGTCACAAGACTGCTACATACTGCTGATGAGAAAAGGTATTTAGCAGTTTGTTTTTTCTCACTAAAATGATTGCTGCATTTCCATGTTCTGTGTACTGTCGGAGACCAGATATAGTAATTGCAGGATCCTGGGATTAGCAACACTTTAATGTTGTGATCCGATATACCATCAATGCAAACAAAGCCATAGCGCTGAAGATACCACCTAAATTTACCCTGCCAGTGTTAATTGGTTTGAGTCGTCCTTGTAACTGCAAGAGAGCTTGGTAAACATGCAAGACTGGGTAAGCATAATCAATGTTTGCTGCCAATGAGCCACAGTGCTGATCAGTGTATTCTGATAACAGGGGAACGCCACTGTCAGAAAACACACAGTGGGGAGGATTTCTCAGCCTGCTGACTGAGCACCAAAAACTGAGCAAAGTATTGCCAGTTTTATTTTCTCACCTCTTCCACGCCCCCCAAACTTCATATGAGCCTCAGAAGGTACAGGAACGCTGAATTGAATAAAAAAAAAAAAAAAAAAAAAAAAAAAAAAAAAAAAAAATATATGGACTTGAGGCTCTGTTCACACAGGGGAGACTTGTCCAGGCGACTTCGCCGCCTGACAAGTAGCGCCCCGTTCTGTACTACGGAACCGTTCTAATAGGAGCGACTCGAGTCGCTCCGACTTCGAAAAAAGGTTCCTGCACTACTTTCGCGGCGACTTCGGGCGACTTGCATTGACTTCTATACAGAAGTCGTTTTGCAAGTCGCCGCTGAGGTCGCGGCAAGTCGTGCCGCGTACTGTGTGAACCGAGCCTAAAGTTCCACTTTTCTACATTACCAACTTGTTCTATAATACACTTGCATATATTAGTGGCCTCTATGAAGCTCTCCAATGTCATATGTATAACTGGATACATATTCATATTATTAGCATGATTCACTATTAAAATTCCTCAGTGAGTAAATTCTGGCTGCTTCAAGCATCTCAAAGTTTCATTTGTAACTATAATGTATCTTTTAAGCCACATGGACTATTTTAATCCTCAGGGTCGGTTCACACAGGGGCGACCCGTCAGGCGACTTAGCCGCCTGACAAGTCGCGTCCCGCTCTATGCAATGGAACCGTTCTAATTGGAGCGACTCAAGTCGCTCCGACTTAGAAAAAGGTTCCTGTACGACTTTTGGGGTGACTTGCATTGACTTCTATACAGAAATCATTTCACAAGCCGCCGCTAAAGTCGGATCCCGGTCACCTGAGGCAGTCGCGCTGCAAGTCGTGCTTCAGTGTGAACGGGCTCTCACTCTGCTAGAATTAGAAGAAAAGAATAAATAAATATAAAAAACACACACACGTAAATAGAATATACTATTGTAAAATTTGTTGCTTCCTGGTTTCTTGCCTAGGCGAATACCATACAACCAATGAGTCTTCTGGAGTGGAGAGGATGAGGTTTTTTCTCAGCCAAGCATGCTTGAGCTAAGGGCAGATGGATTCCAGGAAGTAAAATACTACATGAATCATTTGCCCTTACTCAAGATGGCCAGGGCCAGAAATGCTAGGAGGTTGTTTTCCCAAAGTGATTTTCTCAACAAAATAAAGCATGGAGACATGAACAGATCAGGAAGTTTGCTTTGATTATTAAAAAATGAATTGGCGTTTTTGCCGTGTAGTGCTCAGATGCAGTGAAGATCTGCTATAAGATCAACTCTCGGGCCCGGCACCAGCTGGAACTGTTCTCATACGCCATTATTCGCTTTCTTTTCTGGGTTGAATGAGGTCCAAAGCCATTCAACAACTTACTTTGAGCCCAAGCTGTCAACGATGTCCCCCTACATGTGTTGAGATAATGCGTTGCTGCATGCTGAGCGGCAACACGTAACGCGTTTTGGTTTGCAACTATATATTTACATTCCATGCTTTTTATTTTTAATTTTTTTAAAGCAGCGCACATTGGAACATTGCTCCGTGCAGCAACATACTTCTGTCAGCAATTTCTTTGGGATAACATTCATAAATGGCACCATACAACTACATTTACGTTGCCTTGCCACACATTACTGGAACAATAAGATGGGAATGCAGATTACCCCGGGGCATAAGAAATCTAGTTCAATATTAAAAAAGGTACCAAAAAATGCCCAAAATACAGATTGTCTCTTACTACAGCACAGACTATGTAATTCTAGCCGTCAGAACCTCCCATTGGGTATTCTGTTTGGGATATAATTCTACATTGGTCCGTCAGTATATATAGAACTGAAGCAGATGAGCATCTTACAAGGTTTGCGCGGAGAAAGAAGCGGAGAAAGAAGCCTATTTGTGGGAACAAAATGCTAAAAATGTATGGGTACAGTGTAGCATGACCGCACAATTCTCATTCAAAGTGCAACAGTGCTGAAAGCTGAAAATTGGTCTGGGCAGGAAGGTGTACAAGTACCTGGTATTGAAGTGGTTAAATAACAAATTTGATCCGAGTCTGATGGCATTTACTAGATTCAACTTCTAATAGTATATACAGTATATCTCTTCTGTCTTTTATTCTCAGAGTGGATTAGAGTTTTTGCTCCCTAACCATATATTTGTACATGCATTTGTTTTTTTAAACTTTACATATTAACTAAATTGTACAAATTTTAAAAAGGTTATTATCCAACTAATCGAAATGATAAACCGGCCACTAGATTATGAAAATAATCATTAGTTGCAGCCCTAATTTTGTTTCCCCTTCAATAGTAGAGTTTCACTTTAAGGCACTGCTCATGAAGGAATGGCCTTGTTCTTATTTGTACATGTGATAAGCTGCAGGGAAATCAGCCCAAGTTAGCTTTCACACATAGCTAATGTAACAGTAATTCTCAGCAGTAGAGGAGAATGCATGCGTATGAGTACTAAGGTTAATCTATCAAGCTGCTGACATTTGGCATTGCTTAATATTTATAAAGACATACTGGAGCAAAGACCATCTGGATTTCCTGAACACAGCCATCAGAGGGAGAGGTAGAGGGCATGAACAAAAGCAGCATTGCTAGGAGCCAGTGACGTAAGACCTCTGAAGAGAAGATAAATAAGCTCCAATGCTGCCTGTATATTTTAACCTGATGTTTATCACTTGCATGGATGTGACAACCTGCCACTTCATGTGAGCTGAAAAATCTAAAGCAGAATATAGCACTACCTAAAAACTAGGGAGAAACGAGCCTATAAAGCAGGAGCAATTTATCAGAGGATGTTAATAATGTGCCTCAGAGGAAAAAGAAAGCCCTTACCATTACCTTTACGCCAGTGAGCCACCATATCCCAGAACAAACTGTCACAATTGGCCTGTTTCCAACCTGGAAAGTCACTGACTCACAAAGGGCTGCATACCTAGTCCAATCAGTAAACTACACTGACAGCCCAGTTACTTGCAGATACTTAGAGCAATAAAAAAAATATTCAACCAGACCGAATAATATCAGTGTCTGGGTTATCACGACGGCCTTTCTGAGCCCCATCCCTCAGCAAGAACACAGATAGGCCCTGTGTTGCTTTCCAGGTCTACACTGGCTTGATAATGAAATATTGTATATGAACCCTAAAAAGGTCTTAATAAGGCTAGCTTTCCACTAGTGCAACTTTTCATGCGATTTGGGACTGAAAAGTCATGACAAGTCGTACGCCATGATTTCCAATGAGTAGCGTTCATCTGTGCAACTTCAAAGTAGTCCCTGAACAACTTGGGTCCCACTTTGATGCGACTTGAGGTCCATAGATCTCAAGAATACACAGGCATTGCTTCAAGTCACGCAAAAAATAAATAAAAATAATGCGCTGGGGAGGAACAAACACGACTTTGGGAATGCAATAAATGTGGAAACATAGCCCAAGAATCAAAATATATACTTAAACACTATGTAAGCACAAAACTGAATAGATTCTAAATACCGTATATACTCGAGTATAAGCCGAGATTTTCAGCCTCTTTTTTGAGGCTGAAAGTGCCCCCTCGGCTTATACTCGAGTCACCGCTGTCTGACTGCTCGATCAGCGTATCGAGCAGACAGACGTCGGACATTAAATTTCAAAAGCCGCGCCTCCTTCTCCGCCTCCGCCTGTGATAGGCGGAACACTGAATTTCCCAGCAGTCAGTGTTCCGCCTATCACGGACATCCGTTCATTCTCATACTACGGACGAGTATGAGAGGATGTCCGTGATAGGCGGAACACAGGCTGCTGGGAAATTGAGTGTTCCGCCTATCACAGGCGGAGGACGGAGGCGCAGCTTTTGAATCGTAGAATGGCCGCCGAGAAGAGCGGCGATCCATCGGCACGACACGGGACAGAGGAGGCACGGGACAGAGGAGGCACGGGACAGAGGAGGCACGGGACAGAGGAGGCACGGGACAGAGGAGGCACGGGACAGAGGAGGCACGGGACAGAGGAGGCACGGCACAGAGGAGGCACGGCACAGAGGAGGCACGGCACAGAGGAGGCACGGGCACAGAGGAGGCACGGGACAGAGGAGGCACGGGACAGAGGAGGCACGGGACAGAGGAGGCACGGGACAGAGGAGGCACGGGACAGAGGAGGCACGGGACAGAGGAGGCACGGGACAGAGGAGGCACGGGACAGAGGAGGCACGGGACAGAGGAGGCACGGGACAGAGGAGGCACGGGACAGAGGAGGCACGGGACACCGGAAGGCACGGGACACCGGAAGGCACGGGACACCGGAAGGCACGGGACACCGGAAGGCACGGGACACCGGAAGGCACGGGACACCGGAAGGCACGGGACAGAGGAAGGCACGGGACAGAGGAGGCACGGGACAGAGGAGGCACGGGACAGAGGAGGCACGGGACAGAGGAGGCACGGGACAGAGGAGGCACGGGACAGAGGAGGCACGGGACAGAGGAGGCACGGGACAGAGGAGGCACGGGACAGAGGAGGCACGGGACAGAGGAGGCACGGGACAGAGGCTTGGGACACAGGTAGGCTGGACACACACACAAGGCTGCACGGACACACACACACACACACACACACACACACACACAGGGATGGATGGATGGATACACACACACACACACACACACACACAGGGATGGATGGATGGATACACACACACACACACACACACACACAGGGATGGATGGATGGATACACACACACACACACACACACACAGGGATGGATGGATGGATGGACACACACAGGGATGGATGGATGGATGGACACACACACAGGGATGGATGGATGGATGGATGGACACACACACAGGGATGGACGGACACACAGGGATGGACGGACACACAGGGATGGACGGACACACAGGGATGGACGGACACACAGGGATGGACAGCCATGTCTCACCCTCGGCTTATACACGAGTCAATACGTTTTCCAGTTTTTTGGGGGTAAATTGGGGGCCTCGGCTTATATTCGGGTCGGCCTATACTCGAGTATATACGGTAAGTTGCAGTAGAGGAGGAAAGGGATAAAAAAATAAAATAAAATAAAAATAAAAAAAATCAGCAGAGACTCTGTTAAACACATAGAACCACTAGAGCAGCTTCCTCCGATTCCAAGACAGCTGATGGGAAAGTATTACACTACAGTTACTACAATCTAAAACATCAATTTTGGTTAAAGCATGGGAAAATCAAGAGGATTTTTAACTAGTAATTTAGGTTTTGCACTGGTTTAGAATAAAAAAAAATAAAAATAAAAAAGTTAGTTCATCCAGTACCAAACACATCCAATTACTCCCATCAATGTGGAAGATGGGCAGTGTTCTGAAATACCAATATAACTGAAGATATACAACCAGTTCTTGTAGCAAAGAGTTAAAATTCCAAAGTATAACTGACATGGTGACCAGTTCAGTTGGTGAAATGTCCCCCTCCTCTCCTAATTAGAGACCTTCCAAACTGCCAGTAGCTGAAAGTGACAGCTGTGCACATAATCACCACATTCAGGCTCTGCACTGAACCCACAACCCAGCAATCACCTCTACCCCCTGACCTCACTTCATCCAAGCCATCTACACTACAGACTCCAAAACGGAGTTGGGGGGGGGGGGGGGGGGAACAACTACACATACTGTAACATTTGGCATTTAGTTAATTTTCCTACAAAATTTATTAAGAAAATTATATTAGTCTAGATGAAAAACCATTGTAGAGTAACCCTCAATTGCAAAATACATTACATACACTTGGAGTGTATATTCTTGGTGGCCAATGACATAATATGCCCATATGGATTCACCATTTGTCCCCTCCCAAATTACCAGTGTCTGCTGTTACAGGACACATCACCGGCTTTTCAAATTCAGAACAGCAACAGCGCTTACATCCTGAGCCTTAAGTGGGCCATAGACGGAGCGATTTTCTTTCCGGCAACTACGGATTGACCCTCCTATTGAGCCATTGTGTTCTCCTGGGGGGGGGGGGGGGGGAGTACAGCGATTACTGCTGATGGCTGTAACATCCGTTAGCAATAACGGCATGTACAATCTGACAGCAGGGTTGTACCCAAGTTGATCAACTTGGGTAGATTCAACCTGCCCATACATGGTTCAAATCACGACCAGTCCCTGCTGAACCAGCTGAGATACAAACTGCCTATGGCCAGTCTTATGTTTACTGATCCTATGGAGTCATTGAATGGACAAAAATAAAAAATACAAAAAAAAAAGTTCAGTCCTAGGCATTTCTTGCAACATGAGTCAGGAGACCAGGGACCAATTTTAATAAGTAGACGTGTCACACCCTGTGCACATTCACTGGGGAGCTTGTGCCTAAGGCTGGGTTCACACTGCTGCGGTGATGAGATCGGGTGCGATTCACACCGCACTGCAAATCACATCCGATCTCTGTGCGATGCGAGTTCAGCCATACAGATAGTATGGCTGAATTTGCATCCGGCCCAAACTCGCACGGGACCCTTTTTTTGGTCCGCAGCAGAATTGGATCGCATGGGTGTTCACACCATGCGATCCGATTCCTGTCAGAGTTTGCAGAACGCACTGCAATATGCGAACTGATCTGGGGGTGTCATTAACGTTTTACTGACACTTCCAGCAGTTCGCATAGGGCAGTGTGAACTGCTGCCGGGAGGCATGCGATGCGGGAACCCGCAGCGTTCCCGCATCGCTGCAGTGTGAACCCAGCCTAAAAAGAAAAATAAAAGAGCCAAAAACACACCCTTTAATAAAAATGCCTACCTAAAAAAAAAAAAAACACAACAGAAATTAGGACTCAATGGGGAGAGGGGGGAGGGGCTCTTTGAAGTCTAATACAAAAGTAAAAAACAGCAAAACTGGTTCAGCCATACACTTTAAAGCGCTGCGTAAACTGTTGGCGCTATATAAAATTGTGTATAATATATAAATCATGTATAATAATGAAGGGAAATGGGAGGTAGTATACAACATTTAAACAAGTCAAGCCCATGTTATATTTATGGCCTATAGAACATTTGGAGTTGTTTTCCTAAACTAAGCCTGCTCTTGATTTAGGCTTTCAGTTATCCGAATTCCAACTTTCCATATCAAATTTTTGAAACTGAAAACATCCTCTCCACCACAACTCAACTATTTGTTACCAGAGAGCCCATTACCACCTTTCTAGTTTGGTGCACCGAGACACACATTAACAGACAGCTAAAGCACACAAATGATGCATATCGTACAAGAGAAAAAACACGTTATAGTAATTGCCAACAAGCAGATTGTGGGTCTGTCTGAAGCCTGGCTGCTGCTGTCAAAGCCGCGTCCCCCGTACAGAGACTGTTGATGAAATACCCATATTTACACAGGGGAGGATCTAAGGGGGGGGGGGGGGGCAGGTAACTGCTGCCATTTACTCACTAAAGTGTTAATGATGCCAAAGGGGGAAGAATGTTGGAACCTATTCAGAAATTGTACATGTATGCTTTAATAGAGGAGAGCAGGATTTTTTCCACTCTAGTAAATATGCAATGTAAAAAACACAAAGCCAAATTAAACCTGATTTTTGAAGCTTAAAATATGAATACAGATGTAAAAAGGTTAATGTATTAGGGGGACAAGAACAAGGAAGCTTTCAAACATGCAAAGAACTTGTTTTGTTATCAGGGAATAGAACATAACTCAGTTTAGCGGGGAAAAAAATAATAATGACGAATAACCCACAGGAACTGAAAGGTGTATGTAGCCAGCGACTTCACTGCCCTGGAGAATATTTCTGTAATAGGTTCATTTAAATAGTATAGCTCTGATATAAGGGCCAAACATGAGAAAAGCAAAAATAAATAAAATGATACATAAAGTGCCTGCGTGGGGTTTCTCCAGTTTCCTCCCACACTCCAAAGACATGCTGGTAGGTTAATTGGATCCTGTCTAAATTGGCCTGTGTATGTTGAAATGAGAGTTCAGGAACTTGGAGTGTGAATGGCACTATACAGGTAACCCCCCCCCCCCCCCCATAATTTACTTACTTTGTGGAGCACTACAGCACATGCTGCTGTTTTGTGTGGAGCACTGCACTAAACAAAAAAACAAACAAACCAAAACAAAAAAAGAAGTGCACTTTTTCTGTGTTATTTACATCCAGTAAGGAAGTTGACCACATTATTAGTGCGTGATCCAAAAATGTACTAAACTCCACATTTTGCTCACACAAGCAACATTTTAGGTACTTCGGACTTGCTCAGCGGTCAACTATTGAGGACATCAAACCAAAACCCCAGAAAAGTACATTTTTAAAACTAGATCCAGGCAAGCTCTGTATTTATATTATTGGGTTTAGTACAATTTAGCAGCAGGTCGAAATAGATATCTCCCAGAGAAAACGTCTTCATTTTGTGAATGTAATCGAAGCTGTCTGCACCAAGTCGGAAAATGTAAACTGTGGAATGTTTTTTTTTTCTTTTTTAAAGCACTGGCAATTTAGACAGTGCAGAACCTTCAGACTGCTTGAATCATACTTTGTGAAGCGAACACTTCACAAATTCCTCCCCCAAGTCCCAGCTGACTGCGTGTAAACAAGAGCCAAGAAGAACAAAAAGGAAGCAGCACAAGCGGGTCACTGAGCCAACCTGCACGTTCCACACTGTGTGCTGTATATAACTTACAAGCAGCTGCCTTCCACAAGAATGGGATTATGGTGTTCTAATCTGGTTAAATAAAGCAAAGGTCAGCACTAAAAATCCAGTACACATCTCTACAGGAAATGACGTGCTCTACCTTATGGGGGAGGGGGGTAGGAACATAACATATTGTACGCTCCTCAAAATGTTCCAGATGTCAATAGACCGGCATACTAGACAATTGTGGCAAAACAAAAAATATAGTTATTACGCTAAGGGGTACAAATACATTCAGGCCTTCTACACATTCACATGGGCTACAGTGAATACAGTAAAACTTTGCAAAGGTTTGGGCAAGTTTTTAGTAGCAATGTCATTAGAAAAGAGACTGTCCCTAACTTTAAAAAATGTTGTAGTTAAAACACAGATTTGTTCAAGGAAATCCTAGCAACTAGAGTTGTCCCGATAGCACTTTAAGACCAGTACCAATACTCTTTTTTTTAACGTCATGTGACGAATATACAGCACTGATGCCGTGAGGACTGGCAGTTTATTTTTTAAATGCTTTTTTTGGGCGTTTATTTTTTAATTATAAATATTTATTTTCTTTCATGAACCCTGTTGGGGGGGGGGCACGTTGGTGAGATATAGACCCCTCACATCTCCCTCAGACAGAACAAGGGACAGAGGATACAGATGTCACAGTCCCTTCTCAGCAGCCTCAGCTGCACTGCAGATGAATAGACAGGAGACTGAGGCAGAGATCATCAACTCATTTACCGGCTCCTTCCTCTGCTCTCCATCTTGACATTATCCAGAACAAGGGGGGACCAGAGGAGGAGCACATGGAGGATACAATGGACAGTTGGGGGTGATCTCAGATTAGGCATCGGAGCATTTGCAAGTACTCTTGCAAATGCTTGGCATCGGCACCGTTCCTAGTATCATTATTGATGCAACTCTACTAGCAACCCTCTGGGAGGAACCCCTGGGGCTCCACAGAGGACTAGTTGAGCAAGACCATTATTAGCACAGAGTCCACCATGTCTCCAAACTGCGGCCCTTTGCTTTTATCCAACCCTTTGGGCACTATTCCATCCACTGACCCCAACAATGGGGCACAATTCCTCCTATGATGGTATACAATGCCACCAAATGACACCAGTAATGGGGTGTCCTGCCGAAAAAGGTCCACCGGCGTATAATGTCCCCCCTGTACTGTGCAGCAGGAACCACTACAGAGCCGACAAAAATAGCCGAACATAAACAGCTGCGAGTCAGCTGTACACCGCGCCTGCGCAATGAACACGACATTGTTCCAGACGATGCCGCTCGCTCCCGATGCTTGTGCTACTCTGCAAGGGGCGGGTGTATTACTGTTGCGGGTTGTGTCTAAACAAATGAAAGGCGATTTCAATACTTGCCAGAGTATGAGTGGTTTTAACAATAAACTACTAGTCTTTAGGTCGTGCAAATCCACCCATCAACATTGCAAAAGCCGCCCTTGATTTCTTTAAAAACACACCCCGCAAACAGCTCTGCCCATTAAATGTAAAATTCGGCCTCTTCTACGATAGAACACTAATACACCCACCCCTTGCAGAGTAGCACGAGCATCGGGAGCATGCAGCAGCGCCTGGCACAACGTCGTGGTCAATGCGCAGGTGCAGCGTACAGCTGTTCAGCTTCGACTATTTTCAGGCGGCTCCGTTGTGGTTCACACTGCGCAAGCGATGTGCCTGCGCAGTACAGGGGATATTGGCAGAACAGGGGCACTACCCCATTTTGAGCCAATCTAGTGATGTGCACAAGAGCAGAGCTTGCACTACTTCTCTCCTCCCCACTGGCCAGATTGATAGCAGCAGCCATTGCTCCTGTTGCTGTCAATCTGTGACAAGGAAGCAGGGGGCGGGGCCACGTCACCTGGTCTGTCAATAGACGCAGATTGGAAGGCTTGGAGTGAGCACATACAGATGTCCTCAGGAAAGCGCCTTTCCTAGGGGCACGTGCCGAAGAGGGGCCTGAAGCACCGGATGGGGACCCTAGGGGGAAAAAAAAAAAAAAAAGGATTGCACAGAGCAAGTAAGTGTAACATGTTTGTTGCTTTAGGAAGAGAATAAAGTTTATAAATCTATATAAATCAGCAAGTGTTACTGGCCAGAATTTGGGTGCCTACAGTGGATGAAGGAGAGAAACACTTGAGCCGCGCGGCCCCCCCCCCCTTCCCCCAAGGCACCCCCCCCATGTTGAGGGCACGCGGCCTGAGGAGGGGGGGCGCTCGCTCATCCACCCCCTTTCCTGGCCGGCCGGGTAGCGTGCTCGGATAGGAGTCTGGTATGGATGATCTGGGGGGGGGGGGGGGGGGGGGAGCCCCACACCGTTCTTTCGGCGTATGGAGTTCCCCTTAAAACCCATACCAGACCCAAGGGCCTGGTATGCTCTCGCAGGGGGAACCCATTCCGTTTTTTTTTTTATTGGTGTGGAGTTCCCCCTTGAGAGCTAATTCTCTGATTGGCTATGGCAAAAGTCGCCTGGCCTGGGGCGACTTAAAGTCGTGTTGCAAGTTGCCACAAGTTGCCTCCAAAAGTCATGTTGAAAGTCGTGTTGCCCCTGTGTGAACCAAGCCCGGAGGAGGAAGGGGAAATGTTAGAACAAATTTAGACACTAAACTAATTGAAGCCAAACGCCTGCTCACACTCACTTTATAAACAATTACAGCTTTGTTCCTTTTGGGATAAAGGCTCAACATTGTAAGCACCCGTCAGTGGTAAATGGTTTGTCTAAAAACCTTTGCTACATCTGAAGGACAGCTTGTTTTGTTGAAAGACAGACTTGCTGGCCAGCTCACCAAGTGAAAATAAAGCAAAAACACCCCTAGGCTTCATGTACACGAGACATTGTTCAACCTCTCCTGAACGATTTAACTTGACAGTTAGAAATCGGCGTCTAATAACAGCCGGTTTGCCACGTTTACATGCTGCGTTTGTCTAGAAGCGCGATATAGATATATTTCTCAAAATAGCCAAAAATTAAAAACGCCTGTAATGAAACGCAACTAAATGAGAGTTCCCGCGTTTAGCATTTGAAATGCCTCTAAAAGCAACTGCTAGAAATGACTATAAACGACCCTGTGTATAGCTACTGATAATATAACAGGAGAAAAAAATATAAATCCCAACTGCTCCTAAACGTCCGTTTACCAGCAGCACTGTACATCAGGTATAATACAGTCATTACAACTAAGAATTGATGAGCTGCAATATAATTAAGTTTTCTTTTGGGTTTAATAGAATTTAACAGATTCTACATGAATAGCCAGAATAAGTGTGTTTAGATCGGCCTTTACGCTGTATGTGGGGCAGAGTCTAAGATCAGGCAAATTCATGGAGTTGTGCAATCATTCAAGGGATGAGCAAATCTCATAGGAGCTGCCAAAATATCTCAGTCTGGATATAGTAGACTTGCATATATTTTATTCAGAAACACAAGCTCAGAGATAACTTTAGTGTTGCATTTCCTACAAACCAGCAGATGGGGGGGGGGGACCTGCACACATTTCAGTTGCCGTTCTGAGCAACACCTCATAGCAGGAACAGTAGATCCCTTTTTATAGAAAACAAGAATTGCACAGTTAGCAGTTTCCGGTGTGGGATTTTTTGGGTATTAGGCCTCTAAGGTCTCTTTTCTACTCTATAAAGCCTCCCTAATCAAGGCAGGCAGCAGTGATTAATCCTGTCAAGCGAGAGCCAGGCACGTACTTTGCCTCTATAAGCTAACCATGTGATCACATTTAAAGGGAAGGAAAAAAAAAAAAAAAAAAGACAGGAAATGCTTTCAGGTGACAATACAAGACATGGTTACCTGCAATCTACATCACAAGCACACTTTGTTCATTATAAAACATAAGCATTACTTGCCATTTTGAGTTCTGGTAAGTTTAATAGTTAGTTTTAGGTTAACTGATCAATAAGTAAATCAATATACAGATTCCAAAAAAAAGAAAAAATAATTATAGGCTTTCCAGTTAACATTTTTTGTGTGACACAGTACGGTTAAAAGTGGTAATTTTAACAGGACACTTCTGGCTATGGACAAGACAACCATCCCTTTCGGCTGCCATTCAGCGTTCATGGCCCAAGCAGCCAATTGTGAGGCCCAACAACTTTAACATGGAGCCAGGGATATGGAATTCAGATATTCATAATGTAGAACATTTGCAGTAATTGCAACAGCACATATGATGGAGGATTAACATTTTCAGAAATGTCAACTCAATTTCATTTCACTACAGTTTTCCTTTAAGCTTGGTTCACAACTCTACTGTGGCTGCCTGCAACCTACAGTGAAAAGGCACTGGACTGGCATTCACTCTGAATAGCACCCTTAAGCATGGGGGGGGGGGGAATAAATATCGCAGTGCATGTACCAGAGGTAAAAAGCGGATTGGTCAAAATGACCAAGAATTTCCCTGTGGACTGCAGCGTGTGTAATATATAAAATGTCATTACAGCATAATTATAAAAACAAACACCTTGTACAGACATGGTTACCAGTTACAGAGGGCTGGATCTAAGGTACAAAGATTGATTGGTAATATATCAAAGTGAGAGAAAGACTTCTGATTCAGTAATTCCTCCAAAAACATGCTTATCGACGCATTTCACTAAATTAGCTTACTCGGACAGATAATGTGTAGGTGTTGGTGAACTTGTGGATCAGGGTATGGGAGAACCACACAAAACTAACAGACAACTGCATTATTGGGTGACAGGTAACGGTGTCCATACAGTGTTTTTGTAGTGTATATGTTTTTAAATGTGCTGTAATAACATTTATACCTTTTTATTGACTCTCTCCCCCTCATTATGTGCCCACAAAGTCCACCAATTTTTTGATTCTTTCCTAAGCACAATATCTATTCATTAAGTCAACTAACAAGACACATACAAAACATTGTTCAAGTATGTTTGCCTATTTGGATGATAGAGATAGATATATAAACAAAAAACAAAAACAAACAAACAGTCATGATAGAATCATTGAAGAGAACTTATACAAAAAATAAAATACTATTTGCCTGGCAGTGGCACCAATGCGTTTTCAATGCTTCCTGACTCACTGACCTGGAACAAGGTACTCATTTACAGCACGTGTTCTCCTGGTATTGCTACATGACAGACCAGTAACACACTTTCCTTTCATGGAAAGGTCACTTGAAAGCCCCCAGCTTGGTCGATGGCAACCCCCCCCCCCCCCCACGAGGATGATACCCCATCTAGGAGCGGGCAGTGCAGCAGCTTTCTTCCTCCTCCTGTGGATCACAGTGGCTTTCGCCGTGCATCTCCTTCCTCCTAGGCATCCAATAGGATCGCCTGTCCTTTCAGCCAATCAGGAAACTGGTATCAGACCTGCGCTTCCCAATTGGCATAGAGGCGATTCAGTGTTAGAAGACAGAATATTAATTTGCTTTTCTAACACACCTGGGTGGGCTCTGTGCACAATGCTCAGCGCCATGAGCCACACCTATTTTGAAGCCTATTAAAGCCTCTGGCTCTAATTAGGTGCTTCAAAAAAAAAAAGAAACCCCACCACATTCACCCGGTGTCCTGAAAGGACCGGATGTATGAATGGGGGCTGCAGTTGAAGCTCAGTTTGAGTCTGGCTTTTAAAATACTTCAAAACTGCAAAAAAGTGCACCTCAAATGTCTATTCACAGACTGCTGACTAAAGCAAAGTCATGCAAAAATCCAGTCTCAGGATGCTCAATCTTGAGATGACCATTGACCAGATTGTCCTTCATATGGGTGGGCAGCACAACAATGGCAGCCAAACCCCAGCAGACCGATTATACATCTAAACATCTACTATTTAACACAAGCACAAGTGTCTTCCTCACAAGCTGAACTGACATCTTTTAGCTTTGGATGTATGCATTGGTAGATTAATTGATTAAAAGAATTGACAAAAGGCCCCCCATTTCCCACCATCCTGTGTCTAAATGGAATCTGACAATTTTAGGAATTATAAATCTTACAGTACTCCGAGAATGCAGCTAGCGCCTTGTTACCAGCACGGTATGATTAGCTCCTGATCTGCTTCCTCTATTCCCCCCCCCCCCCCCCCCCATCCACCTGCATGATCTACTTAAGCTGTCTTCATTCATGTTAACCATTCAGTCCAAATTATACTCATGACGCATGTTTGCTAGTTTTAAATCAGTTACCCATGCACAAAGATTGCAACTTTTCCTCATTACATTTTCAGGCTGTGCTTCCTACTTTGCAGTATGGCACAAGGCTTGCGCTTTACTGCTTGCATTTCAAACTGATGGACAAGACTGTCCAGGGAGACAAATGTGCAGCTATAGAGCTCATCAATAGTAACAATAATGATATTTACTTAGAAAAGCAGTCCTGAAAAAAATAAAAATTTGATAGGAAAATTTGGAGATAGTAAACTTCTTGGTCAAAAGGAATTTGACAGTATGTGGTTTTCGTTCAGAAATTACATTCATTTGAAAACTAGCATCTCAAAAACAAGTGAAAATTTCAAACCGTCTTTCATTCAGCGAATGTACAAAAGATTTTTTAGTCTGAATATTCTCATCTGAAAATTAATCCTTGTGGCCAGCATAAGGCTTAGTACACACCTTCGCAGTTTGCTTTTTATCTGTTTCTGCTGTGCGTTTTGATTTTTGCGCATGCGGATTTAGCTGAAATTTTTTCCCCCCGACCCTTTCCAAATATGCAGCGGCTAAAAAAAGCCTAGATGTGAACGTGTCCCATAGGAAACCATGTAAACGAACTGTATTGTGTACCTGCAAAAAGCACCAAAAAAAAAAAAAAAAAAAAAAAACTGATGTGAACCAGGCCCAAGACGTTTAGTAACATAATAGGGGGAAAAAAAAAAAAAAAAAGCGCAGACTTACTACTGTAAGCGGTTCATTTTTTTACTGTAGAAAAACTGTGAAAGTAATATTTACAGTATCAATTTTGCTCTTTGTACTATAAAGTGCTCATTTTAGGTTTTACCCCATTATGTTACTGGCCGATTAATCGATTATGAAAATATTAATAGATTAATTTCATAATCTATTAGTTGTTTCAGCCCTGACCCTCCTTCAGTTTCCTTATTTACAAAAATAAATGCTGTTTGTATTCTGTATGGAGTGGGCATAGTTCTCCAAGTGAAAAGCATTTTATACAAATATTATCTGCTGATATTCAACAGGGTAGCATGAAGATTATCATCATACTCAATGGTCTTTAAAGTGGAACTAGTCTGAAAATTAAGTCCTGCTAGATCACTTCAGGTATAGTTATGTAAAGTGTCTGTATGGATCAAAATCCAGCAATACATTTTATTAACTAGGTATTAGGTACTGCCAAGTCTCTAGAGGCCAATTCTGACATTTCTCTCCTACATGTAAAATTCATAATTTTTTTTCTAGAAAATTTACATAGAACCCCCAAACATTATATATGTTTTTTGTTTTTTTTTTAGCAAAGACCCTGGAGAATACAATGGCGGTCGTTGCAAATTTTTTATCTCGCACGGTATTTGCGCAGCAATTTTTCAAACACGTTTTTTTCAGAAAAAACAAAAAAAAAAAAAAAAACAAAGCAGTAAAGTTAGCCCAATTTTTTTGCATAATGTGAAAGAGGAGGATACGCCGAGTAAATAGATACCCAACATCTCACGCTTCAAAATTGCACGCGCTCGTGGAATGGCGCCAAACTTTGGTATTTAAAAATCCCCATAGGCAACGCTTTAAATTTTTTTACTGGTTAAATGTTTTGGGGTAGAGGAGGTCTAGAGCTAGAATTATTGCTCTCGCTCTAACGTTCATGGTGATACCTCACATGTGTGGTTTGAACACCGTTTTTATATGTGGGCAGGACTTGCGTATGTGTTCGCTTCTGTGTGCGAGCTCACGGGGACAGGGGCACTTTACATTTTTTTTATTGTTAATTTTATTTTATTTTTTAGTTTGAAATTTGATGACTTTTATTCCTATTACAAGGAATGCAAACATCCCTTGTAATAGGAATATGGCACGATCGGACATATTTACAGTGAGGTATGGGGGTCAATAAGACCCCATATATCTCACCTCTAGGCTGGGAAGAATAAAAAAAATAAAAAATAAATAAAAAGGATCCTGGCTTCAGTGCCAAATCGGCGCCGTTAATTTGAATACAGAGGCCGGGCGTGACGTCATAACATCGCGCCCGGCCTCCAACGATCATAGAGACTCTGGGGACGATCTGGTCCACTGGAAATCTCTATGGTAACTAGCGGGGCCAGAGGATCCTGTCACTGACTCACCAATGGAAGCGGTGAGCCGGTACAAGCACCGGAGGGCGCGCTCGTAAGAACGATCAAGCCGCGGAACAGCCGCTATGATCTTTCTTATGGTGCAGGGAATCGCCGGCTGAAAACGCCGATATCTGAATGATGTCTGTGGCCTCAGGCATCATTCAGATATAACCACCGAAAGCCCATGACGTCAATAGACGTAGTATGGGCACCAAGTGGTTAAAGCAGAATCAAACCCCCCTTATCTGTGACAGACAAGAAAGCTGCTTCTGTTTGATCTGCAACTACCATGGCGCAGCACAGTTACAATGCCAGCCACTCGGTTTGACAATTTCATTGAGGACACAAGCAAATATGACAGTTAGCAATCCCGACATTCCAGGAATGTAAAATGATGGAATTAG